>NC_137784.1:49452911-50109226 GCF_963455305.1 Plecotus auritus | reverse complement strand
GACATGGGACAGAGGCACACACTGACCATAGAGAAGAACCCCTTTCCTCCATAGGAAACCTGTGTATCTTTCACACAGGCCCTTTGTTTATGGTAACACACATAGCTGCACATTGCTGTGTCTTCCAGACACACTTGTATGGGAGGTGCTAGGGCAGTGCAAAACATGGGTAACCAGTAGTTACCACTAGCACTTCTGTTACTGGCAAAAAACAGCCGCAGTGCACATAGTGTGAAAGAGCTCATTATCAATGTCAGATTGCATCCACTGGACTCTATAAATACAACCAAGTGCCACATTTAAATGCCCATTGCAACAGTTTTTCTTATTGAAAGCTGGAAATGGCAGGATATTTATATATATACCCCTACTGTGACAGCCTGGCAGAGCATTACAAAGGAGAAAACCCAGCATCTGGTGATGTCCATAAGTAAAAGACTTCAGGCTGTCATTACCAGGAAAGGGTTTCATCCAAGTATTAGATATGAACATTTGATTTTCAGTTTTTCATTTGTCCAATTACTTCTGAAACCCTGAAATTAAGCAATTTTGTAATAAAATCTTCAGTTCATCACATTTCTATACAATCTTTTTGTTCAACCCACTGAATTAGGGTTCGTTCACACTAGCCGTGCTGCCGTTGCAGTGTGGTGCAGTACTGCAATGCAGCGCAGCTAGGGTTAATGCAGGGTACACAGGTTTCCATCATGTTTGCGTTGATGCTAATGTGTAGTGGTGCATGTTAACACAAATGCCCTGTAGCACGCATTTTTACAGGCGCAAGGGGGAGAAGCAAACGCAGCACAAAATGCATTTGTTTTGCCGCTAACACATGCGGTTAGTGGCCACGGTAGCGTTACTGATACCACATCTGTATCAGCAAATAAATGCAGCCACAGCATGGCTAGTGTGACATGTCCTCTGTGTGTCTTTTTCCCTGCTGAGCAAGTCCGCAGTGGGAAAAAAAAAAACTGCAGTGGATACAAGCCCTTAAAGCTGAAAGTCTTTGTTGTTTTATTAACAAGTCATTGTGATGTACAGAATGTGGGAACAGGAAAAAATTGTGTTTGAGTAGAGCTCTTAATCTTACCTCAGAAAGACTCTGATACTGTGCTCTCCAGGGGCGTGTCTCCCTACATCACCACGATAACGTGTCTACGCATTCCCAGGGTGATGTCGGGAGACGCGTCCGCGGGCATTACAAGGAGACTCTGGAAGATTGAGAGGTTGTTCCTTCTACTGAATAGGCTGATATAAATCCGCACACTCAGAAGAAGGAGCTGCAACCGTTTCCCGACGCTGCCATGTTAACACTGCTGCTGGTGAAGGAGCGGAGGGGAGAGCAGGAGAACCCTCTGGTCTTTCGGCTCCGCAGGCCGGATAGAACAGCTGAACGGGCCGGATCCGGCCCGCGGGCTGTAGTTTGCCCACGGCTGAACTAGAAACACCAATGAGAAAGGATATATGCACCCCTTTGTTCATAGCAGCACAGTTTACCATAGCTAAGATTTGTAAACAGTCTAAGTGCCCATCAGCAGATGAGTGTATTAAAAAATTGTAGTACTTCTATATAATGGAATACTACACTGTGGTAAAAAAGAAGGAATTCTTACCATTTGCAATAGCATGGATGGAACTAGAGAGCATTATGCTAAGCGAAATAAGCCAGTCAGAGAAAGATAAATATCACATGACCTCACTCATTTGTGGTATATAATGAACAAAATAAACTGATGAACAAAAACAGATCCAGATACAGAGAATCATTGATCAGACTGTCAAACCTCAGAGGGAAGGTAGGGGAGGGTGGGGGTAAGGGAAAAAGATCAACCAAAGGACTTTCATGCATGCATATAAGCCTAACCAATGGACACAGACACCCGGGGGTTAATGGCTTGATTGTGGGGGGAGGGAGGCCCTGGAGAAATAAGGACACATATGTAACACTTTAATCAATAAAGGAAAAATAAAGTAAAAAAAATAAAAAAAGGGAAATGTAAATGCATATTAGAGTGGAAGAAGCCCATCTCAAAAACAATACAAACTGTGTGATTAAACACTATGATGTTCATTAAATGGAAAAACTATGAAGACAATAAAAAGATTAGTGTTGTCCAGAACTGGAGTGCAGGGATGGATGAATATGTAGAGCACAGTGAATATTTCTATGGTACCATAAGGAAGGATCCTTGTCATAATTCATTTGTCCAAACCCACCGAAAGTACAACACCAAAAAGGAACCATAATGCAAAGTATGAACTCTGGGTGATTATAATATTTCAATGTAGATTCTTCAATTGTAGCAAGTGAACTACACTTATGGAGTAGGTCAATAATGGTGAAGGCTATGCATGTGCAGGGGCAGGGAGAATATGGCAAATCTCTGTATCTCCTCCCATAATCTTGTTGTGAACTTAAAACTGCATTTAATAAATAAGGTCTTAATTTTTTAAAATGACAAAAAATGGTAGGTTAAAAGGGAAGAGTTTTGGAAATGCAGCTTTAGGTTTATATCACTGAAAAGGTGTCCTGTGGGTGGAGGCATCCTCCTTTACCCCAGAGGCGACAGTAGTTGACTATATGCCAACCTTCATGCTCCTGCAATCATTGGCATGAGACTTAAAGAAGTGGGTTGCTCCTGATATGTCAGAAAAATTTCAAGAACAAAAAAGGCCCTTTACGTTTTTATTCAGGTTGCTGTTGATAGCACTCTAAAGAGACTTGGGAGAAGAACAAACGATGGCCGAATAGGCAGACCTGTTGTGAACCTCATCCTGGGGCCAGACTGGATATACAACTAAATCAGAGAACACCCACCCAGAATTAATAAATTGGGTACAGCTGGGGAGACAACTCACAACAAAGAAGAGTAGAGGATTCCTGGAGACAAGTAGGAAGGCTGACTTCTGGCTGGCTGAGAGGTAGAGGAGGAAGCTGCGTTATGGGAATGTCAGGTTAAGCATCAAAGCAGCATCCGTTGGTGGCAGGCTTAACATCCAACTGTGAAAAGGAGAAGCCACAGGGCTGCTGGCTGCTGCAAAAGGTGCTGTGAGAGGAAAGCAGCAAGGTGCTGGGGGGAGAGAAAGCCCAGTTTCATTGTTGTTTTTGTTTTGTCTTTATATTTATTCTGTAAACCTAGAGCACAGTTCTTGTTTTTAAAAATATATTTTTAATGATTTTGCAGAGGAAGGGAGAGGGAGAGATAGAAATATCAATGATGAGAGAATCATTGATCAGCTGCCTCCTGCATGCCCTCCTACTAGGGATTGAGCCCACAACCCGGGAATGTTCCCTTGACCAGAATGGAACCCAGGACCCTTCAGTCTTCAGGCTGACTCTCTATCTACTGATCCAAACTAGCTAGGGCCAGAACACAGGACATTTTGATTGCAACCACTCACTTGAGACTTTGGCTTAGGGAGGGAGGCACAGATCTGAGGTACCTGAGGAGAGGCTGAGGAGGAAAGCAGGGCAGGGATACATGATCAGGAGTACTATATTGGGACATTCTCAACAGAACCTAGCCTCTCCCAGTAACCTCAGGGCAGATAATTCAGCCAGCCACACCCTGCATTTTGAGTTTTATAGAGAAAAAAAAGGCAGGCCCCAAGCTAACAGGTCTGAATAGTCTAAAGCAGTGGTCGGCAAACTCATTAGTCAACAGAGCAGCAAACCACTTTGCCAACCACTGGTCTAAAGAAACCCTTTGTGACTGGATTGGAAGAAGGGTCATCTGCCCCACTATTCTGGGAACCAGACTGATAAAAACTCCAGGTTTCCAGCCAACCACATTGGTGTCCAAACAAGGATCTCTGACCAAGCAAGGGCAGAGTAATATTTTGGGCTATTTTGGAGGGAGTAGCTCTGGGTCCAGACAAAACACCCATCTTATTCCCTGAAAGTGAAACAGCACCAATTCCACCTAAAGCCCTGCCAGAAACAGATGCTTTAGTGATTAAGATTGACAGCTGGCAGGCAGGAAAAGAGGGTGGATTGGCCCTGCCTGCTTGCAGCCAAGGCCTGTGGAGACAGAGAGAAGCAGAGGACATGGTGGATCACTGGGAGCTTCAATAAAGGTGCTAAAAGTTAAAAGACAGTGCCTAACAGTGGTTACCCAAATACCTAACAGGAAGTCCAGAATTGACAGCCAGAAGAGAGGAGGTGGGTCCTAAACCAGCTCCCATTGGGCATTAAAACACGACTTAGATTCTGAAGATGGTGACTGGCAGGAAGGTAAGGAGGCAGAGAGTGTGAGAGTGAGGGAGTGATAGAGGAGTGTGTGGACTTGTGTGGTGTGTGTGTGTGTGTATGAGCTAGGGACAGTTATATCCTGAAGGTCTTCCAAGGTGAGACCAAACTGGGCAGTCTTTGATGGCGGAGCCCCGCTGCCACCACGGACACTGCCACCGCAGACACTCTGGGGGCAGCCAGTGCGGGCACAGACCAATACCATCTTGAAAAACAGAGCTGCTTGAGACTAGGATCTTGGCCTCAGCACCACCCAGTCTGGTCTCAGATCCAAACCGGGGCCCTACAGCCACTGGGGACAGAGACCAACGACCACAGCTGCAGACCCACAGACACCAAGAATCCAGACATCCCAGCTGCAGATTTCTGTGAATCACAGAGCCCATCCCTCTCCCCACAGGCTCACTGCAGCGCCATAGGAACTGCTAAGCCCACCCCTCGCACAGAACCACAGCGCTGCTACAGGAATTTGAGCCCGTGCACACATGGACACTGCAAATCTGTTCCCTGCAATGCAATCAGGCGACCAAACCCCTTGCCCATGCAGGGCGGCAGTGCCACCTGACTTTGATTCTGGGCAAGTGCACACTGAAGTCTGTTTTCAGCAGCACAGGAGCAGACCTTCTGCTGACACAGTGCAACTGTGCAACCCAGTCCCCCAAGCAGACCGGGGACCCTGATTCTCCACTTGAGAGGAAGCATTGAGCACTAGTGACTTGACTCTGTTTCTCATTGCCTGTTCCTGGGATCCCGGATACCCAGTGGATTCACACTAAGAGCCAGTGACTCCAATTCTTGGCACATGCACACATAGGGACCCTGATTCTCAGCACGAGGCTGCACCAAGCAACAGAGAATCTGATACTTGATTCTTGGTGCAGGCAGAGGGGAACTCTGACACCTGGCAAATGCCAGCAGGGTCCCTGTTTCATTGCAGTGGAGGTGGGGTCCCTGATTCTAGGTGCGTGCATGAGGCTACACTGAGTGCTAGTGACTCTGGTCCTGGGGGAGCATGGCTCCCACCAACCCATGGCAGCCACACATCTTGGTGTCGGAGCTCTTCAGTGACACTTGGGTGGTGTGAAGCACCCATTGCGCACAGCCCCAGGCCCACACAACTAGACATTTGAACCTTCTGGTGATAGTCAGAATGGGGAGACAACACAATCCCCAGAGGAAAAAAAATGAGGAGTCGCCAATAAAGGAAATAAGTGAAATGGAAGTATGCAACATGACAGAAAAAGAATTCAGAGTAATGGTCATACAGTTCATACACTAGATGGATGAGGAAATCAACAATCTATGCAAAAAATTAGGAAGAAATGAAAAGTGATATAGCTACAATCAAAAACACCATGGAATGTTTCAACACTAGACTAGAGGAAGCAGAGGACCAAATTAGGGAGTTAGAAGATAAGATAGAGAGACAAACTCAATCTGAACAGCAACTGGAGAAAAAAATTAAAAAGCAGGAGGAGAGCCTAAGGGAGCTTTGGGACAACCCAAAAAGAAGTAACATATATATAATAGGGCTGCCAGAAGGACAAGAAGAGGAGCAAGGATTAGAAAATCTATTTGAAGAAATAATGACAGAAAACTTTCCAGATATGGGGAAGAAAAAAGTTACACAAGTAGAGAGTCCCAAGCAAGATGAATCCGAAAAGACCCACACCCAGACAGGTCATAATTACAATAGCAAATGTTAATGACAAAGAGAGAATCTTAAAGGCTGCAAGAGAGAGACAGAGAGTTATCAAATGATTTCTCAACAGAAACACATCAAGCAAGAAGGGAATGGAAGGAGTTATACAAAGTGATGCAAAGCAAAGGACTGAATCCAATAATACTCTATCCAGCAAGACTATCAATAAAAATTGAAGGGGAAATCAGGAGCTTAGCAGAAAAAAAAAAAAGGCTAAGGGAGTTTATGACTACCAAGCCAGCAATGCAATAAATGCTAAAAGGAATGCTGTAAAAAGAAGAAATAAAAAGGGAGGAAAGAAAACATGCATAAAGTACAGAAATGGCTACAAGCAAGTACCAATGAATAATAACATTAAACATAAATGGATTAAATGCTCCAATCAAAAGACATCGAGTGAGTGAATGGATAAGTAAACATCAATGGAATAGAACAGAGAACCCAGAAATCGACCCAAATCACTACGCTCAATTAATATTTGACAAAGGAAGAATGAACATACAATGGAATCAAGACAGTCTTTTCAATAAATGGTTTTGGGAAAATTGGACAAATACATGCAAAAACATGAAACTAGACCACCAACTTACACCACACACAAAAATAAACTCAAAATGAACCAAGGACTTAAACATACAATGAGAATCATAAAAATACTAGAGGAATCCACAGTCAGTGAAATCTCAGACATATGCCGAAGCAATTTCTTCACTGATACTGCTCCTAGGGCAATGGAAACCAAAGAGAAAATAAACAAATGGGACTACATCAAAATAAAAAGCTTTTGCATAGCAAAGAAGACCATCAATAAAACAACAAGAAAGCCCACTGCATGGGAGAACATATTTGCCAATGATATCAATGATAAGGGTTTAATCTCCAACATTTACAGGGAACTGGTGCAGCTTAACAAAAAGAAGATAAACAACCCAATCAAAAAATGGCCAACTGATCTAAACAGACACTTTACCAAAGAAGATAGAAGGAAGGCCAAGAGACATATGAAAACCTGCTCAAAGTCACTAATCATCAGAGAGATGCAAATCAAAACAACAATGTGGTATCATCTCACACCTGTCAGAATGGCTATTATCAATAAGTCAACAAATGACAAGTGCTGGTGAGGATGCAGAGAAAAAGGAACCCTCGTGCACTGCTGGTGAGATTGCAGACTGGTGCAGCCACTGTGGAGAACAGTATGTTGTATCCTCAAAAAACTAAAAATGAAACTCCCATTTGACCCAGTGATCCCACTTCTAGGAATATATCCCAAGAAACTAGAAACACCAATCAGAAAGGATATATGCACCCCTATGTTCATAGCAGCACAATTCACCATAGCTAAGATTTGGAAACAGCCTAAGTGCCCATCAGCAGATGAGTGGATTAAAAAACTGTGGTAAATCTACACAATGGAATACTACTCTGTGGTAAAAAAGGAGGAGTTCTTACCATTTGCAACAACATGGATGGAGATGGAGAACATTATGCTAAGTGAAATAAGCCAGGTAGAGAAAGATAAATATCACATGATCTAACTCATTTGTGGAATATAATGAACAACATAAACTGATGAACAAAAATAGATCCAGAGACAGAGAAACATCAATTAGCATGTCAAACCTCAGGGAAGGTAGGGGAGGGTGGTGGTAAGGGGGAGAGATCAACCAAAGGACTTATATGCATGCATGTAAGCCTAATCAATGGACACAGACAACAGGTGGTGGGGGCATGAATAGGAGGTGGGGGGTTATAGGGGAATAAGGACACATATTAATACCTTAATCAAGAAAGAAATTTTAAAAAATAAATAAATAAAAAGAAAACATAACCCATATATATGCTGTCTAAAGGAGACCCACCTCAGAACAAGGGACTCACATAGACTAAAATTGAAGGGATGGAACAATATATATCAGGCAAAGGGAAATTAAAAAGAGCTGGTGTAGCAATAGTTATATCTGACAAAATCCACCTCAAACGGAAGAGCAATGGCCCCTCCTAATCCCCGCTATAGTCACAATGTTCAAAAGCTGAAGAGCAGGATTCTTAAGCATGTCAAAGAAGAATCCAGGGGAAGCATTTTGAAGATATCAGAACTTAAAGTCCGAATACGGGATTTATGGAGGGCCTTAGTGCGTGAGAACTTCATTTTCAGGTTCAAGAACACCCAGGAGGTCTTGGCTATGAGTAAACTGGAGACCATGTACAACAGGTGGGCCTGGAAGCTGAGATGTCATGTGCTGGACTTAAATACTCAGCTGTCCAGCCAGATTCGGAATGGAGAAGCTGAGGAGATCAAGACAAGTTTGATTGACAATAAAATTGTTGATAAACATGAAGCCATTAAGGAAGAACTCCAAAGGTATTTTCTAGAAGACAGAAATAGAGCTATCTTAGCTCAGTGGAAAGTAAGATTTGAAGATGATTTGAAGAATCTTAAAGAGGAGCTTACAGTAGAAACTATGAGAAAATATGAGGATCTAATTAGCAGAAAGAAAATATAAGACCTTTGGAAAGAGCATCCATTAAACTTTGAACATACGTTATTAGAAAAAATCGAAGGGATAGTTCTGCCCACCATTGGGAAAGAGCTACATGATAAGAAGCTGAGAGATCTTTTCAACAAGATTTGGTCTGAGAATATCTCCATTTTATTGCCTACTACACTCCCATCTACCAAAGATCCTTGTATCGATATTGCGCTAAAGAACATCCTCCTGGAGCATTTTAAACAGCTTCCCAATATTGTGAACAAAATTAGGTATCGTGATACAAAGAAAACATTTTGTATCAATTACTCTAACATGTTATCACCTTTCAAAAGTTGCAAGTATATGGACTCTCTGTGGAAGAGTTTGAAAAAGATATCATAAACAAGACAACAGCTCAAATTGTAAACTTGGTTAAAGAAATGATACATAAAATAGAACAACTGAATGTGGGTTATAGTTCTAGTTATTTCCATGAAATTCTGCAAGTGATTCATAAGGAGGCTGAGGCTGCATCTCAAGGAGCCAGATTCATGCTGACAAAAAGATATAAACTAGAACTTGCCCTAGAGCTATTTCAAGAGGCAGCAAACAGTTTTAAAAAGATGTGCATCACATTCAAGAAAGCAAACAACCTTGTCCTATACCTAGAAAGTAAAAGGGAGAAATTTTTTACTAATTTTAAGTTGCCCTAGAAAAACCATTGAAACATTGACTTATTTCCTTTGGTGCAGAGTTTCTGCTAGCTAGTAAAATGGGGTAAATACTCAAAAAGCTTGTCAGATCCTCACCTCGCTTTTCTCTTCCTCTGTTGCATTGCTTTCTGTAATGTTTTTTTTGTTTGTTTGTTTGTTTATTTCTTTGTTTTTGTAACCCAGATAATTAAACTCAACCAATTAAACACTGCATTTTACATCTCCAAAAAAAGTGAAGACCATAACAAGAGACAATAAAGGCCACTTCATAATTCTAAAAGGATAGATTCAACAAGAGGATACAACTCTGGTAAACATTTATGCACCCAATACAGGAGCACACAAATACATAAAAACCAAAACCAAAACCAAAAACAAAAACAAAAACAAACACACAAAAAAAAAACACTTCTGGAAGATATCAGGGGAGAGATTGACAGCAACATAGTCATAGTAGGATACTATAATACCCCATTAAAATCACTGGATAAATACTCTAGACAAAAAAAATTAGCAAAGAAAAATCAATCTTAAATGATGCACTAGATCAGATGGACTTAATTGACAACTTTAGAAGATTCCACCCAAAAACTACAGAATATACATTCTTCTCAAGAGCACATTGGATATTTTTAAAGACAGACCACATATTGGGATACAGGCAAAGTCTGTCCAAATTAAAGAGGATTGAAATCATATCAAGCATCTTCTAGAACACAATGGCATAAAATTAGAAATCAACTACAGTAAAAACAATTGCAAAAATTCATACACTTGGAGGCTGAATAGCGCACTATTAAACAATGAGTGGGTTGCCAAAGAGAACAAAGAAGAAATAATACACATCCTGGAAATAAACAACAATGAAAACAAAACAATCCAAAATCTTTGGGACACAGTGAAAGCAGTCCTGAGAGGGAAGTTCATAGCATTACAGGCTTACCTCAAAAAACAAGAAAAACTGGTAATAAACCATCTAACTCTGCAACTTGAAGAATTAGAAAGAGAGCAACAAGAAAAGCCCAGTGTGATGAGAAGGAAGGAAATAATAAAGATCAGAGTGGAAATAAATTACATGGAGACCAAAAACGCAATACAAAAGATCAATGAAACCAAGAGCTGGTTCTTTGAAAGGATAAACAAGATTGATGAACCTCTAGCCAGACTCACCAAGAAGCAAAGAGAGAGGACCCACATAAACAAAATCAGAAACAAAAGAGGTGAAATAACAACAGACTCCACAGAAATAAGAAGAATCTTAAAAAAAATACTATGAGCAACTCTACTCCAACAAACTGGTCAACCTGGAAGAAATGGACATATTCCTAAAAAAATATATGGCCTTCCATAATTCAACCAAGAGGAATAAAAAAAATCTGAATAGGCTTATAACTATGGAGGAAAATGAAGGAGTAATGAAAAAACTTCCAACAAACAAAAGACCTGGACCAGAGGGCTTTACAGGGGAGTTTTATCAAACATTCAAAGAAGAAATAATACCTATCTTCCTCAGACTATCACAAAAAATTCAAGAGGAAGGAGCACTTCCAAGGTCTTTCTATGAAGCCAGCATTACCCTAATACCAAAACCAGATAAAGACAATACAAAGAAGGAGAATTACAGGTCAATATCCCTCATGAACACAGACACCAAAATCCTCAACAAAATTCTAGCAAATCAAATCCAGCAATACATTAGAAAGAACATACACCATGACCAAGTGGGATTTATCTTGGGGATTCAAGATGGTACAACATGAGCAAATCAATAAATGTGATACACAACAAACAAACTGAGAGACAAAAACCATATAATCATATATATTGATGCAGAAAAAGCATTTAACAAAATTCAACACCGTTTCTTGATAAAAACTCTCAGCAAGTTGGAAATAGAAGGATCATACCTCAACATACTAAAAACCCTATATTTCAAACCCACAGCCAACATCATACTCAATGGGCAAAAACTAAGACAATTTCCCCTAAGAACAGGAACAAGACAGGGATGCCCACTCTCACCACTCCTGTTCGACATAGTATTGGAAGTACTAGCCATTGTGATCAGACAAGATGAAATAAAAGGCATCCAAATTGGAAAAGAAGACGTAAAAGTGTCCTTATTCACAGATGACATCATATTGTACATAGAAAATGCCAAAGACTCCATCAAAACACTACTAGACTATAAATGAATTTGGCAATGTAGCAGGATAACACCCAGAAACCTATGGCTTTTCTATACACTAATAATGAACTCACAGAAAGAGAAATTTAAAAAGCAATCCCATTTACCATTGAAACAAAAAAATTAAGATACCTAGGAATAAACAACCAAGGAGACAAAGGACCTGTGCTCAGAAAATTTCAGGATGCTAAAAAAAGAAATAGAGGAAGACATGAACAAATGGAAGAATATACCATGTTCATGCATTGGTAGAATCAACATGATTAAAATGTCCATACTACCCAAAGCAATCTATAAATTCAATGCAATCCCCATTGAAATACCAACGGCATACTTCAAAAACCTAGAACAAATTCTCTAAAATTTCATCTGGAATTAAAAAAGACCCCGAATAGCTGCAGCAATCTTGAGAAAGAAGAACAATGTTGGAGGGATCACAATACCAGATATCAAGCTATACTACAAAGCCACTGTTCTCAAAACTGCCTGGTACTGGCACAAGAATAGACATATAGACCAGTGGCACAGAACCGAGAACCCAGAGATCTACACAAGCCAGTATGCTCAATTCATATTTGACAAAGGAGGCAAGAACATACAATGGAGACAAGACAGTCTCTTCAATAAATGGTGTTTGGAAAACTGGACAGATACTTGCAAAAAATGAAACTAGACCACCAAGTTACACCATACACAAAATAAACTCAAAATGGATAAAGGACTTAACAGTAAGATGGGAAAACATAAAAATCTTAGAAGAAGCTATAGGCAACAAAATAGCAGACATTGGTTGTAGCAATATCTTTTCTGATAGAGTTCCTAGGGCAATAGAAACTAAAGAGAAAATAAACAAATGAGACTACATCCAAATAAAAAGCTTCTGCACAGCAAAAAACCATCAACAAAATATCAAGATTTGCCAATGTTATCTCTGATAAGGGTTCAATCTCCAACATTTAGAAGGAACTTATACAACTTAACAAAAGAAGATAAACAATCCAATCAAAAAATGAGCCAAGGATTTAAATAGACACTTTTTGAAAGAGGACATTCACAAAACCAAGAGACGTAAGAAAACATGCTCAAAGTCATAATTCATCCAAGAGATTCAAATCAAAACAACAATGCGGTACCATCTCACACCTGTCAGAATGGCTATCACGAACAAATCAACAAATGAGAAGTGCTGGAAAGGATGCGGAGAAAAAGGAACCCTCCTGCACTGCTGGTGAGAATGCAGACTGGTGCAGCCACTGTGGAAAACAGTATGGTGTTTCCTCAAAAAATTAAAAATGGAATTGCCATTTGACCCAGTAATACCACTTCTACGAATGTATACCAAGAAAACAGAAACACCAATCTGGAAGGGTAAATAACCCTTATGTTTATAACAGTGCAATTTACAATAGCTAAGATTTGGAAACAGCCTAAATGCCCATGAGCAGATAAATGGATTAGAACACTGTGGTACATCTACACAATGGAATACTATGGTGTTGTAAAAAAGAAGGAATTCTTACCATTTGCAATAGCATGGATGGATCTGGAGAGCACTATGCTAAATGAAATAAACCAGTCAGTGAAAGATAAATACCACATTATCTCACTAATTTATGGATAATAAAGAACATTACAAACTGTTGAACAAAAATAGACAGAGGCAAAGAAGCATTGAACAGACTGTCAAACTACAGCAGGAAGGTAGGGGAGGGTTATGATGGTAAGAGATCAACCGAAGGACTTTTATTCATGGATATAAGCACAACCAACAGATGCAAGACACTGGGGGTGGGGGGAGGAGGGAAAGTGCTGGGGGTAGGAGAGGTTGGGTGGAGGTCAGTGGGAAAAAAGAGACTTACATACTACTATTTGTAATACCTTAAACAATAAAATTTAAAATAAAACATGGCTTAAGCAAACAACACTTCACTTTTCTATTTTTAAATTTATTTTTATTTTTAATGTTTTATTACTAATTTAATTTATTTCATTTTTAAAAATTTTGTACCTTTTTATTCCTCTCTTTTTTTCCCCTCCCATTTTTCTTCTTCTTTCTTCATTTTAGTTTTTATCTTTCCTTTCTTTTTTCCCCTTTTTATAAATTGGGGGAAAACTACTTTATTGATGTGTTATTATTCTAGTCTTTGTTGGTTTATTCATATATCTAATTTCCTCTTCCTTAATCCTACTCCATTGTGTCTTCTCTTTTCCTTTTCCTCTCTACTCATTTCCCCCCCTCATTTCTCTTGCTCTTTTCTTCTAAGTTTTTAACTTGTTTCACTTCCTAAATTTAAGCATATCTTCTCTCTCCTCTAGTCTCCTTTTCAAAAAAACATATTTATTTATTTATTTATTTTCTTGTAATCTCACCTCTTTTCTCCCTCCTCTGTTGTAAACTGTGGCACTTATCCTATTTATCTTATCCCATAATCTTATTTACTTTATTTAAATTTGCATCTAAAGATTCTGTCCTCCCACTTTATTCTGGGTGTTTTTGTTTGTGCTTTTTGGATTATTTATGTTTTGTTATGTTTTTTTTTCCATATTCTTTTTTTTTTAATTTTCTTGCTATCATTCTTGCTGACTTTTCTCTTTCCTAATTCTCTTTTCTCTGGTGGTCACTTCTATTTGGGTTAGGTGTCTTGTGTACATTCTAGTTCTGCTCCTTCTGTGTCATGTCTTGTTGTATCTTGTGCTGTTCCATCAGTACATCCACAATGGTTGGCACAGCATGGTAGTGATCCACATAATCAGACACCCTAAGAGAAGACTCCATCCACGAACAGAACAATAATATTCAAGGTCAACTAAACCAGGAGAATCCAAATATCTCAAGTAGGGGGCCTCACTAGAATACCCAGCTAAGGAGACCTGAGAGAGACTGGGCCCCACAAAACATATACTACATAAGACCAACTAAAAAAAAATCTGTGTGGCATAGAACTTTTATCTGATATATAGGAACAATTACAGAGGAACAAAAATGGGGAGACAAAGAAACAACCCCCAAGTGAAAGAAAAGGAGGAATCACCAGAAAAGGAACTAAATCAAGTGGAGGCAAGCAATTTGTCAGAGAAAGAATTCAGAGTAATGATTATAAGGATGCTCAAATGTCTGAAAGAAATTCACTAACACGTGTAAGAATGAAGAGGAAATAGAAAATGACATAGCTACAATAAAGAACACCCTGGAATGTTTCAATAGTAGACTAGAATAAGCTGAGGACCAAATCAGCAAGTTAGAAGGCAAGGTAAAAAAAAAAAAAAAAGTATTCAAGCAAAGCAGCAACTGAAAAAAATTTAACAATCATGAGGAAAGTCTCAGGGAGCTTTAGTACACTAAGAAATGAAACAACATTGGCATAATAGGGGTGACAGGTGGATAAGAAGCTGAGCAATGTATAGAAAACCTGTTTGAAGAAATAATGACAGAGATAGGTTCCTTAAATCATTCTTTTCTGCCAGTGAATGCCACGGAGTAAGCATCGTTGGAATTTCCCCTGCCACAGTCATCATGTCTATGTCTGAGTCTCCCAAAGAGCTGGAGCAGCTGTGGAAGCTCTTTATCAGAGGTTTGAGCTTTGAAACAACCAATGAGTGTCTGAGGAGCCATTTTGAGCAATGGGGAATGCTCATGGACTGTGTGGTGATAAAAGATCCAAACACCAAGCACTCCAGAGGCTTTGGGTTTGTCACTTATGCCCCTGTGGAGGAGGTGGATGCAACTACGAATGCAAGGCCACACAAAGTGGACAGAAGAGTAGTGGAACCAAAGAGGGATGACTCAAGAGAAGATTCTCAAAGACCTGGTGTCCACTTAACTGTGAAAAAGATTTTTGGCGGTGGTATTAAAAAAGACACTGAAGAAAATTACTTAAGATATTATTTTAAACAGTATGGGAAAATAGAAGTGATTGAAATCATGACTGACTAAGGCAGTGACAAAAAGAGAGGCTTTGCTTTTGTAACCTTTGATGACCATGACTCTGTAGACAAGATTGTCATTCAGAAATACCGAGTTGTAAGTGGCCACAACTGTGAAATAAGGAAAGCTGTATCTAAGCAAGTGATGGCTGATGCTTCGTCCAACCAAAGTGGTTGAAGTGGTTCTGGAAGCTTTACAGGTTGTCATGGAAGGGATTTTGGTGGGAGTGACAACTTTGGTCATGGAGGAAACTTCAGTGGTTGAGGTGGCTTTGGTGGCAGCCGTGTTAGCAGTGGGAATGGCTATAATAAATTTGGTAATGATGGAAGCAATTTTGGAGGTGGTGGAAGCTACAATGTCTTTGGCAATTTCAACAACCAATATTCAAATTTTGGGCCTATGAAAGGAGGAAACTTTAGAGGCAGAAGCTCTTGCCCTTATGATGGTGGAGGTCAATACTTTGCCAAACCACAAAACCAAGGTGGCTATGGCAGTTCCAGGAGCAGCAGTAGCTATGGCAGTGGCAGAAGGTTTTACTTACTGCCAGGAAACAAAGCTTAGCAGAAGAGGAGAGCCAGAGAAGTGACAGAGAAGCTACAGGTTACAACAGATTTGTGAACTCAGTCAAGCACAGTAGTGGCAGGGCCTAGCTGCTACAAAGAAGACATGTGTTAGACAATACTCATGTGAATGGACAAAAGACAAACAAACAAAAAAACTCAAGGACTGTATTTGTGACTAATTGTATAACAGGTTATTTTAGTTTCTGTTCTGTGCAAAGTGCAAAGCATTCCAACAAAGGGTTTTAATGTAGATTTTTTGCACCCATGCTGTTGATTGCTAAATGAAATAATCTGATCATGAAGATGAATAAATGTGTCTTTAAAACAAAGAAGATATAATGACAGAAAATTTCCCTGACTTGGGGAAGAAAAAAGTAAAACAAGTCCAAGAAGCACATAGAGTCCCAAACAAGATGAACCCAAAAATACCAACACCAAGAGATATCATAATTAACTTGGCAAATGTCAATAACAAAGAATCATAAATGCTTCCAGAGAGAGATAGAAAGTTACCTACAAGGGATCTCCCATTACACTATCAACTGATTTCTCAAATAAAACACATCAAGCCAGAAAGGAATGGAATGAAGTATACAATGTGATGCAAAACAAGGGAAAAAGTCCAAGAATACTCTATACAGCAAGGCTATAATTCAAAATTAAAGGGGAAATCAGAAGCTTCACAGACAAAAAAAAGTCTAAGGGAGTTTAGTATTACCAATCCAGTAATGAAAGAAATCCTAAAGGAACTGTTGTAAAAAGAAGAAGCAGAAAGATAAGAAGCAACACCAAAATAAAGAATAAAAATGGCAACAAATACCTATCAATAACAACCATAAACATAAATGGATTAAATGCTCCAATCAAAAGACATAAGGTAGCTGAATGGATAAGAAAACATGACTCATATATATGCTGTCTACAAGAGATCCACCTTAGAACAAAGGACTGACACAGACTGAAAGTGAAGGGATGGAAAAAACTTTTCAGGCAAACAGAAATGAAAAAAAAGCAGGGGTAGCAATACTTATATATGACAAAATAGACCTCAAAGTGAAGGCCATCCTATCTAATAAAATAGTAATATGTAAATTAACTGTCACTCAGCAACAAAATGGTGGTGCCCATAGCCGCAAGATGGCAGCTCCAAGTGCTCTCAGCCCTGCTGGAGTCCCCCAATCCAGCTGGGAGGCGGACAGGCTCCCAAGCGCCAATCCCCGCCTCCAGCAGAGGCAGCCCGGGGTGTCCGGCTGGGAAGTGCCTGGGGTGTACGGCCAGGGGTCGCGTGGGATGCGCCCACTCAGGTAGCAGATCACGCCTGGCTGCTCTGCTGCCTCTGGAGTGTCTGGGGCTGAGCAGCGAGGCTGGAGTGTTTAGGCCTATGGGCCCAGCCAGGGGTCTTGGGGACCAAGTGGACAGGCGGGATCCGCCCACTCCAGTGGCAGATCCAGCCTCACTGATCCCCAGTCTCTGGCATGTCTGGGCCTGTCAGCCCATCCATGAGGCTGGATGCTGCATCCACAGGACACACAAGTAGGCAGGGAGTTGACTCTGGGTCTTCTGGGGCAGGGGGACTTGATGCTTTGTCCCAGTTAGTGCTGGCCAAGACTCTGACAGCAGGGAGGAGGAAGTCCCACCCGCACGGAATCAGCCAGAATCAGCCATTGGTCAGACAGCTCTCAGTGGCCTGACAGCCATCTGACAGCAGGGAGGAGGAAGTCCCACCCCTAGAGAATTGGCCATTGGTCAGACAGCTCTCTGCCACCTGACAGCCAGGACTTTCATTTACCTGACAGTAGGGAGGTGGAACTATGTCTAAACATCTACTATTGATACAAGGTAGCTCTGCAGCAGAAAGAAGCCAGCATTATCGACAGAAAATGTCTGAAGACCAATGTGCTTCTGATCTTGAAAGAAGGCGGCACCTGCGACAGAATGTATCTGAAGAGCAGCTATTGGAAAAATGTCGCTCTGAAGACTAAAGAAGCCGGCCTCATCGACAGAAAACGTCTAAAGATCAACATGCCTCTGAACTTGAAAGAAGGCGGCAGTGTCGACAGAATATGTCCAAACAACAGTCATCAACAAGTACTAACAATACTGGTAGGAACTACTTTCTCATCGAAAATGGAGTACATGAGGATGCAATTCTCGAACATAGCTGTGGTGGAATGACTGTTAGATGTCAATTTTGCCTATCACTAAATTTCTCTGATGAAAAACCATCTGATGGAAAATTTACTTGATGTTGTAGCAAAGGTAAAGTCTGTCCAAATGATATACATTTTCCAGATTACCCAGCATATTTAAAAAGATTAATGACAAAGATTCTGACAGTAAAAATTTCATGGAAGATATTCGATCCATAAATAGTTCTTTTGCTTTTGCTTCCATGGATGTAAATATTACATCGCACAGACAAGTTTATCACCGTACTGAAACTTTACATCCTTCAGATGGTGTTTCTCGGAAGTTTGCTCAACTCTATATTTTTGATATAGCCGAAGCTACAAGTAAAAGATTAGCAGTGCCAGAAAACCAGGGCTGCTCAGAAAGACTCATGATCAACATCAACAACCACATGCATGAAATAAATGAATTAACAAAATCGTACAAGATGTTACATGAGGTAGAAAAGGAAGCCCAATCTGAAGCAGCAGCAAAAGCTATTGCTCCCACGGAAGTAACTATGGCAATTAAATATGATCGTAACAGTGACACAGGGAGATATAATTCTCCCCATGTAACTGAGATTGCTGTCATATTCAGAAATGAAGATGGAGAACATCCTTTTGAAAGGGACTTGCTCATTCACTGTAAACCAGATCCCAATAATCCAAATGCCACTAAAATGAAACAAATCAGTATCCTCTTTCCTACATTAGATGCAATGACATGGTGAAAAGGCTGGGGAACAGATATTGCATTAAGACTCAGGGACAACAGTGTACTCAACAATAATACTAAACAAAATGTAAGGAAACGAGTCACACAAATGCAGTATTATGGGTGTCATCTCTCTGTGAGGGACATGTTCAACCCTATTTTAAATGCAGGAAAGTTAACTCAACAGTTTATTGTGGATTCATATTCAAAAATGGAGGCCAATTGGATAAATTTCATTAAAACAAACCAATCTAAGTTGAGAGTTGAAAAATATAGTGGTTTGATGGATTATCTCAAATCTAGATCTGAAAATGACAATGTGCTGATTGGTAAAATGATAATACTTCCATCATCTTTTGAGGGTAGTCCCAGAAATATGCAGCAGCGATATCAGGATGCTATGGCAATTGTAACGAAGTATGACAAGCCCGATTTATTCATAACCATAACATGCAACCCCAAATGGGCAGATATTACAAACAATTTACAACGCTGGCAAAAAGTTGAAAACAGACCTGACTTGGTAGCCAGAGTTTTTAATATTAAGCTGAATGCTCTTTTAAATGATATATATATAAGTTCCATTTATTTGGCAAAGTAATAGCTAAAATTCATGTCATTTAATTTCAGAAATGTGGACTGCCTCATGCTCACATATTATTGATATTAGATAGTGAGTCCAAATTATGAACGGAAGATGACATTGATTGTATAGTTAAGGCATAAATTCTGGATGAAGACCAGTATCCTCGACTTTTTCTAATTGTAAAATCAAATATGGTACACGGACCATGTGGAATACAAAATCCAAATAGTCCATGTATGGAAAATGGAAAATGTTCAAAGAGATATCTAAAAGAATTTCAAAATGTGACCATTGGAAATATTGATGGATATCCCAAATACAAACGAAGATCTGGTAGCACCATGTCTATTGGAAATAAAGTTGTCGATAACACTTGGATTGTCCCTTATAACCCATATTTGTGCTTTAAATATAACTGTCATATAAATGTTGAAGTCTGTGCATCAATTAAAAGTGCCAAATATTTATTTAAATACATCTATAAAGGGCACAATTGTGCAAATATTCAAATTTCTGAAAAAATATTATCAACCATGACGAAGTACAGGACTTCATTGACTCCAGGTATGTGAGCACTCCTGAGGCTGTTTGGAGACTTTTTGCAATGTGAATGCATGACCAATCTCATATATTCACAAGATTAGCTATTCACTTGCCAATAAACAAAATTTGTATTTTCATACTGATGATTTTGCTGAAGTTTTAGATAGGGCTAAAAGGCATAACTCAACGTTGATGGCTTGGTTCTTATTGAATAGAGAAGATTCTGACACACATAATTATTATTATTATTATTATTGGGAGATTCCACAGCATTATGTGTTTAATAATTCTTTGTGGACAAAATGCCAAAAGGGTGGGAATAAAGTATTAGGTAGACTTCACTGTCAGCTTTAGAGAACCAGAACGATATTACCTTAGACTTTTGCTTCTGCATGTAAAAGGTGCAATAAGTTTTGAGGATCTACGAACTGTAGGAGGTGTAACTTATGATACATTTCATGAAGCTGCTAAACACCGAGGATTATTACTTGATGACACTATCTGGAAAGATACGATTGATGATGCAATCATCCTTAATATGCCCAAACAACTACAACAACTTTTTGCATACATATGTGTTTTTGGACGTCCTTCTGCTGCAGACAAATTATGGGATGAGAATAAATCTCATTTTATTGAAGATTTCTGTTGGAAATTGCACCGAAGAGAAGCTGCCTGTGTGAACTGTGAAATGCATGCCCTTAACGAAATTCAGGAGGTATTCACATTGCATGGAATGAAATGTTCACATTTCAAACTTCTGGACTATCCTTTATTAATGAATGCAAATACAAGTGATGAATCATATGAGCGACAACAGGCAGAGGTTTTGATAAACTCTCTGAATGATGAACAGTTGGCAGCCTTTCAGACTATAACTTCAGCCATCGAAGATCAAACTGCACACCCCAAATGCTTTTTCTTGGATGGTCCAGGTGGTAGTGGAAAAACATATCTGTATAAAGTTTTAATACATTATATTAGAGTTCGTGGTGGTACTGTTTAACCCACAGCATCTATAGGAATTGCTGCAAATTTACTTCTTGGTGGAAGAACCTTTCATTTCCAATATAAATTACCAATTCCATTAAATGAAACTTCAATTTCTAGACTTGATATAAAGAGTGAAGTTGCTAAAACCATTAAAAAGGCCCAACTTCTTATTATTGATGAATGCACCATGGCACCCAGTCATGCTATAAACACCATAGACAGATTACTAAGAGAAATTATGAATTTGAATGTTGCATTTGGTGGGAAAGTTCTCCTTCTCGGAGGGGATTTTCGACAATGTCTCAGTATTGTGCCACATACTATGCGATCAGCCATAGTACAAATGAGTTTAAAGTACTGTGATGTTTGGGGATGTTTCAGAAAGTTGTCTCTTAAAACAAATATGAGATCAGAGGATTCTGCTTATAGTGAATGGTTAATAAAACTTGGAGATGGCAAACTTGATAGCTGTTTTCATTTAGGAATGAATATTATTGAAATCCCCCATGAAATGATTTGTAATGGATCTATTATTGAAGCTACCTTTGGAAATAGTATATCTATAGGAAATATTAAAAATATATCTAAACACACAATTCTTTGTCCAAAAAATGAGCACGTTCAAAAATTAAATGAAGATATTTTGGATATACTCGATGGAGATTTCCACACATATTTGAGTGATGATTCCATTGACTCAACAGATGATGCTGAAAATGAAAATGTTCCAATTGAATTTATTTTTTTAATATATTTTATTGATTTTTCACAGAGAGGAAGGAAGAGGGATAGAGAGTTAGAAACATCGATGAGAGAGAAACATCGATCAGCTGCCTCCTGCACACCCCCTACTGGAGATGTACCCACAACCAAGGTACATGCCCTTGACTGGAATCGAACCTGGGACCCTTCAGTCCACAGGCTGATGCTGTATCCACTGAGCCAAGCCAGCTAGGGCCCACTGAATTTTTTAATAGTATTACTCCTTCGGGAATGCCGTGTGATAAATTAAAATTGAAAGTCGGTGCAATCATCATGCTATTGAGAAATCTTAATAGTAAATGGGGTCTTTGTAATGGTACCAGATTTATTATCAAAAGATTGCGACCTAACATAATCAAAGCTGAAGTATTAACAGGATCTGCAGAGTGAGAGGTTGTTCTGATTCCAAGAATTGATTTGTCCCCATCTAACACTGGCCTCCCATTTAAATTAATTCGACTACAGTTTCCCGTGATGCCAGCATTTGCGATGACTATTAATAAATCACAAGGACACGCCCTAACCGGTTTGGCTCAGTGGATAGAGCGTCGGCCTGCGGACTGAAGGGTCCCGGGTTCGATTCCAGTCAAGGGCATGTACCTGGGTTGCGGGCACATCCCCAGTAGGGGGCGTGCAGGAGGCAGCTGATCGATGTCTCTCTCTCATCGATGTTTCTAACTCTCTATCCCTCTCTCTTCCTCTCTGTAAAAAATCAATAAAATATATTAATAAATCACAAGGACAAACTCTAGAAAGAGTAGGAATATTCCTACCTGAACCCATTTTTGCACATGGCCAGTTATATGTTGCTTTCTCTCGAGTTCGAAGAGCATGTGACATTAAAGTTAAAGTTGTAAATACTTCATCCTAAAGGAAATTAGTTAAGCACTCTGAAAGTGTTTTCATCTAAATGTGGTATACAGGGAGATATTAGAATAAGTTTAATCAGTTTATCAGTCATTGCTTGCATCAATGTTGTTTTTATATCATGTTTTTGTTGTTTTTATATCACATTTTTGCTGTTTTCATATGATGTTTTGTTATTTTTATATGTCTTTGTTGTTCTTATGTCATTTTGTTATTGTTTATTAATAAATTCATATATTATTTTCATATACATTTTACTCATTTCCTTTCATCTGTCATACATCTATTATAGAGAAAGGGCAAATAGCAATATTAACATATTTTCTCTAATTAGTTCCCTTTTAATGTGCATGAATTTCATGCACTGGGCCACTGTGGGATCCCTGTGGGATCGGGCCTAAACAGGCAGTCAGACATCCCCTGAGGGGTCCCAGATTGGAGAGGGTGCAGGTTGGGCTAAGGGACACCCCCCAGTGCATGAATTTTGTGCACCTGGCCTCTAGTAACAAGAGATAAAAAGGCCACCTTATAATACTAAAGGGATCCATTGAAAAACAGGCTATAACTCTAGCAAACATATATGCACCCAATACAGGAGCATCTAAATATATAAAAAATTTCTGGAGGCTATCTATGGAGAGATTGACAACAATACAATCATAGTAGTGAATTTTAATACCCCATTGACATTATTGGATAAATTTTTTAGAAAAAAATCAACAAGGAAACAGCAAGCCTAAATGACACTCTAGAACAGCTAGAACTACTAATATTTGATATGTTCAGAACATTCCACCTGAAAGTTATGAAATATACATTATTCTCAAGTGCACATGGGACATTTTAAAAGATAGACCATATGTTAGGACACAAGCTAAGTCTCTACAAATTTAAGAATATTGAAATCATATCAAGCATCTTCTCAGATCACAATGGCATGAAATTAGAAATCGACTACAATAAAAGTGCACAAAAACATACAAATACATAGAGGCTAAACAGCATTATCTTAAACAATGAATGACTTACAAAATATATCAAATAAAAATAAAAACATACTGGAAACAAATGAAAACAAACACACAATAATCCAAAATCTATGGGACAGTGAAAGCAGTCCAGAGAGAGTAGTTCATAGCCTTGCAAGGCTACCACAAAATACAAGAAAAACTGGTAATAAATTATCTAACACTACAACACAAAGAATTATAACAAGAACAAGAAGAAAAGTCCACTACAAGTAGACGGAAGAAAATAATGAAGATCAGAGTAGAAATAAATGACACAGAGACAAAAAAAATACATATATACATCATACATACAAAAGATCAATAAATCCAAGAGCTAGAATTTTTGAGTGTTTTTTTGTTGTTTAAGGTATGACATATAGTAGTACATATATCTCCCTTTTTTCCCCATTGACCTTTCACCAGCTTCCCCTATCCTCTGTTGCATGCCCTCATCCCACACCCCCCCCACCTGTGACTTGTGTCCATTGGTTGTGCTTATATGCATGCATACAAGTCCTTCGGTTGATCTCTTCCCCCCTCCCCAACACTACCCAGCCTTACCGCTGTAATTTGACAGTCTGTTCAATGCTTTACTGCCTCTGTATCTATCTTTTTGTTCATCAGGTTATAATGTTCTTTATTTTCCATAAATGAGTGAGATCATGTGGTATTTTTTTTTCATTGCCTGGCTTATTTCACTTAGCATAATGCTCTGCAGGTCCATCCATGCGGCTGCAAATGGTAAGAATTCCTTCTTTTTTTATAGCAGCATAGTATTCCATTGTGTAGATGTACCATAGTTTTCTAATCCACTCATCTGCTGATGGGCATTTAGGCTGTTTCCAAATCTTAGCTAAGGTGAATGTTGCTGCTATGAATACAGGGGTGCATATATCCTTTCTGATTGGTATTTCTAGTTTCTTGGGATATATTCCTAGAATTGGGATTCCTGGGTCACATGGGAGTTCCATTTTTAGTTTTTTTGAGTAAACTCCATACTGTTTTCCACAGTGGCTGCACCAGTCTGCATTCCCACCAGCAGTGCTCAAGGGTTCCTTTTTCTTCGCATCCTTGCCAGCACTTGTCATTTGTTGATTTGTTGATGATAGCCATTCTGACAGGTGTGAGATGGCACCACATTATCTTTTGATTTGCATCTCTCATATAATTAGTGACTTTGAGCATGTTTTCATATGTTTCTTGGCCTTCCTTCTGTCTTCTTTTGAAAAGTATCTATTTAGGTCCGTTGCCCATTTTTTTTTTATTGAATCATTTATATTCCTTTTATTAAGTTGTATGAGTTCTCTGGAAATGTTGGAAATTAAAACTTTTGCTGTGCAAAAGCTTTTTATTTTGATGTAATCCCATTTGTTTATTTTCTCTTTAGTTTTCATTGCCCTAGAAAGCAGTATCAGTGAAAAAACTGCTTTAGCATATGTCTCAGATTTCTCTGCCTGTGGATTCCTGTAGTATTTTTATGGTTTCCTGTCTTATGTTTAAGTCTTTTATCCATTTTGAGTTTATTTTTGTGCCTGGTGTAAGTTGGTGGTCTAGTTTCATTTTTTTGCATGTATCTGTCCATTTTTCCAACACCATTTATTGAAAAGAATGCCTTGACTCCATTTTATGTGCATGCCTCCTTTGTCAAATATTAATTGAGCATAGTGGTTTGGATCGATATCTGGGTTCTCTATTCTATTCCATTGCTCTATATGTCTGTTCTTGTGCCAGTACCAGGCTGTTTTGAGAACAGTGGCTTTGTAATACAGCTTGAAATCTAGTATTGAGATCCCACCTACTTTGTTCTTTTTTCGCAGGATTGTTGTGGCTATTCAGGGTCTTTTTTTTTCCATATGAGTTTTTGGAGAGTTCGCTCTAGGACTGTGAAATACGCTGTAGGTATTTTAATGGGGAGTGCATTGAATCTATAGATTGCTGTGGATAGTATGGACATTTTAATGATGTTGATTCTATCAATCCATGAACATGGTATGTTCTTCCATTTGTTTATGTCTTCTTCTATCTCTTTTTTCTGTGTCCTGTAGTTTTCCCCATATAGGTCTCTTACCTCCTTAGTTAGGTTAATTCCTAGGTATCTTAATTTTTTTGGTGCGATGGTAAATGGGATTGCTTTTTTAGTCTCTCTTTCTATAAGTTTACTATTAGTGTATAGAAATGCCATAGATTTCTTGAAGTTAATTTTGTATCCTGCTATATTGCCGAATTCATTTATTAAATCTAATAGTTGTTTGTCTTTATCTGGTTTTGGTATTAGGGTGATGCTGGCTTCATAGAATGAACTTTGAAGTGTTCCTTCCTCTTGAATTTTTTGGAATAGTCTAAGGAAGATAGGTTTTAGTTCTTCCTTGAATGTTTGGTAAACTTCCCTGTGAAGCGATCTGGCCCCAGGCTTTTGTTTTTGGAAGCTTTTTGATGACTGCTTCAATTTCCTCCATAGTTATTGGCCTATTGAGATGTTTAGAGTCTTCCTGATTGAAAATTGGAAGGTTGTATTTTTCTAGGAATATGTACATTTCCTCCACGTTTCCAGTTTGTTGGAATAGAGTTGTTAATAGCATTTTTTAACAATCCTTCGTATTTCTGTGGGATCTGTTGTTATTTCAAATCTTTCATTATTTTTTGATCCTTAAGTTTTTATATTTTTATATATTTTTTAATTTCTTTATTGATTAAGGTGTTACATATGTGTTCTTTATTCCCCCATTAACCCCCCTCCCATTCATGCCCTCACCCCCCTGTTGACTGTGTCCATTGATTAGGCTTATATGCATGCATATAAATCCTTTGGTTGATCTCTCCCCCTTACCCCCACCCTCCCCTACCTTCCCTGAGGTCTGATGTTCTAATTGATGTTTCTCTGTCTCAGGATCTATTTTTGTTCATCAGTTTATGTTGTTCATTATATTCCACAAATGAGTGAGATCATGTAGTATTTATCTTTCTCTGCCTGGCTTATTTCACTTAGCATAATGCTCTCCATCTCCATCCATGTTGTTGCAAATGGTAAGAACTCCTTCTTTTTTACCTCAGCTTAGTATTCTATTGTGTAGATGTACCACGGTTTTTTAATCCACTCATCTGCTGATGGGCACTTAGGTTGTTTCCAAATCTTAGCTATGGTGAATTGTGCTGCTATGAACATAGGGGTGCATATATCCTTTCTGATTCCGGTTTCTAGTTACTTGGGATATATTCCTAGAAGTGGGATCACTGGGTCAAATGGGAGTTCCATTTTTAGTTTTTTGAGGAAACTCCATACTGTTCTCCACAGTGGCTGCACCAGTCTGCATTCCCACCAGCAGTGCACGAGGGTTCCTTTTTCTCCACATCCTCGCCAGCACTTGTCATTTGTTGACTTGTTGATAATAGCCATTCTGACAAGTGTGAGATGATACCACATTGTTGTTTTGATTTGCATCTCTCTGATGACTAGTGACTTTGAGCATGTTTTCATATGCCTCTTGGCCTTCCTTCTGTCTTCTCTGGTAAAGTGTCTATTTAGATCAGTTGCCCATTTTTCGATTGGGTTGTTTATCTTCCTTTTGTTAAGCTGCATGAGTTCCTTGTTAATGTTGGAGATTAAACCCTTATCGTTGATATCATTGGCAAATATGTTTTCCCCTGCACTGGGCTTTCTTGTTGTTTTCTTGATGGTTTCTTTTGCTATGCAAAAGCTTTTTTATTTTGATGTAGTCCCATTTGTTTATTTTCTTTTTAGTTTCCATTGCCCTAGGAGCAGTATCAGTGAAGAAATTGCTTTGGCATATGTCAGAGATTTTTCTGCCTATGGATTCCTCTAGTATTTTTATGGTTTCCTGTCTTATGTTTAAGTCCTTGATCCATTTTGAGTTTATTTTTGTGTATGGCGTAAGTTTGTGGTCTAGTTTAATTATTTTGCATGTATCTGTCCAATTTTCCCTACACCATTTATTGAAGACACTGTCTTTACTCCATTGTATGTTCATGCCTCCTTTGTCAAATATTAATTGAACGTAGTGATTTGGGTCGATTTCTGGGTTCTCTATTCTATTTCATTGATCTAAATGTCTGTTCTTGTGCCAATACCAGGCAGTTTTGAGAACAGTGGCTTTGTAATAAAGCTTGATATCTGGTATTGAGATCCCACCTACTTTGTTCTTCTTTCTCAGGATTGCTGCAGCTATTCAGGGTCTTTTTTTATTCCATATGAATTTTTGGAGAGTTCATTCTAGGTCTGTGAAATATGCCATTGGTATTTTACTGGGAAGTGCATTGAATTTATAGATTGATTTGGATAGTATGGACATTTTGATGATGTTGATTCTACCAATCCATGAACATGGTATGTTCTTCCATCTGTTTATGTCTTCCTCTATCTCTTTTTTCAGTGTCATGTAGTTTTCCGCGTATAGGTCTTTTACCTCCTTAGTTAAGTTTATTCCTACGTAACTTAATTTTTTTGATGCAATGGTAAATGGGATTGCTTTTTAAGTCTCTCTTTCTGTTAGTTCATTATTGAAAGAGAATAGAAATGCCATAAATTTCTTGCCATTAATTTTGTATCCTGCTACATTGCCGAATTCATTTATTAAGTCTAATAATTTTTTTATATATTTTATTGATTTTTTTTACAGAGAGGAAGGGAGAGGGAGAGAGCGTTAGAAACATCGATGAGAGAGAAATATCGATCAGCTGCCTCCTGCACACCCCCTACTGGGGATGTGCCTGCAACCAAGGTACATGCCCTTGACCGGAATCGAACCTGGGACCTTTCAGTCCGCAGGCCGACGCTCTATCCACTGAGCCAAACCGGTTAAGGCAAGTCTAATAATTTTTTGATGGAGTCTTTAGGGTTTTCAAGTACAGTATCATGTCATCTGCAAATAAGGACAGTTTTGCTTCTTCTTTTCCAATTTAGATGCCTTTTATTTCTTCTTCTTGTCTGATTGCAATGGCTAGTACTTCCAGCACTATGTTGAACAGGAGTGGTGAGAGTGGGCATCCTTGTCTTGTTCCTGTTCTTTGGGGAAATGGTTTTAGTTTTTACCCATTGAGTATATTGCTAGCTGTAGGTTTATCATATATGGCTTTTATTATGTTGAGTTTTGATCCTTCTATTCCCACCTTGCTGACAGTTTTTATCAAGAAAGGGTGTTGGATTTTGTCAAATGCTTTTTCTGCATCAATTTATATGACTATGTGATTTTTATCTCTCAATTTGTTTATGTGATGTATCACATTTATTGACTTGTGGATATTGTACCATCCTTTCATCCCCAGGATAAATCCTACTTGGTTATGGTATATGATCTTTCTGATGTACTGCTGGATCCAATTTGCTAGAATTTTGTTGAGGATTTTGGCATCTACATTCATGAGGGATATTGGTCTGTAATTCTCTTTTATTGTGTTATCTTTACCTGGTTTTGGTATTAGGGTGATGCTGGCTTCATAGAAGGAGCGTGGAAGTGTTCCTTCCTCTTGAATTTTTTGGAATAGTCTGAGGAGGATAGGTTTTAGTTCTTCCTTGAATGTTTGGTAAAACTCCCCTGTGGAGCCATCTGGCCCTGGCCTTTTGTTTGCTGGGACTTTTTGATGACTGCTTCAATTTCTTCCATAATTATTGGCCTATGGAGATTTTTAGAATCTTCCTGATTGAGTTTTGGAAGGTTGTATTTTTCTAGGAATATGTCCATTTCCTCCAGGTTGTCCAGTTTGTTGCAATATAGTTGTTCATAGTATTTTTTAACAATCCTTTGTGTTTCTGTGGGGTCTGTTGTTATTTAACCTCTTTCATTTCTGATTTTGTTTATTTGGGACCTGTCTCTTTGCTTCTTGGTGAGCCTGGCTAGAGATTCATCAATCTTGTTTATCCTTTCAAAGAACCAGCGCTTGGTTTTGTTGAACTTTGGTATTGTTTTTTGGTCTCTATGTCGTTTATATCCACTCTGATCTTTATTATTTCCTTCTTTCTGCTTACACTGGGCTTTTCTTGTTGCTCTCTTTCTAACTCTTTGAGTTGTAGGGTTTTAGGTAATTTATTACCATTCATTCTTTCTTTTTTTTTTTTTTTTTTGTGCAGTTGGCATGTAGGGCTATGAACTTCCCTCTCAAGACTGCTTTCGCTCTGTCCAATAGACTTTGGATTGTTGTGTTATCATTGTCATTTGTTGCCATGATGTTTTTTATTTCTTCTTTGATCTCTCTGGTAACCCAGTCATTGTTTAATAGCATGCTATTTAGTATCCATGTGTTTGATTTTTTTGGATTGTTTTTATTGTAGTTGATTTCCAGTTTTATGCCATTGTGATCCAAGAAGATGCTTGATGTGATTTCTATGTTCTTGAATTTGAAAAGACTTTGCCTGTTACCCAATATATGGTCTATCTTTGAAAATAACCCATGTGAACTTGAGAAGAATGTATATTCTGTGGCTTTGGGGTGAAATGTACTGAAGATGTCAATTAATTCCATCTGGTCTAGTGAGTCATTTAGGATTGATGTTTCTTTGCTGATTTTTTTGTTTATAGGATTTGTCCAATAGTGATAATGGACTATTAAAGTCCCCTACTATGATTGCATTGCTGTCAATCTCTCCATTGATATTCTCCAGGAGATTTTTTATGTATTTGGGTGCTCCTGTATTGGGTGCGTATATGTTTACCAGAGTTATTTCCTCTTGTTGGATTGCTTCCTTTAGTATAAGAAGTGGCCTTCCTTATCTCTTTTTATGTCCTTCACTTTGAGATTTAATTTGTCAGATATAAATATTGCTACCCAAGCTTTTTTTTTCATTTCCATTCACCTGAAAAAAACTTTTTCCATCCCTTTACCCTTTGCTGTGTGTGTCTTTTTTTCTGAGGTGGGTTTCCTGTAGACTGCAGATATATATGGGTCATGTTTTGTTATCCACTTAGTTACCCTATTTCTTTTAATTGGGGCATTCTATCCATTTACATTTAAAGTTATTATTTATAGGTACTTGTTTGTCGCCATTTTTATTCTTTATGCTGTGTTCCTTCTTCGCTTCCTCTTTCTTCTTTTTACAGCAGACCCTTTAGCAGAGTGGTTCTCAACTTTTTAATGCCGTGACCCTTTAATACAGTTCTTCATGTTGTGGTGACCCCCAACCATAAAATTATTTTTGTTGCTACTTCATAACTGTAATTTTGCTACTATTATGAATCATAATGTAAATATCTGTGTTTTCCGATGGTCTTAGGTGCCCCTGCTAGTGGTTCTCAACCTGTGGGTCACGACCCACAGTTTTGGAACTGCTGCTGTAGAGCCTCCCACAGGTTGAGAACCACTTGCAGGGTCGCCTAAGACCATCAGAAAACACAGATATTTACATTATGATTCATTAACAGTAGCAAAATTACAGTTATGAAGTAGCAACGAAAATAATTTTATGGTTGTGGGTCACCACAACATGAGCAACTGTATTAAAGGGTCATGGCATTAAAAAGGTTGAGAACCATTTCTTGCATTGCTGTTTTTGTGGTAATAAACTCCCTTAGTACTTTTTTTTTTTTTTCTGTGAAGCTCCTGATTTCACCCTCAATTTTGATTGATAGCCTTGCTGGGTACAGTATTCTTGGATTCAGACGCTTCCTTTGCATGACTTTGTAAATTTCATTTCATTCCCTTCTTGCCTGATGTGTTTCTGTTGAGAAATCAGTTGCTAGTCTGATGGGGGATCCTTTGTAGGTAACTTTCTGTCTCTCTCTGGCCACTTTTAAGATTCTTGCTCAGTTGTTGGTGTTTGCCAATTTAATTATAATGTGTGTTGGTGTTTGTCTTTTGGGGTTCATTTTGTTTGGGACTCTGTGAGTTTCTTGGATTTGTGTGGGTTTTTTCTTCCCTATATCAGGGAAGTTTTCTATCATTACTTCTATTATGCAGATGTTGTTTCGTTTCGTGTTGTCCCAAAGTTTCCTTACACTATCCAGCTGCTTTTCATTTTTTTTCTAGAAGTTGCTCTACTTGTGTATTTTTTACTACCTTGACTTCTAACTCACTGATGCAGTCCTATGCTTCTTCTAGTCTTCTTTTGATGCTTTCTATTGAGTTCTTTATAGCAGCTATGTCATTTTTCATTTCTTCTTGGTTCTTCTTCATTTCCTCTTGGTTCTTACACATATTGTTGAATTTGTCTTCCATTCTTTTCAGCCACCTTATGACCATTTCTCTGAATTCTTTCTCTGACAGGTTGCTTGCATCCATTTTGTTTACTTCCTTCTCTGGTGATGCCTGCTTTTCTTTCATATGTGGGCTATTTCTTTGCCTCCCCATGATCTTTCTTCTCCGGGTGTATGGTTATATAGTTCTCTCTCTCCTTTCTGTGAGGAAGCACAGAGCTCCTCTGAATCTGTGTGTTTGCGCCGCTTGGGGACTGGTGTTCTTGGGTTCACAGCTGTTCACTGGGCTCCATAGTTGTAGATTCCTGGGATTTTCAGGCTTCCAATAACATCCACTCTCCTTTTCAAGATGGTACGGTCTCTGTGTCAGAGCCATTCACTCAGGGCGGGATCCCAGCAGCAGTGGAGGCTGCCCAGTCAGGGGAACCCTGTCTCTCAGTCCCCCACAGTCCCCTGGAGTATAGCTGTCCCTCAACTCACCAATAAACATCCCCTGTGTGACACACACTCTTTCTTTGTTCTCTCACTCATGCACTACCTTGCAGTCTGCTTTCCCTTCAGCAGCCATCTTCCTGTCTCAAGAGCTAGATTTCTGAAAGGATAAACAAGAGTAATGAACCTCTAACCAGGCTCACCAAGAAAGAAAAATGAGAGGACCAAAATAAATTGGAAATGAACGAGTTTGAATAACAACTGACACCACAAATATACAAAGGGTTGTAATAACATACTGTGAACAACTTTATTACAACAATCATGACAACCTGTACTAAATGGACATATTCCAAATACAACCTTCTAAAACTCCATCAGGAAGAATCAGAAAACCTGAGGCTGATAAACACTGATAAAATTGAAACAGTAATGTAATAAACTTCCAGAAAACAAAAGCCCTGGTCCATATGGATTGACAGGTGAGTTTTACCAAATATTCAAAGAAATACTAACATCTCTACTCCTCAAATTATTCCAAAAAATTCAAGAGAAAGGAACACTTCAAAACTCTTTCTATGAGGCCAGCATCACCCTAATTCCAAAATCAGGTAAGGACAATACAAAGAAAGAGAACTGCAGGCCAATATCCCTGATGAACATACACTCTAAAATGCTTAACAAAATTGTAGCAACCCAGATCTAGCAACACATTAAAAAGATCATACATCATGACAAAGTGAGATTTATTCTGAGGGATGCAAGGCTGATCCAATAATTTCAAATCAATAAATGTGATACAGCACATAAACAGATTGCAAGACAAAAATTACATGATCATATAAATTGATGCAGAAAAAGCATTTGGCAAAATCCAACAACATTTTTTGGTAAAAACTCTCAGCGAAGTGGGCCATATAAGAAAAACTTACAGCCAACATCATCCTCAATGGGCCAAAACTAAAACAATTTCCCCTAAGAACAGGGACAATTCAGGAAAGCTCCCTTTCACCACTCCTGTTAAACATAGTTCTGGAAGTCCTGGCCATAGTGATCATACAAGAAATATAAATAAAAAAACATAGAAATTGGAAAGGAGGTAGTAAAACTCTCATTATTTTCAGATAACATTATTTTGTACATAGAAAACACTAAAAACTCCATAAAAAAACTACTTGATTTAATAAATGAATTCAGAAATGTAGCAGGATACAAAATTAACACCCCAAATCCATAGCATTTTTATACACCAATAGTGAATACTCAGAAAGAAAAAACTAAAAATTAATCCCATTTCTCATTTCAACAAAAAATCAAGATACTTAGGAATAAATTTACCCAAGGAGATAAGAGTGCTGTATTCTGAAAACTACAGGATGTGTAAAAAGATAGAGAGGAAGATATAAACAAGTAAAAGAATCTACCATGTTCATGGATTAGTAGAATAAACTCATTAAAATGACAATACTAACCAAAACAATCTATATATTCAATGCAACCTCTATTAAAATACCAATGATATATTTCAGAGACCTAGAACAAAAACTCCAAAAATTTATATGGAAACAAAAAAGACTCTGAATATCTGCAGCAATCTTGACAAAGAAGAGCAAAGTTGGAGGAATCATAATGCCAGATATCAAGATATACTACAAACCACTATACTTATACCTGTCTGGTACTGTCACAAGAACAGGCATGTAGAACAATGGAACAGAACAGAAAACCTAGTAATCGACCCAAGCCACTATACTCCATATTTGACAATGGAAGCAAGGGCATACATTGGAGCAGAGACAGTCTCTTCAATAAATGGTGTTGGGAAAATCAGACAGGTAAATGCAAAAAATGAAACTAGACTACCAAATTTCACCATACACAAGAATAAACTCAACATGGATAAAGACTTAAATGTAAGACGTGAAGCTATTAAAGTCCTAGAAGAAACCACAGACACTAAAATCTCAGACATCTCTCGTAGCAATATATTTACTGATTACTAGTACATATCCCAGGACAATGGAAAACAAGGAGCAAATAAGCAAATCGGACTACATGAAAATAAAAAGTGTTCAAGTTTGTGTAGAAAAGGGAACCCTCGTGCACTGCTGGTGGGAATGCAGACAGGTGCAGCCACTGTGGAACACAGTATCGAGTTTTCTCAAAAATTTAAAAATGTAACTCCCATTTGACCCAGTCAAGCCACATAAAGGAAAATATCCTAAAAAACCTGAAATACTCATAAGAAAGAATATATTCACCCCTGTTCCTAGCAGAGCAATTTACAATAGCAAAGACTTGGAAACTTTCTTAGTGCCCATAAGCAGATTATTGGATAAAAAACTATGGTACATTTACACCATGGAATATTATGTGGCAATGAAAAATAAATAACTCTTACTATTTGCACTAGAATGGATGGACCTGAAGAGTATTATGCTGATCAAAATAAGCCAGTCAGAGAAGTATAAGTATCACATGACCTCACTCATATGTGGACTCTAATGAACCAAATATACTGATGATCAAAAGTAGACTCAGAGTCATATAAGCATGAACACACTGTTGAACCTTAGAGGGAAATCAAGAGAAGGTGGGAAATTATCAACCAGTTAACTTGTAGGCATATCTGCATAACCCATGGACACAGACAGTGGGGTGGAGAGGGCCTAGAATAAGCTGTGGGCAAACTACGGCCCGCGGGCCGGATTTGGCCCGTTCGGCTGTTCTATCCGGCCCGCGGAGCCGAAAGAGCGGAGGGTTCTCTTGCTCTCCCCTCAGCTCCTTTACTTTGAATTTATATTAGTTCACACAAACACTCCATCCATGCTTTTGTTCCGGCCCTCCGGTCCAGTTTAAGAACCCATTGTGGCCCTCGAGTCAAAAAGTTTGCCCACCCCTGGGGGGGAGGAGTATGGAAGCGGGCTGGAAGAGGTTTATTGGGAGAAAAGGAGAACCTATGTAATACTTTCAACAATAAAGATAAAAAATACAATATATATAGACTGGAATGACCGATGACCGGTTGCTATGATGCCCACTGTGGCCAGTGAACTGGCCTGATCACGAAGTGGGCCAGCCAGCCAATCTCCACAGCTGCTCCTCCTGGAGTACCCACCTTCTGTGTGCCCCCACCACCCTGATTGTCCAGCAGACGCCCTCTGGCTGGTCCCGCCTTTGATAGCCCCCCCACCTTAATAGGGGACAGGGCTGCCTGGCCAACCTCCAGCAGCCCTTCCCCAATCAGGGGCGGAGCCAGCTGGCCAACCACCCATGGCCCCTCACCCCACTGGTTCGGGCCTGATTGGGCCCTGATTGGGGTGGGCCGGCTGGCCAACCTCCCGCCATCTCCTCCTCCCGACAGGCCCAGCCCTGTTCTTCCCTGATTGGGACTGGGCTGGCCAGACCCCACCCATGCATGGTTTCGTGCATTGGACCTCTAGTAAATAAATAAATAAATAAAAAGAGACTTAGAAGTTGGGAAAGTATAATGTCAAATACTCCTCTCTGCCACTCTCCCCTCCTTTTAATCCATGGACCCTGGCCACAATAAACAAGAAGAAATTAGGGGCTTTTGCAAATAAAGCCAAATTAAGTGAAAAAATTCAAGGAGGCAGCTTTTCCCATCAAGGCAATGGGTGGTCACTGCAGAGGTAGAGAATTACCATGGCAACACTCTTAGAGACCAAATATAGCTGTAAGGGCACATGCAATGGTACTGCCTGACCTCCACAATAAATGGGACAAAAGAAAATGTAAAATTCCTGGAGGATAAAAAGAATTTATCAAGTGGAAAAAAGGTTTCCCTGAGGAGCAAGCTATAAGCAGGGCTCAGTGCCCATATCTTGGATCTGGCGCTTGCATTGCACAAAAGGCATCAATATAACCTAAACATTGTATTGTGTGGATCTACCACTTTCCAAGAAACAGGATACTCCTGCAATTAACCTCTCTATTTCCCTGGGGCTCCCAGCAAAGTACATGGTAGTGATTAAAAGCCTAAAACACATTTTTCTGCCTATGGGCAAGAGGTGAGATCAAGATAAAAATTAATCTGACTCCAACCATTTTCATAGCAGAGATAGGAATAGGCCATATGTTAATTGAAATAATCTACAGCCTAACCAGCATGGTTCATTGGTTGAATATCCACCTATGAACAAAAATTACAGTTTAATTCTGATCAGGGCACATGCCTAGGTTGTGGGCATGATCCCCAGTGGGTGGTTGTGCAGGAAAGAGCTGATGGATGTTTCTCTCTTATCATTGATGTTTCTCTCTCTCTCTCTCTCTCTTCCTTCTTGAAATAAATAAAAATATATCTAAAAAAGAGAGAAGCTACAGTTTCTCTCAGACAACTCCTTGTAGCAAGACCAGATTTTTCAGAAATATCCAAATTTTTGAAAATTGCCAACATGATTATCTATCTATCTATCTATCTATCTATCTATCTATCTATCTATACATAAAGCTGCCTCCTTGAATTTTTTCACTTAATTTGGCTTTATTTGCAAAAGCCCCTAATTTCTTCATATATATATATATTACCCTAATATGCAAATAGACTGAACAGCAGAACAACTGAACAACTGGTTCCTATGACATGCGCTGACCACCAGGGGGCGTGCTTAGAACATGGCAGGCATTGGCCATGGTGGGATGGTGGAGCAGGTGAGTGGGGGTGCCAGACCAAGGCGGGGAACTAGTTACTGTCCTCAGAGTGAGCCTCTGGTAGTTACTGAAAATTCTTTGCTCCCATGTGCTGTGGTACTGCCTGGCGCTTGCACCTGCTGCCAGCATCAGCCCTGCTTGCACCCGCTGCTGGCTCCAGAGCTGCCTCTTGCACTCACTGCCAGTGCCTGGTGCCAGCCCCAATAACTTGGTGCCATCAACAGGTGTAAGCAGCGGTCACTGGCCTTGATCACTCCTCAGAGCTTCTCCACCTCCCCCTGCTCCTGAGAGGCTATCGGGGCTGGCAGCCACCTCTCCCACCCACTGCCAGCAATGGCTCTGTTTGCACTGCAGCTGGTGCCAGAGCTACCGCTTGCACCCACTGCCAGCACCATCCCTGCTTGCACCCACTGCTAGCGCCCAGTGCCAGTCCAATCACTCAGCACCATCAGCGGTGCTAGTAGTAATTGTTGGCCCTGATCGTCCCTGAGGGATTCTCCACCTCTCCCTGCTCCTGAGGGGTGATCAGGGCATCAGCTGCTGCTCACACCCACTGACAGTGCTGGCCCCGCTTGCACCCACTGTGGGCGCAGGCCCCAATTGCTCCATGCCATCAGCAGGTGGGAGTGGGGCTGGTGCCATCAGCATGTGGGAGCGGTGGTGGTGGGAGTGGGGCTGCTGGCAGAGAGGGAACTCGGGGCTATAGTGGGAGGGGCCAGGACAGGGCATGGAGGATGGGCCAACACCCGCCCCTGTGCCCACTGCAGCCTTGCAACCCACAGTTTGTTTCAAGGTGCATGAATTCGTGCACTGGGCTCCTAGTACTTATATTAAAACAAAATAGATTTAAGTTAAAATTTTTCATAAGAGACAAAGCAGGTCAATACATAATAATAAAAGTGTCAATTCAAGAGAAAGATATAACAATTATATATATACATGCACTCAACATATTAGCACCTAAATATATAAAGCAAATGTTAACAGTCAAAGGGAGAGATAAACAGCAATACTATATAGTAGAAATATTCAATACTCCACTTTCCATAATGTGTAGGTCACCCAGACAGAAAATAAATAAGGAAACAGAAGATTTGAACAATACTATACATCAAATGAAACTAACTGATATATACAGAACATTTCATCCATCAGTAGCAGAGTATACATTCCTCTCAAATGTACACAAAATTTTCTCCAGGAAATGTTCATTAATTTTACAAATATATCATTCTCTTGGAATATGTTGATAATACAGGAAACTATGCATATGTGGAATCATGGTTTATGGGAATCTTTTTACTGTACTGTTAATTTGGTTTTAAACCTAAAACTGCTAATAAATAGCTAAAAATACTTAGGAATAAAATTAATGAGATAAAAGTCTTGTACACTGAAAAATGTAAGACAGTTATAAAATTTAAGCAGACACTATAAATGGAAAGGCACCCCACATTCATCGATTGGAAGAATTCATATTTTTGAAATATTGATAATCCCAAGTGATCTATAGATTCAATGCAATTCCTACCAAAATTCCAGTGGCTTTTTTTTTTTTTTACAAAAAAAAAAAATCTAAGTTTCTTATGGAATGATGCAAGACCCAGAATAGCCAAAGTGATCTTGAGATAGAAGAATAAAGCTGGAGTATTACATTTCCTGATTTCAAAATATATGACAAAGCAACAGTATTATAACAATGTAGTACTAGCATTAAAACAGACACATAGATCAATGGAGTAGAATAGAGAACTCAGAAATAAAACCATACACACCCAGTCAGTTATCTAATCAACATGAGAGCCCAGAATACACAATGCAGAAAATATAATCTCTTCAATAAATGCCTCCACTTACAGGATACCTTTCTCAGTAGTACAAACCTAAAGTTGCATTTATAAAACTTTCCCCCCCTAACCTACATTTTGAAGGATCTCCTCAGACATTTCCTCTTAAAGCTAATGTTTGCCAGAGTGGATCTTTAAGCTATGGAAAAACTAGATAACCATATCCCAAATAATGAAATTGGACTTTTATCTTACATCATACAAAAATTATACCAAAATGGATTAAAGAGTTAAACTTAAGATCTAAAACTACAAAAATCCTAGGAGAAAACCTAGGGAAAGCTTTTTGACATTGATCTTGGAAATTATTTCTTACATTTGACACCAAAAGCAAAGGCAACAAAAGCAAAAAGAGACAAACGAGACTATATCAGATGGAATCTTTCTGAGCAGCAAAAGAAACAATTAACAAAATGAAAAGGCAATCTAAAGAATGAAGAAGATATTTTAAACAGTATATTCTAAAAAGGCTTAATATCCAAAATATATAAGGAATTCTTATAGCTCAATAGCAAAAAATCAAATCACTTCAATGAAAAATTGGCTAAGGACATAAAGAAATATTTATCCAGAAAAGACATATAAAAAAACACATGACTATCAAAAAATACAAATTAAAACCACTATGAGATATCATCTCATATTTCTTAAGATAGCTACTATAAAAAAAAAGAGATAAGCATTGGCGAGGATATTGCAAAATGAACCCTTGTAGGATCAGTAAAAATGTAAACTGGCGTAGTCACTATGGAAAACAATGCAGAGGTTCCTCAAAAATTTAAAAATAAAACTAACATATGATTTAGCAATCCAAGGGAATTTAAATCAGAATCTCAAAGAGATATCTGTATTCCCAAGTTAATTGTAGTGTTATTCACAATAGCTAAGACATGGAAGCAACCTAAGTATCCATCAAAAGACAAAGAGAATGTGATATCTACACTAATAAAAGTAACATGCTAATTGGCTGTACCTTCACGACGCCCACCAGCCAATCAGGAGTGTGTATGCAAATTAACCCAACAAAGGTGGCGGTTTAATTTGCATGTGCAGGCTCTGAGTGGCCGGGGGAGGCAGGACACTTGTGTCATCACCATGGTGATGATGCAGGCATTCCACACTGCCCCAGCCACTCTGGGCCTCTGGGAAGGAGGAAAGGCGGCTCCTGCCAGAGTGAAGGTGGTGCCAGCAGCCTGGGGAAGGAAGGACCATTCTTGCCTGAATCTTCGTGCATCGGGCCTCTAGTATATACATAATAGGTGGTATTTGGCCTCAGAAAAGAAGGAAATTCTCCCATTTGTGGCAACATCAATGAACCTGGAGGACATTATGCTACGTTAAAGTAGGCATAGAAGAACAAATACAACATGCTACTATTTATATAAAGAATCTAAAATATTCAAACACATAGAAGCAGATGGTAAAATGGTGGTTACCAGGAGCAGGTGGGAGGGAGAAATGGGAATGTATTAGTCAAAGGGTACAAAGTTTCAGTTTGCAAGCTAAGTCCTAGAGATCTACTGTACAGCATAGTGCCTATAGTTAACAATACTGTACTAGTATTCTGTGCTTAAGAATTTGCTGTTTGTTAATGGGGTAGATTTTATGTTAAGTACTAAAGGCCCAGCATGCAAAATTGTGCAAGACCCCAGACCCGCTGGGCCTCGGGACCCCAGACCCCACTGCACCACCACAGGAGTGTGACCCCAGACTCCATTTGGTCATTACGGCGTTACAGTCACAGGCCTTCTATGATATAGATTCTTATCACAAAATAATAATTAATAATAATAATGGCAGGAGAAAACTTTTGAAAGTGATGTGTATGTTTATGGCATATTACACTCATCAGATTGTATACATTAAATATGTACAGTTTTTTGTATGTCAATCATACCTTAATGATGTGGTTTTATAAATGGCATCAAAGTACACAATCAGGTAAGAGAAGCCCTAGCCAGTTTGGCTCAGTGGATAGAGTGTTGGCCCGTGGACTGAAGGGTTCTGGGTTTGATTCCAGTCAAGGGCACTTGCCTCAGTTGCAGGCTAGATGCCCAGCCCCAATTAGATAGCATGAGGGAGGTAACCAATCGATGTGTCTCTCTCACATCAATGTTTCTCTTTCTCTGTCTCTCCCCCTCCCTTCCACTCTGTCTAAAAATCAATGGAAAAAATATACTCAGGTGAAGATTAACAACAACAGAAAAAATGAAAATGAAAAGGTAACCCATGGGATGGGAGAAAATGTTTACAAGTAATGTATTTGATATAGAGTTAATATTCATAATATACTAAATACTCCTATATTTCAATAACAAATAAACAACAACCCTACTAAAACATGAGCAAAAACTTGAATAGATATTTCTCTAAACTATATACACAATAGCCAAACATCACATGAAAAACATGCTCAATATAACTAATCATTAGGGAAATACAAATGAAAATTATAATGATATACCACCTTATACCCATTAGGATGACTACAATAAAAATAAAACTTAAAATAAGAAGTGTTGCTGAGATTGTATAGAAATTGGAACACTAATGCAGATGGTAAAGGAATGAAGTTTTATGGTTCCCTAAAAATTAAAATATAGTATTACAATAAAATCTTGTAATTCCACTTATGGATGTAAAACAAAAAAAAAAATTGAAAGCAGGGTCTCAAGGATGTGTTGGTATGCTCGTGTTTATAGCAGCATTATTCATAATAGGTAAAAGTGAAAGACCCTTAAATTTCCATTTATTTATGAATAAACAAAAGAGGTATATATTTTATCCTTCAAATAAAGGAAATTTTGACATATCCTACAAAATGAATAAACCTTGAGGACATTATACTAAATTAGTCAGTCACAAAAGTGTAAGTACAGTATTACCTTACTTATATGAGGTGCCTAGAGTATTAAAGTTCACAGAGACAGAAAGTAGAATGGTTGTTGCCAGGGGCTGGATGGAGAGGGAAATGAGGAATTATTGTTTAATGGGTGTAGAGTTTCATTTTTGCAAGATGAAAAGAGTTCTGGAAATAGATGGTGGTGATGTTTGTACATCAATATAGACATACTTAATTTCACTACAGTGTACATTTAAAAAGGGTTAAGGTGGTACATTTTATGACATGTGTTTTTAGCATAAAATGGAAAAATGGTCAATTTTATATTATGTCTATTTCACCATAATTTTAAAAAACTTTAAAAAATGTAAGGGAGTTAAAAAACTTATCTTGTAGGATTGTGAGGTGTTGGTAATATGACACTTGTAAAACACCTAGCAGAATATTTGGCTCACAGTAGGCACTGAATCATTGTTAGTTTCTTCCATAGTTTCCTCTATCTCCCCTCACACCATCTTCTCCACATATTGTAGTTCATGGCTTAAGCTCTGCCAAACCTCCCACTTCCAAACATACTCCTTTCTCCTTCCTTGCTTCTCTCCTTCCTGTATTACTTCTCTCATTTATTTAGTTACTAGAGGCCCAGTGCACAAATTCGTGCATGGGTGGGGTCTGGCCAGCCTGGCCCCAATAAGTGGATCAGGGCCAGGCCTGTGGGAGGAGGAGATGGTGGGAGGTTGGCCAGCCAGCCCTCCCCAATCGGGCCTGATTAGGGCCGGGCCAGCTGTAGGAGGGGCTGTGAGCCACCATCTTGTGGCTATGGGAGCCGCCTTCTTTGAGGGCATGGCAGTTAATTAGCATATTCCCTCTTTATTAGATAGGATTATAGGAAACATCAAGGACTTCCAGGAAGATTGCCGAAACTCTTTTGCCAGATGGCAAAACCACATTGTTCTCTTCCAAATGCTTCTACCAGCAAAGTACATTTCCAAATATGTCAATTATTATTACTGAATCTACCAGGCTGATTCATACAATTGTTCAGATTGTTCACTACACAATGGTGTCTGGCTGAGAAGGTGAATTGGGTCAATGTGCCCTGGGATAGGCTTAAATCAAGCAGTGCCCATTCCTAATTTATAGAAAATTACCATAAGGACCAGTGCCAGCACTGTGAATGTATAATTAAGATATTGTGAGGCATTGAGAACAGTCTTGGGATAATAAATGTCCAGAGAAAAAAAAACTAACATCATAGATACTTGCAAGAGAAGAAGGAAGAAAAATACATCTTGTAGGCTCCAGAGATGATGGGAAAGAATAGCTCTTAGATCTCAGCTAGAAAGTGGCCTTTCTAAATCATTTTTTTATATTTTTCATTACTTCCTTAACAAATGGTAATAGCCACTAGCCAGCCTCTGATTTAAGATTCTAGAATGAAGGAGAGGTAATGGAAGCCACCCCTCGGCTTCCAAAGGATTAAATACAACATTCTGCTCATTCATGATTCAGAAGTTCTTCATCCCATATAACCTATTACTTATACATACAATTGTGATAAACAAAATTCAGGCAAGAGATTTACTTTCACTAGGAGAACTGGCTCATTGGTTGGCATTCACTGAATCTCAGACTCTTAGGGGAGAAGGAATTAGGGCTCTTCTAAATCTGTTTCCTAATTAGCCAAATCTTCATTTTCCTTGGTATTCTGTCTACTGAGAATAATGGAAGGAGGGTTGCATATTCAGCAGGTGAGTGGGTTCAACTGAAAATATTCCACCACTATATATGTATATCACTACTTCTTAACAAACTCTTCATCTATCCCTCTCCCATTCTTTTTGTATTTATATTTGTGTCTCTCTTCTTTTCATTTATTTGATCCTCATCATCCTTATAATTTCCCATTGTTTTGTCATTCTAGGAGATTAGAGTTAGTATCATAAAATTTTCTGTGTTCTTCAAACACTTAACTCTGTATAATAGATAATCTGAAAATCAGGTACACAATGTAGATACATCATCATCCTACAAATATTTATTAAATACCTTCTATGTTCCAAGATATAATCCAAGTGCTGAGATAGAGAATAGTAATAACTAACACTTATACAGCACTTACTATGTTTCAGACACTCTTTTGGCTATTTTGCAGGGACTTATCTCATTTCTTTTGTTTTTACAACAGCTATACTAATAAAAGAGAAAGATACAAATTGACTGTACCTCTGCTACGCCCACCAGCCAATCAGGAGTGAGTATGCAAATTAACCTTACGAAGATGGTGGCAGCCCCGCCCCCCAGCCACTCTGGGCCTATGGAAGTCAGAGAAGTCCGGCGCCAGCACCTGAGGCTGCCTGCAGCCAGGGAGACCAATAAGCCACCTGCCTCATGTCCTCCTGCCCCATGTCCTGGGGAAGACAGAGAAACTGGGCCCCAGCACCTGAGGTTGGCTGCAGCCAGGGAGATGAAGAAGTTGCCTGCCCTATGATCCCAGGCCGCAGCCAGCTGCAGAAGCCTCATGTCTGCCTGCCCCACATCCTGGGAGAGACTGAGAAGCCGGACCCCAGTGCCTGAGGCTGGCTGCACCCGGGGAGATGGAGAAGCTGCCCACCCTGTAGTACCAGTACTTGTGGCTGCAGCCCAGGAAAAGCCACCTGACCACCGTCCCCTGCAGCTGCAGCCAGCCCAGGTACCTATGGGTGACCAGAGGGAGGGAAGCCTGGATCCCGGGTGCCTGTGGTCGGCTGGAGGTGGGAATCCTGGGTCCCGGGTGTGGGGATGAGGCAGAGGTGGTTAGGGGCAATCAAACCAGCAGGGGAGGAGTTAGGGACGATCAATCTGGCAGGCAGAACCAGTTAGGGGCAATCAAGCAGGCAGGCAAGCAGTTAGGAGCCAGCAGTTCTGGATGGTGAGAGGGATGTCCGACTACCAGTTATCCCCCGAGGGGTCCCAGATTGGAGAGGTTGCAGGCTGGGCTAAAGGATACCCTTTACCCCCACATGCACGAATTTTGTGCACAGGGCCACTAGTTATGAGATAACTATCATCCTCATCCCATTTTTCAGATGAGGAATCTGAAAAACAAAACAAAACAAAACAAAAAAAACCCAGAATGGCTAAGTAACTTTCTCAGTAATGGAGCCATGAAGTCAGGTTTCAAATTTTAAATGTCTAGTACCAGAATAGACACCCTTACCACTATTATATCATGTCCTTATGAAGTTTATATCTTAGTTATAGAGCCACAATAAACAATTAAATAGATCAAAATACAAATTTTATGATACTGTTTAGGTCTGTACATAATAAAGGTGGAAAAGAGTGACAAAAATTGTGTGTTATTTCTATGATAGGGTAGGCCTGAATGAAGTGAGGGAGCATGTTAGGTATTCTTAGTAGAGTGAACAGAAAGCACAAAGGACCTAAGACAGAAATGAGCAGAAAGGATTCCAGGATTATTAGGAAGGCCTGTGTGCCTCATATGTGATAAACAGAAAATGTATCATAGTAGACAGAATACAATGAGTAAGCATTGACCACATCTTGTAGGGCCTTGCCAGCTATGGTAAATAGTTGAGATTTTAAGTATAGTGACATCATTGCTTTTAAATGGAGAAGAGATATCTCATTTTTTAAAAATGTTTTAATTGAATTTATTGATTGACATTGGTTCAAAAAAACATACAGTTTCAAGTATACAACAACAAAACATAATCTACACATTGCATCATGCACCTACCTACCTCCACCCCCCTTTCCCTCTCTCTGGCTATCACTACACTCTTGTCTGTGGCTATGTGTTAAATGGAGGGTGTCCCAAAAATGTATACACACAATTGAATAATTATAAAGACAGTGTTTATAAAAATACATTTAGTTTCAAAATTGAGTTATCATCTGTTACAGTGTGTATACATTTTTTGTGACACCCTGTATATACTTATTTTTTCTTAAATCCTTCAAAGACTTTCGTGCAGCCCCCCAACTCCCCTCCACTCCAACAGCTGTCAGTCTGTTCCATGTATCCATGCCTCTGTTTCTATTTTGTGCATCGGTTTATTTTTGTTTATTAGGTTCCACATATAAGTGATATGTTATTTACCTTTCTATAACTGGCTTATTTCACTTAGAATAATAATCTCCATTTATGCTATCATAAAATATAAGATTTTCTTTAATTTATTTTTTTACAGCCTAGCAGTATACATTGTGTAAATGTACCACATTTTTTTTTATTGTTGACAATATTACAGATGTCCTAAATTTCCCTCTTTCAGCTCCCTCTCAGCCAGCCCATGCCCCACCCCAGGCCTTCCTCACATTATTGTCTGTGACCATGGGTTATGGATATATGTATATATATTCTTTGGTTAATCTCTTCAATTCCCCTCCCACCTGAGATCTGTCAGTCTGTTCCATGTATCCATGCCTCTGGATCTATTTGTTCATCAGATTCCACATATAAGTGAGATCATGTGATATTTGTCTTTCCCTAACTGGCTTATTTCACTTAGCATATTTGAATAGGGATTGCATTGAATCTATAGATTGCTTTGGGTAGTATGGTTTTTAATGATATTAATTCTACCAATCCATGAACACGGTATATTCTCCCACTTGTTTATATCTTCCTGTATCTCTTTTTTTCAATGTCCTGTAGTTTTCCCAGTACAAGTCTTTTACCTTCTTAGTTAAGTTTATTCCTAAGTATCTTAATTTTTTTTGTTGCAATGGTAAATGGAAATTTTTTAGTTTCTCTTTTTAAGAATTCATTATTGGTGTATAAAATCCCATCAATTTCTGGGTGTTAACTTTTTATTTTTCAACACTGCCAAATTCATTTACTAAATCCAGTAATTTTTTGGTGGAGTGCTTAGGCTTTTCTATGTACAACATCATGGAATCTGCAAAATAATGACAGTTTTACTTCCACCTTTCCAAATTGGATACCTTTTATTTATTTATTTTTCTTCTTGTCTGATTTCTATGGTTAGGACTTCCAGTGTTATGTTGAATAAGAGTGGTGAAAGTGAACATACCTATCTTGTTCCTGTTCTTAAGGGCAATGTTTTTAGTATTTTCTCATTGAGTATGATGTCAGCTATAGGTTTGTCATAAATGGCCTTTATTATGTTGAGATATGGTCCCTCTATTCCCACTTTTTTTGAGAATTTTTATCAAAAAAGGTTTCTGGATTTTGTCAAATGCTTTTTCTGCATATATTGATATGATCATGTGATTTTTATCTTTCTTTTTCTTTGTGTTGTATCACATTTGTTGATTTGTGAATATTGTATCAGCCTTGCATCCCCAAAATAAATCCCACTTGATCATGCTGTATGATCTTTTTAATATATTGCTGGATCAAATTTGCTAATATTTTGAGGATTTCAGCATCTATGTTCATAAGGGATATTGGTCTATAATTTTCTTTTTTGTATGTTGTATTTACCTGGTTTGGGGATTAGGATAATGATGGTCTCTTAAAATGAGCTTGGAAGTCTTTCCTCTTGAACTTTTTGGAATAGTTTGAGGAGGATAGGTGTTAGTATCCTTTGGAATGCTTGATAAAATTTACCTGTGAAGCCATCCAGGATTTTGGTTTGTTGGGAATTCTTTTGTTTACTGTTTTGTTTTCACTAATTGTAATCTATCTACTCAGATTCTCTGATTCTTCTTAATTCAGTTTTGGAAGAGTGTATATTTCTAGGAACTTATTCATTTTGTCCAGATTGTCATTTGTTGGCATATAATTGTTCATAATATTTTCTTATAGTAATTTATATTTCTTTGGTGTCAGTTGTCACTTCTCTTTCATTTCTGGTTTTATTATGTCCTCTTCCTTTTTTTCTTGATGAGTATAGTTAATGGTTTGTCAATCTTGTTTACCTTTACAAAGAACCAGCTCTTGGTTTCATTGATATATTGTATTGTATTTTTAGACTCTATTTTGTTCATTTCTGCTCTGATTTTTATTATTTCTTCTACTCATTTAAACCTTTGTTTATTGTTCTTTTAAAAGCTCATTTAAATGTAAAGTTATACTCTTTAAGATTCTTTTTTATAGGCTTATAGTCATTTTATTCTTTTAACTATGTTCCTGTTCTTTTCTTCTCCCCCTCTTCCTCCTCCTCCTCCTCCTCCTCCTCCTCCTCCTCCTCCTCCTCCTCCTCCTCCTCCTTCCCCTATAACATTTTTTGTAACACTGCTTTGGTGGTAACAAATGCCATTTATTTATTTATTTATTTATTTATTTATTTATTTATTTACTTACTAGAGGCCCAGTGCACAAAATTCATGCACGGAGGGCGGTGTCCCTCAATCCAGCCTGCACCCTCTCCAAACTGGGACCCCTTGAGGGATGTCCAACAGCCCGTTTAGGCCCACTGGGATCGGGCCTAAACGGGCGGTCGGACATCCCTCTCACAATCCAGGACTGCTGGCTCCCAACTGCTCACCTGCCTCTGCCTGATTGCCCTTTACTGCTTCTGCTTGCCAGCCTGATCACACCATAATCACTCCCCTGCCAGCCTGATCGACACCTAACTGCTCCCTGGCCAGCCTGATTGCCCCTAACTGCCCTCCCCTGCTGGCCTGGTCCCCCCTCAACTGCCCTCCTCTGCAGGCTTAGTTCCCCCCAACTGCCCTCCCCTGCTGTTCTGGTCCCCCCCAACTGCCCTCGCTACAGGCCTGATACGCCCCAACTACCCGCCCCTGCTGGCCTGGTCCCCCCAAATGCCCTCCCCTGCTGGCCTGGTCCCCCCTAACTGCCCTCCCTTGCAGGCCTGGTCCCCCCCAACTGCCCTCCCCTGCAGGCCTGGTCCCCCCAACTGCCCTTCCCTACAGGCCTGATCCCCCCCAACTACCCTCCCCTGCAGGCCTGGGTCCCCCTCCAAATGCCCTCCCTTGCTGGCCTGGTCTCATCCAACTGCCCTCCTCTTCTGGCCTTATCACTCTTAACTGCCCACAACTGCCCTCCCCTGCAGGCCATCTCCTGGTGCCATCTTGCGTCCACATGGGGGCAGCCATCTTTGACCACGTGGGGGCGGCCATCTTGTGTCTTGGAGTGATGGTCAATTTGCATATTACTCTTTTATTAGATAGGATTTTGGTCTGGGAAGCCCTTTTTATTTAAGTTTTTGCTTTCTTTTTTTAAATTAATAAAATTGACTTCAGGGAAAGAAAGGGAGAGGCTGAGAGAGATAGAAACATCAATTATAAGAGAGACTTCTTGATAGGCTGATTCCTGCATGCCCCCTACTGGAAATCAAGCCATAACCTGGGCATGTGCCCAGACCAGGAATAGAACTGTGATCTCCTGGTTCATGGCCAACACTCAACCATGGAACCACAAGCTTTTTATTTCTGCTTCATTTTTCAAAAATAGCCTTGCTGTGGAAGTTAATTCTGTTTGTATGTCCTTGCTTTTCATCACTTTGAATATTTAATACCAATCCTTCTGGCCTGATATGTTTTGTTTTTTTTTTATGAGAAATCAGCTGTCAGTCACATGGGAGCTTCCGTATAGGTGACTAACAGCTCTCTCTTGTGGCTTTTAAGATTCTCTCTTCTTCTATAACTTTTGCCATTTCAAATGTGATATGTCTTGGTATGGTTTATTTGGTTCCATCTTGTTTGAGATGCTGCAATAACTGGACTTGTATATCTTTTTCCTTTTTTGGTCATTATTTCTTCAAATAAATCCTCAATCCACTGCACTCTCTTCTCCTTCTGGTACTTATATGATGTAGATGTTATTGCACTCTGTTATCCCAAAGATCACTATCCTCATTTTTTTAAAAAATCTTTTTTTTCCTTTTTGCTGCTCTGATTGGGTGTGTTTTTTTTTTTTTTCTACCTTGTGCTCAAAATAGTTGGTTCAACCCCTTGCTTAATCCAACCTGCTGTTTATTCCTTCCAGTGTATTCTTCATTTCTGACTGTTTTTTATTTATGGTTTATATGTCCTATTTCGTACTATTAAGCGTCCTGATAATCATTACTTTGAACACTGTATCTGATATATTGTTTGCCTCCATTTTACTTAGGTCTTTTTCTGGATATATTTTTCTGTTCTTTCATTTGGATGCTGTTTCTTTGTCTTTCCATTTTTGCTGCCTCTATGCGTATGTTTTTATATATTAGAGATAGATCTGCTATGACTCCCAGTCTTCGTGGGATGGTCTTATATAGTAGGTGTCCTGTGTGGTCCAGTGGTGCAGTATCCTTGATCTCTAGGTCTGGGTGCTCCAGGAACATCCCTTGTGAGAGTTATATTGAGTCTTGATTGTTTTTGACCTTTTCATGCATGGGATCTACCCTCAGGCTGGCTGATTGTGAGGCCAATCACTGACCACAGTGTGTTAGTTGCTGTGCAGGCAATGACTATATGAAGCATAATTTGCCTTAACAGAGTTTGGTGCCTACTGATATCTCCCTTTGGATATGTTACTTGTGAAGCTTATTGGTTCCTGCTCTGATTTTTTTCTAAAGCTAGACACTGTTTGTGTTGTTTCTTGGCTTCTTAAGATGGACTCTGGTGCAGGACAATGTAAGATGCTCCCAGTGACTGGCCCTTGGCAACCCTTTTCTAGCTATAAGTGATCCACAATTTGTGACTGCTTCTGCTAGGTCTGGGTGCACACGAGAGAAGGACCAAGCTGCACACCAAATTACACTGTTATCATCACTGGGCTCCAGGGGGCAAATCAACAAAAGTTTCAAGTCACCCAGAGGTTCCCGTCTGCATGCCAGCTGCCTATTAGGCTCAGTCACTGAAAATCCTTTTGCTCTACCCCTTAGTAAGGTATAAGTTCCACATGGTGGGGTGAGAGGGAGTTCAAAGTGTGGGGCTATTGCTTTCTCCCAGACTGATGCCACATAGAGGGGAGTGCTCTGCCCAAGAAATGTGGCATCTATGTTATGGGAGAATTGCTCAATACAGATCCTGACATCTGTCTTTTCATATCTCTCCCCAGAGCTACAAACCCCAGATACTTCTCATGTGACTCTAGTCCACTCTGCTCTTCCTCTGCCAGAGCCTAGTGTGAGTGACCATGAACAAAATTGTATGCATTGGCTCTTTCAGATGGTGCCATGTCTTTAGTGGACTTCCATCTTTCCCTGGTGGACAGAAACCCCAATGCTTTCCACAGCCAAATATCATGTGGGTGTCTATTCCTGGCTCTGGTGCTCTAGGATTCAGGGCCCATCCTGGGGTTTAGACCCCATGCTCCTCAGAGGAAAACTCCCTGCAAAAATGAGATATCCCTCCAGAACCACAGGCACCGCCCATGGAATCAGGCCAGCCCTTTTTGCATTGATGCCCTTCCTACCAGTCTCGATGTTGCTTCTTCTATAAATCCTTAGTATAAGGCTTCTCCTCAACTAGTATTCAGTTGGTTACTCTGGATGATTGTTCTATAATTTAGTTGTAATTTCAGTTTGGTCCTGGAAGGAAGTGAGTGTAGCTTCCATATACTCGACCGCCATCTTGGATCTGAAGTTGTTTAAGAAAAATTGATAAGGAAGGATTTAGAGACAGCTTAAGTACAATTAAGTAGTGATGATTAGGTCAGTAGCTACCCTTAGCAAATGAGAAGCTAGAGTTAGGTAGAGCTAGTTAGGATTACAGGTCTAGAAGAGAAGCCACTTTGGAAATTGACATACATGGGGAGGATCTTTCTTAGGGCCAGAATTTATTGAAGGACAATTGAGGGTAAGTGCACTACAGAAAATGGCAAAGCGTCTAATGAGGGTACAGTGACAGGATTGGGGCTATACCCCAATCAGAAAAGTTCTAATAATCACAATATTTGTGTCTCAGACAGCAGAGCTGGCCTATATCTGAAGAAGTGAGACATGAAAAACGAAGAGACTGAGTTTCTATTTATTGTAGAAAATTGAAACAATGAAGTAAAAGAAAGCATCCAACATAGTTATCACCTGTCATGTGTCACATACTATGATAGGCATTTTAACAAGTGTGCTCAAAATATACACTATTGATGTTTTCTCACTGAAAGATGATTTTACATTTTAAACTGAGTGGCATGAGTTCTATTTGTCATAAGAAAAAGTTGGAGTTAGGGAAGCATAAAATAGATAAAAATGTGAAACCTTTGGTTCTTTGTGGTGGCAGCTGAAATCAAGCAGCAGTGAATATGGGCAACTTTCGGTTTAGTGATGCATGAAAAGCTTTATTATGTGTGTTCCTTTTTCAGAGATATTCTATGATATCTGAGGGAGAATAAACCACTTTGCATCATGTTCCTAATCCCTTCATATATTGTTCTGCCTTCCACAGTCAGGCCCCACCTGGTTAAAGGTAACTATTTTCTCATACTTCATGCATGTAGCTGTCTTACTCCACTCTCAGGCATAGAGACTAAAAAAAAGTGCCAGGCCTGTTTCCATTTTGTCTCTTCCCCACCATTGATACCACACAGGACATTATCTTCCTTCAAAATATTGTCCAGAAACCTAGTTCAATGGAAAGTTCCCCAGCTTGCTATCAGGAGGGCAATTCTATTTCCAAATTATATGCATTGGGCCCAAGTAAGGGGTGTGTGATCCCATTAACCTGATTTTACTGAGTTTTCATAGGCCTCATCCAACCACCTGCTTGCACACACGTCCTTGTGTAGATTCCATTTATTTTTAATTGTAAAACACATAATATGAGATACACCCTCTTAAAAATTTAAGTGCAAAATATAGTGTTGTTAACTGTAAATGTAATATTGTACAACAAATTGGTAAATCTTATTTTGCATTACTGAACATTTATACTGGTTTAACAGCAATGCTCCCCACGCTCCATTAATTATTTTATCCTTGGGTCCCCATAGACCCCTCAGTCATATTTTTAATTTTTTTTTAAATCTTTATTGTTGAAAGTATTACACATGGCCCCTCCCTGCCATTGACCTCTTCTAGCCCACCTCCCAGTCCCAGGCCTTCACCACCCTATTTTCAGTGTCCATGGGTTATGCATATATGTCTTTGGTTGATCTCTTCCCATCAACTCACCATTCTGTGCCTTCCCTCTGAGATTTGACAGTCTGTTCCATGCTTCTAGGTCGCTGGTTATATTTTGTTGATCAGTTTATTTGGTTTAATAGATTCCACATATGAGTGAGATCATGTGATACTTAGCTTTCTCTGACTGACTTATTTCGCTTAGCATAATACTATACAGGTCCATCCATGCTATTGCAAATTGTAAGAGTTCTTCCTTTTATTTTTTTACAGCTGCATAGTATTACATGGTGTAAATGTAGCACAATTTTTGTCCACTCATCTATTGATGGACACTCGGGCTATTTCCAAACCTTAGTTATTATAAATTGTGCTGCTATGAACATAGGGGTGCACATATTCTTTCTGACAGCTGTTTCTGATTTCTTAGGATATATTCCTAGGAGTGGGATCACTAGGTCATATGGGAGTTCCATTTTTAATGTTTTCAGGAAACTCCATACTGTTTTCCACAGTGGCTGCACCAATTTGCATTCCCACCAGCTGTGCATGAGTGTTCCCTTTTTTCCACGTCATCTCCAATACTTGTCTTTTGTTGATATGTTGATGATAGCTATTCTGACAGATGTGAGGTGATACCTCATTGTCATTTTTATTTCATCTCTCAGACGATTCAAATTCATATTATTTTTTGTGTACAATAGAAATTGTTATGCAGAACGTAATTAGCTTAGAATTAATATGCTTAGTCAACATAAAGGAGCTACTTATAAAGAAAATTAATTAAGAAAGTTACAAAATAGTTGGGGAAACCCTTCATAGGCACATGGATGGTAGAATTTTTTCTGCTCACCCTCTTCCTACCTTCTCATGAAGGCTGAGTTTTAGATATTAATTATCAGGTTTGTTGGTTTTGAAAAAAGATATTCAGGAAAACTCCTGATAACATAACTAGGGTTGACCACTCTCCTCAGAACTGACTAGAACAGTACAAGTCAATACTCATAGAGAGATCATCTCTTCTTCCTTAAGAACGAATTCCAAATCGCCCATTAGGAAAGCCACAATTGGAACACAAAATGCACCAAAACTAAGTTAAAGCACCCTTCTAGTCTGGAACCCCTGGATGGGTTTGTTAGCACTTTCTTGCCATGTGTTTCTAGAATCTAGTTAACATTTTTTTTTTCCTAAATGATGATGGTCATGTCCATGTTAATCCTCATTGGTTAAGCCAAAACAAACAAACAAACAAACAAACAAACAAACAAAAAACAGAGATGGATGAGACAGATCTTTAAACAATTTAGATCTTAAAAGTCAAGGATCCCCTTTTATTTACCAAACAAACTCTTACATGGAAGGCTCATGATATAGGTTGAATTGTGTCTTTTAAAAAATATTCTTGAATTTCTAATTCCCCGGTACCTCTGAACATGAGTTTATTTGGATATAGATTCTTTATAAAGGTAAGTTAAAATGAGGTTATAAGGTGAGCCCTAATCCAATATAACTTGTGTCCTTATAAAAATGGTAAATTTGAATAGAGACCGACATGCAGAAAGAAGATGATGTGAAGAGACACAGAAAGAACACAATGAGAAAACAAAAAAAAAAATTGTAGTAATGGATCTATAAGCCAATGAATGCTAAAGATGGCTGGCTAAATACCATAAGTGAAGAGGAAAGCAAATATTCTCCCCTACAGATTATATGAAAGAATGTCTCTATAGAGAATTTAATTTTGGACTTCTAACCTTCAGAACTGTCACAAAAAATTCTGTTGTTTTAAGTCATCCAGTTAGTGGTACTCTTTTATGAAAGCCCCAGGAAACTAATACAGCTAGTATGTAAAATATAGGAAACCACCTTTTCTCTCTAAAGTAGTGTGAGTCTTAAAAAATTCTACCTGTCAAAATCAACATTTATGTTTTTGGGTCCTCTAAAAAAATCTCAATACAACTTATAACAATCTTGAAAACCTCTTCACTTTCCCTGGAGAGGTATGCTTCAGAGCTTTTCTAGCATGATAAAGTAGAATCAATATTCACTTTAGTCTGAAAAGACCTTGGTTTATCTCCCAATGTTATGACTGCAGTAGACCCCCTATATCCACAACAGATATATTCCAAGACCCCCAGTGGATGCCTGAAACCATGGATGGTACTAAATTCCATGTATACTATGTATTTTCCTATACATACATAGTTATAATAAAGTTCAGTTTATAAAATAGTCAGAGTAAGAGATTAACAGCAATGACTAAGAATAAAATAGAACAATTACAACAATATACTGTAAGAATAATTATGTGAATTGCTTTTGGGTCAATCATTAAATAAAATAAGTGTCACTTGAACACAAGCACTCCAATACTTGGACAGTTGATTTGATAACTAAGACAACCACAAAGTGGTTAATAAGTGGGTACTATATTCAGCATGAATATAGTGGAGAAAGGGGTAATTCATGTCCTGAGAAGGAGCAAGCAGGATGGTATAAGAATTTACCAAGATACTTAGAACAGTTCACAATTTAAAACTCATGAATCATTTATTTCTGAAATTTTCTAGTTAATATTTTTGGAGCATGGTTGACCACAGGTAACTGAAAGTGTGGAAAGCAAAATTGCATATAAGGGATAAATATTGTAATGCACTGTAACACAGAAAAAGTACATTTTCTCTCACTATTAATTTCTTAATTTCTAAGGTCCCTTTCAGTCCCCAAACTTGATTATTTTAAATACCAGGGGTGGGAAAAAGTAGGTTTACAGTTGTGAGTGCACTGTGTCATTGAGTTCATAAAGCTATTGTAATAATCACAACCTGCATGTCTTTTTCCATAAGAACAACTCTAAACCTACTTTTGCCCACATTGTATTGGTAGAAGATAAGGTCACTGTGAACTGTGAGCCAGAAATCCTTGAATCAAGAACTCTTTCTTAATGAGTGTAGTAAATTCTGTCTGAATTTAGATCCTCTTTGGCTTTGTCTTCTGGAAACCTAATCCATGGTTCTTCATCAAGTTAAAGTAGAGAAACAAAGCTCCTGAGACCTCATTGAGTGGGATAGACACTGAATGGACATTTACAACTTTCTTTCTGATTGTTTTGTGGACACATTGTCTGTAAAGATGTATGTGTTAATGAGGGGGACAAATTAGGAAGGCCCTTTATATATATTCCACAGAAGTCTGTATGTGTCAAGGGTAAAATCAGGTTGATCTGGAAAGGACACATATTTCTGTACTGGAGGGACACCAGTTTAAAATAATATTGGTATTAAAAAAGAATAAATGCTCTGGAGAGGGTGTCCAGGTAAGGAATGCTAATGCAGAATCTGAAAGCTCAGAATGCTGATTTTTAAAAAAATTATCTTTATTGTTGAAAGTATTACAGATTTATTTTATCATTGTCCATATGTTTTTTATTATCTTATGGATAATTTTTAAATCTTCCCCAGGATTATGATTTAATTTTGCCCTCCATCATCAGTATTGATTTTGCCCATATTTTTGCACTTCAGAATCAATCAATCAGTCTATACTTTGTATCACTGTCAATATTTAAGGAATAACATTAACTTTCTAGCTGTAAATAGTCTTGCTTTTGAAACCCAACAACAACTATGCATCTACTGAAAGCTAGTAAGATGACAAGTAAAAATATCAATAGATTCACATATTGGGAAGTTCCCATGCCCTTCATGTGGACTTTCAAAAGAATAACCAGAATGCTGATTTTTTAATAGACTATTACATTAACAATTGTGCTAATGATGACTAAAATCACTTTTATATATAGTCTCAGGAGTATCACAGATGCTAATTTAATTCTCACAGTTATCCCCTTGTTTTAGATGAAGAATCCAAAGTTTGTTGAGGATGAGTAACTTGACCGAAGTCACAGAGAGGGACACTGGTTGATCCAGTCTCCTAACACAGGCAGTCAGACTCAAAGGCCCATGTTTTTAATGACTGTGCTATAGATATCTACACTAAGGTGTATAAGAGATTTGTCTTAACTGGATTGTTTTACTTTTCATGATACTTTACGTAGAACCTGAGCCTGAGTCCTCTTTAAACCATAAGGAGAGGAGCTTTTGAGTACTCAAATGTTTGGTGTTGTAAAATATTGTACTGGGGACAAAAGATTGGGTAGAAGAGATGCCCAGCATTTTGGGGGCTTCAGTTATAGGAATTTCTCACTGTGTTGTGGGAAACAGAAAATAATCAGGTGCTGCTTTGGACCCCAAGGAGCTCTTTGCCTAGTAAAGGAGATCAGACAATACACAGCTTACTTAGACACAAAGGAGAATGTTGTCAGTACAACATGCAACCCAGAATTGAGTATGTAATTTGTGAAATAAATTCTAAGAGTTAAAATAAGTTTCAGGAGTGAGTGGTCAATGAGGCTGGTAGTCTGCATGGAAAAGTATAATAGATAAGGTTGTTTTTGTTTTGTTTTGAAGGATGGTACACTTTGAGAGGTAAAATAGGAGATATGGAGGGGAGAGGACATAGCAGGTTAGCTGATTGTATTTAAGTAGCAACATTATAGTTGAGTGTGTGTGCATGTGTGTTCATACATATGCATGTATGTGCAAAAGCTCATATGCTACAGTGAAAGAACAATGTACTGTGCTAGGTTCTATTATAGATCAGCCTGAGAAGAACATGTACATGTGTGAGAAGGTGTGGAAAGCATGAAACCTCTCAAGAAGAAAACTGCAAATAAAGCATGCTTGTTGAAGATTCTCTAATTCCTACCTACTGTTTTCCCTTTACAAATGTGAGGCTTATTTTCTGTCTTATTCTAGTGGCCCACTTTGGTGTTTATGTGCTATATGGTACATGCTAATAGATTATTGGATGATAATTTAAGGCCCAAGTTATTACCTCCTATATTTAATAGGTAATTTTGGAAGACAAATATCTAAAGGATTAATCTATTTGTGAAATTTTTTACTCTGTAGTATGTATTGGAGAAAAGTTTTGTGGGTGGACTTCCTAGTGTACTTCAAACAATGCCATTGTTTACACTGCTTTCAAAACTAACTTTCCTTCATACTAGACTCTGTCCCACTATTTCCAATGTTGCAGAATTTTTAAAAATGGGGTTATGGCTATTATGTAAATCTGACCTTACCTCTGTCCTGTGGTGTGAAGATGTTGAGATATTCCAGAAACTTCCTTACTTTTATAGATACCCAGAATAAGCCATAATGAAGTGAGGAACTTTCAGCCCCTATCTATCTTTGGGTATAAGTCATTTGACTAAGGGTCAGCCAAACTAGACTCAGCCAAACTAGAGTTGCTTATACAAAAAATGCTGTAACAGTGAGGAGGCAGGAAAACTATAATTTATTGAATAGTTGCTGTGTGGCAGACACTTTGTTAAGCATTTTTATATATTATCTTGGGCACAGCATATTGTTGACTAGTTTGCTAATACATTACTCACTTATGTTCTGAAACACATGTGCTTTTAACAATAGTCTCTCTTTCTTGCCCTCTTTACCCAACTTCTTAGGCATTGCCAGTCATATTTAAGGCATTAATGGGCTGTGAAATCAATTTATTGGGTCATAGCCAAAAACTTAAAAAATAAGTTAGGGTAGAAAATAATTAAATATGTTAGAATAGAAAATAAAAGGAAGAAAAGAAAAGTGGCTATCACATATGGTAAAGGTAATTATTCTTTCATGAAACTATTATTTCAGTGTGTGTGTGTGTGTGTGTGTGTGTGTGTGTGTAAATTCTACATAAAAATGTCAAACTGTGTTGCCCTAGCTGGTTTGGCTCAGTGGATAGAGTGTCGGCCTGCGGACTGAAAGGTCCCAGGTTCGATTCCGGTCAAGGGCATGTACCTTGGTTGCGGCACATCCCCAGTGGGAGGTGTGCAGGAGGCAGCTGATCGATATTTCTCATCGATGTTTCTAACTCTCTATCCCATTCCCTTCCTCTCTGTAAAAAATCAATACAAATATATTTTTAAAAAATGTCAAACTGTGTGTTGTGGTCCATAAAGTTTGAAAATTACTGAAATAAAATATTATCAGGAGAAATCAAATAACAAAACTTGTCAAACCAAAACTTCTGTTTTACACATAATAATACCATGCTGTGCATTTCCTTTGATGCTCTAACACTTCTTTCCAAATGAGTGCACATAGTTCTTCTTGCTACTTACAGAAATGTTGCTATTTAATACAACTGCCACTAACCATATACAGCTATTGAGCTTTCAAAATATGTCTCTTAATTGAATTGTGCTGTTAAGTGCAAAATATAAATCAGATTTTGAGGACATACTATCCTATATAATAAAGCCCTAATATGCAAATTGATCGAACAGTGGAACGACCGGTTGCTCTGACGTGCAATAACCACCAGGGGGCAGACACTCAATGCAGGAGCTGCCCCCTGGTGGTCAGTGCGCTACCACAGGGGGAGCGCAGCTCAGCCAGAAGCCAGACTCACAGCTGGCGAGCACAGTGGCGGTGGTGGGAGCTTCTCCTGCCTCAGGGGCAATACTAAGGGTCCCTTGGGGGATGTCTGCCTGCTGGCTTAGGCCTGCTCCCTGTGGACATCCCCCGAGGGGTCCCAGACTGCGAGATGGTGTAGGCTGGGGTAGAGACCCCCCGATGCATGAATGTCATGCACCAGGCCTCTAGTAAACTATATAATAAAATATCTTATTAATAATATTATTTGACAATATGCTGAAATGGTAAATTTTCATTTATATGTTTTTATTGATTTCAGAGAGGAAAGGAGAGGAAGAGAGGAATAGAAACATCAATGATGAGAGAGAATCATTGATAGGCTGCTTCCTGTATGCCTCCCACTGGGGATCAAGCCCACAACCTTGTTGTTGGCTTTTGGAGAGCCTGCCTTGTCACTGACTGGGAATCCAACCATGACCTCCTGGTTCATGGGTTGATGCTCAACCACTGAACCACACAGGCCAGGCATGAAATGGAAATATTCTTAATATATTGGGTTGCATAAACTACATTATTATTATTAAAATTAAGTTATTATATTTCTTTTTGCTCTTTTAAATGTGGCTGCTAGAAAATTTTAATTTACAAATGTGACTTGCATCATATTTCTGTTGGACATTGCTGGTCTATGCAACAAATATATATTTAAGTAAAATTTGTATGATATAATTTGATGATTGCCTCTGTGCTTATATCACTCAGGTTTCAAGATGGTCCTATACCCAGGCATGATCTTCATATACAGGGTGTCCCACCCAAAAATGTATACACACTTTAACAACTGATATCTCAATTTGAAAATTAAATGTATTTCAATAGACACTGCCTTTATACTTATTCAAAGTGTGAGCCCTATTTATTTGATTTTTTTGGGACACCCTATATTCAATTAAATAGATAAGGTGAGCCGAAACCGGTTTGGCTCAGTGGATAGAGCATCGGCCTGCTGACTGAAAGGTCCTGGGTTCGATTCCGGTCAAGGGCATGTACCTTGGTTGCGGGCACATCCCCAGTGTGGGGTGTGCAGGAGGCAGCTGATCGATGTTTCTCTCTCATCGATGTTTCTAGCTCTCTATCCCTCTCCCTTCCTCTCTGTGAAATATCAATAAAATATATTTTTAAAAAAAGTTTTAAATAGATAAGGTGATGAAGCTTCCCTTTCAGCCATCTTGCAGAAATCCTACTTTGTTTGGGGCTTTTAGAAGTCACTTAGAATTTAATCTGGTCCAATCTCCGAAGTTAAAAAGGAAGTTAACTAAACCCATCTCTGATTATGGAGGAGAACTTGTCTCCTGGGACAATTTGCTATTTAGAATGGCCTTACACCTCCTTCTTGTACAGCATGTTTATAGTTTTATTCTCTGGGCCTACATACAGCAGCAGTAATCCCTTTTTCATATGACTACTGAGAAGGTTTCAAAAATGGCTATTTTTTTTGTTACTAATTCATTTCTTTTTTCAGTCTAAATAGTTCTTGTAGCTTTTTCTCATGTTATGATTTCTAGCACTCCCATCATTTTATTTTTTCTTCTCTGAACATCCTTTTAATTATCATTGACACTATTAAATTATAAGACATAAAATTGTATTAAAGATTATCATTTTCTTACTTTGGACATTATTCTTCTACTAGAGGCCTGGTGCATGAATTTGTGCACAGGTAGGGTCTCGCCGGCCTGCCCCCATGGGGACTATGGGGGCTGGGCTGCCGGGAGGCAGGGGATGTGGGAGGTTGGCTGGCCAGCCCCACCCCTGATTGCAGTGGGGGAGGCGATTGGGGCCCAGGGGGGAGGGGCCATGGGAGGTGGGGGGGCTGATCAGGGCCCCTATTGGGCCGGTTAGTGGCTGCAGTGCTCATCATAGCAACTGGTTGTTATAGTCATTCTGGTCATTCCAGTTGTTCCATCATTCCAGTCACTTGGTATATATATATATATATATAGATAGATAGATAGATAGATAGATAGATAGATAGATATATAGATATATAGATATATATATAGAGATATAGATATATATATAGATATATAGATATATAGATATATAGATATATAGATATATAGATATATAGATATATAGATATATAGATATATAGATATATAGATATATAGATATATAGATATATAGATATATAGATATATAGATTAATGCATCTCAACATTGACCAAATTAGTGTTCTGGAAAACTACATCATTCCTGCTCCGGTAGACTGAGCTAAAATCCCTAATTTTTATTGATATTTATGTGTCCTACTGTTGGTCATTATCACCTGTTTTATAATCCTTTTTTAAAATAAGTAATACATTTTATTTTATTTTCAATTACAGTTGACATTCACTATTATTTTATATTAGTTTAAGCTGTACAGTATAATGGTTAGATATTTATATAATTTATGAAGTGTTCCACCTGATATTCTTGTACCTACCTGGCACCATACATAGTTATTACAATAGTAGTGGCCCGGTGCACGAATTCGTGCACATTGAAAAGGAATTAATTAGAAGAAATATTCTAATATCACTATTTGCCCTTTCTCTATAATAGCAGTATCAGAGATTAAAGAAAATTAGAAAAATGTATATGAAAGTAATATATACATTTATTAATAAATAAACAATAACAACCTGTCTGGGTCCTGGTTGCGGGTGAATAGGATTCCTGGCTGTCAGGCTGCTGACAGCAAGCTGATCAATGGCCGATTCCCTGAGGGCAGATTCTGCTGGGGGGTGAGGCTTGCCTGGGCTTGGGGCATCAGCGGTTTGCAGGCTGGCCATGCCCCCTGTCAGGGTGCAGGTCCCCTCTGGGGGGCGAGGCCGGCCTGGGCTTGGGGCACTGGTAGTTTGCAGGCCGGCCACACACCCCCGATCAGGGTGCGGGTCCCCGCTGTGGGGCGAAGCAGGCCTGGGCTTGGGGTGCCAGTGGTTTGCAGGTTAGCCACACCCCTGATTGGGGTGCATGTCCTTGATGGGGCTGCAGTGTTCTGGTCTCTGGACCTCCTAGTGAATGGTTGCTTGGTCTTTCTGTGTTACAGTATCACAGCCACAGGCCTTTTATTAGTATAGACTATTCACTATATTCTCTATGCTGTACTTTATATCTGCATGCATATTTTGTAGCTTGTTACTCCCTATACCTTTTTTACCCAACCACCTTCCCCACTTTCATCTGGCAGCCATCATGGATGGACCTAGAAGGTATTATGCTAATTGAAATAAATCAGAGAGAGAAAGCAAATACTGTTTGTGTGTGTCCAACTACAGAAACACATATCTCTCTGTGATTCTCCATTTTGTGAGTTTGTATCTATCATTTGAATCTGTTAAGAATGTTTTTTGCAACCTAACTGTCATCTGATAAAAGTTTTTATGTTTTCTGTCTTAACACCATTGGCAGATCTAATTAGCCTCTGGTGTTGTCTGTTTCTAGTGTCAGATAGATGTCTGCTCCCAAAGAGAACACTTTCTAATGCTTCTTCCTTTCCCTTCCTCCTGTGAGCCCTGGGTGATACCCATGCTTTATATGCTATTTTGAGGTTTGCAGGCACCACACTGCAGAGCCCTATTTATTTGATATTGGGAATTATCAAATCCTTAAAATGTTTCTCCTGCCATCATATACTCACTTCTACTTTCCATCCAGTAGTTCAGTGAGAACCCCAGTTTTCCTCTCATGTCAAGATTAGCATCTCTTGGGACTATGTGAGCTCTGCTTCCTTATATCTTGTTTGGTTGGCTTTGGGGGGCCTGCCCTGTCACTGGTGGAGTCACTCTAGCAACTTATGGTAAAACAAGCTCTCATAAGCATTGAGCCCATTGTACTAAGCCACAAGCCTTTCTTTTTATTCAACTTACTAGAAATGAGATGTAATTTACATATAACATTTTGTAAATTTAATGTGTTCAATATGATGATTTGATACATGCATATATTACAAAATGATTATCAAGTTAAGGTTAGTTACATTATCACATAACCATTTTTGTGAGATCATTTAAGATAAATTTTTTTCAAATTTTTATTAAGGTATTATATGGGTACATATCTTACCATTGCCCCCCACCCCACTCCCATACATGCCCTCACCCCCCAATGTTTTGCATCCGTTGGTTACTCTTATATGCATGCATACAAGTCCTTCAGTTGATCTCTTATTTCCCCCACTTCTCCCTAACCTTACCGCTGTAATTAGACAGTCTGTTTGATGCTTTACTGCCTCTGTAACTATCTTTTTGTTCATCAGTTTATACTGTTTTTCATTATCCCTAAATGAGTGAGATCATGTGGTATTTTTCTTTCATTGACTGGCTTATTTCACTCAGCATAATGTTCTCTAATTCCATCCAGGTGCCTACAAATGGTAGTAATTCCTTTTTTTATGGCAGCATAGTATTCCATTGTGTAGATATACCACAGTTTTCATATCCAGTCATCTGCTGACGGGCACCTAGGCTGTTTCCAAATCTTAGCTATTGCAAATTGTGCAGCTATGAACTAAGAGTGCATAAATCCTTTCTGATTGGTGCTTCTGGTTTCTTAGGATATATTCCTAGGAGTGGGATTACTGGGTCAAATGGGAGTTCCATTTTCAGTTTTTTGAGGAAACTCCATACTGTTCTCCACAGTGGCTGCACCAGTCTGCATTCCCACCAGCAGTGCACGAGGGTTTCTTTTTCTCCGCATCCTCGCCAACACTTGTCGTTTGTTGATTTGTTGATGATAGCCATTCTGACAGGTGTGAGATGGTATTGCATTGTCGTTTTGATTTGCATCTCTCGGATAGTGACTTTGAGCATGTTTTCATGTGTCTCTTGGCCTACCTTCTGTCTTCTTTCAAAAAGATTCTATTTAGGTCCGTTGCCCATTTTTTTATTGGATCATTTATCTTCCTTTTATTAAGTTGTATAAGCTGCCTGTAGATGTTGGAGATTAAACCTTTATCAGTGATACCATTTGCAAATATGTTCTCCCATACAGTGGGGTTTCTTGTTGTTTTGTTGATGGTTTCTTTTGCTGTGAAAAAGCTTTTTATTTTGATGTAGTCCCATTTGTTTCTTTACTCTTTGGCTTCCGTTGCCCTAGGGGCAGTATCAGTGAAGAAGTTCTTTTGGCATATGTCTGAGATTTTGCTGCCTGTGGATTCCTCTAGTATTTTTATGGTTTCCCGTCTTAGGTTTAAGTCCTGTATCCATTTTGAGTTTATTTTTGTGTATGGTGTAAGTTGGTAATCTAGTTTCATTTTTTTGCATGTATCTGTACAATTTTCCCAACACCATTTATTGAAGAGACTGTCTTGACTACATTGTATGCTCATGCATCCTTTGTCAAATATTATTTGCGCATATTGGTTTGGGTCGATAGCTGGATACTCTATTCTATTACATTGATCTATATGTCTGTTCTTGTGCCAGTACCAGGCTGTTTTGAGGACAGTGGCTTTGTAATACAGCTTGAAATCTGGTATTGAGATCCCTCCTACTTTATTCTTCTTTCTCAGGATTGCTGTGGCTATTTGGGGTCTTTTTTTATTCCAGATGAATTTTTGGAGAGTTCTTTCTTGGTCTGTGAAATATGCTGTTGGTATTTTAATGGGGAGTGCATTGAATCTATAGATTGCTTTGGGTAGTATGGACATTTTGATGATGTTGATTCTACCAATCCATGAACATGGTATGTTCTTCCATCTGTTTACATCTTCCTCTATCTTTTTTATCAGTGTCCTGTAGTTTTCTGCGTATAGGTCTTTAACCTCCTTAGTTAGGTTTATTCCTACGTATCTAAATTTTTTTTGGTGCGATGGAAAATGGGATTGCTTTTTTAGTCTCTCTTTCTGTAAGTTCACTGTTGGTGTATAGAAATGCCATAGATTTCTTGGTGTTAATTTTATATCCTGCTACATTGCAGAATTCATTTATTAAGTCTGTTAGTTTTTTGATGGAGACTTTCAGGTATTTTATGTACAATATAATGTCATCTGCAAATAAGGACAGCTTTACTTCTTCTTTTCCAATTTGGATGCCTTTTATTTCTTCTTCTTGTCTAATCGCAATGGCTAATACTTCCAGTACTCTGTCAAACAGGAGTGGTGAGAGTGGGCATCCTTGTCTTGTTCCTGTTCTTCGGGGAAATGGTTTTAGTTTTTGCCCATTGAGTATGATGTTAGCTGTGGGTTTATCATATATAGCTTTTATTATGTTGAGGTATGATCCGTCTATTCCCACCTTGTTGAGAGTTTTTATCAAGAAAGTGTGTTGGATTTTGTCAAATGCTTTTTCTGCATCAATTGATATGACTATGTGATTTTTATCTTTCAATTTGTTTATGTGATGTATCACATTTATTGATTTTCGGATATTGTACCATCCTTGCATTCCTGGGATAAACCCTACTTGGTCATGGTGTATGATCTTTCTGATGTACTGCTGGATCCTATTTGCTAGAATTTTGTTGAGGATTTTGGCATCTACATTCATGAGGGATATTGGCCTGTAATTCTCCTTCATTGTGTTGTCTTTATCTGGTTTTGGTATTAGGATGATGCTGGCTTCATAGAAGGAGCTTCGAAGTGTTCCTTCCTCTTGAATTTTTTTAAATAGTCTGAGGAGGATAGGTTTTAGTTCTTCCTTGAATGTTTGGTAAAACTCTCCTGTGAAGCCATCTGGCCCCGGGCTTTTGTTTGCTGGAAGCTCTTTGATGACTGCTTCAATTTCTTCCATAGTTACTGGCATATTGAGCTGTTTAGATTCTTCTTGATTGAGTTTTGGAAGGTTATATTTTTCTAGGAATCTGTCCATTTCCTCCAGGTTGTCCAATTTGTTGGAATAGAGTTGTTCGTAGTATTTTTTAACAATCCTTTGTATTTCTGCGGGATCTGTTGTTATTTCACCTCTTTCATTTCCGATTTTGTTTATTTGGGTCCTCTCTCTTTGCTTCTTGGCGAGCCTGGCTAGAGGTTCATCAATCTTGTTTATCCTTCCAAAGAACCAGCTCTTGGTTTTGTTGATCTTTTGTATTGTTTCTTTGGTCTCTATGTCCTTTATCTCTGCCCTGATCTTTATTATTTCCTTCCTTCTGCTTACACTGGGCTTTTCTTGTTGCTCTTTTTCTAACTCTTTGAGTTGTTGGATTAGGTTATTTATTACCATTGTTTCTTGTTTTCTTTGCAGTAGGCTTGGAGAGCTATGAACTTCCCTCTCAAGACTGCTTTCACTGTGTCCCATAGATTTTGGATTGTAGTGTTTTCATTGTCATTTGTTGCCATGATGTTTTTTATTTCTTCTTTGATCTCTCTGGTAACCCAGTCATGGTTTAATAGCATACTGTTTAGCCTCCATGTGTTTGATTTCTTTGGGTTGTTTTTATTGTAGTTCATTTCCAGTTTTATGCCACTGTGTTCTGAGAAGATGCTTGATATGATTTCTATCTTCTTGAATTTGAAGAGACTTGCCTATGTCCCAACATATGATCTATCTTTGAAAATGACCCATGTGCACTTGAGAAGAATGTATATTCTGTGACTTTGGGGTGAAATGTTCTGAAGATGTCAATTAATTCCATCTGGTCTAGTGTGTCATTTAGGACTGATGTTTCTTTGCTGATTTTTTGTTTAGAGGATTTGTCCAATGGTGATAGTGGGGTATTAAGGTCTCCTACTCTGATTTTATTGCTGTCAATCTCTCCCTTGATATCTTCCAGAAGTTTTTTTATGTATTTGGGTGCTCCTGTATTGGGTGTGTATATGTTTACCCGAGTTATTCCTTCTTGTTGGATTGCTCCCTTTAGTATTATGAAGTGGCCTTCCTTATCTCTTGTTATGTCCTTCAGTGTGAGATCTAATTTGTCAGATATAAGTATTGCTACCCCAGCTTTTTTTTCAGTTCTATTTGCCTGGAAAACCTTTTTCCATCCCTTCACCCTCAGTCTGTGTGCGTCTTTTTTTCTGATGTGGGTTTCTTGTAGACAGCAGATATATGGGTCATGTTTTCTTATCCAATCCATTACCCTATGTCTTTTGATTGGGGCATTTAATCCACTTGCATTTAAAGTTATTATTGATAGGTACTTATTTGTTGCCATTCCTATTCTTTACACCTGTGTTCCTTCTTCGCTTCCTATTTCTTTTTTTTTTTTACAGCAGACCCTTTAGCATTTCTTGCATTGCTGGTTTGGTGGTAATAAATTCTCTTAGTCCTTTTTTGTCTGTGAAGCTCCTGATTTCACCTTCAATTTTGATTGACAGCCTTGCTGGGTACAGTATTCTTGGATTCAGACCCTTCCTTTGCATGACTTTGTATATTTCATTCCATTCCCTTCTGGCCTGATGAGTTTCTGTTGAGAAATCAGTTGCTAGTCTGATGGGGGTTCCTTTGTATGTAACTTTCTGTCTCTCTTTGGCCGCTTTTAAAATTCTTACTTTGTCGTTGGTGTTTGCCAATTTAATTATGATGTGCCTTGGCGTCGGTCTTTTGGGGTTCATTTTGCTTTGGACTCTGTGAGCTTCTTGGATTTGTGTGGGTTTTTTCTTCCCTATATCAGGGAAGTTTTCTGTCATTATTTCTTCAAACAGGTTTTCTATTCCTTGCTCAGCTTCCTTTCCTTCTGGAACCCCTATTATGCGGATGTTGTTTTGTTTCATGTTGTCCCAAAGTTCCCTTAGGCTCTCCTCCTGCCTTCTTTTTTTTTTTTTTCTAGAAGTTGCTCTACTTGGGTATTTTTTCCCATCTTGTCTTCTAGCTCACTAATGCGGTCCTCTGCTTCTTCTAGTCTACTCTTGATGCTTTCTATTGAGTTCTTTACAGCAGCAATGTCATTTTTCATTTCTTCTTGGTTCTTCTTCATTTCCTCTGGTTCTTGCTCATATTGTAGAATTTGTCTTCCATTCTTTTCAGCCACCTTAGGACCTTTTCATTGAATTCTTTTTCTGGAAGGTTGCTTGCCTCTATTTCGTTTACTTCCTTTTCTGGTGATGCCTGCTTTTCTTTCATATGTGGGCTGTGTCTTTGTCTCCCCATGGTCTCTCTTCTCTGGGTGTCTGGTTATGTAGTTTTCTCTCTCCTGCGTTGATTTAAAGGCACAAAACATAACACAACCAGGTACAACACACAAGGCACTGAACAGAAATGTATTCACGATATTAATAACCTCCAATAAAGGTGACCACCAGAGAAAGACAAATTATGGGATAGGAGAGAAAGAAGAAGAGGAAAAAGAAAGAAAGAAGAGGAAAAAAAAGGAGTGTCAAAATGAAATTGGAAAAAGGGAAAAAAAGAAGAAAAAAAAAAGTAAGAGAGACAAGAAAGAGACTAAGAGAGAAAGGGAAACAGACTATATATATTGGGGATAAAACTCTAATAGAACAATCACTTATCCCAGCAAATGCCAGCAACAAGTACCTGAGGATTAATACAAACTACAACACCAACTAATATTGAGTGAGGCAAGGGAAAACAGAAGCACTGAACAAAGAAAAAATAAACAGAAGAAGAATAAGCAAAACAACCTCACAAAAAGGCATAAAAATTCGATATAATCTACATTCAAGCGAACAACAACAAAAGGACAGAGAGAAAAACAATTTTTTGGATAGTTAAGACAGCGAAGAGAGATTTGTGTATGGACTTGGAGCAGGGGATTGGAGATTAGATATATAAGTAGGGTGAAATTTTAATGGGGGTAAACAGAAAGAATAGGGAAAATCTAAAGCAGGAAAGGGGTAAGATAAACAGGACACCGAAAAGGGAAAAGTGAGGAAGAGAGTGATTGCATAAAGGTAGAGTTGAGATAGAGTAAAATGATGCTAAAAGAAAGATAAAAATAGAATGTAGAACATTAATCCCAAAACAAAATGAAGAGAAAATAAAATGACACTTAAAAAAAAAAGATAAAATAGCAGTAGTAATAATACAGATTGAAAATAAAAATGTAATAATTAAAAAGGTAAAATCAAGTGAGGAAAAAAGAAAAAAAATAGTTTCTTGAGTAAAAGATGCAAAAAATGAAAATAAAAAAATAAAAAATAAAAATAAAATGTGAAGTAGTGAAGGTCATTCACTTCCTCTGTTGTTCTGTTTGGCACGCCTGTTTCTCAGTCCGGACAGTATTGCAGTTCCCTGTGTTCCACTGCTCTTCTATAATGTAAGCCAGTCCTGATTTTAAGCAGGCGGTGTGTCTTAATTTGTATTCCTTTATTTTTGATTACACAAGAGTCAATTTGTGATTCAGCCCCTGGGTGGCAGTGTTTCTGGATTGACTTCCGGGTTTATCTATGGCCTCTCTAGGGGGTGTTAGAGCCTTCTTTCCCTGTGGCACTCACTACCGGTTTGTGGGAGTGGGCTGCCTCAGAGCTGGCTCTCTGATGGTCACTCCCCGCTCCAATCCCCAGGTTCCAGAAAAACAACTTTCCCCTGCTGTCTCCCAGGGTGTCCCCAACTGGGTGATCCTATGTATTGGGCTTAGTAATCAGAAGCAAGAATTTCAAGAGGAAAAAGCCCAAGTGTGCGCACTCTGTGGCTGCACGTAATTCTAGCACACCCCTGAAATTCTTAGAGTGTCCCTGCACGTCAGATCAAAATGGGTTGCTTTTTAGAGACCCCTTCTGTTAGCAGCTCTGAGGACCCCCTTCCACATTCACAAATCACGCCAGCCCCAACAGCCATGGATTTTTCTAGGCACAGATTTCCCTGGTCCTCCAGCTCCTGCAAAACTCGCGTTCCTCTATCACGTGGGTACCAGAGACCTCACCTTATCCCAGGCGAAATCTGACCTTTCCGTGGTGGAGTGTAGAGCTCCTCTGAACCCCTGTGTTTACGCCAATTGGGGAGCGTTGTTCTGGGGCTCACAGCTGTTCCATGGGTGCCGCAGTTGTGGATTCTCAGGCTTCTGATAAGCTCCACTTTCCGGTTCCAGATGGCGCAGACTCCGAGTCCAAGCCCACAGCTCCGGGAAGGGACCCAGCCACAGTGGGAGCTGCCAGGTCAGGGGAACCCCGTCTAGCAGTCTCCCACCTTCTTCTGGAGTTCAGCTGTCCCCCAACTTGCCAACAAACACTCCTAGTGCGACCCTCAGCTGTTCTTTCTTTCTGATCCAGGACAAGGCTCGGAACACGTCTGTCTATTCCGCCGCCATTTTTCTGTCTCCCTAAGATAAATTCTTTTAGCTGCTTTTAAGTATCAACAGAAAACTTTCATTCGGTGCCCATCTCCCAAGCACCTGCAAATTTTCTTGAATGTGACCAGAGAGAAAAATATGGGGAACTAGTAAGTCTTACCTGCCATTTTCTCCATGGACAGTTTTGGCTTTGGGAGAGGTATTCCAGGAAAGTTAGATTTTAATGACGTGTCTTTTTTTTAATTTTTTTTTATTAAGGTATTATATGTGTACATATCTTACCATTGCCCCCCCCCACTCAACTCCCATACATGCCCTCACCCCCCAATGTTTTGCATCCGTTGGTTACTCTTATATGCATGCATACAAGTCCTTCAGTTGATCTCTTATTTCCCGCACCTCTCCCTAACCTTCCCACTGTAATTTGACAGTCTGTTTGATGCTTTACTGCCTCTGTATCTATCTTTTTGTTCATCAGTTTACACTGTTTTTCATTATCCCTAAATGAGTGAGATCATGTGGTATTTTTCTTTCATTGACTGGCTTATTTCACTCAGCATAATGTTCTCTAATTCCATCCAGGTGCCTATAAATGGTAATACTTCCTTCTTTTTTATGGCAGCATAGTATTCCATTGTGTAGATGTACCATAGTTTTCTGATCCAGTCATCTGCTGACGGGCACCTAGGCTGTTTCCAAATCTTAGCTATTGCAAATTGTGCTGCTATGAACATAGGGGTGCATATATCCTTTCTGATTGGTGTTTCTAGTTTCTTAGGATATATTCCTAGGAGTGGGATTACTGGGTCAAATGGGAGTTCCATTTTCAGTTTTTTGAGGAAACTCCATACTGTTTTCCACAGTGGCTGCACCAGTCTGCTTTCCCACCAGCAGTGCACGAGTGTTCCTTTTTCTCTGTATCCTCACCAACACTTGTCGTTTGTTGATTTGTTGATGATAGCCATTCTGACATGTGTGAGATGGTATTGCATTGTTGTTTTGATTTGCATGTCTCCGATAATTAGTGAATTTGAGCATGTTTTCATGTGTCTCTTGGCCTACCTTCTGTCATCTTTCAAAAAGATTCTATTTAGGTCCGTTGCCAATTTTTTTATTGGATCATTTATCTTTTTTTTATTAAGTTGTATAAGCTGCCTGTAGATGTTGGAGATTACACCTTTATCAGTGATAACATTTGCAAATACGTTCTCCCATACAGTGGGATTTCTTGTTGTTTTGTTGATGGTTTCTTTTGCTGTGAAAAAGCTTTTTATTTTGATGTAGTCCCATTTGTTTATTTTCTCTTTGCCTTCCGTTGCCCTAGGGGCAGTATCAGTGAAGAAGTTCTTTCGGCATATGTCTGAGATTTTGCTGCCTGTGGATTCCTCTAGTATTTTTATGGTTTCCCGTCTTATATTTAAGTCCTGTACTCATTTCGAGTTTATTTTTGTGTATGGTGTAAGTTGGTGATCTAGTTTCATTTTTTTGCATGTATCTGTCCAATTTTCCCAACACCATTTTTTGTAGAGACTGTCTTGACTCCATTGTATGTTCATGCTTCCTTTGTCAAATATTAATTGTGCATAGTGGTTTGGGTCGATATCTGGAATCTCTATTCTATTCCATTGATCTATATGTCTGTTCTGCTGCCAATACCAGGCTGTTTTGAGGACAGTGGCTTTGTAATACAGCTTGAAATCTGGTATTGAGATCTCTCCTACTTTATTCTTCTTTCTCAGGATTGTTGTGGCTATTTGGGGTCTTTTTTTATTCCATATGAATTTTTGGAGAGTTATTTTTAGGTCTGTGAAATATGCCGTTGGTATTTTAATGGGGAGTGCATTGAATCTATAGATTGCTTTGGGTAGTATGGACATTTTGATGATGTTAGTTCTACCAATCCATGAACATGGTATGTTCTTCCATCTGTTTACATCTTCCTCTATCTCTTTTTTCAGTGTCCTGTAGTTTTCCGCGTATAGGTCTTTTACCTCCTTGGTTAGGTTTATTCCTAAGTATCTTAATTTTTTTTGGTGCTATGGTAAATGGGATTGCTTTTTTAGGCTCTCTTTCTGTAATTTCACTATTGGTGTATAGAAATGCGATAGATTTCTTGGTGTTAATTTTGTATCCTGCTACATTGCAGAATTCATTTAATAAGTCTGTTAGTTTTTTGATGGAGTCTTTCGAGTTTTTTAGGTACAATATCATGTCATCTGCAAATAAGGACAGCTTTACTTCTTTTTTTCCAATTTGGATGCCTTTTATTTCTTCTTCTTGTCTAATCGCAATGGCTAATACTTCCAGTACTATGTCAAACAGGAGTGGTGAGAGTGGGCATCCCTGTGTTGTTCCTGTTCTTAGGGGAAATGGTTTTAGTTTTTGCCCATTGAGTATGATGTTAGCTGTGGGTTTATCATATATAGCTTTTATTATGTTGAGGTATGATCCGTCTATTCCCACCTTGTTGAGAGTTTTTATCAACAAAGGGTGTTGGATTTTGTCAAGTGCTTTTTCTGCATCAATTGATATGACTATGTGATTTTTGTCTCTTAGTTTGTTTATGTGATGTATCACATTTATTGATTTGAGGATATTGTACCATCCTTGCATTCCTGGGATAATCCCTACTTGGTCATGGTGTATGATCTTTCTGATGTACTGCTGGATCCGATTTGCTAGAACTTTGTTGAGGATTTTGGCATCTACGTTCATGAGGGATATTGGCCTGTAATTCTCCTTCATTGTGTTGTCTTTATCTGGTTTTGGTATTAGGATGATGCTGGCTTCATAGAAGGAGCTTGGAAGTGTTCCTTCCTCTTGAATTTTTTGTAATAATCTGAGGAGGATAGGTTTTAGTTCTTCCTTGAATGTTTGGTAAAACACTCCTTTGAAGCCATCGGGCCCCGGGCTTTTGTTTGCTGGAAGCTCTTTGATGACTGCTTCAATTTCTTCCATAGTTACTGGCATATTTAGCTGTTTAGATTCTTCCTGATTGAGTTTTGGAAAGTTATATTTTTCTAGGAATCTGTCCATTTCCTCCAGGTTGTCCAATTTGTTGGAATAGAGTTGTTCTTAGTATTTTTTAACAGTCCTTTGTATTTGAGCAAGATCTGTTGTTATTTTACCTCTTTCATTTCTGATTTTGTTTATTAGGGTCTTCTCTCTTTGCTTCTTGGTGAGCCTGGCTAGAGGTTCATCAATCTTGTCTATCCTTTCAAAGAACCAGCTCTTGGTTTTGTTGTATTTTGTATTGTTTCTTTGGTTTCTAGGTCGTTTATCTCCGCCCTGATCTTTATTATTTCCTTCCTTCTGCTTACACTGGGCTTTTCTTGTTGCTCTTTTTCTAACTCTTTAAGTTGTTGGGTAAGGTAATTTATTACCATTGTTGTTTTTTGCAGTAGACTTGTAGAGCTATGAACTTCCCTCTCAAGACTGCTTTCGCTGTGTCCCATAGATTTTGGATTGTAGTGTTTTCATTGTCATTTGTTGCCATGATGTTTTCTATTTCTTCTTTGATCTCTCTGGTAACCAAATCATTGTTTAATAGAATGCTGTTTAGTCTCCATGTGTTTGATTTCTTTGGGTTGTTTTTATTGTAGTTCATTTCCAGTTTTATGCCACTGTGGTCTGAGAAGATGCTAGATATGATTTCTATCTTCTTGAATTTGAAGAGACTTTGCCTATGTCCCAACATATGGTCTGTCTTTGAAAATGACCCATGTGCACTTGAGAAGAATGTATATTCTGTGGCTTTGGGGTGAAATGTTCTGAAGATGTCAATTAATTCCATCTGGTCTAGTGAGTCATTTAGGATTGATGTTTCTTTGCTGATTTTTTTTGTTTAGAGGATTTGTCCAATGGTGACAGTGGGGTATTAAAGTCTCCTACTATGATTGTATTGCTGTCAATTTCTCCCTTGATATTCTCCAGGAGTTTTTTTATGTATTTGGGTTCTCCTGTATTGGGTGCATATATGTTTACCAGAGTTATTTCTTCTTGTTGGATTGTTCCCTTTAGTATTATGAAGTGGCCTTCCTTATCTCTTGTTATGTCCTTCACTTTGAGATCTAATTTGTCAGATATAAGTAGTGCTACCCTAGTGTCTTTTTTTTCATTTCCATTCACCTGGAAGACCTTTTTCCATCCCTTCACCCGCAGTCTGTGTGCATCTTTGTTTCTGAGGTGGGTTTCTTGTAGACAGCAGATATATGGGTCTTGTTTTCTTATCCAATCCGTTACCCTATATCTTTTGTTTGGGGCATTTAATCCATTTACATTTAAATTTATTATTGATAGGTACTTATTTGTCGCCATTTTATTCTCTACCCCTGTGTGCCTTCTTCGCTTCCTATTTCTTTTTTTTACAGCAGACCCTTTAGAATTTCTTGCATTGCTGGTTTGATGGTAATAAATTCCCTTAGTCCTGTTTTGTCTGTGAAGCTCCTGATTTCACCTTCAATTTTGATTGATAGCCTTGCTGGGTACAGTATTCTTGGATTCAGACCCTTCCTTTGCATGACTTTGTATATTTCATTCCATTCCCTTCTCGCCTGATGAGTTTCTGTTGAGAAATCAGTTGCTAGTCTGATGGGGGTTCCTTTGTATGTAACTTTCTGTCTCTCTCTTTCCGCTTTTAAGATTCTTACTTTGTCGTTGGTGTTTGCCAATTTAATTATGATGTGCCTTGGCGTCGGTCTTTTGGGGTTCATTTTGCTTTGGACTCTGTGAGCCTCTTGGATTTTTGTGGGTTTTTTCTTCCCTATATCAGGGAAGTTTTCTGTCATTATTTCTTCAAACAGGTTTTCTATTCCTTGCTCAGCTTCCTTTCCTTCTGGAACCCCTATTATGCAGATGTTGTTTTGTTTCGTGTTGTCCCAAAGTTCCCTTAGGCTCTCCTCCTGCCTTTTAATTTTTTTTTCTAGAAGTTGCTCTACTTGGGTATTTTTTCCCATCTTGTCTTTTAGCTCACTGATCCGGTCCTCTGCTTCTTCTAGTCTACTCGTGATGCTTTCTATTGAGTTCTTTACAGCAGTGATGTCATTTTTCATTTCTTCTTGGTTCTTCTTCATTTCCTCTTGGTTCTTGCTCATATTGTCGAATTTGTCTTCCATTCTTTTCAGCCACCTTATGACCATTTCTCTGAATTCTTTCTCTGGAAGGTTGCTTGCCTCCATTTCATTTACTTCCTTTTTTGGTGATGCCTGCTTTTCTTTCATATCAGGGCTGTTTTTTTGTCTCCCCATGGTCTCTCTTCTTTGGATGTCTGGTTATGTAGTTCTCTCTTTATTCCAGGCGAAATCTGACCTTTCCATGGTGAGGTGTAGAGCTCCTCTGAATCCGCGTGTTTGCGCCAATTGGGGACCGGTGTTCTGGGGCTCACAGCTGTTCCGTGGGTGCCGCAGTTGTGGATTTTCAGGCTTCCAATAAGCTCCACTTTCCCGTTCAAGATCCCGCAGATTCCGCATCCAAGCGCACAGCTCTGGGACGGTACCTAGCCCCAGTGGGGGCTTTCTGGTCAGGGGAACCCCGTCTAGCAGTCCTTCACCTTCTTTTGGAGTTTAGCTGTCCCTTAACTTGCCAATAAACACTCCTCGTGCGACCCTCAGCTGTTCTTTCTTTCTACTCCGGGACAAGGCTCAGAACACGTCTGTCTATTCCGCCGCCATTTTTCCTCCTCTGTAATATCGTGTCTTTAGCCAGCTTTAATCCCATCTTCTGTTCAACACCCCTTGAGAACAAGATGGTCAGCCCATCATAGCTTCTGGCTGATCCCTTCTGGAAATTAGGATAAAGCTTAGAGGGTTTGTTCCCATGAAATACTTTTCTTAAAAGTAGATTCTTACTCCAGGGTAGATTAAGTAAAATCAGACTTATTAGGCATGATAGTACACAGAATGCCTTAGATAGTACACAGTTCTTCTTGATCCAGTCAACTATTACACCATCATGTATTTTCAGGATGTCATGTATTTTATCCAGAGTGTGCAATCATACAACCACACTGAGACTCATCTATATATATAAAAAGCCAGTGACCGGAACATCATAACAACTGGAACGACCAGTTGCTATGATGTCCACTGTGACCAACGATCAGGGCAGGCAGGCTGGCCAACCTCCCACCGTCTCCTCCTTCCAACAGGCCTGTCCCCGATCTGCCTTGATTGGGGCCAGGCCATCCAGACCCCACCTGTGCACGAATTCGTGCACTGGACCTCTAGTTTAATTATAACATCTATATATATATATATATATATATATATATATATATATATATATAAAACCCTAATATGCAAATAGATCAAACGGCAGAATGACCAAAAAAACAAACAACCAAACAACCAGTCACTATGATGTGCGCTGACCACCAGGGTGTGTATGTGGAACATGGCAGGCATTGGCAGAAGGCAGCAGAGTGCAGAACATGGTGGGCATTGGCCACAGTGGGATGATGGAGCAGGTGAGCGGGGGCACCAGACCAAGGTGAGGCACCGAATTCTGTCATCGGGGCAAGCCTCTGGTGATTACTGAAAATTTTTTGCTCCTGCTCACTGTGGTCCTTCCTGGTGTTTGCACCTGCTGCCAGTGCTGGCCCTGCTCTCACCCACTGCTGGCGCCAGAGCTGCCGCTCGCTCCGCACTATCAGCATGTGAGACACGGGGCCAGCGCCATCAGCTCATGGTTGCGGCAGTGGAGCGGGGCTGCTGGCAGACAAGGGACCAGGGGCAGGAGGGGCTGAGCAGGGGCAGATAGGATGGGCCGAGACCCACCCCTGTGCCCACCACAGCCTCGTGGCCCAGAGTTCCTTTCAAGGTGCATGGATTCATGCACTATATAAATGTAGTGTTTATATAGACACAAATTTTAAGGACATTTCCAGAGTGAATCAAGTGGCTGGAGTCAGAAATCTATAGGAAGAGTTGGAGGCAGTCATATTTTTTTCAATAATCATTAAGTGATACCTTAATGATTTCATATCTTTCTGATTCCCTGAAGGCGAATATGAACATATTACCTCCTTTCTTCAAATATCTTTAAGCATTATGCTAAGCACTTTATATATTTTATCTTTAAAAAAATATCTTTTTTTTGCCCCCTCTGGAGAACTGGGTTCGTATCCTGCATGAGCCATTTATTAGTAATATGACCTTGGGCAATTTCAGCCTTCTTAGCCCTTATAAAAAAAATCTTTATTGTTGAAAGTATTACATATGTCCCTTTTTCTCCACATTGACTCCCTCTTGCCTGCCCATGCCCCTTGCCCTAGGCCTTCGCCACCCTATTTTCTGTGTCCATGGATTATGCATATATGCATACAAGTTCTTTGATTGATCTCTTTTTCCCCCACCCACTCACCTTCCCTGCCTTGCCTCTGAGATTTGACAGTATGTTCTGTGTTTCGATGTCTCTGGATCTATTTTGTTCATCAGTTTATTTTGTTCATTAGATTCCACATATGATATATACTCTATCTTATTTAGTCCTCACAGTAATCCTCTCATTTGAGAGGTATTATCCCCGTTTTATAGACATAGCATCTAGGACTCAGAAATATAGTTATTTAGTCAATGTTGTATGGGAAACAAGAGGCTGAACTGTAATTTGAGTCTCAGTATGATAGGAACCAAAACCATTGCACTGCATGGCACAACACTGCCTCCCAGGGTAGGGGCCAACCTTGACATTGGAAAATAAGACACTGAACAAGAGACAAGAGGCTACAGGGATGGATCGAATTATTGAGCAGATATCTCAGAATTTCAAAGTTGGAAAGCTCATTCAAGGTTTTTCTTCCCCTATCTGGAGTGCAATCTATGATCATTTTTTTGTGGTGAAGGGACTGGAGTTCGTGTTGTAGCCCTTAAACTCTTTGAAGGGCACACGGTAGTAGAGAGAGGCTCTCAGACTCTGTTATATATACCTTTCATTCTTCCAAAAAGGTTCAGCAGGAAAGGGTTACTCCAGGCTTCTGCTTTACCTAATTCTCACTTATTATTCCTTCCTCTCACCCCATATAGTCTTCCTCATTCCTCCCATATATGCAATTAATTAACACAAAGACTATCTAGTCCTTTTTTCACATGTTAGATCTTCAGTGTTTAAATACGTTAATCACACTGTCTATGGTTCTTATATGTCCCAAAGTAAGTCATTTTTGTTTATTGAGCTCTTCTATTTAGGCCATAACTTAAGTTGTACTACAACTTTCTCTAGACAAACTCCAATTTGCCAATGACTTATAAGGGTAGAGCCAAAATATAATTATAGGACTTCCAAGGAGTACAGCATTGACTTATCCAAAGCAGAAACTATACCTCATTTTTAAATATCTCCTTAGAAAAACGCAACAATGGTTCAAGTTACCTGTGCTAATACTTAAAAACTTACCTTTTTAGAAAGTTTTTTTTTATTTTTTTTATTTTGTCTGGCCTGCATCTGTCATGTTACCTTTCAACTTCTCCTTATTTCCATACTAGAGGCCCAGTGCATGAAATTTGTGCATGGGGAGGAGTCCCTCAGCCTGACCTGTACCCTCTCCAATCCAGGAGCCCTCAGGTCATGTCCTAATAATGGCTTAGGTGACTGGGCTGATCAGGGGAAGGCGCCATCCCCATCACCCCGCTGCTGCTGCCACTGCCGGCCACCACAGCCTCCAAGGTGTTTTCATCAACACGGACTCCAGTCCCTTCACCACAAAAAAATGACAACTTTCTATAGGCATTTTCAAGATGTCTCTTTCATAGGATATGACATTTCTTTCTTCCTTTCTTTTATCCTAATCTGAGGATATTTTTCCAGTGATTTTTAGAGAGCGTAGAAGAGAGAGGGAAAGACAGAGAGAAACATCAATGTGAGAGGGACACTTCGATTGGTTGCTTCCTGCATGAGCCCTGACCTGGGACCCGGCAAGGGAGGAGCCTGCAACCTAGGTACATGCCCTTAACTAGAATCAAACCCAGACCCTGCGGTAGGCAGGTCGAAGCTCTATCCACTGAGGCAAACCGGCTAGGGCAGGATATGACATTTCTTAGCCCTTCGAGCAGAGGACCTTCATTTTTTCCTTCAAGAATGAGGTGGAAAAACACTTGATCACCTTCTTGGATTCTTATTACCCAAGTTACCAAGAGCACTGTGAGTGGCATATGGGGAGCTTAACCAATGAGCGGTCAGAAAAGGTGTTTCCTCTGCAGCTCATGTGCAGACATGGGACTGCCAGCGTGCTGCGGCTGGCAGGCCCTGTTCTCTGTGGGCCTGTGCCATCCATGGCTTGCCTCACCACACACGCAGTCCCCTTCCACCCACCTGTATGTGCAGCCTCCTCTTGAGCGGTTGCGACATTATGGTGTCCTGGACAATTGCAGAGGCAAGTCCCTGTGCCTGAGCTTTAATGATCATGGGAAGAGCTAGGCAGGAGAAATTTCCCTAGTTCTGGGAGTTGGGAATTGGGCCTAGTATTTAAATTCAGGCCTTTTTGACCTTCATTTCATTGCCACCTCATAAATTTTCCAAAGAAGAAAAGCAATAAACTCAGGCACTAAGAGAGTGATTCAGAAGTAGCCTCAGAGGAGCTGGAACAGGTTCAATGATCACTATGACCTAATCTCAATTCACTACTACCAATCATCCCATGGCTTACTTGACTCTTCTCTTGCCTAAAACATTGTTTTTCTTTCAGGCCTCTTAGAGATATAGCAGACCGAAGTGAGGAAAGGAATGAAAGGTAGGAGGATTGAGTCATCCCAGAAATCATGTTAAATAATCTGTGCCAAAGTGTCTCAGACTTCTGATCTTAATCCCATTGGCCTTCCAGAAATATAATGTTTAGTCTTACAGTTTTCATGTGTCCTCAGTTCTTTCCCAAGTCAAACACCTTCTGCAATGTAGCTTCTTAACCTCATCTTACCAGTGCCTGGCTCAATTTAGCATTCTACCAATACCTCAACAATAGCTTAAACTTAGTATCAGTTCAGAGATGAAAACCATACTCTTTACTCTCCCCTATCTTCTGCCTTCCCAGATCACCAGGCCCAGAGATATTCCACTGGCCAGGGGATGTTGCTTCAAGTTCACTCAGGCAGAAGGTGTCAAACCTTGGGAAGAGAAATAAGGTGGGGGGGAAGATCATAGATACTGAAAAGTATGGTAGGGGGGAAAGAGAGAAGACATAGAGATACAATTAGAGTACCTGAACCAAAAAAAGTGGGTATAATATAAAGAGAAAGGGTAAAAGAATGAAGGAAAGAGAAGAAAAAATGGTTTTGAATTATGTTTGACAGTGCTTAGATACAGTAGAACAGAGTGTCCTTGGCAAGGTGAAAATTGCGCTCTGGTCAAATGATTCCATCCTAGTGACCTTTAGATAGCTAACTGGGTCTGCTCACCACAGACCAAATGGTAAATAAATAAATACATTTTAAAAGAAAGGGAAAAAAAAGACATGAGGAAAAACAGCCCATCAACCGGGAGCTGATCAAAGGCCTCCTGTCCCTCATTATGGCCTTAAGGTAGCTTGTTGTTCCAACCTGCAGCTCCCCCTTCTCCGCCCCAGCTGCTGACGGTGAAGGGGGGCAGAAATGATGATTCCAGCTGATAACTTCAGAAACTTCCCTCACTGTGCCACCAGCAAAGCTCAATGAAACAGAAAAAATACTGGCAGGCCTGGTGAGGAGATGGCCTCAGGAAAAGTAAGTAGACTACAGGCTATATTAAAAACCGCTGTGGTAGCAACTCACAAAATGGCCCAGGCTGCCAAAATGGTAGGGGACCTTAGGTTGACAGAAGAAGAAAACCCATGTTTACAGAATCTTCTTACTTCTTTTTTAGACTTCTTGATAAGTGTGCACATTTGCCACAAATCTTTCCTCCTGGTCTCTTTTCTCCTATAACCTCAGACTTTTCTGCCTTTCTTCTCAAGCCATGTCTTAGCCACTAATTTATCAGGTGCTATTGTATTCCCTAAATCACTTTGCCCTAGAATAGATGCAGGTTTCTGTCCTCATTCCCCAAGACACAGGCAGCACCAGAGTGTGGTATCTTATAAGCTTTCTTAAAAGAAATTATAATGTAAGAAAAGAAAATATTTAAACTAAACTTGACAACTGTTCCCAGAGTCCATCTACCATGCTCTAATTCCTCAGCCCATCTTCATGCTTCCAGATGATGTTTTTCTCTGACCCTGACAGTCCTTCATCAAACCTAGCACATAAAATTCATACACTAAAAATCAGATTGAGGAAGCCAGCTTCCCAAACCCCACAAAAAAATGGAAAATGACTCAAGTGTAGTTCTTTATTGTTCAAGATTAATAGCTTTAATTTCTCTTAACCTTTAAATGCATTTAAATATATTTTCTTTCAAAACAGAGGCCATACCCTTTGTACTACTGGTAATTGACTTTAGGCTTCAATTACCAGTAGTACAAAGAATCAGGAAAGACTTGAAGTTGGTATTTTTCCCAAAAGTCTTCCATAAACCTAGGTTCATTTCTAGAGCAAGGTCAGATTATATTTAAGAAGTGGGCAACCTGTCACAGAGGTGAGTAGATCTCATAAAACCTAACCATTTTATTATTTTTTTAAATATATTTTATTGATTTTTTACAGAGAGGAAGGGAGAGGGATAGAGAGTTAGAAACATCAATGAGAGAGAAACATCGATCAGCTGCCTCCTGCACACCCCCTACTGGGGATGTGCCCACAACCAAGGTACATGCTCTTGACCAGAATCGAACCTGGGACCCTTCAGTCTGTAGGCCAACACTCTATTGACTGAGCCAAGCTGGTCAGCGCAAACCTTACCATTTTAGAGCAAACCACAGAGGTGTCTTTCTTCTATACATCCATTACATGCAAATCTTTTCCATCACTTATGTCATCCCCAAACCCTTAAAATTTAAAGAAGAGGTCTATTAATCAAAATTGCTCTCTGAGATTTTGTGCAACAGAAAGAAGTCATAAAGGTCTAGTTGCAATATCAGCTGTGCCATTTGCTAGCTGCATTAAAATTTTCTGAGCTTTTATGTCTTCATCTGTGAAAAGGGGATAATATAGGCTGGTTCACAGATATGTTGTTAAGATCAAATGTCTACTATAGACCTAGCACAAGAACTAGAACAGAACTAGGCAGAACTTGATCAACTTTAGCTATATTTCTTTTCTAGTGAAAAATTTTCCTCTGAACTTGGAAAAGAGAAATGCGCTGAGAGCCTTAGATACCACCATATAGTTACCTAGAGGCCCAGTGCATGAAATCATGTGCGGGTAGGGTCCTAGGCCTAGCCTGTGATCAGGGCCATCTTCAGCCCATTTGCCAGTCTCTAGTCCCACCCTGCCGCCAACATGACACCCACCTCAGGTCCCCTTCACCATCTGGCAATCTATCGGAGCCTGCAGGCTGGGGGGAGGGACCAAGATATCTGCATTCCACCTGCTCTCCAATCCCCAATCCCACCCCACTGCTACCCACCCCGGTTCCCCGTGGTTCCCCAATGGCCATCCAGCAATCAGAGCCTGTGGGCTCTGGGGAGGGACCGAGAGGTGGTCGATGCACCTCATAGCAACTGGTCAATCAGTCGTTCTGGTCATTATGCCATTATGGTGGCTGGCCTTTTATTATATATGATATCAGACTCCAGTGTCTCTTCCTTCTCCATTGTCTTCCTCAGAAGCAAGATCCTTCTAAAAACAGTGACTCCTAAACCTATCAGGATCCCTTTAACTTTTTGCTGACTTCAAATTTCCAACTGTTTGCTGGCCATTTCCAAATAAATTTCCCCTTGAACCACTCTGGCTCAACTCTATAGCTATCCAGGCTCAGTATCTTAGCATTGTAATTGACATGGTTTGCATCATCTATTATCATATGCAATTGTCACAGAACTCTGTTAATTCTTCCTTCGTGACAGCTCAAGACCTGTTCTCAATTCTGCATGCTTCTGGTCTTTTTCCTTGTCTTGGTCCTTATCTTCATATTCTCATATCTCTCTGCTCTCCCTGTGTTCATTTAATATCTCCTCAATACTGTAGCCAGAATAATTTTAATAAATATCATTTTTAAAGCACAATATTCCCCTGCATACTTTTTAAAAAGACTTCATAAATAATAGGATGAAGCCTAAACAGCCTGACTTATGACTGCCATGATGTGGGTCCATTCAACCTTTCCACAGAGAAATAATCTGATTAGTGTTAGCATAAGAGAAAATATAGGGAGTGGGGGGAAAACAGAAGAACATTACTTAACTCAGCTCTTTTCTGGAAATAAAGTACAATCTAAAAATGACATAGACATTAGTTAGGCAAAGGTGGGGGGGATGTAAGAAAAAATGAAATAGAAGGAAGAATGTTCATGCATTCATTTAACCCATATTTATTGAGTGCCTATATTATGACAGGCATCGTGCTAGGCACTAGAAATGATACAGAAATAAGATAGTTGAAATGAAATATCCTCTCTCATGGAGCAAATATTCTGGGATGGGAAATATATATATGATCAGGTAGTCAGATGAAAAGTAAGCAAGCCAAGAGAGATGGCGTGGGGTGCTATCGTGATGATGTTTAACCAGAGATGTAATTAAAATGAAGAGAACTATGTGTAAATGTAGGGAAAGAGCAGTTCAGGCAGAGAGAAGTATAAGTGACAAAACCCTAAAGTGAGAGTGTGCTTTGTGCATTCAAAAAATAGTAAGAAAGCCAGTGGTTGAAACAAAGATATATAGTACCTGTAGGACACAATAAGGACTTTGAAATGTTAGAGAGAGAGAGAGAGAGAGAGAGAGAGAGAGAGAGAGAGAGAGAGAGATAGTGCAGTAGATATCCAATGAATTGATTTTTACAGGAGTATAGTGCATGTGTAGGAAATTATCAAAGATAAGACTTTAAAGGAAGGCAGAGATCAGACATAACTGGTGAGTAAGCACATTAAGGAATTTCCTCTTTATCATGGCACAAGAATTATAAGGAACCATTGAAGGGTTTTCAGTTAAAGAATTACATGATTAGATTTACACTTCAGAAAGATTACCCTGGCAACAGTGTGGTAAGTGGATTGAACTGGGGCAAGACCAAAGGAAGACCAATTGGAGGCTGTTGCCACCATTTGGGTGAGAAGTAGTGAAGGTTTACAAATGAGGGGACATATTTGAGATACTTAGGAAGCAGAATAGTTAAGACTTAGTGCTCAATTGAGCATGAGAAGTTAGTAACAGGAAATAGTGGTGATTCTAGATTTCAGGAAAGAAAAAATATTGCTGCTTAATATTCTATAAGTGTCAATATTGTCTTTTTAAAGCCACTGTCCAGAACCTATATAGCCCAGTATGTATTATGATCCACCCCTGTAATTACCCCCATTATATACATTATGATCATTAATTATAATAACCAGCTAATGGGGAACTTATTCCCATATTACAGATGGGGAAAACAAAGTTCAGGTATTCAATTCACTCAGTGTCAAATAACAAGTAAACAGAAGAGATGAGACATGTTATACATGAAGCAGTAAAATTCTAATGCAGTGGCTGTGTAAATTGCCTTCTAGTTTTAGAGCTTTTAACTTTTAACCTGAGGAGTAGCTATGCTAGAAGTCATCTGTAATCTTTGTGAAGCAATAAACAGTGAACTGTATTCTCACGGCTGATAGGGACTTAGATTGTACAAATCACAGGACATAGTTTTCTTTCTTATCTCCAGTAATTTTTTTTTCATTTTTAGTTTGCCACGGGGCCTGATATAAAAATACACTGTGTACAATTTTTCATTTAGCTTCCCTAAACATTGATAAATTTATTTTTAAATGCTTTTTACATTTTACCATACAAGCAAGATAGGGTATTAATTCAACATACATTAAATGAAGAGATGAACTATTTGAAAATGTTCATAGATGACAAAAAATACACAGGAAGGAGACATCCCTGCCCAAAGAATAATGCAAGAACTGCATGAGAGCCGTAGTACATAGTGAGAAAGCATCTGGAATCTGGAGCCAGACTACTTGCCTGAGACTGAATACTGCCTCCAACACTAGTTCTCGATATGAAGAAAAAACACTGTGTGTTGGTGTAAACAAGGAACAGTGAGGAGTTTCATTTGATTAAAGCAAAGAGTATGGGAAGGGTACTCACAAAAGATGAGGTTCAGAGCACAGCCACTTTTGAAAGCCCGCCAAAAGGCCTTTAACTTTTTTGGGGAAGACCAAACCCATTGTTGCAACCAACTGATGTGTTTAAATTAATGTGTTACCTATAAGAGTTAAAGTACCAAAGTTCACAAATGATTTACCTAAAAAGAATGGGTCAGTCTTCTGATCTGAAGTCAGTAATGTTATCTATTGCACCACTGGCCCAGTACTACCCCAATAAATTTAATTTTAAAACGGGGAAAAATAAAATAATTAAAAAAATAAAGTAGACGCATGGTCATACTATAATAAGACCATCTTCATTAATGTGCTTTCTTACGTGCTTTGTTTGAGCAGGAGAGAAGGTTGGATGGCGTTATAAGCTAGTTTACTAAGAATTACACATAACCCATACCCAGTCTTATTTCATCTTATACTCAGGTGCATGCCTTATTAAGAAGAAACAATGATAGACAAACAAAGGGTGAGTAGCACCTCTACATTTACTTTGCACATGGATGAGAATGAGAGTACGAATGCTTCTGTTAATAAGAACACAATAGATGAAGTGCCTGGTACAATACATAATAAATGCTCAATAAGTATACGCTGTACACATAATTATAAACACAGAGGTGATTTTACAAATTTCAGGCTCGGTTGGAGTGGTGAGAAAAGCAATTGCAAACCACAATACTTTGTTGGGGGGAGTGTTCAGTCATGGTTCACTTGATCAGTGGTTTCAAGGAAGTTAATGTGACATTTCAAATCAAATTCCAAGCAAGTTGTCCAGAACTTGACAGGTTACTTCCATTAACTTTGTTTATCATTTAAAAAATCACTAGCCGAAACCGGTTTGGCTCAGTGGATAGAGCGTCGGCCTGCGGACTGAAAGGTCCCGGGTTTGATTCCGGTCAAGGGCATGTACCTTGGTTGCGGGCACATCCCCAGTGGGAGGTGTGCAGGAGGCAGCTGATCGATGTTTCTCTCTCATCGATGTTTCTAGCTCTCTATCTCTCTCCCTTCCTCTCTGTGAAATATCAATAAAATATATTTAAAAAATCACTAGAAATTATTTAAAAGCATTAAATATTATCAGGTAAATTTTTCTGACATCCTTCAAAATAGCCAAATTAATTTAAATGGCTGACTTTGTTACTCACAATCTTGTAATATGCTTCTATGAATTATACACCAAAACAGTCTGCAGTGAATGTCCTTCACTACCCTGCAGAATTTGTTTTTGGGCTTTGCCAAATTCTGAGAATGTTCATGACTAGTTATTATACATGTGAATATCATTTCATGTTAAAACAAAAAGAGGGTGATAAGGACTGCTGCTCTGATCATTAATAATCCATTGGTAGGCTGTGATCAGGGATCAAACAGGATCAGTAGGTTTAGGGTACAGACACCACTAGGGGTATATATTTAAGGCAAATTAGTATAGGAAGAAAACCAAGGGTTACATACACTGATTAGAAGAATAACTGCTGTAACAGCCCAAATTTAAAAGCCTGATGTAGGAAATGAGTGAAACAATTGGTGAAAACTTAGAGAGGTATTAGGTTGAACTACATGAAATTGCTGTTATCCAAACCTTTCTGTTCCATAGCAATAGGAATTATATGTCTTTACCTAACAGAAGTTAAGGCTTAGTAATTTATCTTTTTTGAGGCATGAGGTAAACAAAGGAGTCAGGGTAATGAATATTTCAAATCTTCATGATTGAAAGGATAGAGTATAATTGACCATAAGACAATAATAGATATAATTGTTACTTATATTTAGTAAACTATTATGTGCCAATCATTGCTTAAGTGTTTTATATGTATTAAATAACTTAATCCTCAGAAAAACTCCATGAAGTAAGTACTATGGTTATCCCCATTTCACAAAGGAAAAAATAGAGGTATAGAGATGGTAAGTAGCTTGACCAAGGTTATATGCTTTAAGTTGAAGAACTTGGATTCAAACCTAGGCAGTCTGGCCCTATGGCCTGCAGTCAACTCTGTGTTACAGCTGCCTCTGTATAAATACCTTTGGGGTGGCTATTGTAAATGAGGAAGAAGAGCGGACAGATCAACTTCATTTCTTTATTCATCTTTCCTTTTTATAATCTTAATTTATTTCAATTTGTAAAAGTAATCCATGCTCATTAAAATGCAGAGTCTTATAAAAGAAAAATCTGAGTCTCCTCAAACCCACTTCTCAAAGCTAATTTAGTGTGTATCTTTCCAGATGTTCCTCACATCTATAAAATTTATGTTTCCATATAAATATGCCCATAGATTATTTTGTTTTCTGTATAAAAATGAAATAATACAGTGCCTATTGATTTTTCAACTTACTTTTTTTACTTAATGTACCTTGGGCATCTTTCCATATTATGACATATATCTACTTCAATCATATCAGAGCTAGCATTTTATTTCATAGTACTAGAGGCCCGGTGCATGAAGGGGGTCCCTCAGCCTGGCCTGCCCCTTCTCACAGTCTGGGAGCCCTCAGGGGTGGGAGGCGACTCGGTGATCAGGGGAAGACGACACCCCATCACAGCTCTGCTGCTGCCACTGCCAGCAGCACAAACCTCAGCCAGCCCTGGTTACCTGAGCCTCAAGCAGCCCTGGGCAGCTGGGTAGCTCCCACCCGAGGCTTGCCTGCACCTCAGGCCAGCTCTGGGCAGCTGGGGGGCTGAGGGGACTGGGGGACTCCAGAGACAGGTGCACAGAGCGGCCGGACCCGCCTGGGGTGGGCCAGGTCATGGCACGAGCCTGCCGCCCTGGCGGGGCTGAGGGGACTGGGCACTGCCATCTTGTGGCTATGGGCACTGCCATCTTTGAGGGCGGGGCAGTCAATTAGCATATCCCCTCCTTATTGTCTGTGGGTGCTGCCATCTTTGCAATGGCGTGAGGGTCAATTAGCATATTCCATCTTTATTAGAAAGGATGGTTATATCAAACTTTTAAAATCAATGTTCTTTAATGAGTACTTATGTTTTTTCCTATTATAAGTATACTTCAAATATTTATAGGTGTTGTCAAATAAATATTTCAAATATCTGGCAGTTAACACATGCACTAGCAGTACATGAAAGAGTATGTCACCCCACTCTCTTAAACCCAAGCAAAAACGGATCCAGATGATCACAATAAGAGAGAGGGTTAGAATACAAGATCCATGAGGAAAAATTAAAGAACATTGGATTATTGAACCTGGAAAGAGAAAATTGAAGGTGACATAATTGTGGTCTTTAAAAGTATGAAAGACAGAAGAAATCAACCTAATAAAAATACTCCAATGGAAAGAAACTGTAGGAAAACATAAATTTTCTATTAGTCATAAGATAGTGCTTTCTAAAAAATTTTCCCTGAGATGAAACAGGCTATTTTTGAGGAGCGTGGCCTCCCTGTTACTGGAGATATACAAGCAGGAGTTGAAATACCTGACAGGTATACCAAAACTTATATTAGATTATAGAACCTTGCCTTTCCTGTTCTTCCCTGAGATTATATTTGAAACTACATTTAAAGTAGGGAGGAAAGAGGGGACCCAAGTGATCCTGTTCCCACCTGTAATTTCACTGCTCCTGGGGTGATAAACCCAGGGACCCTAGTACTGCTGCTCCCCTGGGTGATGGCAGAATTTTGTGTTAGGCTTTCTCATCATAAGAAGAGAAAGAACACACAGAGACAGATCTACTGTGATTTTCCAGGAGTCCAATAAGCATGTCTACTCACTGCAGAAAAAAATTACCAACTTCTCAAAGTTGTTTTCCCAGCATTATGAAATAATTTATAGGCCAAAGGACCCATCTTGAAGGAAGCCAAAAATTAATTGTGCAGAATGGCAGAAGGCTGACTGAATCTGATTCTCTAAACTACAAGTTCAGCTCTGCCATTGCCTGGCTATATGTCCTTGAACAAGTCCTTTCATTATTCAAGGCCTTACTTTTTCCATCTGTATAGAGAAGGATTGGACTGTATGTTCTATGTTTTTCCCCAGCTCTGATATTCTATGAAACTATGTGCTTTTAAGTCAAGTGGCTCTCCTCTATGCTTCTGTAACATGCTGTTCTGACCTCTATCATTCCAGTCAATGTTTTGTGTTAAAATTGTGTTTACTCTTTCTTCCATTGGGCCATGAACTTATTGGCTTAATACATGGTCTGGCACTTAGTAGGCACTCAATTTAGTGTTTATTGAAATAAATTTAATTTTTATGACATTATATTTATAAGTCTTTGTCTATGGACAAATGTAAAAATTAATATTATATAGGCCAATGGGATTCCACTCTTGAGCCCTACTCCTTTCTTCCTGAACCACTCAGAAATTAATAATTGGAGGCAGAGAGAAGTAGTGAGAAGAGGCAGCAGCCCTGATACAATGACTCCTTGATCTTCTGATATGTTTGCTGCCTCTTTTTCTAGCTATCTCTTAGCAGTTTGAGCTCATTATTTTTTTTGGTCTTTCTAAAGTTCCTGTGAAGTCAGCTGAAATTTATTCATGAGAGTGCCCCATTCAGTGTCTCTCTCTGGCCTGCCTTGCAAAAGGCATTCCTGCCAACCAATTCATGCCTTCTGTGAGGTTCATGTTAACTGCACCCCCTTCATTGCTAAAATGAAGAGAGGATTCTTTCTCAAATGGCTTTTCTGGCTTAGTTTCCACACAGCCCAACATCAGTATTCTTGTTAGGAAGCAAAGGCCAAGGCTTTCCCTGGTCGTATCCTCTTTAGAGATTCCAGATGTAAAGCAAATGGTGACAGCAACACAGTTCCCTGTTTTTTGGGACCTGGCTGGAGATAATGACCATCTGGGGAAGATTTCATTTATATTTAGACTTGTTCCAACCACAAAATTAACAGAAGGATAAATAAAGATGGAAGGAGAGAGATTAGAGAGCACAATTTGGTGAGAGAAACATTTCAAGTTTGTTTGCTTTCCAGTTTTGGCCCATGGCCCATCTTACCTAAATAGTAACTCTCTCCCACATAGCCCTGAATAATGTTCAGTGGGAGGGAGACAACAGCATATCATGATAACGTATAGCCTTTCTCTTCCTGCCACCAGAAATCTAGAGATCAGGAGCCAAAACAGACTCAGGCAGCAATAAAACCAGGAGGCTAAGATCAGTTTGCTACAGCTTTTCTCTGCCTACATGATGACCATGCCTGGGAGCAAGAAGGAAGATCTCTCAAAGCAGTCCTCTTTAGGTAGAACACTCCTATGCATGTCCTAATCTGTAGACTTTTAGCCTTTCAGCATTGGAAATGACCTCAAAGATAATTTAGGCACTTTGGGTGTTTGTTGGTGGTGGTAGTGATGGTGATGTTGCTCATTTGGTTGGTTTTGCAATGAAGTTTTTATTTCAAATGAAATATTATGTGGAGTTAAATATCTATAAAAGAAAAAGCAGAACGTCTTTAGAAGAGCAGGGATGTAGAACCAGAACCCACTTTTTCAGTCTCGCTTTGCTTCCTGAAGTGCCTTCTGAAGGATTTTCCCAGGGATCAATGGAACCCATTTCTAAAAATATTGATTTTATCTAATTTTCTCATGTTACAGGTGAGAAAACTAATGCCAAAAGCCACACTAAAATTTAGTTTATTTCCAGATCTAGAACCCAGATTTTCTGATTGCTAATCTAAGGAACTATCACAAGTCCAAGCTGCTGCTTCTTATAAACTTATCCCTAAATTCCTGTGGGCTAGGATACTTTCCCCATAAAAGTAAGAATAAAAACTTAGATCTTCACTATTAATTGGTTTTTGCTGGGAGCGCTACACTTTTGTGGTCTAATGAGACAATTATAGATCTCAAGTTTGTCAATAAAATAAACACATAATGTCAAAAGAAAACATATTTCTCTGCCTAAAGCAAAAAGGATAACTTAATTATAGCTCAGTCAGTCATGTCAATATCTAAAGGAACAATATGTGAATCAAGAAAAGCGTAGGTCATTATGGACACAGAAAAAGAAGGTATTAGAAGGTTCCCACAAGACAAGTAATATCAAGTGTTGAGGTTGTGGAGAAAAGGGAACCCTCATTCACTGCTGGTGGGAATTTAGACTGGTACAGTCACTATGGAAAATAGTCTGGTGATTCCTCAAAAAATTAAGAATAGAGTTACCATATGACCCAGCAATCCTTCTCCAGGGTATATAGCTGAAAACATGTATTCACAATTATATATGAACACCTCTGTTCATTGCAGCATTACTCACAGTGGCCAAGACATGGAGACAACCAAAATGTCCTGCAATAGAGGACTGGATAAAGAAGATGTGGTACACATACACATGGAATACTACCTAGCCATAGGAAAGGATGAAATACTTCCAGTTGCGACAACATAGATGGACCTTGAGAATATCATGCCAAGTGAAATAAGTCAGGCATAAAAAGCTAAGAATCATATGATTTCACTAATATGGGGGCTATAAAGTTGAAACCCTTGAACACAAACAGCAGTGTGGTGGTTGCCAGAGGGAAGGAGGTGGGGATGTGGAGGGAGATGGGAGTCTAATATATAGTGATGGAAGATTATTTGACTTTGGGTGGTGGGCACACAGTGCAATATACAGATCTTGTAACATAGAAACCTACACCTGAAACCTATATGATCATATTAGCCAATGTCACCCCAATAACTTTAATTTAAAAAAAGAGAAAGATATTAATTGGCAGTATATATCTTAGAAAGTCTAAGCACTGCCAGAATCTAAATGACCTCCAAACTCAAGTCATTAAGAAAGTGTTTCTAATAGGTAGAGATGGTCTGGATTAAATATCACTTAAATTTATCCACCTCCCTTTTTTTTGAGGATGCCTTGCTTATTAGACAACATTTTGCATCTGCTTAAAAATTGGGATTTCCAGGAGGTGAGAGTGTTCCTTCTTTGCAGGCTCCTTCCTGCCCTTTTAAGTCCTCTTTTTACTCCATACTCTTACTGGGCAATTATCTCCACTGTCACAGCTTCCACTTCCTTCTATAACCAATGAATCCCAAATCTCTAGCTCTCTCTAGTTTAGGTCCCTCTACTGAGTTTTAAAACCATTAATCCAATTCTCTACTACTGTATGCCTCTAGGCCAGTGGTTCTCAACCTTTCTAATGCCGCGACCCTTTAATACAGTTCCTCATGTTGTGGTGACCCCCAACCATAAAATTATTTTCGTTGCTACTTCATAACTGTAATTTTGCTACTGTTAATGAATCATAATGTAAATATCTGTGTTTTCCGATAGTCGTAGGCAACCCTGCTAGCGGTTCTCAACCTGTGGGTCACGAACTGCTGCTGTAGAGCCTACAGGAATTTGAGCTTGGGAGCATGCAGACACTGGGAATCTGTTCCCGGCAACACAATCAGGTGACCAAACCTGAAGCCCACGCAGGGCGGCAGTGCCACATAATTTCTATTCTGGGAAAGCACACACTGAAGTCTGTTTTCCTGCCAACACAGTGCAGCTGTGCAACCCAGTCCCCGAGTTGACTGGGACGCCGATTCTCAGGGTGAGAGACAGCACTCAGCACCAGTGACTTGACTCTGTTTCTTATCATGTGCGCCTGGGATCCTGACTCCCAGTACATTCACACTAAGAGCCAGTGACTCCAATTCTTGGTGCAAGCACACACAGGGACTCTGATTCTCAGTACAAGGCCACACAAAGCAACAGAGGCTCTGATACTCGATTCCTGGAGCAGGCACAGAGGAACTATGACTCCAGGCATGCACTAGGGGGCTCTGATTTTTGACACATGCCAGTGGGGTCTCTGTTTCAGTGCAGTGCAGGTGGGGTCCCTGATTCTAGGTGCACACAAAAGGCCACAATGAGCACTGGTAATGCTGACTATGAGTGAGTCTTATTCACATTAACCCACAGCAGCCACACATCTTAGTGTCAGAACTCTTCAGTGACACTTGGGTGGTACGAAGCTCCCACTGCACATGGCCTAGGCCCACACAACTTGATGTTTGAACCTTCTGGTGATAGTCAGAATGGGGAGACAACACAATCTCCAGAGGAAAGAAAATGAGGAGTCGCCAAGAAAGGAAATTAGTGAAATGGAATCATGCAACATGACAGAAAAAAAAATTCAGAGTAATGGTTGTAAAATTCATTTGCCAGATAGATGAGAAAATGAACAACCTATGCAAGAATCAGGAAGAAATGAAAGGTGATATAGCTACAATCAAAAACACCATGGAAGGTTTCAACAGGAGACTAGTAGAAGCAGAGGACCGAATTAGTGAGTTAGAAGATAAGCTAGAGAAACAAGCTCAATCTGAACAGCAACTGGAGAAAAAAATTAAAAAGCAGAAGGAGAGCCTAAGGGAGCTTTGGGACAACATGAAATGAAGTAACATACATATAACAGGGCTGCCAGAAGGATGAGAAGAGCAGAAAGGATTAGAAATCTATTTGAAGAAATAATGACTGAAAACTCCCCAGATATGGGGATCAAAAAAGTTACACAAGTACAGACAGTCCCAAGCAAGATGAATCCCAAAAGACCCACACCAAAACAGGTCATAATTACAATAGCAAATGTTCACGACAAAGATAGAATCTTAAAGGCTGCAAGAGAGAGAGAGATAGTTACCTACAAAAGATCCCCCATCAGATTATCCAATGATTTCTCAACAGAAACACATCAAGCTAGAATGGAATGGAAGGAGGTAAACAAAATGTTGCAAAGCAAAGGACTGAACCAAGAATATTCTATCCAGCAAGACCATCAATCAAAATTGAAGGGGAAATCAGGAGCTTCACAGACAAAAAAAAAGGCTAAAGGAGTGTATCACTACCAAGTCAGTGATGCAAGAAATGCCAAAGGGAATGCTGTAAAAAAGAAGAAATAAAAAGGTAAGAAAGAACATAGACACAAAAATAGAAATGACTACAAACAAGTACCTTTCAATAATAACTTTAAACTTAAAAGGAATAAATACTCCAATCAAAAGACATAGAGTGGCTGAATGGATAAAAAAAAAAAACACAACTATAAATATATATATATATAGATATATCTATATATATATATAGATATATATATATATATATATATATAACTATATATATATATGCTGTCTTCAAGAGACCCACCTCAGAACAAGGGACACACAGATTGAAAGTGAGGGGATGGAAAAATATCTTTCAGGCAAATTGAAATGAAAATAAAGCTGGGGTAGCAATACTTATATCTGACAAAATAGACCTCAGAGTGAAGGCCATAACAAGAGATAAGGAAGGCCCCTTCATAATACTAAAGGGACCACTACAACAAGTGGATATAACCCTGATAAACATATATGCACCCAATGCTGGAGCACCCAAATACATAAAAAAAACTCCTGGAACATATCAAGGGAGAGATCAATAACAATACAATCATAGTAGGGGAATTTAATACACCATTGACATCACTGGATAAATCCTCTAGACAAAAAATCAGCAAAGAAACAGCAATACTAAATGACTCACTAGAACAGATGGAATTAATTGACATATTCAGAACATTTCACCCCAAAGCCATGGAATATAAGTTCTTCTCAAGTGCACATGGGACATTTTAAAAAATAGACCACATATTGGGACACAAGCAAAGTCTACCCAAATTCAAGAAGATTAAAATCATACCAAGCATCTTATCAGACCACAATGGCATAATATTAGAAATAAACTACAATAAAAACAACCCAAAAAAGTCAAATATTTGGATGCTGAATAGCATGCTATTAAATAATGATTGGGTTAGCAATGAAATCAAAGAAGACATTAAAAACATCCTGGAAACTAAGGAAAATAAAAACACAACAATCCAAAATCTATGGGACACAATGAAAGCAGTCCTGAGAGGGAAGTTTATAGCTCTACAGGCCTACCTCAAAAAAACAAGAAAAAATGGTAGTAAGTGATCTAACTCTACAACTCAAAGAATTAGAAAGAGAGCAACAGGAAAAGCCCAGAGTTAGCAGAAGGACAGTAACAATAAAGATCAGAGCAGAAATAAATGACATATAGACCAAAAAAACAACACGAAAGATCAATGAAACCAAGAGCTGCTTCTTTGAAAGGATAAATAACATTGGTGAACCTCTAGCCAGGCTCACCAAGAAGCAAAGAGAGAGAACCCAAATAAACAAAATCAGAAATGAAAGAGTTGAAATAACAACAGACCCCACAGAAATACAAAGGATTGTTTAAAAATACTATGAATAACTCTACTCCAACAAATTAGACAACCTGCAGGAACTGCACATTTTCCTAGAAAAATACAACCTTCCAAAACTCAATCAGGAAGATTTTAAAAATCTCAATAGGCTGATAACTATGGAAGGAATTGAAGCAGTCATCAAAAAGCTCCCAGAAAAAAAGCCTTGGGACAGATGGCTTCACAGGGGAGTTATACCAAACATTCAAGGAAGAAATAAAACCTATCCTCCTCAGACTATTCCAAAAATTCAAGAGGAAGGAACACTTCCAAGCTCATTCTGTGAAGCCAGCATTATCTTAATACAAAAACCAGATAAAGACAACACAATGGAAGAGAATTATAGGCCAATATCCGTCATGAACATAGATGCCAAATTCCTCAACAAAATTCTAGCAAATGAGATCCAGCAATACATCAGAAAGATCATAAACCATGACCAAGTAGGATTTATCCCAGGGATGCAAGGATGGTACAATATCCGCAAATCAATAAACGTGATACATCACATAAACAAATTGAGATATAAAACTCACATAGTCATATATATTGATGCAGAAAAAGCATTTGACCAAATCCAACACCCTTTCTTGATAAAAAAAAAAAACAACAACAAAAAAAAACTCTCAGCAAGGTAGGAATAGAAGGATCATACCTCAACATAACAAAAGTCATATATGACAAACCCATAGCCAACATCATACTCAATGGGCAAAAACTAAAACTATTTCTCCTAACAAAAGGAACAAGACAGGGATGCCCACTCTCACCACTCCTGCTCAACATAGTGCTGGAAGTACTAGCCATTGCAATCAGACAAGAAGAAGAAATAAAAGGCATCCAAATTGGAAAAGAAGAAGTAAAACTGTCCTTATTTGCAGATGACATGATACTGTACATAGAAAACCTGAAAGACTCCATCAAAAAACTATTAGACTTAATAAATGAATTCGGCAATGTAGCAGGATACAAAATTCACGTCAAGAAATCTATGGCATTTCTTTACACCAATAGTGCACTTACAGAAAGAGAGACTAAAAAAGCAATCCCATTTACCATCGCACCAAAAAAATTAAGATACCTAGGAATAAACTTAACTAAGGAGGTAAAAGACCTATATGTGAAAAACTACAGGACACTAAAAAGAGAGCTAGAGTAAGACGTAAACAGATGGAAGAACATACCGTGTTCATGGATTGGTAGAATCAACATCATCAAATTTCCATACTACCCAAAGTAATCTATAGAGTCAATGTAATGCCCATTACAGTAACAATAAAGATCAGAGCAGAAATAAATAACATACCAAGGGCATATTTCACAGACCTAGAACGAACTCTCCAAAAATTCAACTGGAATAAAAAAAGACCCCAAATAGCTGCAGCAATCCTAATAAAGAAGAACAAAGTAGGAGGGATCTCAATACCAGATATCAAGCTGTATTACAAAGCCACTGTTCTCAAAACAGCCTGGTACTGGCACACAAACAGACATATAGATCAATGGTATAGAATAGAGAACCCAGAAATCGACCCAAACCACTATGCCCAATTAATATTCCACAAAGGAGGTAACAGCATACATTGGAATCAAGACAGTCTCTTTAATAAATGATGTTGGGAAAATTGGACAGATACATGCAAAAAGATGAAACCAGACCATTGACTTACACCATACACAAGAATAAGCTCAAAATGGATAAAGGACTTAAACATAAGATGGGAAACCATAAAAATACTAGAGGAATCCATAGGCAGAAAAATCTCTGACATATGCCAAAGCAATTTCTTCACTGATACTGCTCCTAGGGAAATGGAAACTAAAGAGAAAATAAACAACTGGTACTACATCAAAATAAAAAAAGCTTTTGCTTAGCAAAAGAATCCATCAAGAAAACAACAAGAAAGCCCAGTGCATGGGAGAACATATTTGTCAATGTTATCACTGATAAGGGTTTAATCTCCAACATTTACAGGGAACTCATACAACCTAACAAAAAGAAGATAAACAACCCAATCAAAAAATGGGCAATGGACCTAAATGGATACTTTTGAAAAGAAGACAGAAGGAAGGCCAAGAGACATGTGAAAACATTCTCAAAGTCACTAATTATATGAGAGATGCAAATCTAAACGACAATGCGGTATCATCTCACACCTGCAGAATGGCTATCATCAAGAGATTAACAAATGACAAGTGCTGGTGAGGATGCGGAGAAAAAGGAACTCTTTTGCACTGCTGATGGGATTGCAGATTGTTGCAGTCACTGGGGAGAACAGTATGGAGTTCCCTCAAAAAACTAAAAATGGAACTCCCATTTGACCCAGTGATCCCACTTCTAGGAATATATCCCAAAACTAGAAACACTAATCAGAAAGGATATATGCACCCCTATGTTCATAGCAGCACAATTCACCATAGCTAAGATTTGGAAACAGCTTAAGTGCACATTAGCAGATGAGTGGATTAAAAAACTGTGGTACATCTACACAATGGAATACTATGCTGGGATAAAAAAAGAAGGAATTATTACCATTTGCAACAGCATGGATGGAACTGGAGACCATTATGCTTAGTGAAATAAGGCAGTCAGAGAAATATAAATACCACATGATCTCACTCATTTATGGAATGTAATGAACAACATAAACTGATGAACTAAAACAGATCCAGAGACAGAGAAGAAGCAATCAGACTGTTCCACCTCAGAGGGAAGGTAGGGGAGGGTAGGGGTAAGGGGGAGAGTTCAACCAATGGACTTGTATGCATGCATATAAGCCTAAGCAATGGACACAGACAACAGGGGGTGAGGGCATGAGTGTGGGGGGGGTTGGGGGGTTAATGTGGAGATGAGGACACATATGTAATACCTTAATCAATAAACAAATTAAAGATTGAAAAAAAATAATTGATCATACTAATCACCAGACAGATGCAAATTAAAAGGACAATGAGGCACCACCTCATACCTCCCAGAATGGCTGCCATCAATAAATCAACAAATAATGAGTGCAGGCGAGGATGTGGCGAAAAAATGAACCCTCGTGCATTGTTGGTGGGAATGCAGACTGGTTCAACCACTGTGGGAACAGTGTGGAGTGTCTTAAAAAATAAAAAATGGAACTGCCATTTGACCCAGTATTCTCACTTCTAGGAATATATCCTAAGAAATCAGAAACACCAATGAGAAAGAATATATGCACCCCTATGTTCATAGCAGCATTATTTTCAATAGCTAAGCCGTGGAATCTGCCCAAGTTCCCATCAGTGGATGAATAGATTAAAAACCTGTGGTACATTTACACAATGCAGCTGTAAACAAATATCTCTTACACTTTGAGACAGCATGGAGGGAACTGGAGAATATTATATTAAGCGAAATCAGCCAGTCAGAGAAATAGAAGTATTACATGATCTCACTCATATTCAGAATCTAATGAACAAAATAAACTGATAAGCAAAAAAGATCTAAAGACATTGAAGCATGCAACAGACTGACATATTTCAGAGCGAAGGGAGCAGGGTGCAAAAAGAGATCAACCAATGAATTTATGTGCATGTATGCTATCCCATGGACAAACAACAGTGCAGGGAAGGCCTGGGGAAGTTATAAGGGGAGAGGGATGAAGGAGGTCAATGTGGGGGAAGGACATCTGTAATACTTTCAACAATAAAGATACATTTTTTTAAAGCAGTGGATTAGTTAGGGTCCCAACCAGCAGCAGAAAACACACTTAATATAGGATAATTTGAACCAGATGTCTTTACAAAGAAGCTATTTATAAAGAAGTTGATGTTTGAGAACAGTAAGAGATTAAGGCAGTAAACCAAGAGAGTAGCCTTTAAGCTGTTATCACCTGAGGGGAGGACTAAGGGATGGAGCAGCTGCTAGAAGAGAAAGTTCTGTATATTTGGCCACCTTCAAATGAGCAGTGTTTTTCAGTTAAGAGATTCAAGCAACCCAAGGCAGGTTCTCAAAGAGGAAACCAAGGGAATAATAATCCTGGCCTCTCTTTTTCATTCAGTTTTTTTATATTTCCTCCTGTTGACTAAATGTAGAAGGTACTACAACCCAGAAATGAAGTTTATTCAGTTCAGCATCTCTGAGAGTGGATTTTTGAGGGACAAATCGAAGATACCTGTCATGTATGTCCTTTTTTGTATGAACATGTACACATAATGTGTGTATGCCTATGTATATGTCTGTATATGTCTCTCTGTGTGTTTATACATTCAATCTCCCCAACACATAGTCTTGCTACACATCCAATAAAAAAAGCACCATACTGTGGAGTGCACTTCAGACCTGGATTATCCAACTTCAGGATGATCAAAGGAAGAATGCAATTCCCCAAGAGGGAGTTCCATGAAACAGTATTCCCATATGATGTTAATAGATATTGTAAGAAAAATAGATTCTATGATTAGATAAGTTTGAAAAATACTGGGTAAAACAAAGTTTAATAGTGTTTTATATTTTATTTTTTCTAAGGACCCTTAACACTCTATTATGTATCATAAACCTCTAATAAAAATTATAATAATTAACATTAGTTCAAATAATTTGGCTATGAAAGCTCCTTTAGCAGAATATTTCCTGTAACTAATGTGCTGGAAAACACACTTTCTACTCTAGTCTAACCACTCCATTTGATAGATAGAAAATTGACGTGCAGGAAAGAGAACATTGCACCTCAAGTCCCAAGATAGCTCAATGAAAGGGCCAAAATTTAGGTCTACAACTCAGGAATATGTAGTCTACTGCTGTTTGCACTATATCATATTGCCTAACTATCGTCTTTTAATAATAGCATATTATTAATGTATCTTCTATTTACCTAAACCACTTTTAGATTTTAGTTTAGTTTATACTCTGTATTACCTTCTTAAGATAACAATTGCCTAAAATTACTATTTGAGGTATAAAATACCACTTTTTAAATTTGCCATAAATTATTGCTTTCTTTATTTTATTTTTTTCCTTTTATTTGTTAGTTTTCATTTTTTTACATTTTATTTTTTTAATTTTATTGGGGTGACATTAATCATCATGAACATTTAGGTTTCGTGTGTTGATTACTAATTTACAAAATCTGTAAATAGGACCATGCGCCCACCACCCAAAATCAAATCTCCTGTCACCTCATATTAGGACCCCTTTCTCCCCTCATCCTCATCCCTCTGTCAATCACCACACTTCTGTTTGTGTTCATAAGTTTCAGTTTTATATTCCAAATATGAGTAAAATCATATAGTTCTTAGATTTTTCTGTTTGACTTATTTCACTTCACATAATGTTGTCAAGGTCCATCCATGTTGTTGTAAATGATGCTATTTCATCCTTTCTTATGTAGTACTCCATTGTGTATATATACCACATCTTCTTTACCCAGGCCTCTATTGTAGGGAACTTTGGCTGTTTCCAACTCTTGGCCACCGTGAATAATGCTGCAATGAACATAAGAGTACATATATGTTTGAGTATAAATGGTTTCGAGTTTTTTTGGGGGAGTTGACCCCAAAGGCAAGGGAGATAAAAGCAAAAATAAATGAATGGGACTATATTAAACTGAAGAGCTTCTGCACAGCGAAAGAAATGGACAACAAAACAAACAGGCAGCCAACAAGATGGGAGATGATATTTGCAAACAGTATCATCTGCCAAAGGTTTAATATCTAAAGTATATAAAGAACTCATAAAACTCAACACGAAACAAATAAACAATACAATCAAAAAGTGGGCATAGGACCTGAAAATACACCTCTCCCAAGAAGACATATAAACAGCCAATAGATACATGAAATGATGTTCAAACTCACTGGCAATCAGGGAAATGCAAATTAAAACTACAATGAGATACCACCTTTCACCAGTTAGAGTGGCTATTATCAACAAGACAAGCAACAATAAGTGTTGGAGAGGTTGTGGAAAAAAGGGAACCCTCATTTACTGCTGGTGGGAATGTAGATTGGTCCAACCACTATAAAAAGCAGTCTGTTGATTTCTCAAAAAATTAAAAATAGAGCTACTGTACGACCCAAAAGTATTGCTTTCAAGCTTTAATTAAAGAGACTATGAGTGTTGTTATTCTTGATTTTGTGGACAAGGTTATTTCCCCCTTTCACCTCTTTCATGATACTGGTCCTTGAGTTTTACTCCCTCATTCTCTGTCTTCTTATCATGAAAGCACATGGAACTGGAAGTTAGGAGTCTGGGGTTCAGGCTAAAATATTCTAATGAGCAGCAGAGTAATCTTGGACAAGTCACATTTTGGCCCTCAGTTCCTTGATCTGTAAAATTGAAGGAGGTAGAAGCTGGCAAATAAGGAAAGTAGATGATTAAATGCTTTTTTTGAATCTGTGATTTATAATTTTAAGACTGAACCTAATATTTTAATAGGGCTGCCTCTTTATTTTACACAAGAGTAGGACCATGGTGGGCCAAGGAGGTCATATGTTGTTTCGTAACTTTTTCAAATTATCATGATTGAGGATTACTAAATTTTACTGATTTAATTTGCATCATTGTATAGGTGTGATTTCAAAAATATTTGTGTGGTGCTTTATACTTGCCCCTGTTGAAATTCATCTACCAGCTTTCTGCTCTTTCACACAGACCCCAGAGAGCTCACTGATATTTATTCTCATAAGGTGGATATTTTTCTACCTGCAAGGGTAATATTTAAGCAGCAATTCTTATTTCATACAATTTATAGGAATATAAAGATGAGCTCAGGATATCAGAGGAAATTCAATAGTTTTTAGTTTAAAATGAAAAATGATTTTTCTCCTATTTTTTTCTTCTGAAATTTTCAAACGTACAGTAAAATGGTTTTGAACATCTCTATCTCTTCACCCAGATTCTCATGATTACTAATTGCTAACATTTAGTCACTTTTTGCACTCTCCCTCTCATTCTCTGTCTCAATAATATTGAAGGAAATTGTTGTTAATTCAATAATATTATCTAATACACAGTCCATATTCAGTGTTTCCAGTTGTCACCCAAATACCTTTTGTTGTCCAGTCCTTGATCTAATCAAGGCTTATAAATGCATTTGTTTATGTCTCTTTATCTTATTTTGTCTGAGAAGAGTTCTCCTGACACTTTTATAATGACCCTTATCTTATTTAAGGAGTCCAGATCAGCAAATCCTATATAATAAAACCCTAATATGCAAATCGACCAAATGACGGAGCGACTGGTAGCTATGATGCTCACTGACCACCAGGGGGCAGGCGCTCAATGCAGGAGCTGCCCCCTGGTGGTCAGTGTGCTCCCACAGGGGGAGTGCTGCTCAGCCAGAAGCCAGGCTCATGGCTGGCGAGCACAGTGGTGGTGATGGGAGCCTCTCTCGCCTCCACTGCAGGCGGGCAGTAAGGACCGAGGGGTCCAGGACTGTGAGAGAGCACAGGCCGAGCTGAAGGACCCTTTCAGTGCATAAAATTTCATTCACCAGGCCTCTAGTTGTTTTCTAAAATGTCACATATTCTGATTATTTCTTTATGAAGGTATTTAGGTTAAGCATGTTTGGCAAGAGTACATCATTGGACCGTGGCTGGTGTGGCTCAGTTGGTTGGGTGCCATCTGTGAACTGAAAGGTTGTCAGTCCAATTCCCAGTCTGGACACATGCCTGGGATGTGGGCACAAACCTCAGGATGGGGCATGCAGGAGATAGCCAACCAATGTTTTGTTCTCACATTGATGTTTCTCTCTCTCTCCATTCCTCTCTCTCTATAAATAAACAAACTAAATTTATAAAAAGAGTACATCATTGGTGTTGTTTTGTATTTCCCATTGTATCATATCCAGAGATTCATAACATCAAGTTATTCTTCTACTAGTGATGATAACTTGGTCACTTTATCAAAGTGGTGACCATCAAATTTCTTCAGATGGTTACACTTTCCTCTTTGTAATTAAAAAGTAATTTATTATTTATGGCCTTCTGAATATTCTGATTCCCCCCAAATATTTTCCTGATATTTTAGGCTTTACTGATGATACTAAATGAGTCATTCATGTAATGAAAGGCAGAACGATTAGTTATCATCCCCTCTCTATTCATTAGTGGTCATTTTATCTTAAAGAAATATTCCAGCACCAAACACATACATTTCCCTCCTCCTCCTCCGCCTTCTTTTTCTTCCTCTCCTTTATTGTTAATCCTCAACCAAGCATATTTTTCCCATTGATTTTTACAGAAAACAAAAGGGAGGGAGGGAGACAGCGATAGAGATGAGAGAGAGAGAGAGAGAGAGGGAGAGAGAGAGAGAGAGAGAGAGACATCGATGTGAGAGAGATACATTGATTGGTTGCCATCATAGGTGCCCAGACCCTGGCTTGGATCTAAACTGCAAGCCTTCAGTGCACAGGCCAATGCTTTAACCACTGAACCACACAGGCCAGGTCCAAACATATACATTTTTTAAATTTAACATTCCTCTCTGCTTCTCTCACAATTTTAAAGTGTATCACCATGAATTCATGAATATATATATCCTATATAATAAGGAGGTAATACGCAAATTAATCCTCATGCCTTCACAAGATGGCTGCACCCACAGTGGAGGCGGGGTTCCCATAACAAGTGATCAACAGGGACCTGAGGCTGCATGGCACCGGGCCGGGGTGGGAGAACTGAAGTTGTGCCCCCTGCCCGGCGGAGCTTGACAGGGGACATCAAGGCATGCCCCCCACTCTAGTGCTGGGCCAGGGGACCTCAGGCCGCACCACCCGCATGGCAGGGCTTAATGGGGGACCTCAAGGCATGCCCCCGCCCTGGCCCAGGCTGGGGGACCTCAGGCCGTACCCACCACCCGGCAGGGCTTGACAGGGGACCTCAAGGCGTGCCCACTGCCCCAGTGCTGGGCCAGGGGACCTCAAGCCACGCACCCTGCCCAGTGAGGCTTGACGGGGGACCTCAAGGTGTACCCAGCACCCCAGTTCTGGGCCGGGGGACCTCAGGTTGCACCCTTTGCCCTGGGCTGGGGGACCTGAGGCCGCAACCTTTGCCCCGGCGCTGGGTTGGGGGACCTCAGGCCATGCCCCTTGCCTGGAGGGGCTTGATGGAGGACCTCAAAGCATGCCCCCCACCCTGGTGCTGGGCTGTGGGACCTCAGGCCACGCCCTTTGCCTGGGCTGGGGGACTGAGGCCACGCCCCTTGCCCCAGCCTGGGCCAGGGGACCTCAGGCCTCATCCCCTGCTCCAGCACCAGGATGGGGAACCTGAGGGTGTTCCGGGGTACCTGAGGTTGTGCCCCCCACCTGGCATGCACCAGGGGACCTGAGGCTGTACCCCCCCCCTCACCCAGTGTGCAATGGGGGACCTGAGGCTGTACCCGCTGCCCAGCGGAGCTTGACGGGGAACCTGAGGCTGTGCCCTGGCCCAGCACCAGGCTGTGGGACCTGAGGTTGTGCCCCCTGCCTGACACCAGGCCAGTGGACCTGAGGCTGTGCTCCCCGCCCTATAGGGCTAGATGGGGGTGGGGCCGGCCGGGTTTGGATCTCACCCAATGGGGGTGGGGCCGGCCAGGTCTGGGTCTTGCACGATTTTGAGGCACACGTGGGAGGGCAGGGACTTGACTCTGGGACACGTGGCTCACCCCAGACTCTGACAGGAGGATGATTTTCATATACATTTTACTAACTTTCTTTCATCTGTTACACTTCTATTATAAAGAAAGGGCAAATAGCAATATTAAAATATTTCCTCTAATTAATTCCCTTTTAATGTGCAAGAATCTGTAGTGTTATAATACACTGCCATTTATTTGTTTAGCTTTGATGGTATTTATTTACTTATTTGTAATTTTTAAAATTCTTTATTGTTTAAAGTTTTACATATGTCTCCTTTTTAACCCATTGACCTCATCCCAGTTGTTCCCACACCCTAGGACCCTCACCCTCCTATTGTCTTTCTATATGGCTTATGCTTATATTCATGAATGAAAGTCCTTTGGTTGATCTCTTACCACCCCCCATGCTAGCCCTGCCTTCCCTCTTAAACTGGATGGTCTGTTCAATGATTCTATGTTCTATGACTCTGGATCTATTTTTGTTCATCAGTTTATGTTGTTCATTATATAACACAAATGAATGAGATCATGTGATATTTATCTTTCTCCAACTGGCTTATTTCACTTAACATAATGCTCTCCATGTCCATCCATGCTGTTGCAAATGGTAAGAGTTCCTTCTTTTTTACAGCAGTGTAGTACTCCATTTTGTAGATGCACCACCTTTTTAATCCACTTATCTGCTGATGGGCACTTAGGCTGTTTCCAAATCTTAACTATTCCAAATTGTGCTGCTATGGACATAGGGGTGCATATATTCTTTCTGACTGGTGTTTCTGTTTTCTTGGGATATATTCCTAGAAGTGGGATTGCTGTGTCAAATAGAGTTCCATTTTTTATTTTTTGAGGAAACTACATACTGTTTTCCACAGTGGCTGTACCAATCTGCATTCCCACCAGCAGTGCACGAGGGTTCCTTTTCTCTATGTCCTCACCAGCAATTGTCGTTTGTTGAATTGTTGATGATAGCAATTCTAGGAGGTGTGAGATGGTACCTCAGTGTTGTTTTGATTTGCATCTCTCAGATGATTAGTGACTTTGAGCATGTTTTCATGTCTCTTGGCCTTCTGTATATCCTTCTGAAAGAGGTCTATTTAGGTCCTTTGCCCATTTTTTAACTGGATTGCTTATCTTCCTTTTGTTAAGTTGTATGTGTTCCCTAAAAATTTTTGAGATTAAACACTTATAGGATACTAGAGGCCCGGTGCACAAAATTCGTGCATGGGGTGGAAGGAGGGTCCCCTCAGCCCAGCCTGTATCCTCTCCAATTGGGAACCAACAGGGGATGTCCGACTGCTGGTTTAGGCCCAATCCCACAGGGATCTGACAGTCAGACATCTCTCTCACAATCTGGTACTGCTGGCTCCTAACCACTCGTCTGCCTGCCTGCTTGATTTCCCCTAACAGCCCTCCCTTGCCAGCCTGATAACCACTAACTTCCTCGGCCTGCCAGACTGATTGCCCCTAACTGCCTACCCCCCTCCCCACCAGCCTGGTCCCCCCACACAGCCTACTGTTCAGTCATTTGGTTGTCCCTCACTAAACCCCCTGCAGGCCTGGTCGCCTCCAACTGCTCCCCCTGCCGGCCTGGTCTCCCCCAACTGCCCCCCCCCACTGGACTGGTCCCCCATGCAGCCTGTTCAGTCGTCTGTCCCGTTGTTTTCGTCATGACAGCCCCTGACAGCCCCTGACTTTTTATATATATGGATAACATTGGCAAATATGATTTCCCATGCAGTGGGTTCTCTTGTTTTGTTGATGGTTTATTTTGCTGTGAAGAAGCTTTTTATTTTGATGTAGACTCATTTATTTATTTTCTATTGTCCTATGAGTTGCAATCATAAAGAAATTGCTAGAACATATGTCTGCTATTTTGCTGCCTATGAATTCTTCTACAATTTTTATGGTTTCCCATTTTACATTCAAGTCCTTTATCCATTTTGAGTTTATTTTTGTATGGTGTAAGTTGGTGGTCTAGTTTCATTTTTTTTGCACGTACCTGTCCAATTTTCCCAACACCATTTATTGAATAGACTGTTTTGACTCCATTGTATGCTCTTGCCAACTTTGTCAAACATAAATTGAGCATAACAGCTTGGGTCAATTTCTGGCTCTCTGTTCTGTTCCATTGGTCTATATGTCTGTTCTTGTGCCAGTACCAGGCAGTTTTGAGAACAGTGGCTTTGTAATATAGCCTGATGTCTGGTATTGTGATACCTCCAACTTTGTTCTTCTTTCTCAGGAATGCTGTGGCTCTTCGGGGTCTTTTTTTATTCCATATGAATTTTTGGAGTTTGTTCTATGTCTGTGAAATATGCCGTTGATATTTTAATGGGGATTGCATTAAATCTATAGATTGCTTTGGGTAGTACGGACATTTTAATGATGTTGATTCTGCCAATCGATGAGCACAGTATGTTCTTCCATCTGTTTATGTCTTCCTCTATCTCTTTTTGCAACATTCTGTAATTTTCCAAGTACAAGTCTTTTATCTCCTTAGTTAAGTTTATTGCTAGGTATCTTAATTTTTTTTTTTGTTGCCATGGTAAATGGGATTGTTGTCTTTAGTTTCTCTTTCTGTGAGTTCATTTTTGGTTTGTAAAAAAGCCATAGATTTATGGGTGTTAATTTTATATCCTACTACATTGCCAAATTCATTTATTAAGTCTGGTAATATTTTTAAAATATATATTTTATTGATTTCACACAGGGAGAGGGAGAGAAACATCAATAATGAGATAAAATCATTGATAGGCTGGCCTCTGCATGCCCACCACTGAGGATCTAGCAACCTGGTCATGTACCCTTGACTGGAATCAAACCCTGGACCCTTCAGTCCGCAGGCCAATGCTCTATCCACTGAGCCAAACCAGCTAGGGCAAGTAAAAGAGTTTTTTGATGGAGTCTTCATGGGTTTATTTGTACAATACCATGTTCTCTGTGAATAATTGCAGTTTTACTTCTTCTTTTCCAATTTGGATGTCTTTTATTTCTTCTTGTCTGATCGCTATGGCTAGCACATCCAGTATTATGTCTAACAGGAGTAGTGAAAGTGGCATTCCTGTCTTTTTCTTGTTCTTAGGGGAAATGGTTTTAGTTTTTGATCATTGAGTATGATGTTAGCTGTAGGTTTGTCATATAAGGCTTTTATTATGTTGAGGTATGACCCCTCTATTCCCAGCTATCGGAGAGTATTTATCAAGAAACGGTATTGGATTTTGTCAAATGCTTTTTCTGCATCAATTGATAATATTATGTGATTTTTGTCTCTCAATTTGTTTATGTAATGTATCACGTTTATTGATTTGTGGATATTGTACCAGCCTTGCATCCCCAGAATAAATCTCAATTGGTCATGGTGTATGATATTTCTAATGTAATTCTGGATCTGATTTGCTAGAATTTTATTGAGGGTTTTAACATCTATGTTCATCGGGGATATTGACCTGTAATTTTCTTTCTTTGTAGTGTCTTTACCTGGTTTTGGGATTAGGGTAATGCTCACTTCGTAGAATGAGCTTGGAAGTGTGCCTTCCTCTTGAACTTTTTGGAATAGTCTGAGGAGGATAGGTTTTAGTTCTTCTTTGAATGTTTGATAAAACTCCCCTGTGAAGCCTTCTGGACCAGGACTTGTTTGCTGGAATTTTTTTGATTACTGTTTTAATTTCATTAGTAGTTATTGGCCTATTCAGGTTTTCTTATGCTTCCTGATTGAATTTTGGAAACTTGCATTTTTCTAGAAATATGTCCATTTCATCTAGGTTTTCCAGTTTGTTCGAGTAGAGTTGTTCTTACTTTTTTTTTTTACAGTGCTTTGTATGTCTGTGGGGTTGGTTGTTACTTCACCTCTTTTATTTCTGATTTTGTTTATTTGGATCCTCTCCCTTCACTTCTTGGTGAGCCTGGCTAGAGGTTCATCAATCTTATTTATCCTTTCAAAGAAACAGCACTTGGTTTTAATGATCTTTTGTATTTTTTTCTCTATGCCCTTTATTTCCACTCTAATCTTTACTTTTTCCTCCCTTCTGCTTACTCTGCCCTTTCCTATTTACTCTCTGTCTAATTCTTTACGTTGTAGGATTAGATAATTTATTACCATTTTTTCTTTTTTTTTTTTTTTTTTTTTTTAGGTAGGCCTGTAGAGCTAACAACTTCCCTCTCTAGAAAGGTTTCACTGTGTCCCATGGATTTTGGATTGTTCTGTTCTCATTTTCATTTGTTTCCAGGATGCTTTTTTTCCCTTCTTTGATCTCCTTGATAACCCAGTCATTGTTTAATGGCATGCTATTTAGGATCCAAGTGCTTGATTTTTTTTCATTGTTTTTATTGTAGTTGATTTCTAATTTTATGCCATTGTGATTTGAGAAGATGCTTGATATGATTTCTATCTTCTTAAATTTGAAGAGACTTTGCCCGTCTCCCAATATGTGGTCTATCTTTGAAAATGTCCCATGTGCACTTAAGAAGAATACATTATTTTGCTTTGGGATAAAATGTTGTGAATATGTCAATCCCATCTGATCTAGTGAGTTATTTAGGATTGCTGTTTCTTTGATGATTTTTTATTTAGAGGATTTATCTATGGTGCCAATGGGGTATTATGGGCCCCTACTATGATTGTATTTCTGTTGATCTCTCCCTTGATATCTTCCAGAAGTGTTTTTTATGTATTAGGCTGCTGCTGTATTGGGTGCATATATGTTTACCAGAGTTATAAATTCTTGATGAATTGTTCCCTTTTGTATTATGAAGTGGCTCTCCTTATCTCTTATTATAGCCCTCACTTTGAGGTCTATTTTGTCATATATAAGTATTGTTAACCTAGTTTGTGTGTTTGTTGTTTTTTTTTTTTTTCATTTACATTTGCCTGAGAAAAAATGTTTCTATCCTTTCACTATCAGTCTGTGTGAGTCCTTTGTTCTGAGATGGGCCTTTTGTAGATAGCAAATATATGGGTCATGGTTTCTTATCCATTTAGTTACCCTATGCTTTTTGATTGGAGCATTTAGTCCATTTGCATCTAAGATTATTATTAATAGGTATTTGTTTATAGCCATTTTTTATCTTTATGCCTGTGTTCCTTCTTCCCTTTCTTTCTTTCTTTTTTTTACAGCAGTCCCTGTAGTATTTCTTACATTGTTTGCTTAGTTGTAATATACTCCCTTAGCCTTTATTTATGTCTGTGAATCTCCTGATTTCACCTTCAATTTTGAATGATAGCTTTTCTAGGTATAGTATTCAGTCCCTTGCTTTGCATCACTTTGTATATTTCATTCCATTCCCTTCTGGCCTGATGTGTTTCTGTTGAGAAATCAGTTGATAGTCTAATGGAAGATCCCTTGTAAGTAACTTCCCGTCTTTCTCTGGCAGCCTTTAAGATTCTTACTTTGTCATTGATGTTTGTCAATTTAATTAAGTTGTGTTATGGTATCAGTCTTTTTGGTTTCATCTTGCTTGGGACTCTGTGTGCTTCCTGGACTTTTGTGAGTTTTTTCTTCCCCAAATCAGGGACATTTTCTGTCATTATTTCTTCAAACAGGTTTTCTATTCCTTGCTCAGCTTCTCCTTTTTGCGCCCCTATTATGTGGATATTCTTTCTTTGACTGTTGAATAAAGAATATCCACATCTTCTTTCTTAGGCTCTCCTGCTTTTTAAGTTTGTTTTTCCAGTTACTGCTCTCCTTGGGTGTTTTCCTGCCTTGTCTTCTAACTCGCTGATGCAGTGCTCAGCTTCGTCTAGTATACTGTTGTAGCCTTCCATTGTGTTCTTTATTGCAGCTGTGTCATTCTTCATTTCCTCTTGATTCCTTTTATGTTGGTGAAATTCTGATTCAGCTCCTTGTAATTCTCATTGGGTTGTGTATATTTGTCATCCAGATGTTTGAGAATTCTTATATCCATTACTCTGAATTCTTTCTCTGACAAATTCCTTGTCCCCGTTTCACTTAATTCCTTTTCTTGCAATCCCTCTTTTTCTTTCCTTTGGGGATTGTTTCTTTGTCTCCTCCTTTTTGCTGTAACGATTTAATTGGTTCTATGTCTTAGATCCAACTGCTGTGCTACCCAGGTTCCTTTGAGGGTGGTCCTATGTAGTTGGTGATTTTTGGGACCCAGTGGTGCTGCTTAGTGGAGCCCCGTACTTGAGCTATTTGGGTTCTCTTGATGTAGTTGGGGCTTGAATGTTAGTTTCTCATTTGTGGATTAAGTCTCGTCCAGGGTTATCTGACAATGTGATCCACCCCCAGCCTCATCGTGTAAACTGTTGTGGATGTGCTTGTGGTTCCAGCTCTTATGGAAAGAGTTGCCTGAGGTCTCACTGGCATGTGCTCATTGTGAGATCCTGGGGTCCATGGCCTTCGAGAAAGGGGTCTCAGGGCCTGAGGCTCAGATCATGTGTCTCTAGCCAGTTTCGTGTGACACTTGCTGGGGTAGCATCATTCTGCAAATCACTACAAGAGTCCCAGAGCCCATGACGGTGGGAAGCAGCTGACCCATACTCTGTGGATGAGGCAGTGGGACTCTGGCCAGGGTGATTTCACTCTACGAATCACAAGGGGGTCCTGGAGCCAGTGGCTGGGGATGCAGGAATCTTGGAATCTGTGGCTGAAACAGTGCGAGCTTGTCCAGGGAGGTGACCCCTCAGTAGCTCACCCAGGTGTCCAGAAGCCGGCAGCCCAGAAGGGGAAGTTTCAGTTTCTGCTGAGAGAGCCATTCGCCCTTGATTAGAGAGGAGCGCACCCTGCTGAGCCTCACAGAGGGGCCCAGGAGCCATCTCCTGGGGCAGTGGCTTGAGGGACCTGCATGCTGGAGCAGTGCGACCACAATGTCTATTTTTAATTTTTTACTTTATTTCTATTGCTTACACTATTATAGAAGTCCCCATCTGCCCCCCCTCCTTGACCCATCCCCCCCGTCATCGCCACTCTGTTCAAAACAACACTCTTTTCTTTTTTTAAAATTCTTTATTGTTTAAAGTATTACATATGTCTCCTTTTCCCCCCATTGACCTCTTCCTAGCTGTTCCCACCACCCAGTACATGCCCTCACCCCCCTACTATTTGTGTCCATGGGTTATGCTTATATACATGCATACAAGTCCTTTGGTTGTTCTCTTACTCAACCCCCACCTTCTCCTGCCTTCCCTCTGAGGTTCGACAGTCTGTTCCATGCTTCTATGTCTCTGGATCTATTTTTGTTCATCGGTTTATGTTTTTCCTTAGAGTCCCTTCTTTTTTATGGCAAGGTAGCATTACATTATGTAATTGTACTACAGCTTATTTCTTTCTGTATTCTAATATAAAATTTTTCCAAAATACAGAAAAATTTAAATAATTGTACAGTGAACACCCATAAAACCATTGTATAGGTTCTACAATAGTTCACATTGTGCTACATTTACTTTATCACTTTATTACTTTACTGTATTCTTTTATCTATCCACCAATTCATCTGATTATTTTCATGCATTTCAGAGTCAGTTGCAGACATTGCTCCACTTCACCCTTAAAGACTTTAGCACACAGGCATTCCACACCACCCCAGCCATTCCGGGCCTCTGGGCAGTGTGGGAAGGCTGAAAGATGGCTCCAGGCAAGAACAAAGGCAGTGCCAGCATCCAGGGGAAGGAAGGCCCATTCTTGCATGAATCTTTGTGCATCAGGCCTCTAATTGGTTAATAAAATTACATAGGTTTGAAGTGTAGAATTCTATGATATATAATCTGTATATTGCATTGTGTGCCCACCACCCAAAGTAAAATCTCCTTCTAAATATCTGTTGGTCATTTGTATGTCTTTTTGGGAGAAGTGTCTATTCAGGTTCTCTGCCCATTTTTTTTCTTTCTTTTTAAATTTATCTTTTACTAGAGGCCCGGTGCACGAAATTTGTGCACGGGGGGGGGGGGGTGTCCCTTAGCCCAGCCTGCACCCTCTCCAATCTTGGACTCCTCGAGGGATGTCTGACTGCCTGTTTAGGCCCGATCCCGATAGGCCTAAACATTCCTCTCACAATCCAGGACTGTTGGCTCCCAACTGCTCGCCTGCCTGCCTTCCTGATTGCCCCTAACTGCTTCTGCCTGCCAGCCTGATCACCCCCTAACCACTCCCCTGCCAGCCTGATTGATGCCTAACTGCTCCCCTGCAAGCCTGATTGCCCCTAACTGCCCTCCCCTGCCAGCCTGGTCACTCCTAACTGCCCTCCCCTGAAGGCCTGGTCACTCCTAACTTCCCTCCTCTGCTGGCCTGGTCACCCCTAACTGCCCTCCCCTGCAGGCCTGGACCCCCAAATGGTCTCCCCTGAAGGCCTGACTCCCCCCCCCCCCAACTGCCCTTCCCTGCAGGCCCAGTTGCCCCCAACCTCCCTCCTCTGCTGGCCTGGTCACCCCTAACTGCCCTCCCCTGCAGGCTTGATCACCCCCAACTGCCCTCCCTTGCAGGCCTGGTCCCCCCCAACTGCCCTCCCTTGCTGGCCTGATCGCCCACAACTGCCCTCCCTTGCAGGCCTGGTCCCTCCCAACTGCCCTCCCCTGCTGGCCTTCTTGTGGCAGCCATCTTGTGTCCACATGGGGGTAGCCATCTTTGACCACATGGGGACAGCCATCTTGTGTGTTGGAGTGATGGTCAATTTGCATATTATTCTTTTATTAGATAGGATTGTTGACAGTATTACAGATGTCCCCTACCTCCCTTCGACCCTCTCCACCCAGCCACTGCCCCACCCCAGGCCTTCACCACACTATTGTCTGTGTCCATGGGCTATAGATATATGTATATAAGTTCTTTGGGTAATCTTTTCCCATCCCCCCACCCCCTTCCAGCTGAGATCTGTCAGTCTGTTCCATGCATCCATGCTTCTGGTCTTATTTTGTTCATCAGTTTATTTTGTTTCTTAGATTCCACACATAAGTGAGATCATGTGATAGTTAATCTTTCTCTGACTGGCTTATTTCACTTTGCATAATTATCTGCAGGTTATCCACACTGTCACAAAGGATAAGAGATCCTTCTTTTTTTACAGCTGCATAGTATTCCATTGTGTCAAGGTACTACAGCATTTTTATTACAGAGGTGGTATCTTATTGTGGTTTTGATTTGATGAGCATATGGGTTATTTCCAGATCTTAGCCCATTTTTTAATTGTATTGATTGTTTGTTTGTTATTGAGTTGTTAACCCCTTGTTGAAGCTGTTGTTTGCAAATATCACCTACCATTTGGGTGGTTGCCTTTTTGTTTTGTTGACAGTTTCTTCTGCTGTGCAGAAGGTTTTTAGTTTTACATAGTGTCAGTCATTTACTTTTTTCTTTACTTTTGGAATCAAATTTATAAAATCTATTCTAAGATCTAGATCCATTAGTTTAGTACCTATGCTTTATTCTATGTAATTTATTGTTTCAGATATTATATTTAGGGCAATGATCCATTTTTAATTAATTTTTGTAAATGCAGACAAACTAATGCAGTTTTATTCTTTTTCATATGGCTTTCTAACTTTTCCAGCATCATTTATATAAGAGGCTTTCTTTTCTCCATTGTTTGATTTTAGCTACTTTGTCAAAAATTATTTTCCCATACATGTGTGGTTTTATTTCTGGGACCTCAATTCTATTTTACTGGTCTGTGTGTCTGTTTTTCTGCCCATACCATGCTGTTTTGATTATTGTTACTCTGTAGTACCACAGAATTTTTATCCACTCATCTACTCATCGGCACTTGGGCTGCTTCCAAATCTTGGCTATTGTAAATAATGCTGCAATGAACATAGGTGTGCATATATTCTTTCAAATTAGTGTTTTGGATTTCTTCGTATATATTCCCAAAAATTGAAATATTGGGCCATGAGATCGTTCCATATTAAAGTTTTTCAGGAAACTTCATAATGTTTTCTACATTGCCTGAAACAATGTGTATTCCCACCAACAGTACATGAGGGTTCCCTTTTCTTCACATCTTCACCAAGACTTGTTTGTTGATTTTTAAAAATATATTTTATTGATTTTTTACAGAGAGGAAGGGAGAGGGATAGAGAGTTAGAAACATTGATGAGAGAGAAACATCAATCAGCTTCCTCCTGCACATCCCCAACTGGAGATGTGCGTGCAACCAAGCCACATGCCCTTGGCAGGAATCGAACCAGGGACCCTTCAGTCCACAGGCCAATGCTCCATCCACTGAGCCAAACCAGTCAGGGTATGTTTGTTGACTTTTTGATGATTGCCATTGTGACAGGTGTGAAGTGATATCTCATTGTGGTTTTGATTTGCATTTCTCTGGTGAATACTGATGAAAAACTTTCCATATGTCTATTAGCCATCCTTATATCTTCTTTGGAAAACTGTTTATTCAGGTTCTTTAGCCCATTTCTTAATAAGATTGTTTGGGGGTTTTTCTTGGTTTTTGTGTCGAGTCATATAAGTTTTTTAAAAATTTCAGACATTAACCTTTTATCAGCTATATCATTGGCAAATGTGTTCTTCTATTCATTAGGGTTTTTTTTTTCCCATTTTGTTAATGGTTTCCTTTGATGGGCAAAAATTTTAGTTTGATTTAATCCAATTTGTTTATATTTTCCTTTGCTTTCCTTGCCTGTGGAGATATATCAGGAAATATATTGCTATGAGAAATGTCTACAATTTCACTGCCTATGTTTTCTTATAGTGTTTTTATGTTAAATTGAAGTCCTTACTCTATTTTAGGTATATTCTTGTGCAAGAAGGTGTTCTAGTTTCATTTTTTTGCATGTATTCATTCAGTTTTCTCAATAATTCATCCAGTTTTCTCTCTAAATATATATTATTTATTTCAGAAAGGAAGGGAGAGGGAAAGAGAGATAGAAACATTAATGATGGATAAATAAATTTAAATTAAAAAGAAAGAAACATTAATGATGTGAGTAAATCTTTGATTGGCTGCCTCCTGCCCCCCACTGGGGATCAAGCAAACAACCCAGACATGTGCCCTGACCTCCTAGTTCATAGGTTGACACTCAACTACTGAGCCACGTTAGCCAGCCTGTTCTTCTTTCGCAAGATTACTGTGGCTATTCATGGTCTTTTGCAGTTCCATATGAATTTCTGTATTATTTGTTCAAGTTCTGTAAAATATGCTTTTGGTGTCTTGATAGTAATTGCACTGAATATATAAATTGCTTTGGATAGCATAGACGTGCTAATGAATGTAATAATTTCTATCCATGAGCACAGTATATGCTTCCAATTATTTGTATATTCTTCAATTTCTTTCTTCAGTATCTTATAATTTTGTTAGTACATATCTTTTACATCCTTGGTTAAATTTATTCCTCGGTATTTTTTTCATGCAATTGTAAATTAGATTATTTTAATAGTTTCCCTTGCTGATATTTCATTATTGGTGTATAAAAATGGAAATGAGCCCAACTGGCATGGTAGATTGGTTAGTAAAATTATATAAATTTCAAGTGTTTAATTATATAATACATCATCTGTATATTGCATTGTGTGTTACCTACCAAAAGTCAAATCTCCTTCCATCACTATGTAATTGATTCCCTTTAGCCTTTACTACCTTCCCCATCCCCCTTTCCCTCTGGTAACCAGCATGCACTTGTCTGTACCCATGACCTGTTATTTGTTTGTCCATTTGTTGCTTTCACTTTTACATCCCACATATGATTAAAATAATATATATTTTTTTACTTTTTCCAACTGACTTATTTCACTTAGCATGTTATTCTCAAGATCTATTCATGTTGTCACAAATGACAGTATTTTAACTATTCTTTTTTTTTAATATATTTTATTGATTTTTTACAGAGAGGAAGGGAGAGGGATAGAAAGTCAGAAACATCGATGAGAGAGAAACATCGATCAGCTGCCTCCTGCACACCTCCTACTGGGGATGTGCCCGCAACCAAGGTACATGCCCTCGACTGGAATCGAACCCGGGACCTTTCAGTCCACAGGCCGATGCTCTATCCACTGAGCCAAACCGGTCAGGGCTAACTATTCTTATTTATTGTGATGATTACCTTTAAGAAGAGTTTGCAGATTTAATTGTGTGAACTTTGTAATTTGTTTTTACTGTATGAATGTCTGAAGAATATTCTGAAATTTTATAATTTTATCAGAATGTGAATTGGTGTCTATGTCTTTTCCCCATGAAGTATAGTATGCTTGGCTGGAGGAAGATGGCTGCCTACGGGAAAGCAGACTGCAAGATAGTGCATGAATGAGAGAATGAAAGGAGAGTGTGTGGTTGCACGGGGAGTGTATATTTGTGGGTTGAGGGATGGCTATACTCCAAGGGACTTATGGGAATTGCCAGACTGGGTTCCCCTGACCGGGAAGTCTCCACTGCTGCTGAAATCTCTCCTGGAGCAACTGGCTCTGACGTGGAGACTGTGCCATCTTGAAGGGAAAAGTGGTTGTTATTGGAAGCCTAAAAATCCTGGGAATCTACAACAACAACACCCCGGGAATAGCTGCAAACCCAGGAAGACCAGACCTCAAGCAGCGCGAATAGGTGGACTCAGAGGAGCTCTGCACCTTCTCATGGAAAGGTCAGATTTTGTCTAGGAAAAGGTGAGGTCTGCAATCCAGGCAGGAGAGAGAAACATGCAAAATGGGAGCTAGAGGTTCTGGGGAAGTCTGTGCCCCACAAAATCTGCAGCTGTTGAGGCTAGTGTGATCCGCGAATGTGGAAGGGGATCCTCAGGGCTGCAAACAGAAGGGAACTCTAAAAAGCAACCTATAGCTGGACTGGGTGCAAAAGGGCAGCCTAAAATTTTAACAGTGTGCCGGCTGCTTAGAGCCAGGAGAAAAAAGACTGCACAGATTTGCGTGCAGTGGTAGAGGGTAAAAGTCAAAAGTTCACACACTTACTCTGGCTCTTTTTTTCTCTTTAAATCCTTGCTTTTGATTACTAATTCCAGTACATAGGATCACACAACTGGGGACACTCTCACAGACTGCAGGGGAAAGTGGTTTTTGTGGAACCTGGGGATGAGAGTGGGGAGTAATGATCAGAGAACCAGCTCTGGGACTGTCCATACTCCCAAACCAGTATTAAGTGCGACAGGGAAAACAAAATCTAAATACTGGCTCGAGAGGAATTATAGCCCGAGAGGTCAATCCAGAAACACTGCCACTCAGGGGCTTAATCACAAATTGATTCTTGTGTAAACACAAATAAAGGAGTCTAAGAAACAAAGAAATACTGCCTGCTGGAAAATCAGGACTGTGGCTTACAACACAGAGGAGCAGTGGAACACAGGGAACTTCAATACTGTCCTGACTACCAGACAGGAAACAGGCATTCCAAACAGAACAGTAGAAGAAGTGAATGACCTTCACTACAGCACATTTCTATTTTTTCATCTTTTATGTAAGAAACTATGTTTTTTATCTTTTTTCTTCACTTAATTTTACATTTTTAATTATTATATTTTTATTTTTAACCAGTATTATTACTACTACTATTTCACCTTTTTTTTAAAAAAGTGTCATTTTATTTTCATTTTATTTTGGGATTAGTGTTCTACATTTTATATTAATTTTTCCTTTAGCATCATTTTTCTCTATCTCAAGTATACCTTTATGGCAACACTCTCTTCCTCACTTTCCCACGTTCGTTGCCCTATTTCTCTTACCCTATTCCTGCTTTAGATTTTCCCTATTCCATCTTTTTACACCCTGATAAAAATTCACCCTATTTATATGTCTAATTCCTGATCCCCTGCTCTAAGTCCAAATACACCTATCTATCCTCTTTTTTCACTATCCATTTTTTTTCTCTCTGCCCTTTTTTTGTTCGTCTGCTTTTTGTTGTTGTTGTTATTGTGTGTTTTTTTTTGTTGTTGTTGTTGTTCTGTCTTGGTATTTTGTTCTGGGATTTTTGTTTTATTTTGTTTTGTTTTGTCTTGCTTTCTCTTTGTCCTATTGTTGTTGTTTGTTTGATAGTTGATTAGATTGGTTATTGTTGTGCTTATTGGTGAGATAGTTACTCTTCTTTTTGTTTTGTTTGGTTTTTGTTTGATTTTTGCTTCTGTTTTTCCTCTCCTAGCTTGTTATTAGTTGCTGTTTGTTGTTTGCATTCATCTCTGGGTGTTTCTTGTTTACATTTTTTTGGGATTAGTGGTTGTTCTATTGGAGTTTTCTCTCCATATCAGGGGTCCTCAAACTACGGCCTGCAGGCCATATGCGGCCCACCAAGGACATTTATCTGGACCGCCGGGTGCTGCTGCCTGTCCTGCTTAGCAGCCGACTCATCCCGGGCTCTCAGTGTGCATAGGAATTTGTTCATACTTTTTTTTAAAACTATAGTATGGCCCTCCAACAGTCTGAGGTACAGTGAACTGGCCCCCTGTTTAAAAAGTTTGAGGACCCCTACTCCATATAAATAGTCCCCCCCTTTTTTATTCTCTTTCTTTTCTCTCTTACTTTTTTTCCTTTTCTCAATGTCATTTTTGCACTCCTTTTTTTCTTATCCCCTAATTCTCTTTTCTCTGATAGCCACCTTTATTTGGGGTTATTAATATTGGGAATATATTGGTGTTCAGTGAGTTGTGCCTTATTGTGTTGTATTTTGTGCCATTAAATCAATGCAGGAGAGAGAGAACTACATAACCAGATAATGCAAGAAGAGAGATCATGTGGAGACAAAGAAACAGCCTGCATATGAAAGAAAAGGAGGCATCACCAGAAAAGGAAGTAAACGAAATGGAGGCAAGCAATATGTCAAAGAAAGAATTCAGATAAATGGTCATAAGGTCACTGAAAAGAATGGAAAACAAATTCAACAATATGTGTAAGAACCAAGAGGAAATGAAGAACCAAGAAGAAATGAAAAATGACATCATGGCTATAAAGAACTCAATAGAAAGCATCAACAGTAGACTAGAGAAGCAAAGGACTGCAACAGTGCACTAGAACACAAGACAGAATAAAATACCCAAGTAGATCAGCAGCTAATAAAAAGAAACTTAAAAAATAGGAGAGCCTAAAGGAACTTTGGCACAACACGAAACTAAACAATATCTGCATCATAGGGGTGCCAGAAGGAGAAGAAACTGAGCAAGGAATAGAAAACCTGTTTGAAGAAATAATGACAGAAAAATTCCCTGCTATAGGGAAGAAAAATCTCACACAAATCCGAGAAGCTCAGAGTCCCAAACAAAATGAACCCAAAAGATTGACACTAAGGCGCATTATAATTAAATTGGAAAACACCAACGACAAAGTAAGACTCTTAAAAGTAACCAGAGAGAGAGAGAAAGTTTACCTACAAAGGATCCCCCATCAGACTAGCGACTGATTTCTCAACAGAAACACATCAGGCCAGAAGGGAATGGAATGAAATATACAAAGTCATGCAAAGGAAGAGTCTGAATCCAAGAATACTGAACCCAGCAAGGCTATCCATCAAATATGAGGGGGAAGTGAGGAGCTGAACAGAAAAAAAAGGACTAAGGGAGTTTATTACTACCAAACCATAAATGCAAGAAATGCTAAAGGGTCTGCTGTAAAAAAAAGAAAGAGGAAGTGAAGAAGGAACACAGGCATAAAGAATAAAAATGGCGACAAACAAGTATCTATCAATAATAACATTAAATGTAAATGGATTAAATGCCCCAATTAAAAGACATAGGGTAGCTGAGTGGATAAGAAAACATGAACCATATATCTGCTGTCTACAGGAAATACAACTCAGAATAAAAGGACTCACACAGACTGATTGTGAAGGGATGGAAAAAAAGTTTTTCAGTCTAATGAAAATGAAAAAAAAGCTGGGGTATCAACACTTGTTTCTAACAAATTATACCTCAAAGTGAAGGACATAACAAGAGATAAGGAAGGCCACTTCATAATACTAAAGGGAGAAATCCAACAAGAAGAAATAACACTGGTAAACATATACACACCCAATACAGGACCACCCAAATACATTAAAAAACATCTGGAGGATATCAATGGAGAGATTGACAGCAATACAGTCATAGTAGGGGAATTTAATACCCCACTATCACCATTGGACAAATCCTCTAAACAAAAAATCAGCAAAGAAACATCAATCCTAAATGACTCACTAGATCAGATGGACTTAATTGACATCTTCAGAACATTTCACCCAAAGCCACAGAATATTCATTCTTCTCAAGTGCACATGGGTCATTTTCAAAGATAGACCATATATTGGGTCACAGGCAAAGTCTCTTCAAATTCAAGAAGACAGAAATCATATCAAGCATCTTCTTAGATCACAGTGGCATAAAACTAGAAATCAACTGCAATAAAAACAATCAAAAAAATCAAACAACTGAAGACTAAATAGCATGTTATTAAACAATGACTGGGTTTCCAGAGAGATCAAGGAAGAAATAAAAAGCATCATGGCAACAAAGGACAATGAAAACACAACAATCCAAAATCTATGGGACAGAGTGAAAGCAGTCTTGAGAGGGAATTTCATAGCTCTACAAGCCTACAGCAAAAAAAAAAAAAAAACAATGGTAATAAATTACCTAACCCTACAACTCAAAGAGTTAGAAGGGAGCAACAAGAAAAGCCCAGTGTAAGCTGAAGGAAGGAAATAATAAAGATCAGAGTGGAGATAAATGAAATAGAGACCAAAAAAAACAATACATAAGGTCAAAAAAACCAAGAGCTGGTTCTTTGAAAGGAAAAACAAGATTGATGAACCTCTAGCCAGGCTCACCAAGAAGCAAAGAGAGTGGACCCAAATAAACAAAAACAGAAATGAAAGAGGAGAAATAACAACCGATCTCACCGAAATACAAACTATTCTGAAAAAATACTAAGAACAACTCTATTCCAACAAAATGGACAACCTAGATGAAATGGACATATTCATAGAAAAATACAAGCTCTTAAAACTTAATCAAGAAGAATAAAAAAACCTGAATAGGCCAATAACTACCTAAGAAATTGGAGCAGTGATAAAAATTCTTCCAGCAAACAAAAGCCCTGGTCCAGACGGCTTTACAGGACAGTTCTACCAAGCATTCAAAGAATAACTAAAACCTATCCTCCTTAGACTATTCCATAAAATTCAAGAGAAAGGCACACTTCCAAGCTCATTCTATGAAGCCAGCATCACCCTAATGACAAAACCAGATAAAGACACCAAACAAAAAAAAAAAAAAAGAGAGAGAGAGAGAGAGAGAACTACAGGCCAATATCCTTGATGAACATTGATGCTAAAATCCTCAACAAAATTCTAGTAAATCAGATTCAGCAGTACATTAGAAAGATCATACACCATGACCAAGTGGGATTTATACCAGGGATGCAAGGATGGTACAATATCCACAAATCAATAAATGTGATACATCACATAAACAAACTGAGAGATAAAAATCACATAATCATATAAATTGATGCAGAAAAAGCATTTGGAAAAATCCAACACCCTTTCTTGACAAAAACTCTCAACAAGGTTGGAATAGAGGGATCATACCTCAACATAATAAAAGCCCTATATGACAAACCTACAGCCAAAATCATACTCAATGGGCAAAACTAAATTCATTTCCCCTAAGAACAGAAAAAAGACAATGATGCCCACTTTCACCACTCCTGTTCGACATAGTATAAGAAATACTAGCAATAGTGATCAGACAGGAAGAAGAAATAAAAGGCCTCCAAATTGGAAAAGAAGAATTAAAACTGTCCTTATTCGCATATGACATGATACTATACATAGAAAACCCCAAAGACTCCATCAAAAAACTACTAGACTTAATAAATGAATTTGGCAATGTAGCAGGATACAAAATTAATGCCCAGAAATCTATGGCCTTTTTATTCACCAATAATGAACTCACAGAATGAGAAATGAAAAAAAAATCCCATTTACCATTTCACCAAAAAATTAAGATACTTAGGAATAAACTTACCCAAGGACGTAAAAGACCTATACTTGGAAAACTACAGGACATTGAAAAAAGAGATGGAGGAAGACTTAAACAAATGCAATAACATACCATATTCATGGATTGGTAGAATCAACATTATTAAAATGTCCATACTACTTAAAGCAATCTATTCATTCAATGCAATACCTATTAAAATACTAATGGCATATTTCAAAGATCTACAACAAACTCTCCAAAAATCCATCTGGAACAAAAAAGACCCTGAATAGCCACAAGTAACTGAGAAGGAACAACAAAGTAGGAGGGATCATAATACCAGACATCAAACTATATTACCAAGCCACGATTCTCAAAACTGCCTGGTACTGGCAAAAGAACAGACATATAGACCAATGGAACAGAATACAGGACCCAGAAATTCACCCAAGCCATTATACTCAATTAATATTGCACAAAGGAAGCAAGAGCATACAATGGAGTCAAAACAGCCTCTTTAATAAATGGTGCTGGGAAATTTGGTCAGATACATGCAAAAAAAAAAAAATGAAACTAGACCACCAACTTACACCATACACAAAAACAAACTCAAAATGGCTAAGGGACTTGAACATAAGAACAGAAACCATAAAAATCCTACAAGACTACAAATTGCAGACATATGTCGTAGCAATATCTTTACAGACACAGATCCTAGGGCAAGAGAGACTAAGGAGAAAATAAACAAATGGGACTACATCAAAATAAAAAGCTTTTGCACAGCAAAGGAAACCATTAACAAAACATCAAGAAAGCCCACTGCATGGGAGAACATATTTGCCCATGTTATCCCTGATAAGGGCTTAATCTCCAACATTTACAGGGAGCTCATACAACTTCACAAAAGGAAGATAAACAATCCAATAAAAAAAAAAAATGGGCAATGGTCCTAAATAGATACTTTTCGAAAGAAGACAGAAGGAAGGCCAAGAGACATATGAAAACATGCTCAAAGTCACTAATTATATGAGAGATGCAAATCAAAACGACAATGTGGTATCATCTCACACCTGTCAGAATGGCTATCATCAACAAATCAACAAATGTCAAGTGTTGGCGAGGATGCGGAGAAAAAGCAACCCTTCTTCACTGCTGGTGGGAATGCAGACTGGTGCAGCCATTGTGGAAAACAGTATGGTGTTTCCTCAAAAAACTAAAAATGGAACTGCCATTTGACCCAGTAATACCACTTGTAGGAATATTTCCCAAGAAAACAGACACACCAATCAGAAATTATATATGCACCCCTATGTTCATAGCAGCACAATTTACAATAGCTAAGATTTGGAAACAGCCTAAATGCCTATCAACAGATGAGTGGATTAGAAAACTATGGTGCATCTACACAATGGAATACTATGCTGCTATAAAAAAGAAGGCGTTCTTAGCATTTGCAACAGCATGGATGGAACTGGAGAGCATTATCTAAGTGAAATAAGCCAGGTAGTGAAAGAAAAATACCACATGATCTCACTCATTTATGGATAATAAAGAACATTATAACCTGATAAACAAAAAGATAGATACAGAGGCAGAAAAGCATCAAATAGACTGTCAAATTACAGCAGGAAGGCTGGCGAGTTTTTGGGGGGTCGGGTAAGAGATCAACCAAAGGACTTGTATGCATGCATATAAGCATAACCAATGGACACAAGACACTGGGGTGGGGGGAGGTGAGGGTATGCGGCAGGGGTTAGGAGAGGCCGGGGGAAGGTCAATAGGGAAAAAAAAGGAGACATATGTACTACTATTTGTAATACTTTAAACAATAAAAAAAAAGAAATAACAGGCATCCACTCAAAAAAAATATTGTATGCATTTTGCTTGGTACTGTATCTCAGGGACAACAGTTCTCTTTATAGTGCTTCATCATTGTTCCTCTTATGTTACTAACTTTTCTCTGATTTTGTTATTGAGTGTGTCTTTGAATATATATATTCTGTTTTTGCTTTGGTTCTTAGTTTGCTTAACTAGTTCTGCAATCTCAGTTTTCTATCATCTAGTCTGTTGTCTTGTCTCACTGAAATGCTATTTGATGTAATTATCTCTAGAGTTTGAAACACTGAGAATTTTCTTTCAGTTTTTGCACAGTGTTTTCACCAAGAATGAATTTTTCATATCTTCGGTTGAATCTTTCCTTTCCTTTTTCTTTTCTTTCCTTGTAAGGCTGGAGTATTTTTTTACACATGTGCCAAAATACTTTTTTGAATTATCCACATATTCAAAGTAGGTGGTCTAATCAAAATCTTATATTTGCTCAGATATAATATGGGTAAATCCTTCACTTATTTCCCACGTTATCTGGGTCTGGTATTGCTCAGAACTTTATTTATTTTTGGCTAATCCTCATCTGAGGATATTTTCCCATTGTTTTCTCAGGAAGAATAGAAGAGAGAGGGAAAGACAGAGAGAAACATCAATGTGATAGAAACACATGGATTTATTGCCTCCTGTTCAAGCCCTGACCAGGGTCCAGGCTGTGGAGGATTCTGCAAATCAAAGTACATACCCTTGACTGGAATTGAACCCGGGACCATTTGGTCCACAGCCTGACAGTCTATCCGCTGAGCCAAACTGGCTAGGGCAGCTCAGACCTTTAAAAACTGGGTATTGTTAATTTCATTTCCTTTTCTGTAGCCTTAGAGTTTAAGTAGAGTGAAACAGCTTTATTGGTATTGTAAACAATTTTGATTCAATAACCTGAACTCTGATTTCCCTTATGTAATTTTGACATGTACCCTGTACTTGAGTTCACTTCCTCTAAGTTAAGGTGTATCTTATTCGTACATATGAAGGAGGCCACTTTACTTTGGACCATGTCCTTAACTTAGGATGCAGTATTAGAGACTTTGTCCCCAACAAAAACAGTCATTTTTTTTTTTTACTTCTGTCACCTCACCCTCATCTCCCTAACAATTATGTCCATTATTCTTCCAAAATGTGGATGGAAAATATAGGTAAAATCCATGGATTGTGACCTAGGTATTATTAAATCAGAAGAGTTGGGAGACTTTAATTATCATTCTCCCTGAGAATCCTCTCCCTGACTGCCCACACCTTTGCATAATCTTGTTTTATTTTTTCTTTTCTCTTCTGACATGCTAAATCCTCAAATATTGCTGTAATTAACTATCACTTAGTGATAATTACCATTCTGTTTTCCATCACTACCATTCCTTTTAGTTAGGCCTCTACTAGGATACTTAAAGGAAAATAAACGAGAGCATGCATGGTCTAGGGATTTGTAGTGTATTTAAAAAAGCCCATCTGATTATAATATCTAGATTGATGTTTATTATTGAGATTGTAAAAGGTATATTTCACTTACCTTCTGTCCCTCCACCAATAGTTGTTTTTTGTTTTGTTTTGTTTTTGTTTTTGTTTTTGAAATATATTTTATTGATTTTTTACAGAGAGGAAGAGAAAGGGATAGAAAGTTAGAAACATCGATGAGAGAGAAACATCGATCAGCTGCCTCCTGCATACTCCCCACTGGGGATGTGCCCGCAACCAAGGCCAAGGTACATGCCCTTGACCTGAATCGAACCTGGGACCCTTCAGTCCGCAGGCTGACGCTCTATCCACTGAGCCAAACCAGCTAGGGCCACCAATAGTTGTTTTAAGTGGCCTATGAGTCTGTCTTTCTCTAAAAGTATTTTTCAAAAATTATATTAAATTTTTACTCTTTCCATATATTTTGCTCCTTTTTATTTTTTTTAATTCTCACCTGAGGATATGTTCATTGATTTTTTTTTAAGAAAGAGAGAGAGAGAGGGAAAGGAACATTGATGTGAGAGGGAAACATCAATTTGTTGCCTCCTGTACGTGCCCCGATTCAGAATTGAACCCACACCTGGGTATGTGCCCTGACTGGGAATCAAAACCAACACCATTTGGTGTATGGGACGATGCTCCAACCAACTGAGCTGCCCAGCCAAGGCTCCTTTTTAAATGCCTCACTTTATCACCTTATTTTTTGTTCACTTATTTTGAGTTATGGAGATCTTGTGATCATATAATTAGTTAACAGTTGTTGAGCACTTACTACATGCCAGCCACTACTGGTACACAAAGTAGGAGTTCCTAAGTGTTTAGAAGTCAATGCAGAATTTAAGTTCAATTATTCTCACAGAGACCTGAAAGCATAGAATAGTGTGTTTAAAAAATGTAAATATGCGTATGTATGTCTATAAATACATTTCATATTATTAAAAATGTCTAAAGGATATAATCCAGCAATTGTATCATTTTAGGTTAGAGGTGGGCTTATAGAAGATATTTGCTTTATATTTTGTACATACATATATGTATTGTTTTCTGTGTTGTTTTTTTTTCATAATGAGCAAATGTCTTTAAAGTAATAAAAATGAGAATGTCAGGCCAAAACCGGTTTGGCTCAGTGGATAGAGCGTCAGCCTGTGGACTGAAAGGTCCCGGGTTCGATTCCGGTCAAGGGCATGTACCTTGGTTGCGGGCACATCCTCAGTGGGAGGTGTGCAGGAGGCAGCTGATCGATGTTTCTCTCTCATCGATGTTTCTAGCTCTCTATCCCTCTCCCTTCCTCTCTGTGAAATATCAATAAAATATATTTTTAAAAAAATGAGAATGTCAGTTTTAAAACAAACTTTAGGGAAAACGAAATGGCAGCTGAATAGGCAGACATGTCGTGCACCTCATCACAGGGCCAGACTTGAAAAAGCAACTAAATCAGAGAACATTCCTGGAATTAACAAATTAGACACAGCTGAAGAGACAATTATCAATAAGGAAGGGCAGATGACACCTGGAGAATGGTAGGAACAAGGATCTGGATGGGAAAGGACCACCCACCCATCAGGCCAAGAGGGTGAGGTGGAAGCTGCATTTCACCAAAGCCGTGTGCCATGGTGACAGGTATAATACCTAACTGATAAAAGGAAAACTCATAGGGCTGCTGGAACCCAGGGAATCTAGACCTAAGACCATGCCCATGAAAGGCTACACCTTGACAGGTGCCCAGAAAAATGGCCTGAGCAGCATGGTGCCAGCGGGAAAGAAACCCACAGTTTTATGGTTCTTTTGCTTTTGTTTTTGTTAGGTTTGATGGAGCAATTGAACTGATACCCCCTCCACAGGAACTGGCTTTTCAGGTCATTTTACTATGGACATTCCCTTTGCTAAGAACACATTTCACTTGCAATGACCACATTCCATTACCTTCCTTCAGGGTATGCATAAAGAAGTCTCTGCCCAGAAAAAAAGCCCGCCAAAAGTCCTTTAAAAGCCGCTGACTCCTGTCACTGGGTGCTGGAGCCATCCAGGCTTAGCCACCTGGTGTGCAGATGATGGAATAAATTCGTAAGTCATCACCATTCTGGCCTCATGTGTTCCTCCTTTGGCGACCTAACATTTGGTGCCAAAACCCAGGAGGGTTCCACGGGGATGGGGAGCCATTGCCCTGGCTTTGGTCACCACAAGTTTGCTACTCAGAGAGCAGTAGGCAGCAGCAGCTCGTCCTGGGCTTACCTCCGAATCCTACTCGGGTGACTGGATTGCCAGCCTCAATCAGGCCTCCCTCCCTTACAGGGTCTGCCCCACAGCCAGCCAAGGAGGATGCCAGACCAGGAATCTCTCCTTCTCCATTGCTGACCCTCCATCACACACTAGCCAATCTTCTCTAGGTGAGTGATGTTCCATAATTTCCCTTCTCTAGGGTCTTCTGCCCACATTTTCTCTCACTGACTTCTCAGAAGTCTCTCATCTCAAAAGTCCTAGAGCTAAGCCAGAAGACTCCTCAGCCATTCGGTTTTGGGTCCTTCTGGATTGGGGACGCCCAGTCCAGAGGGTCACCTCTCCTTTCAAGTGGTGATTTGTTTAGCATCAGGGATGCCTCACCTTTGGATTTGTGGTCTGTCACTCACCCTTCCTCTCTCGTGGGCCACATCAAACTCCCTCTGCACACTTGCAGGGGAGATCATGCCCAACCACCTCACTTTACTTTGTAACACTGTTTGGCCACAACATAAACTAGATAATAAGTTTCAGTGGCCTGAAAACAGCACTTTCAATTTTAACACACTAAGCAATTTAGAAAATTGCTGTCACTGCAATGGAAAATGGTCAGAGATTCCATATACCAGGCCTTTTTAACCCTTTCGTCCCGACCCTCTCTCTTTCAGTCCTGCTGTACCCATCAGATCTTTCTCCTTCACACAAAACATCATACCCTTAAAACTTCTGATTCTGAATCTACTCTTGACCCAACAGACCACCGACCTCCACCTCCTTACACATCCCCTTCCTCACCTGCAGTAGATTCCCAAAACCCAGACCCTCCTAATCAGCAACCACCCTCTCTCCGGCCCCTGAGAGCCCAAATTCCAAGAATACAAGTTCCAAAACAGACTTTTCCTATTTAACACTTGCTCTCAGGCCACCCAAAGACCGCCCTCCTCAACAGCCTCTTCTATTCCTGCACCCATTCTACCCCTGAGGGAGGCAGCAGGAACTGAGGGCATAGTCTTTGTCCATGTCCCATTCTTTATGTCCAGCCTCACACAGATTGAGAGGCATCTCAGATCTTTTTCCACTGACCTGATCACCTTTACTAAGGAATTTGAGTGCCTGACTCAATCCTATGTCCTGACCTGGCACAACATCTATATCTCCCTGTCATCCTCTACGGAAAATTACCAACTTAGACCCTACCCCCCCTGTGGGAGCCCTTCTTCTGAACATCCATATTATATTCCAATCAGCCCCCGGACACATGCCACAAATTTTGATAAATAGAGGTCTACAAACTCCTCAAAAAGACCTTGTTCACCTGACCTTTAAGGTCTTTAATAATAGAGACAAGGAGACCCAAATCCAAAAACATAGGAGAGATCAGGCAAAGGCTGAGGCCCAGAAAGAGGCCTTCTAGCTCCTAGACGCCACTCTCATGAACCCCAAACGAAGTGTTGGTTCTCCAACCAAAGGGGAAGTCAGGGGCTAAGCCTCCTCCAGGCCCATGCTTCAAATTCAGCAAGGAAGGACACTAAGCCAAGTCCTGCTCAAACCCGAGACCCCTGCCCAAGGTATAGAAGGGAAGGCCACTGGAAATCAGACAGTAGTATGGCCCCTCTGGGTTGGACCTCAGACAGTCCAGTAAGGCTGCCCTCTGGATCCAGTTTGGAGCTCCCAGACCGCCTGGGACTCCCCACCAAAGACTGAAGCTGCCCAGGCCCTGACAAGGCCCCACAGATTTACATCACTAGTACAGAGCCTCAGGTAACAACTGTTGTGGCACATAAGCCATTCTCCTTTTTAATTGACACTGGGGCCACTTATTCTTCCCTCTCCAAATTCACTGGACCCTTATCCACACCTCAGTCTCTATTATGGAAGTTAACGGATTAGTCTCACAGCCATTAGCCACCTCACCTCTACACTGCATCTTACAAAATACCCCCATTCACTCTTTTCTCATTCTACCTCAGTGCCCTGTCAGGGCTGCCATGCATTCCCACATAAACCATATGTCCCAAACCACATGTCCCAAACCACAGTCACCTACCTCAGCTTCACTGTCTCACCCCACAAGGCTAAGCCATTCCTTGGACTGTAAATGCCCTATCTCCTTATCTACTCCATGACTGTCTCCTCCTCTAAACAAGAAATTGTCTCCTTTCTCAGGCTCACTGGGTACTCTCACCTCCAGGTTCACAACTTTAGTCTTCTTGCAAAGTTCCTCTATGACCTGACATGGTGAAGGGACCCCTTCACTGAGCCTTTAGATTCCAAGGCCAACATTCTCACCCCTTTAATGCTCTGAAAACTTCTCTGTCCTCAGTGCCTTCTCATCCCCCACTCCACCTTTCCTAAAGAACAACTTTTTTTTTACTGCGCATGCTTACTTAACAGTCTGGCTACTATCAGAAGCTAAGCTCATTATCTCCCAAATGTTAGCATGTTATCACTAAGGAAAAATCCTGCAGTTTTGAATCCAAGTGGCTAGAGACCTGGGAACAGGCTGCGGGGCCTGCTCCCTCCTCCCCCTGCCTTTTCTCCAGCCTCATATGCCTATACATAATTTTCCAAATTCTTTATTAACTTAAAGACTTTGGAGCATTGCTGGGTTAAATGATAAACATCTAAATATTTTAAAATAGCATACAATATTGACACATTGATTGCTAGACATGTTCTAATTCACCTGTTCTTAGTTTTTATTACAGAAGGTCTCTTGTACTTTGTTGAATGTATATTATCTTAAAAGTAAGAGTGTGCTTAAAGTGTGTTGATAAATGTCAATCTAAGAAATGTTGGCTGTTTACTTTTTGGTTATCATTGAAAAATTAAGGTTTCTAAGAGTGAAGAGTTCTAATACATTTAAAAAAAGAAATAAAAGATCTGTACAAGTTGCTGAAAATATGACAGAATGAAATAATATTAGAGTAGAAACACTTAGCAGAAGGTCTGAGGCATGGTTATGCATTTTTGAAGGACATAGAAGGTTTGAAGGCTAATTTGAAAGTGTAAAATTTGTAAAGGTTGCAAATGTTATGAGAAGGAAAAGAGAAATGTTGAAAGACAATATTGCTGGATACTTCTCAAGCTAAACCAGAATATTTAGCAGCAGAATTTTAAGACAGGAATGTATGTAATACCTCAGGCCCCCACCCAGCCTTCTCTTCAGTTTGGCTACGGGGGGTGGTGGTTGGAATCTGTACTTCATGGGTCAAATGTATAGGTTTGATTACTTTGCTTTTCAAAAAGGACCATACTTTAATTACTTGATAAGGTAGATTTTCACAATACAATCAAGGCCTCAAATAAACTCATTCATATGAGAAGCCAATATTTTATGAGCAACTGGTTCTAGTAAAGTCCAAAGTAAAATTTGCCTATATATGCAAATGAGCACTAGCCAAAAGAATGCTGTTTAGAAGTAAATTTAAGTTTAAAAAGAAGGAATTTAAAAATCTCTTCCACTACTATTTATAGAATAAACCAAAGGTTATTATTTATAGTAAGCATTAAATCTCACCATTAATGAGACACCATAAGTAAAAAGAAAGTTACTTTTACTTGAGATGTATGCATTGCAGTATTGGCCAACATGTTTCTCTCCTACCTGTTTTTCTGGAAGGCAACCAAGTTGGTTGTTTGAAAGAAAGTAAAAGTCTTTAATGTAGCAATTTAAGGTTTAAAAGTAAAAACAGCAAGGATTAAGGTTCAGTAAAAATAAAAAGTTAAGCCAGTAAATGGAAGATTATAAATTCAGGAAACTTAAAGTACTAAATTTGGCTGGTCTCTGAATGCAGTGGTGTCTTACAACTAATTAATCACAGCCAGTTTGTCTTATTTTTTATCCAACCATCCAGGCCTCTGGCTTTAACTACTCCTTTCCTTTCCTTCCTTTTCCCTTGGATAACAGCCCATTCTAGGATTCCCTCCCACTTTCAGTGCAATAAAATCTCAACCACTCATCTGTCACACCTTATTGGTAGTGCCATGGCAACTACCCTCTCAGCTTGGAGTGTGGAACTGGGAAAGGGAATTTCATATCCTTTAGTCCACCTCTCCTTATACCTTTCAGCTTGTCTCCATGATCAGGGATTTTTCTTCCTCTGTGGGGAAAACATATACATCTGTCTCCCCATCAGCTGGACAGGAACCTGTATTCTCACCCAATATAGATGTAGCCCCCAATAATCAGTCTTTACCTGTCCCCGGCCTAACCCATCATATCTGACACAAAAAATGGGTCCAGATAATCCTTCTCCTAATAACCCTGGGCATCACAGCAGAGGTTGGAACTGCCATAGGGAGCTTAATCACTGCTCTACCTATTTTGAAATCCTGTCTCAGGACCTACAAGAAACTTGTGGATATCCAGAAAGGGGCAAAACTGGGAAAACAAGACCCTTATCCCCAGGGTAACCTTTTATCCTCTTTCATATCACTAGTTAGGCAACTGAAACTCCTAATCTTTTCCCCCTAAAGATAAGGTCTAGGTCTTAGTTGTATTTCAGCTCCAGGTCCAGAAAAGCAACAAAACTAGACAAGTGATGCTGTGGCAGCCTCAGGACCAGCTTTTACCTCCAAAGTCACTCAAAAGGACTGCTTTTTAGACTTCACCAACCAGTCTCTTGGGGAAATCATGCTGCTGCATCCCTCGTTCAGCCGACTGCTATCAAAGTCAATTCCCCTGTGATCTCAATGTCCCATATCAGAAGGATATAGTTACAGAAGATATGACTTTTGTTCCCATTCCATAAAACAAAAAAGCTGGAATGTTGGGTTTGATGGAGCAATTGAACTGATACCCCCCCTCCCCAGGAACTGACTTTTCAGGTTATTTCACTATGGACATTCCCTTTGCTGAGGCCACATTGCACTTGCAGTGACCACATTCCATTATCTCCCCTTCGGGTATGCATAAAGAAATCTCTGTCCAGGAAAAAGCCCGCCAAAAGTCCTTTAAAAGCTTCTGACTCCTGTCACTGGGTGCTGGAGCCATCCAGTCTCAGCCACCTAGTGTGCGAATGATCAAGTAAATTCGTAATCCTTCACCATTCTGGCCTCATGTGTTCCTCCTTTGGCGACCTAACAGTTTTGTCTTTGCGTTTATTCGCTAAACCCAGAACATAGGACTTTTCAGGTACAAGAACTCACCCGGGGCTATGGAGCAGGGAGAAAAGCACAGAACTGAGGTGCCTAAGGAGAGGCTGTGGAGGGAAGCAGGGCAGTGACATGTTCCCAGGGCTCCAGCATTGGGTCATTCCTAATCTTCCAAACCTAAGCAGCCATTTCTCTCCTGAAGAGCCAGCCCCTCTCAGTAGCCTCAAGACAGGTAACACGGCCTGGTACACCCTGCTTGCATTTTGAGCTGTACAAAGGAAACAGTGGCTCTGAATAGCCCCAAAGAAGCCTCAGTGGCTGGGTTGGAAGAGGGGCTCATTAGCCCAACTATTCTGGGAACCAGACTGATAAAAACTCCAGGTTGCCAGCCAACACCACTGGTCTTCATACAAGGATATCTGACCAACCAAGGCCAGGAGGAGTAGCTCTCGGTCAGGGAAATAAACATCATTCTGATTCCCGGAAAACAAAACAGTACCACCCCCACATAAAGCCATGTCAGGAACAGACACTTGGGTGATTAATATTGACAGCTGGCAGACAGGCAAAGCCAGCAGATTGGTCCTGCCTGCTTGCAGCCAAGGCCTATGGAGACAGACACAAACAAAGGAGCAGTGGATCACTTGGAGCTTGAACAGGATGCTAAATGCTGAAGACAGGGCCTGACAGTGGTCAGCACCTAACTACATAACAGGAAGCCCAGAATTGGCGGAGAGAACAGAAGAGTGGAGTCCTAAACCAGCCCCTATGGCACATTAAAATGCAGCTAAAGCAAATGACACTTCATTTTTTATTTTTTTAATTAAAAAACTGTATTATTATTTATTTATTTTTATTGTAATTTTATTTTATTTTTTCACCTTTTTCTTCTTAGCATCTCACATTTTCATCCTGTTTTTCTTATCTTTTCCCTGCTTCAGCTGTTCTCTTTCCTTTCTTCTTACCCCTAGTTAAAAATTGATCTTTTTTATATGCTTTATTGATGTGTTATTATTATTATTTTAATTTCTTTATTGATTAAGGTATTACATATGTGTACTCATCCCTCCATTAACCCCCCAAATCCCTCCCATACTCATGCCCTCATCCCCATGGTGTTCATGTCCATTGGTTAGACTTATATTCATGTATACAAGTCCTTTGGTTGATCTCTCCTCCTTTCCCCCACCCTCCCCTATCTTACCTCTGAGGTTTGATGATCTGATCTATGCTTTTCTGTCTCTGGATCTGTCCTTGTTTATCAGTTTATGTTGTTCATTATATTCCACAAATGAGTGAGATCATGTGGTATTTATCTTTCTCTGAATGGTTTATTTCACTAAGCATAATGCTCTCCAGTTCCATCCATGCTGTTGCAAATGGTAAGAACTCCTTTTTTTTACTGCAGCGTAGTATTCCACGGTGTAGATGTACCACAGTTTTTTAATCCACTCATCTGCTGATGGGCACTTAGGCTGATTCCAAATCTTAGCTACGGTAAATTGTGCTGCTATGAACATAGGGGTACATATATCCTTTCTGATTGGTGTTGCTAGTTTCTTGGGATATATTCCTAGAAGTGGGATCACTGGGTCAAACGGGAGTATCATTTTTAGTTTTTTGAGGAAACTCCATACTTTTCTCCCCAGTGGCTGCACCAGTCTGCAATCCCACCAGCAGTGCAAAATAGTTGCTTTTTCTCCACATCCTCGCCAACACATGTCTTTTGTTGATTTGTTGATGATAGCCATTCTGAATGTTGTGAGATGATACCGCATTGTTGTTTTGATTTGCATCTCTCAGATAATTAGTGACTTTGAGCATGTTTTCATATGTCTCTTGCCCTTCCTTCTGTCCTCCTTTGAAAAGTGTCTATTTATGTTCTTTGCCCATTTTTTGATTGGATTATTTATCTTCCTTTTGTGAAGTTGTATGAGCTCCCTGTAAATGTTGGAGATTAAACCCTTATCAGTGATGACAATGGCAGATATGTTCTCCCATGCAGTGGGCTTTCTTGAAGTTTTGTTCATGGTTTCCTTTGCTGTGCAAAAGCTTTTTATTTTGATATAGTCCCATTTGTTTATTTTCTCTTTAGTTTCCATTGCCCTAGGAGCAGTATCAGTGAAGAAGTTCCTTCGGCATATGTCTGAGATTTCGCTGCCTGTGGATTCCTCAAGTATTTTTATGGTTTCCCGTCTTATGTTTAAGTCCTTTATCCATTTTTAGTTTATTTGTGTATGGTGTAAGTTGGTGGTCTAGTTTCATTTTTTTTGCATGTATCTGTCTAATTTTCCCAACACCATTTGTTGAAGAGACTGTCTTGACTCCATTTTATGTTCATGCCTCCTTTGTCAAATATTAATTGGGCATAGTGGTTTGGGTCGATTTCTGGGTTCTCATTCTATTCCATCGATCTATATGTCTGTTCTTGTGACAGTACCAGGCTGTTTTAAGAATAGTGGCTTTGTAATACAGCTTGATATTTGGTATTGAGATCCCACCTACTTTGTTCTTCCTTCTCAGGATTGCTGCAAATATTCAGGGTCTTTTTTAATTCAAGATGAATTTTTGCAGAGTTCGTTCTAGGTCTGTGAAATATGCCTTTGGTATTTTAATGGGGAGTGCATAGAATCTATAGATTGCTGTGGATAGTATGGACATTTTAATGATGTTGATTCTATCAATCCATGAACATGGTATGTTCTTCCATCTGTTTATGTCTTCTTCTATCTCTTTTTTTTTAGTGTCGTGTAGTTTTCCACATATAGGTCTTTTATCTCCTTAGTTAAGTTTATTCCTAGGTATCTTAATTTTTTTGGTGTAATGGTAAATGGATTGCTTTTTTAGTCTCTCTTTCTATAAGTTCACTGTTGGTGTAAAGAAATGACATAGATTTCTTGGCATTAATTTTATATCCTGCTACATTGCCAAATTCATTTATTAAGTCTAATAATTTTTTGATGGAGTCTTTAGGGTTTTCTATGTACAATATCATATCTTCTGTGAATAAGGACAGTTTTACTTCTTTTCCAATTTGGATGCCTTTTATTTCTTCTTGTCTGATCGCAATGGCTAGTACTCCAGTAGTATGTTGAACAGGAGTGGTGAGAGTGGGCATCCCTGTCTTATTCCTGTTCTTAGGGGAAATGGTTTTAGTTTTTGTCCATTGAGTAAGATGTTGTCTGTGGATTTTTCATATATGGCTTTTATTATGTTGAGGTATGATCCTTCTATTCCTACCTTGCTGAGAGTTTTTATCAAGAAAGGGTGTTGGATTTTGTCAAATGCTTTTTCTGCATCTATTGTAATGATTATGTGATTGTTATCTCTCAATTTGTTTATGTGAGGTATCACTTTTATTGATTTGCAGATATTGTACCATCCTTGCATCCCTGGGTTAAATCCTACTTGGTCATGGTGTATGATCTTTCTGATGTATTGCTGGATCTGATTTTCTAGAATTTTGTTGAGGATTTTGGCATCTATGTTCATGAGGGATATTGGCTTGTAATTCTCTTTCATTGTGTTGTCTTTATCTGGTTTTGGTATTAGGGTGATGCTCATTTCATAGAATGAGCTTGGAAGTGTTCCTTCCTCTTGAAGTTTTTGTCATAGTCTGAGGAGGATATGTTTTAGTTCTTCCTTGAATGTTTGGTATAACTCCCCTGTGAAGCCATCTGGCCCGGGCTTTTGTTTGCTGGGAGCTTTTTGATGACTGCTTCAATTTCATCCATAGTTATCGGCCTATTGCGATTTTTAGAATCTTCCTGATTGAGTTTTGGAAGGTTGTATTTTTCTAGGAATATGTCCATTTCGTCCAGGTTGTCTAGTTTGTTGGAATAGAGTTGTTCATAGTATTGTTTAATAATCCTTTGTATTTCTGGGGGGTCTGTTGTTATTTCGCCTCTCTCATTTCTGATTTTGTTTATTTGAGTCCTCTCTCTTTGCATCTTGGTGAGCCTGGCTAGAAGTTCATCATTCTTGTTTATCCTTTCAAAGATCCAGCTCTTGGTTTCATTGATCTTTCGTATTGTTTTCTTGGTCTCTATGTCATTTATTTTTGCCCTGATCTTTATTATCTCCATCCTTCTGCTAACTCTGGGCTTTTCTTCTTGCTCTCTTTCTAATTTTTCATGTTTTAGAGTTAGATGATTTACTACAATTTTTTCTTGCTTCTTGACGTAGGCCTCTAGAACTATGTATGAACTTCCCTCTCAGGACTGCTTTCATTGTGTCCCATAGATTTTAGATTATTGTGTTTTTATGGTCATTAGTTTCCACAATGCTTTCAATTTCTTCTTTGATTTCATTGGTAACCCAGTCATTATTTTATAGCATGCTATTCAGCTTCCAAGTGTTTGAGATTTTTCTATTGTTTTTATTGTAGTTTATTTCTAATTTTATGGCATTGTGGTCTGATAATATGCTTGGTATGATTTCAACCTTCTTGAATTTGGGGAGATTTTGATTGTGACCCAATATGTGGTCCATTTTTGAAAATGTCCTGTGTGCACTTGAGAAAACATATATTCCGTGGTTTTGGGATTCAATGTTCTGAAGATGTCAGTTAAGTCCATCTGATCTAGTGAATCATTTAGGATTGCTGTGTCTTTGCTGATTTTTTTTTTTTGTCTAGAGAAGTTATCCAGTGATGTCAGTGGTGTATTAAAGTCCCCTACTATGATTGTATTGTTGTCAATCTCTCCCTTGATATCTTCCAGGAGTTTTTTTTTTTTTATGTATTTGGGTGCTCCAGCATTGGGTGCATATATGTTTATCAGGGTTATATCCTCTTGTTGTATCAATCCCTTTAGTATTATGAAGTGGCCTTCCTTATCTCTTGTTATGGCCTTCTCTTTGCTGTCTATTTTGTCAGATATAAGTATTGCTACCTGAGCTTTTTTTTCATTTCCATTTGCCTGAAAAACATTTTTCCATCCCTTCACTTTCAATCTGTGTGAGTCCCTTGTTCTGAGGTGGGTCTCTTGTGGACAGCACATATATATGGGTTGTGTTTTTTTATCCATTCAGCCACTCAATGTCTTTTGATTGGAGTATTTATTTCGTTTACGTTTAAAGTTATTACTGAAAGGTACTTGTTTGTAATCATATCTATTTTGGTGTCTGTGTTCCTTCTTACCTTTTTATTTCTTCTTTTTACAGTATTCTCTTTAGCATTTCTTGCATTGTTGGTTTGGTGGTGCTAAACTCCCTTAGCCTTTTTTTGTCTGTGAAGCTCCTGATTTCCCCTTCAATTTTGATTGATAGTCTTTCTGGATAGAGTAATCCTGGAATCAGTCCTTTGCTTTGCAACACTTTGTACACCTCCTTCCATTCCCTTCTAGCTTGATGTGTTTCTGTTGAGAAATCATTTGATAATCTGATGGGGGATCTTTTGTAGTTAACCCTCTGTCTTTCTCTTGATGCCTTTAAGATTCTCTCTTTGTCGTTAATATTTGCCATTGAAATTATGACATGTCTTGGTGTGGGTCTTTTGAGATTGATCCTGCTTGGGACTCTCTGTACTTGTGTAACTTTTTTCTTCCCCATATTCTGGAAGTTTTCTGTCATTATTTCTCAAATAGATTTTCTAATCCTTGCTGCTCTTCTTGTCCTTCTGTCAGCCCTATTATATGTATGTTACTTTGTTTTGTGTTGTCCCAAATCTCCCTTAGGCTCTCCTCCTGCTTTTTATTTATTTTTTCTCCAGTTGCTGTTCAGATTGGGTTTGTTTCTGTACCTGATCTTCTAACTCACTAATTCAGTCCTCTGCTTCTTCTAGTCTACTGTTGAAACTTTCCATGGTGGTTTTGATTGTAGCTATATCACTTTTCATTTCTTCCTGATTCTTGCATAAGCTGTTGATTTTCTCATCCATCCGATGTATGAATTCCACGACTATTACTCTGAATTCTTTTTTGGTCATGTTGCATGCTTCCATTTCACTAATTTCCTTTCTTGGTGACTCCTCATTTTCTTTCTGCTGGGGATTGTGTCATCTCCCCATTCTGACTATCACCAGAAGGCTCAAACTTCGAGGTGCATGGACCTGTGCCGCGTGCTGTGGAAGCTTCGCACCACCAGAGTGTCACTGCAGTGCTCTGACACTAGGACGTGTGGTGCTGTCGGTTGGTGGGAACCAGGCTCGCTCAGGGTCAGTGTTACCAGCATTCAGTGTGGTCTTGTGTGTGCACCTAGAATCATGGACCCCGCCTGCACTGCGCTGTTGGCGTGTGCCGAAAATGAGTCCTCTAGTGCGTACCAGGAGTCATAGTTTCCCTGTGTCTGCACCAAGAATCAAGTATCAGAGTCTCTGTTGCCTTGTGCGGCTTCTCACTGAGAATCAGGATCCCCATGTGTGCATGCAACAAGAATTGGAGTCACCGGCTCTTAGTGTGAATATGCTGTGAGTCAGGGATCCCAGGTGCACATTGTAAGAAACAGAGTCAAGTCAGTGGTGCTCAGTGCTGCCTCTCGCTGGGAGAATCTGGGTCCCAGTCACCATGGGGGACTCAGTTGCACAGTAGCACTGTGGCATGCCTGTGCTGCGCAAAACAGACTTCTGTGTGCGCTGGGGAAAACAGACCTCTGTGTGCGCTTTGGAAAACAGACTTCCGTGTGCGCTTGCCCAGAATCGAAGTCAGGTGGCACTGCCGCCCTGCATGGGCTTCGGGTTTGGCCGCCGGATTGTGTTGCGGGGAGCAGATTCCAGTCTCTGTGCGCGCGTTCCAAAACTCAAATTCCTGTAGGGGTGCTGCAGTCCCTGCACACACACCCATGATCAAATTCCCGTAGCGGCTCTGTAGCCCAAGCGAGGGGCAGGTCTATCAGTTACTATGGCACTATCCACAATCTTGTGGGGAGGGGGATAGGCTCTATGACCCACAGAAATCTGCGGCCGGGATGTCAGGATTCTTGTTGTCTGTTGGTCTGAAGCTGTGGTCGCAGTTCTCTGTCCTCAGTGGCTGCAGGGTCCTGGTTTGCGTCTGAGACGTGACTGGGTGGTGCTGAGGCCAGGATCCTAGTCTCAAGCAGCTCTGTTTCTCAAGATGGCATCATGTGTTATTATTATTGTAGGCTCTGTTGGCTTACTTATATATATAATTTTGTCTTCCCTGCTCCTACTACATTTTCTCCTCTATTTTCTATTTCTTCATTACTCAGTGTCATTTTCCTCTCCTCTCTTGCACTTCTTTCTCCTAATATTTAAATTAGCTTTACTTCCTAAATTCAGCCCTATCTGCTCTCTCCTCTATTCTCCCTTTCAATAAATAAATAAATAAATAAATAAATAAATAAACAAACAAACAAGCATTTATTTATTTATTTATTTATTTATTTATTTATTTATTTATTGTTATTTTATTTTTCTTCTTTTCCACTTCTTCTTTTTCTCCCTCCTCTATACTAAACCATGTTTCTTCCCCTATTCTTCCAATTCCTTAACCTTATTTTCTGTATTTAAACTCTGACTCTACATATTTTGCTCCCCCCTTTTCCAGGGTGTTTTTTGGTTTAATTTTTTGTTTTGCATTTTCTCCCCATATGCTTTCTTTTTTTCTAAATTCCTTTTTTTTTCCTATTTTTTGCTACAGTTTATCAGTATCCTTTTCTTTTCTTTTCTATATCCTAGTTCTCTTTTCTCTGGTGATCACTTTTATTGTGCTTATAGGTGTCTTGTGTACATTAGTGTTCTGTTCTTTTCATGTTGTGACGTATCATGTTGTATTTTGTGCTTTTAGGTAAGCACCTCCACAATGGTTGGCATGAAGTGGTAGAGAGTGAGCCACATTACCAGACACTCCTAGAAAAGGCTCCATCCAAAAACCAGGCAATAACATTCAAGACCCAACTACATCAAGAGAACACAAATATCTCATGAAGGGGGCATACTTCAAATACTCAGGCAAGAAGACCTAAGAGGCTGCACCACTGGGTCCCACAAAGCATCTACTACATAAGACAAATACAAGAAGTCTGGGTGCCATAGCAGTTTGATCTAATACATAGAAACAATCACAAGAAACAGAAAAATGGGGAGACAAAGAAACAACCCCCATTCCAAAGAAAAGGAGAAATAGACAAAAAAGGAAATAAATGTAATGGAGGCAAGCAATTTGTCAGAGAAAGAATTTAGAGTAATGGTTATACAGATGATCAAAAGACTGAATGAGAAATTCACCAACATTTGTAAGAATCAAGTGGAAATGAAGGATGACATAGATGCAATAAAGAACACAATGAAAGATTTCAACAGTAGACTAGAATAAGCTGATGACCAGATCAGTAAGTTAGAAAACAAGGTAGAAAAACACTCAAGCAGAGCATCAACTGGAACAGAATTAAAAAGCAGGAAAAGGGTCTAAGGGAGATTTGGGACAACATGAAATGAAACAACATCCTCATAAACGGAGTGCCAGAAGGAGATGAAGCTGAGAAGGAATCAGCAACATATTTGAATAAATAATGAAATAAAACGTCATTGACTTTGGGAAGAAAAAAGTCACTCAATTCCTAAAAGCACAAAGAGTCCCAATCAAGATGAGCCCAAAGAGACCATCACCAAGACACATCATAATTAAACTGGCAAAGTTTAAGAACAAAGTAAGAATCTTAAAGGTTACCAGAGAGAGACAGAAAGTTACCTACAAGTGAACTCCCATTAGACTGTCAATTGATTTCTCAACAGACACACATCAGACAGAAGGGATTGGAATAAAACATACAAAGTGATGCAAAGCAAGGGAATGAATACACAAATATTCTATCCAACAAGGCTATCCTTAAAAATTGAAGGCAAAAACAGGAACTTCACAGACAAAAAAGACTAAGGGAGTTTGTTACCACCATGCAATGAATGCAAGAAATGCTAAAGGGAATGCTGTAAAAAGAAGAAATAGAAAGGGAAGAAGAAACACAAGCATAAAGAATAAAAATGGCAACAAACAAGTACCTATCAATAGTAACCTTAAATGAAAAGAGATTAAATGCTCTAATCAAAAGACAAAGGGTAGCTGAATAGATAAGAAAATATGACTCAGCTCTAGCTGGTTTGGCTCAGTGGATGGAATGTCGGCCTGCAGACTCAGGGGTCCTGGGTTTGATTCTGGTCAAGGGTGTCTGAAACGAGTAGCAGGCAGCCAATCAATGATTCTCTCTCATCATTGATGTTTCTCTCTCTCTTCCTCTTCCTTCCTCTCTGAAATCAATAAAAATATATTTAAAAAAAGAAAGAAAACATGACTCATATAAATGCTGTGAACAAGAGACCCAACTCAGAACAAAGGACTCACACAGATGAAAAGTGAAGGGATGGAAAATATATTTTCAGAAAAATGGAAATAAAAAAAAAATCTGGGGTGGCAATACTTATATTTGACAAAATTGAACTCAAAGTGAAGGCCATGATATGAGATAATGAATGCCACTTCATAATACTAATGGGATCAATTCAACAAGAGAATATGAGTCTGGTAAATATATGTGCATCCAATACAGGAGCCCCAAATACATAAAAAACTTCTGGAAGATATCAAGGGAGAGATGGACAACAACACAATCATAGTAGTGGACTTTAATACCCAATTGACACCACTGGATAAATCAACTAGACAAAAAATCCACAAAGAAAAAACAATCCTAAATTACTCACTAGATCAGATGGAATTAATTGACATCTTCAGAGCACTCCACCCCAAAGCTATGAAATATACATTCTATTCAAGTGCACAAGGGACATTTTCAAAGATAGACCAAATATTATGACATAAGCTAAGTCTCTACAAATTCAATATCAAAATCATATCAAGTATTTTCCAAGATCACAAAGACATAAAATTAGAAATCAACAACAATAAAGACAAACAAAAACAATCAAATGCGTGGAGACTACATAACATGCTTTTAAACAATGAATGGGTTACCAAAGAGAACAAAGAAGAAATATAAAAAAAAAAAACATTCTGGAAACAAATGATAATAGAACAATCCAAAATCTATGGGACACAGTGAAAGCAATCCTGAGAGGAAAGTTTATAGCACTACAGGCCTACATAAAAAAAAAAAAAAAAAAAAAAAAAAATCATCTAACACTACAACTTAAAAAACTTGAAAGACAGAAACAAGAAAATCCCAGAGTAACTAGAAGGAAGGAAATATAAAGATCAGAGTGGAAATTAGTGACATGGAGACAAAAAATAATAATAATAATACAAAAGATTAATAGAACTAAGAGGAGTTTCTATTAAAGAATAAACAAGATTGATGAACGTCTAGTCAGGCTCACCAAGAAAAAAAGAGAGAGGACCCAAATGAACAAAATCAGAAATAAGAGAGGTGAAGTAATACCTCACCCAGCATATATACAAAGTATTGAAAAAAATATAAAATGAACAACAATATTCCAAAAAAATAAACACAGAACAACCTAGATGAAATGGACATATTCCTAGAAAAATACAAACTTCCAAACCTCAATCAGGAAAAATTAGAAAACCTAAATAGGACGATAACTACTGAGGAAATGAAAGCAGTAATCACAAAACTTCAAGAAACAACATGGAGACAAAAACAAACAAACAAACAAACAAAAACAAAATATCAATAAAACTAAGAGCTGCTTCTTTGAAAGGATAAACAAGATTGATGAACCTTTAGCCAGGCTCACCAAGAAGCAAAGAGAGAGAACCCAAATAAACAAAATCAAAAATGAAAGAGGCAAAATAACAACAGACCCCACAGAAATACGAAGGATTGTTAAAAAAAATACTATGAACAACTCTATTCTAACAAACTAGATAACCTAGAGGTAATGGGCATATTCCTAGAAAAATAAAAGCATCCAAAACTCAATCAGGAAGAATCTAAAAATCTCATTAGGCTGATAACTATGGTAGAAATTGAAGCAGTCATCAAAAAGCATCCAGCAAACAAAATCCTGGGGCCAGACGGCATCACAGGCGAGTTTTACCAAACATTCGAAGAAGAAATAAAACCTATCCTCCTCAGACTATGCCAAAAAATTAAAGAGGAAGGAGCACTTCCAAGCTCCTTCTATGAAGCCAGAATCACCCTAATCCCAAAAACAAATAAAGACAACACAATGAAAGACAATTATAGGCCAATATCCCTCATGAACATAGATGCCAAAATCCTCAACAAAATTCTAGCAAATCAGATCCAGCAATACATCAGAAAGATAATACACCGTGACCAAGCAGGATTTATCCCAGGGATGCAAGGATGGTACAATATCCTTAAATCAATAAACGTGATACATCACATAACCAAACTGAGAGACAAAAATCAAATAATCATATCAATTGATGCACAAAAGGCATTTGACAAAGTCCAACATGCTTTTCTGATAAAAATGCTCAGCAAAGTGACAAAAGAGGGATCATACCTCAACATAATAAAAGCCATATATGAAAAACCTACAGCCAACATCATACTCAATGGGCAAAATCTAAAACCATTTCATCTAAGAACAGGAACAAGGCGTGGATACCCACTTTTGCCACTGCTGTTCCACATAGTACTGGAAGTGATAGCAATAGCAATTAGACAAGAAGAAATAAAAGGTATCAAATTGGAAAAGTAGATGTAAAACTGTCATTATTCACAGATGACATGATACTGTACATAGAAAACCCTAAAGACTCCATCAAAAATTATTAGACTTAATAAATGAATTTGGCAATGTAGCAGGATACAAAATTAATGCCAAGAAATCTATGGCATTTCTATACACCAATCATGAAGTTACAGAAAGAGAGACTAAAAAAGCAATCCCATTTACCATCACTCCAAAGAAATAAAGATATATAGGAATAAACTTAACTAAGGAGGTAAAAGACCTGTACGTGGAAAATTACAGGACACTGAAAAAAGAGATAGAGGAAGACATAAACAGATGGAAGAATATACCGTGTTCATGGACTGGTAGAATCAATATCATCAAAATGGCCATACTATCCAAAGCAATCTACAGATTCAATGCAATCCCTATTAAAATACCAATGGCATATTTCACAGCCCTAGATTGAACTTTCCAAAAATTCATCTGGAATAAGAAAAGACCCTGAATAGCTGCAGAAATCCTGAGAAAGAGGAACAAAGTAGGTGGGATCTCAATACCAGATATCAAGCTGTATTACAAAGCCACTGTTTTCAAAACAGCCTGGTACTGGCACAAGAACAGACATATAGATCAATGGAATAGAATAGAGAACCCAGAAATTGACCCAAACCTATGCTCAATTAATATTCGACAAAGGAGGCATGAACATACAATGGAGTCAAGACAGCCTTTTCAATAAATGATGTTGGGAAAATTTGACAGGTACATGCAAAAAGATGAAACTAGACCACCAACTTACACCATACACAAATAAACTCAAAATGGATAAAGGACTTAAACATAAGATGGGAAACCATAAAAATACTACAGGAATACACAGGCAGCAAAATCTCAGACATATGCCGAAGCAATTTCTTCACTGATATTGCTCCTAGGGCAATGGAAACTAAAGAGAAAATAAACAAATGGGACTACATCAAAATAAAAAGCTTTTGCACAGCAAAAGAAACCATCAACAAAACAACAAGAAAGCCCAGTGCATGGGAGAACATATTTGCCAATGTTATTACCGATAAGGGTTTAATCTCCAACATTTACAGGGAACTCATACAACTTAACAAAAGGAAGATAAACAATCCAATAAAAAAATGGGCAGCAGACCTAAATAGAAACTTTTCTAAAGAAGACAGAAGGAAGGCCAAGAGACATGAAAACATGCTCAAAGTCACTAATTATCTGAGAGAAGCAAATCAAAATGTCAATGCTATACCATTCCACACCTGTCAGAATGGCTATCATCAACAAATCAACAAACGACAAGTGCTGGCAAGGATGTAGAGAAAAAGGAATCTTCTTGCACTGCTGGTGGGAATGCAGAGTGGTGCAGCCACTGTGGAGAACAGTATGGAGTTTCATCAAAAAACTAAAAATGGAACTCCCATTTGACCCTGAGATCCCACTTCTGGGAATATATCCCAAGAAGCTAGAAACACCAATCAGAAAGGATATATGCACCCCTATGTTCATAGCAACACAATTCACCATAGCTAAGATTTGGAAACAGCCTGAGTGCCCATCAGCAGATGAGTGAATTAAAAAACTGTGGTACATCTACCCAATGGAAGACTGCACTGCGGCAAAAAAAAAAAAAAAAAAAAAAAGGAATTCTTACCATTTGCAACAGCATGGATGGAACTGGAGAGCATTATGCTAAGTGAAATAAGCCACTCAGAGAAAGATAAGTATCACATGATCTCATTCATTTATGGAATATAATGAACAATGTAAACTGATGAACAAAAACAGATCCAGAGACAGAGAAACATTGATTAGACCATCAAACCTCAGAGGGAAGGTAGGGTGAGGGTAGGGGTAAGGGGGAGAGATCCTTCAAAGGACTTGTATGCATGCATATAGGCCTAACCAATGGACACAGACAACAGGGGGGTGAGGGCATGAGCGGGGGGATGGGGAGTTATGGGGGGGTAAGAACATATATGTAATAACTTAATAAAGAAATTTAAAAAAATAAATAAAACTGCAAAAAAATAAAAATATAAAAAATAGTAAAAATATTTTAAAAATTAAAGAACTAAGGGAAGACTGTTCATATGCCCAAACCACCAGACATCTGGAAGATTACCATCTCAGACCAATCCAGAGACTCTGAATGCAATACTAATTCTTTTCAAAGATGTAATTTTTACTATAAGCACTTTTAACCTCTCTCTCTCTCTCTCTCTCTCTCTCTCTCTCTCTCTCTCTCTCTTTGAACTCTTCGAGTGCTTACCTGGTAGTATTTCTAATTTGTAAACCCTAAGACCCTTCAATAAAACTTTGTCATTTTCAATTTTGAAAAAAAAAAAAGAATACTGCCCCTAAATAGTTAAGTGGATTAACATCATAAATCTATAAACTAGACACCATCATTATATCCATTTTACATATGAAGAAACTCAGATAAGAGAAGTTAATTATCCAAGGTCACATAACTAGTATATGCAAAAGTCAACATTCCAACCCATTCAGTCTGGCTCCCAAGTTTGTGCTCTTAATCACTAATTTACATTATTTTCATGTAATCACTGTTGTTCTGCAAGGAGCCATTGGGTGTGGAGAAAGGAGAAATTCTACTTCACATTTTTCTAACATGGCTCCCAAAACCATCCTATTGTATCATAAGTGTGTTGAAAGATTTTCAATGACACATGCGATAGAGACATTTTATTGAATTTATTATGGTGATACTTGATTTTCATTACTTCGACTACTTCATGCCACTCCCTTCTAGCCTAATGTGTTTCCCTAGCAAAGTCAGTTGACATTCTAATGGGAACTCCTTTGTTTGCAATTTTCTGTCTCTCTGTTGCTGCATTTAATATTCTTTCTTTGTCTTTAACATTTGCCATTTTAATTATCATGTGTCTAGGTGTGGGCCTCTTTGTGTTCATCTTGATTAGAACTCTATGTGCCTCCTGAACTTGTGTGCCATTTTTCTTCACCAGGTTGCAGACATTTTCTGTCATCATTTCTTTAAAAAAGCTATCTGTTCCTTGCTCATCCTCTTTACTTTCTGGTATTCCTGTAATGCAGATGTTGTTAAGTTTCATGTTCTCCCGGAGCTCCCTTAACCTATCTTCTTGATTTTTAATTCTTTTTTTTTTATTTGCTGCTGTAATTGGGTATTTATTTCTACCTTGTCTTTCAAATCGCTGAATTGGTCCTCTGCTTCATCCAATCTACTTTTAATTCTTTCCAGTGTGTTCTTCATGTCAGATATATCATTATTCATTTCTGTCCAGTTCTTGTTAATTGCCTCTATTTCCTTTTTCATGTTGTTGTAATTTGCACTAAGTTTCTTAAGCATCTTTTTAAACATTTCTTTGAACTCTATATCTGATAGGTTGCTTGCCTCCATCTCATTTAGTTATTTTTCTGGAGATACCTTCTTTACTCTCATTCGGGGCTTGTTTCTTTGTCTCCCCATCTTAGCTGTCTCTTTTTATTTGCTTCTATGTATTAGGTAGAACTGCTATGCCTCCCAGTTTTTGTGGGATGGCCTTATGTAGAAAGTGCCTTGAGGGGTACAGTGGTTTATTCTCTTTCTTTACCTGAGCTGTATGCTCTAGGAATGCCTTTTGTGTGCATTATTTGGGCTCTCCTGTTGTAATTGGGTCTTGATTGTTGATGTCCTAAGTGTGGGAAGGTTCTCCTCTTCAACTTGCTGCCAGTGAGGTTCAACCCCAATGTCATTGTGCCAACTGTCCAGTGGATGGGGACTCCTTAACCAAGAGGCTGGGTCTGACTTAAATCTCACACCTTGATTGAACCTGTTCTTGTTGAATTATTGATTATTAGTAGCCATTCTGAAAGGCATGAGGTGGCACCTTATTGTAGTTTTAATTTACATTTCTCTGATGATTAGTGACATTGAGAATTATTTAGGTCTATTGGTTATATGAATGTCCTCTTTGCAGAAGTGTCTATTCAGATCCTATGCCCATTTTTTAATTGGGCCCTTTGTCTTTGTGGTGTTGATTTGTGTAAGTCCTTTATATATTTTTGAAATAAATGCCTTATCACATCTATCATTGGTAAATATGTTCTTCAAGAAAATGGGATCCATTTTTATTTTGTTGATGGTTTATTTTGCTGTGAAAAAAGATTTTTAGTTTGAAGTAGTTCCAATTGTTTATAGTTTCTTTGTTTTCCTTGCCCAAAGAGATATTTTGGAAAAATATTTCTAAGTGAAATGTCTTAAATTGTACTGCCTATGTTTTCTTCTGGAATTTTTATAGTTTTGCAACTTACATTTAAGTCTGTTATCCATTTTTAGTTTATTCTTGTGTATGGTGTAAGTTGTTGTCTAGTTTTATTTTTTTGCATGTACCTGTTCAATTTTCCCCAACACTATTATTTGAAGATTCTGTATTTACCCCACTGTATGTTCTTTCCTCCTTTGTCAAATATTAATTGACCATAAAGGTGTGGGTTTATTTCTGTGCTTCCTATTGTGTTCCATAGATCTATGTGCCTCCAGCTTTTTTTTCTTAATATGGCCTTGTAGTATACTTTGATATCAGGTAGTGTGAAACCTTCAACTCTGTTTTTCTTTTTTTTAATATTTTTATTAAGGTATTATATGTGTACATATCTTACCATTGCCCCCCCACCCCACTCCCATACATGCCCTCACCCCCCAATGTTTTGCATCCGTTGGTTACTCTTACATGCATGCATATAAGTCCTTCAGTTGATCTCTTATTTCCCCCACCTCTCCCTAACCTTCCTGCTGTAATTTGACAGTCTGTTTGATGCTTTACTGCCTCTGTATCTATCTTTTTGTTCATCAGTTTATACTGTTTTTCATTATCCCCAAATGAGTGAGATCATGTGGTATTTTTCTTTCATTGACTGGCTTATTTCACTTAGCATAATGTTCTCTAATTTCATCCAGGTACCTACAAATGGTAATAATTCCTTCTTTTTTATGGCAGCATAGTATTCCATTGTGTAGATGTACCATAGTTTTCTGATCCAGTCATCTGCTGACGGGCACCTAGGCTGTTTCCAAATCTTAGTTATTGCAAATTGTGCTGCTATGAACATAGAGGGCATATATCCTTTCTGATTGGTGTTTCTAGTTTCTTAGGATATATTCCTAGGAGTGGGATTACTGGGTCAAATGGGAGTTCCATTTTCAGTTTTTTGAGGAAACTCCATACTGTTCTCCACAGTGGCTGCACCAGTCTGCATTCCCACCAGCAGTGCACGAGGGTTCCTTTTTCTCCACACCCTTGCCAACACTTGTCATTTGTTGATTTGTTGATGATAGCCATTCTGACAGGTGTGAGATGGTATCTCATTGTCTTTTGATTTGCATCTCTCGGATAATTAGTGACTTTGAGCATGTTTTCATGTGTCTCTTGGCCTACCTTCTGTCTTCTTTCGAAAAGATTCTATTTAGGTCCATTGCCCATTTTTTTATTGGATCATCTATCTTCCTTTTATTAAGTTGTATAAGCTGCCTGTAGATGTTGGAAATTAAACCTTTATCAGTGATACCATTTGCAAATACGTTCTCCCATACAGTGGGATTTCTTGTTGTTTTGTTGATGGTTTCTTTTGCAGTGAAAAAGCTTTTTATTTTGATGTAGTCCCATTTGTTTATTTTCTCTTTGGCTTCCATTGCCCTAGGGGCAGTATCAGTGAAGTTCTTTTGGCATATGTCTGAGATTTTGCTGCCTGTGGATTCCTCTAGCATTTTTATGGTTTCCCGTCTTATATTTAAGTCCTGTATCCATTTTGAGTTTATTTTTGTGTATGGTGTAAGTTGGTGATCTAGTTTCATTTTTTTGCATGTATCAGTCCAATTTTCCCAACACCATTTATTGAAGAGACTGTCTTGACTCCATTGTATGCTCATGACTCCTTTGTCAAATATTAATTGCGCATATTGGTTTGGGTCAATATCTGGATTCTCTATTCTATTCCATTGATCTATATGTCTGTTCTTGTACCAGTACCAGGCTGTTTTGAGGACAGTGGCTTTGTAATACAGCTTGAAATCTGGTATTGAGATCCCTCCTACTTTGTTCTTCTTTCTCAGGATTGCTGTGGCTATTCGGGGTCTTTTTTTATTCCAGATGAATTTTTGGAGAGTTCTTTCTAGGTCTGTGAAATACGCCGTTGGTATTTTAATGGGGAGTGCATTGAATCTATAAATTGCTTTGGGTAGTATGGACATTTTGATGATGTTGATTCTACCAATCCATGAACATGGTATGTTCTTCCATCTGTTTACATCTTCCTCTATCTCTTTTTTCAGTGTCCTATAGTTTTCCGCGTATAGGTCTTTTACCTCCTTGGTTAGGTTTATTCCTAAGTATCTTAATTTTTTTGGTGCGATGGTAAATGGGATTGTTTTTTTAGTCTCTCTTTCTGTAAGTTCACTATTGGTGTATAGAAATGCCATAGATTTCTTGGCATTAATTTTGTATCCTGCTACATTGCCAGATTCATTTATTAAGTCTGTTAGATTTTGATGGAGTCTATCGGGTTTTTTTATGTACAATATCATGTCTTCTGCAAATAAGGACCGCTTTACTTCTTCTTTTCTAATTTGGATGCCTTTTATTTCTTCTTCTTGTCTAATTGCAATGGCTAATACTTCCAGTACTATGTCAAACAGAAGTGGTGACAGTGGGCATCCCTGTCTTGTTCCTGTTCTTAGGGGAAATAGTTTTAGTTTTTGCCCAAGGGTATGATGTTGGCTGTAGGTTTGTCATATATAGCTTTTATTATGTTGAGGTATGATCCTTCCATTCCCACCTTTTTGAGAGTTTTTAACAAGAAAGGGTGTTGGATTTTGTCAAATGCTTTTTCTGCATCAATTGATATGACTATGTGATTTTTATCTCTTAATTTGTTTATGTGAGGTATCACATTTATTGATTTGTGGATATTGTACCATCCTTGCATTCCTGGGATAAACCCTACATGGTCATGGTGTATGATCTTTCTGATGTACTGCTGGATCCGATTTGCTAGAATTTTTTTTGAGGATTTTGGCATCTATGTTCATGAGGTATATTGGCCTGTAATTCTCTTTCATTGTGTTGTCTTTATCTGGTTTTGGTATTCGGGTGATGCTGGCTTCATAGAAGGAGCTTGGAAGTGTTCCTTCCTCTTGAATTTTTTGGAATAGTCTGAGGAGTATACGTTTTAGTTCCTCCTTGAATGTTTGGTAAAACTCTCCTGTGAAGCCGTCTGGCCCCGGGCTTTTGTTAGCCGGAATCTTTTTTTGATGACTGCTTTAATTTCTTCCATAGTTACTGGCATATTGAGCTGTTTAGATTCTTTCTGATTGAGTTTTGGAAGGTTATATTTTTCTAGGAATGTGTCCATTTCCTCCAGGTTGTCCAGTTTGTTGGAATAGAGTTGTTTGTAGTATTTTTTAACAATCCTTTGCATTTCGGCGGGATCTGTTGTTATTTCACCTCTTTCATTTCTGATTTTGTTTATTTGGGTCCTCTCTCTTTGCTTCTTGGTGAGCTTGGCTAGAAGTTCATCAATCTTGTTCATCCTTTCAAAGAACCAGCTCTTGGTTTTGTTGATCTTTTGTATTGTTTCTTTGGTCTCTAGGTCGTTTATCTCCACCCTGATCTTTATTATTTCCTTCCTTCTGCTTACACTGGGCTTGTCTTGTTGCTTTTTTTCTAACTATTTGAGTTGTAGGGTTAGGTAATTTATTACCATTGTTTCTTGTTTTTTCAGTAGGCTTGTAGAGCTATGAACTTCCCTCTCAAGACTGCTTTCACTCTGTCCCATAGATTTTGGATTGTAGTGTTTTCATTGTCATTTGTTGCCATGATGTTTTTTATTTCTTCTTTGATCTCGCTGGTATCCCAATCATTGTTTAATAGCATGCTGTTTAGTCTCCATGTGTTTGATTTCTTTGGGTTGTTTTTATTGTAGTTGATTTCCAGTTTTATGCCACTGTGGTCTGAGAAGATGCTTGATATGATTTCTATCTTCTTGAATTTGAAGAGACTTTGCCTATGTCCCCATATATGGTCTTTTGTTGAGAATGACCCATGTGCACTTGAGAAGAATGTATATTCTGTGGCTTTGGGTGAAATGTTCTGAAGATGTCAATTAATTCCATCTGGTCTAGTGAGTCATTTAGGATTGATGTTTCTTTGCTGATTTTTTGTTTAGAGGATTTGTCCATTGGTGATAGTGGGGTATTAAAGTCTCCTACTATGATTGTATTGCTGTCAATCTCTCCCTTGATATCCTCCAGAAGTTTTTTTATGTATTTGGCTGCTCCTGTATTGGGTGCATATATGTTTACCAGAGTTATTTCTTCTTGTTGGATTGCTCCCTTTAGTATTATGAAGTGGCCTTCCTTATCTCTTGTTATGTCCTTCAGTGTGAGATCTAATTTGTCAGATATAAGTATTGCTACCCCAGCTTTTTTTCCATTTCAATTTGCCTGAAAGACCTTTTACAATCCCTTCACCCTCAGTCTGTGTGCGTCTTTTTTTTGAGGTGGGTTTCTTGTAGACAGCTGATATATGGGTCTTGTTTTCTTATCCAATCCGTTACCCTGTCTTTTGGTTGGGGCATTTAATCTACTTACATTTAAAGTTATTATTGATAGGTACTTATTTGTCACCATTTTTATTCTTTACCCCTGTGTTCCTTATTCGCTTCCTTTTTCTTTTTCTTTTTTTTTTACAGCAGACCCTTTAGCATTTCTTGCATTGCTGGTTTGGTGGTAATAAATTCCCTTAGTCCTTTTTTGTCTCTGAAGCTCCTGATTTCATTTTCAATTTTGATTGATAGCCTTGCTGGGTACAGTATTCTTGGATTCAGACCCTTCCTTTGCATGACTTTGTATATTTCATTCCATTCCCTTCTGGCCCGATGAGTTTCTGTTGAGAAATCAGTTGCTAGTCTGATGGGGGTTCCTTTGTATGTAACTTTCTGTCTCTCTCTTGTCGCTTTTAAGATTCTTACTTTGTCGTTTGTGTTTGCCTTTTAATTATGATATGCCTTGGTGTCGGTCTTTTGGGGTTCATTTTGCTTGGGACTCTGTGATCTTCTTGGATTTTTGTAGGTTTTTTCTTCCCTATATGAGGGAAATTTTCTGTCATTATTTCTTGAAACAGGTTTTCTATTCCTTGCTCAGCTTCCTTTCCTTCTGGAACCCCTATTATGCAGATGTTGTTTTGTTTTGTGTTGTCCCAAAGTTCCCTTAGGCTCTCCTCCTGCCTTTTAATTTTTTTTCCCTAGAAGTTGCTCTACTTGGTATTTTTTCCCATCTTGTCTTCTAGCTCACTGATGTGGTTCTCTGCTTCTTCTAGTCTACTCTTGATGCTTTCTATTGAGTTCTTTACAGCAGTGATGTCATTTTTCATTTCTTCTTGGTTCTTCTTCATTTCCTCTTGGTTCTTGCTCATATTGTTGAATTTTTCTTCCATTCTTTTCAGCCACCTTATGACTCTTTCTCTGAATTCTTTCTCTGGAGAGTTGCTTGCCTCCATTTCGTTTACTTCCTTTTCTGCTGATGCTTGCTTTTCTTTCATATGCGGGCTGTTTCTTTGTCTCCCCATGGTCCCTTTTCTCTGGATGTCTGGTTATGTAGTTCTCTCTCTCCTGCATTGATTTAAAGGCACAAAATACAGCACTACCAGGTACAACAGAAAAGGCACTGAACAGAAATGTATTCACTATATTAATAACCTCCAATAAAGGTGACCACCAGAGAAAGGCAAATTAGGGGATAGGAGAGAAAGAAGAAGAGGAAAAAGAAAGAAAGAAGAGGGGAAAAAAGGAGTGTCAAAATGAAATTGGGAAAAGGAAAAAAAAAGTAAGAGAGACAAGAAAGAGACTAAGAGAGAAAGGGGAACAAATTATATATATGGCGATAAAACTCCAATAGAACAATCACTAATCCCAGCAAATGCCAGCAACAAGTACCTGGGGATTAATACAAACTACAACACCAACTAATATTGAGTAAGGCAAGGGAAAACAGAAGCACAAAACAAACAAAAAATAAACAAACAAAAGAAGAATAAGCAAAACAATCTCACAAAAAAGCATAAAAATTCGATATAATCAACATTCAAGCAATCAACAACAAAAGGACAGAGAGAAAAACAATTTTTTGGATAGTTAAGACAGCGAAGAGAGATGTGTGTAAGGACTTGGAGCAGGGGATTGGAGATTAGATATGTAAGTAGGGTGAAATTTTAACAGGGGTTAAACAGAAAGAATTAGGTAAATCTAAAGCAGGAAAGGGGTAAGATAAACAGAACACTGAAAAGGGGAAGGTTAGGAAGAGTGTGATGGCATAAAGGTAGAGTTGAGATAAAGTAAAACGATGCTAAAGGAAAGATGAAAGTAGAATGTAGAGCACTAATCCCAAAGTAAAATGAAGAGAAAATAAAATGACACTGAAAAAAAAAGATAAAATAGCAGTAGTAATAATATGGATTGAAAATAAAAATGTAATAATTAAAAAAGTAAAATCAAGTGAGGAAAAAAGAAAAAAAATTAGTTTCTTGACTAAAAGATGCAAAAACTGAAAATAAAAAAATAAAAAATAAAATGTGGAGTAGTGAAGGTCATTCACTTCCTCTGTTGTTCTGTTTGGCACACCTGTTTCTCAGTCCGGACAGTATTGCAGTTCCCTGCGTTCCACTACTCCTCAGTGTTGTAATCCAGTCCTGATTTTTAAGCAGGAGGTGTGTCTTAATTTCTCGTATTCCTTAATTTTTGATTACACAAGAGTCAATTTATGATTCAGCCCCTAGGTGGCAGTGTTTCTGAAATGACTTCTGGGTCTATATATGGCCTCTCTAGGCAGTGTTAGAGCTTTCTTTCCCAGTGGCACTCACTACAGGTTTGTGGGAGTGGGCTGCCTCAGAGCTGGCTCTCCGATGGTTACTCCCTGCTTTGATCCATAGGTTCCAGAATAACAACTTTCCCCTGCAGTCTCCCAGGGTGTCCCCAACTGGGTGATCCTATGTATTGGGCTTGGTAATCAGAAGCAAGAATTTCAAGAGGAAAAAGCCCAAGTGTGCGAACTCGGGGGCTGCGCATAAGTCTAAGCAGCTGGCACACCTTGAAATTCTTAGGCTGTCCCTGCACGTCAGATCAAAATGGGTTGCTTTTTAGAAATCCCTTCTGTTAGCAGCTCTTAGGACCCCCTTCCACATTCACGGATCACGCCAGCCCCAACAGCCACGGATTTTTCTAGGCTCAGACTTCCCTGGTCCTCCAGCTCCCACAAAACGCGCATTCCTCTCTCCCGCCAGGACCAGAGACCTCACCTTATCCCAGGCGAAATCTGACCTTTCTGTGGTGGATTGTAGAGCTCCTCTGAATCCGCGTGTTTGCGCCAACTGGGGTCTGGTGTTCTGGGGCTCGCAGCTGTTCCGTGGGTGCCGCAGTTGTGGATTCTCAGGCTTCCAATAAGCTCCACTTTCCCGTTCAATATGGCGCAAACTCTCAACTCTGTTTTTCATTCTCAAGATTGCTGAAGCTATTCAGGTCTCTTGTACTTCCATGTAAATTTTTGGAATATTTGTTCTCTGTGATATGCCATTGGTATTTTGATTAGAATTGTGTCAAAATATAGATTGCTTTGGGTAGTATGGGCATTTTAATGATGTTATTTTTTTAAATCCATAAACACAGGACGTGCTTCCACTTATTTGTATCTTCCTCATTTCTTTCTTCATTATCTTATACTTTTACTCGTTTCTTTCTTCAGTATCTTACACTTTTTGTAAAAGTACAGATTTTTTACAGCCTTCATTAAATTTATTCCTAGATACTTCCTGTTTTTTGTTGTAATAGTAAATGAGATTGTTTCTTAATTTCCCTGAGAGTTCATTATTGATGTATAAAAATGTCATCAATCTCTTGATATTGATTTTGTGTCCTGCTACTTTGCAGAATTCATTTATTAGATCTTGTTGGTTTTGGTGGATTCCTTAGGATTTTTTTTATATATACAGCATCATGCCATCTGTGAATAATGGGAGTTTTAATTTCTCCTTTCCAATTTGTATGCCTTTTATTTCTTCTTGCTTGGTTGCTGTGGATATGACTTCTAGTACTATGTTGAATAAGAGTGGTGAAAGCAGACATCCCTCTCTTGTTTCTGATCCTAAGGGGAATGCTTTCAGTTTTTGCCCATTGAGTACGATGTTGTTTGTGGTGTAGTTGTATCTTCATGTGTCACTCTTTATCATTTCAGTACTTGGGAAGGGGTAGGCACCCTACAGTTATAACCTAAATTTTCTACACTACACTGTCTGCATCTTCTGCAAATAGGCTATTTTTTTTCTCTATTAAACTCACCTCAAGTTCCCAATTTGAGTGTGCCATCTGTTTCCTGTCTGGATGCTAACTGTTAGAGGAGGTAATTTGATACTCTTACAGGATCTGAAGATTTACCCTAATAAGGGTGCTAGCCAAGTGTTTTCTCTGTTGAATATAAAGGAAAAGTTAAAGTTCATGTTGCAATAGAAGAGCATTACATTAGGTCAAAAATAATGTGTTTGATTAAATTATTATTAAGAACATAATTTAGGCTGATATTTCCAATTACTGGACCTGAAGGATTATGTGACTATATTTGCAGTGGCCTATAGTAAAATGATAAAAACAAAGACTATGCTGGATATTTGCATATAGCTAAAATTCTCTAGTTAAAAAACTATTATGAGATTAATTATAAATACCTTTTTGGTGTTTAAATGTCCTTTATTTTAAGAAATGGTAGAATCTGTAGAATTGATTGTGTTATTTTAATCTCCTTACTTGGCAAAACAAAGAGCTGACAACCTTATAGATGTCCCACTAAAACAGAATGTTTTGGTCTGTGAAATCCATAAGTCAAGGGAGCACAGGGCATGGCCACCATCTCTACAGTGAATTCAGAGTTTAGTTTTTTTGAATCAAAGATTTTGACAGGGTGTACTTTAGTATACAGGTTTCTTTCACTTTCTGCTCTAAATTATTTGGAGCTGAAAACCCAAGAAGTATGAATCTCAGATTCTTCTGCCTTGATAACAAGTGTCTATGTCTTCTAAATATATCTTGGTTTCTAGACGATAGTTAGAGTGGTGACTATTATTTTTGTTTTATTATTTTTAATTAATAATGGGAAAGGAAAAAAAAACAATGCTTCACAGCCTTTCATCATTGTTTTCTCCAAACCTCAAATATCTTCTCCTCCCCATAAATAACACCCCCATCATCTTCCTGATAATAGACTTGCTTTGTTGATTTCCCTGGTGGATTCTGTGGTGGCTACATTCTTCCCTCCCTTTTATCCTTTCTTCCTCTATTTCTCCTTACTGCCTGACTCACACAGAAGGTTTGTTCCTTAAAGAACAGGGCAATTTTGCCTGGCAGCTAAGGCCAGTTTAAGACATTGATTAGCAAAGGAGGCTACCCACCAGGATCCCTAGTTTCTACCATCTACATAAAACCCTAGACTATTATGTTAGAGTTATGATAAGGGGTCCTTTAATTCCTAGGTACATCTGTAGGCTAAACAAACAATTTGTGTCAGACATAAAAGAGCTATGTTTTTTTTCAAAGATTTGTAGATGTGGTTGTGATACAAAGTTAGTGTGGTTTTTACTATATATGTATTTTCTCAACCACCATATGCTAAAATACTAACAATGATCTTATGGGTGACCTCAGAATTTTTGAAAAAAAAATGCACTATAAGTAAAAAGGGCTGATGATAGAACAATATGTGTAGTATGATCCAAAATATATAGCATGATCTATACAGGGTGGTACAAAAGTAGTTGTGAGGATGTGAAACATGGAGTTTATCCTTTTATTATTACTTATTAATTACTAGAAGCCCAGTGCACAAAATTCGTGCATGGGTAGGGTCCCTAGGCTTGGACGGTGATAAGGGCCAATCAGGGCCTTCTAGATGCCGGCTGGGGCCTTCCTTCATTCTGTGCTGCCCCCTGGTGGTCAGCATACATCATAGCAAGTGATCAAACTCCCAGTCTCCTGGTTGAACTCCTGAGGGGACACTTTGCATATTAGCTATATATATATATATATAATTATTTTCCATATGAACAACTATAAACCTACTTCTGCTGCACCCTGTTGAGATATATTTTCAAAGATATTATAAACACACACAAGAAAACTGTAGTTATTGCTGCTGTAAAGAAAAAGATGATATTCATTCTTTTTTTTTCTTATTTTATTGTTTAAAATATTACATATAGTAGTACATATATCTCCTTTTTTTCCCCCATTGACTTTCCTCCAGCCTCCCCTACCCCCTGTCACATGCCCTCATCCCACCCTCCAGTGTCTTGTGTCCACTGGTGTGCTTATATGCATGCATACAAGTCCTTTGGTTTATCTCTTCCCCCCCTTCCTCAATAGGTACTATTGTGAGGGAGAGAGCCCCAGGGCACTGCAGCCACAAGAGCAGCAGGGACCTGAGCAGCCCGACCCCTTCTGAGGAGCAACAGCCTTGTTAGCAGCCCCACCCCCATACAAGGAGCAGCAGCTGCACCAGCAGCCTGCCTCCACCAGCCAGAGGATCCATGACTGCTGCGAACAGCATCCACCAGAGGAGCCACTGCCAACTGAGGAGCAGCCCCCTCAACTATAGAACAACAAGAAAGCCCACTGCTTGGGAGAACATATTTGCCAATGTTATTACCGATGAGGGTTTAATCTTTAACATTTACAGGGAACTCATACAACTTAACAAAAGGAAGATAAATAACCCAATCAAAAAATGGGCAATGGACCTAAATAGATACTTTCTGAAAGAGGACGTAAGGAAGGCCAAGAGACATATAAAAACATGCTCAAAGTCACTAATCATCAGAGAGATGCAAATCAAAACGACAATGAAGTACCATCTCACACCTGTCAGAATGGCTTTCATCAACAAATCAGCAAATGACAAGTGCTGGCGAGGATGCAGAAAAAAGGGAACCCTTGTGCACTGCTGGTTGGAATGCAGACTGGTGCAGCCACTGTGGAGAACAGTATGGAGTTTCCTTAAAAAACTGAAAATGAAACTCCCATTTGACCCAGTGATCCCACTTCTAGGAATATAGCCCAAGAAACTAGAAACACCAATCAGAAAGGATATATGCACCCCTATTTTCATAGTAGCATGATTTACCATAGCTAAGATTTGGAAACAGCCTAAGTGCCCATCAGCAGATGAATGGATTAAAAAACTGAAACATCTACACAATGGAATACTACGCTGCGGTAAAAAAGAAGGAGTTCTTACCATTTGCAGCAACATGGATGGAACTGCAGAGCATTATGCTAAGTGAAATAAGCCAGTCAGAGAAAGATAAATATCACATGATCTCACTCATTTGTGGAATATAATGAACAACATAAACTGATGAACAAAAACAGACCCAGAGACAGAGAAGCATCTATCAGACAATCAAACCTCAGAAGGAAGATACGGGAGGGTGGGAGAAAGGGGGATATAACAACGAAAGGATTTGTATGCATGCGTATAAGCCTAACCAATGGACACTGACACCAAGGGGGTGAGGGCATGAGTGGGAGGGTGGGGGGGCAAATGGGGGATGAGGACATATATATAATACCTTAATCAATAAAGAAAAAAAATTCAAAAAGTTTTAGAATCACCTCTTCTCTAGACCACAGATAATAAAAGAATCTGAGCTTCTCTCACTTGGTCAGACTATAGAAAAGGAAGGTGAATCTGTCTTCTTCAGTTATAGAAAACAATTCCAACAGAATGTTCTAGTAGGTATGACAACAATGTTTGATACCAGGAATGTGCTGTTATTTTAGGCTGCCTTGGAGGTTAGGCCCTATGTATAGTCATAGCTCTTATAAAGAGCATCCAGGTATTCAGGACCTGGTGCCCAGGCACTAGTAATTCACCAACCCTTTTCAATTACAGTACTAAAGCCACTATTACATTAGAAATGTAGCATTTGGGCCCTGATCAAACTGCTGCATTATAATCAAGTTGTGTTTGACTATTTTTTATTTAAGACCTATAGGCTTTAAATCATTAAAATAACACTCTAGTGACAAAAGGGACAAAGTCCCATTTATAAGTGGCATTTGCTTGGAAGTCTAATGCCCCAATAATGCTTATAATTATACACCCCATTACACACAATATCCTAGTAATATCATTGTATTCACACACTCTAGCTCTGGTTCTGAGCCTGGGGCTCTGGTTAATTTAATCATTGGTTAATTTTAATCTGAGCAACCATACAGAGATCAATGGCTAACAGGGCATGGACTTGGTGCTTTGTTATAGGTGTGCATTCCCAGGCTGAGGCGGAAGATCATTTATAATATTAACTCCTGCTGGAATAGACTAAAGTTAGAGGGTGAGAAAGGAAGATGGAAGGAGCTAAAGACCTGAATGCTACCTTTTGGAGAGGTCATAGACAAGATTGTGTGATAGTAGGGACCTGTTTACATAGGGATTATGCCAAAGACTGGACTGATGGTAACTGAAAGGAAAGTTGGAAGCGTGTGTGGTAGTAACTGGATGTTTGAAGAGACTGAGTAAAAAAGAAAAAAAATGAGAAAAAAACTCATGGACAAGGACAACAGTGTGGTGATTGCCAAGGGAAGGCATAGTTGCGGGGTGGGGGGAAGGTGAGGAAGAAAAAAAAGGAGTGTAGCAGTTCTGCAAGATGACAACAGCAAGGGTGGCTGAGATGAGATAGAGGACAAACATACTGCAGATGAGTAATTCAAAGGAACTGAGAGCCCAGATATTAGCTAGGTCATCTGTTAGAACTCTGAAGTCATCTAGGGTGATGGCAGGGGAAAATACAGCAAAGCATATGCCAATGTTTACAACAAATGATGAGAATTGACCAGAAATTAGGATTTCATAGCAAAGAAAAGGGGTAAAAGTCAATATACTCAGATGACATGAGTCTAAAGCTAATGGATTTCCCCTCCTCAATAGAGATGGAGGGGCAAATGAATGTACTGGCTCATTAAATAATAGCTCTCCCACTGAGCTCATCCTCAATATTTTTGGGATAAAGTATTGCAAATTTTCTCTGGCCAGTCCAAGTTCCCATTCATTTCCACTCCTGCCTATCCACACTCCCCACTGACTCTCCATCCATACTCCAACAAATATCAGAGGATAGGTCATCCTGGGAGACTCTTGTCTGCATTCTCATATGAGTCAGAAAGATGAGCATCACTTGTTTAGGGGTATGCTCTATGGAGCTAGATGAAACCAAATAGGGTCAACTTGGTAGTTACCTCAGATGCCAGAAATCTGGAGAGAACCATTTCTGTGCAATTGCTTGGGTGGTGTCTTGGTGTCATCAGAATCAGTGTAAAGAAATTAGAGGTGCCCTCTAATTTCACTCTGACTCACATGTCCACTAGAAGAGCAGACCCCAAAGTAGACAACATTTACTGACAATAGGGTAGTTTGCCTGGGCCAGGCCTATTCTAGACACTTCCACATGTAGGGCTTTATATGAGAGCTGCTCACATGGAAAATATTAACACAAAATAAAAGTGGCTGCAAAGAGGAGATGAAATCCACAACTGGCCTAATATCAGAGCAAAGGTTCCTCAGGTTGTACCAGACTGAAGCTGGCACTGATAGGAATAACAAGAAAAAGGTGAATACAATTCAACAGCAATTTCCTGCACTTGAATACCCTGTGCCATGTATCATGCTACACACTGTGAGCAACAAATAAAAGAATAAGTTACTGTCCTTAAATATAAGAAGGCACAAAAGAGACAGATATTTATACAAGTTAATCAAAGGCAGAAATTGGTAAGATCTATAATGAGAGGTATCATGGAAGGATATATAGAGTAGGTGGCATTTGAGCTGGGCCAAGAAGAATTAATTTTATTTACATACATACAGATGAGGTATAAGGAACAACATGGAAAATGAATGGAGTCATGACAATGCAGAATACTGGGTGTGTAGTGATGAATGGGGAATAAAATGCAGACAGAAAGTAATACTGTTAGTTAATATTTGTGGATCACTTAATATATGCCAGAAACACATCTGAACGTGTATTATATATTAATTTATTTAATCTTCACAAAAACGCTATGAAATAGGTTAATATTTCTATCATCATCATTCCCACTTGAAAGTTCAGAAACTGAAGCTTAGGGGAATTAATTAAGTTGCTCAAGATTCATAGCCAGTAAATGGCAGAGGCAAAATTCAAATCCAGGAAATTTGTACCCAGACTAAACTTATGCTCAGAACCTCTATATTACACTACCTTTCAACAAACACTGGAAGGAGATCATAAAAGGCTTTGACTGCCAGGATAAGAATTTGAGGCTCTATCTTGTCCTCTGTTTGATTTCCAGCTCTAGAACTCACTAGGTGAGTGGCCTTGGGCAAGTTATTTAATTCATATGAACTCACATTTCTAAGTTTGTTAAGTAGAGATAATATAACATATTTGGGGGATTAAATATGTATGATATAAATCAACATAGATTGGCCTATAATGGGACTTATGTAGCTGACATTTTTTCACAGTAGAAATAGTATGAAATTGGGGCCATTCTAAGTAAAAAGAATATAATGAAGTTTTCTTGGTATTGCTGGAATGCGGACTATGATGATACATGGTGAACAAAACACCATAAACAAAATGACATTTCTGGGAAAGAAATGCAAGGACAAGCTTATGAAAGACTTTCAATATGACCCTGAAACATTTGGTTTTTATTATAAAAGTGATAAGGGATACATTAAGCAGAATGAATTTTAAAAGGGCATTGTGAAAGGTGGAAGGAAAAACACATGGTGATGAATAAACAACCTGCAACCATTTGCTTTCTATCTGGCCTTGATCTAGGTGCTGTAAAGCACGTAAAGATGAAGGCCCTGAATTCTATCCAAAAGGAGTGATAAGATTGAAACCAAGTACTGGTTCACCAAAACATAGCAATATTGTAGGAATGTAAAATGGTAAAACCACTTTGTAAGATAGTATGACAGTTTATTAAAAGTTAAAAATACATTTACTATATGACCCACTTCTAGGTATTTGCCTATAGAATTTAAAAATGTATGTTCACTCAAAAACCTGTGCATGAATGTTGATAGTAGACCTATTTGAAATCACCAAAACCTGGAAACAACTCAAATATCCAACAACAGTTGAATGGAAAAATAGTGATGTATCTATACCATTGAATACTACACAGGAGTAAAAAAGAAATAACCACTGATTCAAATGACAGCATGAATGGATTTGCAAACACATTATACTAAGGAAAAGAAGCCAGAGACAAAAGACTACATACTATATGATTCCATTTACATGACATTTTAGTAAAAGAAAAACTATAGGAACAGAGAACAGATCAGTTGTTGCCAAGGGTTTGGGGTGCAGGAGAGTGAAACTAAGACAGGACAGTGTAAAGGCATAATTTGAGGTTATTTTTAACTGAGCTTTATCTTATTATGGTAATGGTTATATGAATCTATGCATGTGTGGGAGCTCATAGAATTATATGTCCTCCCAAATTAATTTTTAAAGGGAAAATACAATCTTTTCTGTGGAAAACTTGTTGCAATTCAGGTGACATTTTTCATTTTTAGAAATCCTTGAAAAGAAAGCAAATAAAATTTTCTGATAGCTGCTAAAATGATACAATATTAATCTCATTTTGTCCTTTGACAGCATTACTAGACTGACAGCATGAAAGGAGACACTGACCAACACATTACTGAAATCAAATTATTCAAAGTTGTGATTTCATTGTAAACTGTAGGGTGAATTTGTGACAGAATGACTAATATCAATGAGGGCTAATTAATGTGGACATCTGTATTGGAGTTCCACAGGGTTGTACCTTTAGCTCCTTCTACTCTATATTTGTATCAGTAACTTAAATGAAGACATAGACTGTTCAAATTTATGAATGGTATTAGGCTGGATGGGATAGTTATTCAGGATAGTACAAAAACTTTACATTCATTTGTGCAACTTGGAACAAAGTGACAGTGGGAAAAATATTAAATCCTTATGTAAGTACAAGGTTGATCATACAAGAGGGATTCAGGCTATATTGCCTAGGTTTAGGGGGATACTGTGATGGGCAACTCAGTGTCCGATAGCATTCAGAGTCTGTCTCTCCTGAACAGACCATCACCTAATATATAAGTCAAGCTTTGGGCCTCAAATATTAATAAGGTTGAAAACACATGGAAATTTTTCCAGGGGGTAGGGGGTAAGCTGGGGAGGGACCTTGAACTTAGGTATATAAAAGAAAACTGAAGGAGCCAATACCGGTTTGGCTCAGTGGATAGAGCGTCGGCCTGCAGACTGAAGGGTCCCGGGTTCGATTCCGGTCAAGGGCATGTAACTTGGTTGTGGGCACATCCCCAGTAGGGGGTGTGCAAGAGGCAGCTGATCGATGTTTCTCTCTCATCGATGTTTCTGACTCTCTATCCTTCTTCCTTCCTCTCTGTAAAAAATCAATAAAATATATTAAAAAAAAAAAAAAAAGAAAACTGAAGGAGAGACCCAGGTGTCCATATCAGAGTGAAAATAAATCTAATCCTATCTAATAAAAGAGTAATATGCAAATTAACCATCACTCTGCTACACCCACAAGCCATGCCCACCAGCCAATCAGGAGCGAGTATGCAAATTAACCCAACCAAGATGACTGCAGCCATGGAGCAAGCAGGAGCCTTGGGTTTCCCCAGTAATGGAGGAAGCCAAGCTTTCTGCACACCCAGGCCGGCTTAGGCCTCCACTCAAGGCTACAAAGTTTCAATTATAGAAGATACAGAAATCCAAAAAAAATGGCTGTGGCCAAGGAGCAAGCAGGAGGTTTGGCTCCACTCAAGGCTACAAAGTTTCAATTATAGAAGATAAATAAATCCCAGATACCAGGGCCTCTGCTTGGGTCGCTGGGGGGCGTGGCTGGCCTGCAAACCACCACAGGCCCCTCGCCCAGGCCACCCCACGCCCCAAGGGAACCCCCACCCTGATCCGGGACACCCTTCAGGGCAAACCAGCTGGCCCCCACCTATGCACCAGGCCTCTATCCTATCTAATAAAAGAGTAATATGCAAATTGACCCTCACTCCAAGACACAAGATGGCTGCCCCCATGTGGTCAAAGATGGCTGCCCCCATGTGGACACAAGATGGCCGCCACAAGATGGCTAGCAGGGGAGGGCAGTTGGGAGGAATCAGGCCTGCAAGGGAGGACAGTTGGGGGCGATCAAGATTGCAGGGGAGGGCAGTTAGGGGTGACCAGGCCGGCAAAGGAGGGAAGTTGGGGGCGACCGGGCCTGCAGGGAAGGGCAGTTAGAGGTGACCAGGCCTGCAACGGAGGGCAGTTAGGGGTGACCAGACTGGCAGGGGAGCAGTTAGGCATCAATCAGCCTGGCAGGGGAATGTTTAAGGGGTGATCTGGCTGGCAGGCAGAAGTGGTTAGGGGCAATCAGGAAGGCAGGAAGGCAAGCAGTTGGGAGCCAGCAGTCCTGGATTGTGAGAGGGATGTCTGACTGCCCGTTTAGGCCTGATCCCCTAAACAGGCAGTCGGACATCCCTCAAGGGGTCCCAGATTGGAGAGGGTGCAGGCTGGGCTGAGGGACACCCCCACCCCCGTGCATGAATTTCATGCACCAGGCCTCTAGTTTATTATAATAAACTAGAGACCCTGTGCAGGAAATTCATGTACCGGGGGGGGGGTGGGATGTCCCTCATTTTGACCTGTACCGTCTCCAATTCGGGACCCCTCGGGGGATGTCTGATTGCCGCTTGCAATCCGGTACTACTGGCTCCTAACCACTCACCTGCCTGCCTGCCTGGTCACTCCTAACCCCTCTGCCTGCCTGCCTGATCGCCCCTAACCCCTCTGCTTGCCTGCCTGATGACACTTAACCACCTCTGACTACCTTCCTGATCACCCCTAACTGCTCCCCTGCTGGTCTGATCACCCCTAACTCCCTCTGCCTTCCTCTGCACCCAGGACCCAGGATTCCCTCCTGCAGCTGGTTGCAGGCACCTGGGACCTGGGCTTCCCTCCCTCTGGCTGGCCACAGGCACCCAGGACCTGAAACAGCTTTGCCCAGGCTGGCCGCAGCCGCATGGGACCGTGGGCATATGGCTTCACCCGGGCTGCAGCTGCAGGCACCCAGGACCGTGGGGTGGGTGGCTTATCTCTCTCCTGGGCCACAGACACAGCTGCTGGTTCCCAGGACTGTGGGCACCATGGAGCATGCGGATTGTCCCTATCCTAGGCCGCAGGCGCAGGCACAGCCACTGGCACCCAGGACCATGGGGCGGGTAGCTTTTCCTTCTAGTGGGCCACAGCCTGGCTGGTCCCCATTCCTCTCTCGAGAGGTCATTTGTGCCTGGCTGGTCCTCATTCCTCTCTCATGAGCTCATTTTTGCCTGGCTGGTCCCCATTCCTCTCTAGTGAGCTCATTTGTGCCTGGCTGGTCCCCATTCCTCTCTTGTGAGCTCATTTGTGCCTGACTGGTCCCCATTCCCCTCTCGTGAGCTCATTTGTGCCTGACTGGTCCCCATTCCTCTCTCATGAGCTCATTTGTGCCTGGATGGTCCCCATTCCTCTCTTGTGAGCTCATTTGTGCCTGGCTGGTCCCCATTCCTCTCTTGTGAGCTCATTTGTGCCTGGATGGTTCCCATTCCTCTCTCCCCAGTGTTCAGTGTCTGAGCCATGAGGGTGTGACGGCATGAGGGCATGATGATCATTTGCATATTAGCTCTTTATTATATAGGATACATTTTAGTCCGTCAACAGTGTTCCTGGATAGAATGGGCTGCTTCAAAGGCTAGTAAATTTTGTGCCAGCAAAGCCATGTTCTGAGAAACTGCATTAGTGTTAATGTGAAGGCAGATTTTTACATTGAATAGAATAATTGTTCCCAAACTTGAGGGTGTGATGCATCGGTATCACCTGGAGAGTAGATACGGATTCAGATTCTGGAGCCTCCAGCTCCAGCTTCAAATTCAGAAGGTCTTGTGTGAGGACTGGGAATGTATCATCCATATCTAACAAATGCCCCTAAGTTATTCTCTTGAGAGTTGGTTGATTTATACCAGGGGTCCTCAAACTACGGCCCGTGGGCCACATGCGGCCCACCGAGGACATTTATCCAGCCCGCCGGGTGCCGCTGCCTGTCCTGCTTTGCAGCCAACTAGTCCCGGGCCCACAGTGCACATAGGAATTTGTTCATAGTTTTTTTTTAAAAAAAACTATAGTCTGGCCCTCCAACGGTCTGAGGGACAGTGAACTGGCCCCCTGTTTAAAAAGTTTGAGGACCCCTGATTTATACTTACTGAGGTCAGCCATGAGGAGGAGAAAGGGTACTGGACTGGTAGTCAGGTGGGCTGAGTTGCTCTCTTGGCTCTTTGCCCATAGAAAATTATGCACATTCATTCCTGTCTTAGGTTCCAATGTGTTCATATTGAATATTCCTCTAACTTTTTCATTTTATTTATTTGTTTTTATTTATTTGATATATTGGGGTGACATTGGCTTCAATTTATAAAATTATATGTTTCAAGTGTAGAATTCTATAACACATCATCTGTATATTTTTTGTGTGTTAACCACCCCAAATAGAGTCTCCTTTCATCACAAGTTATCCCTCCTTTGCCCTCTTCTGCCTCTCCCCATTCCCCCTTCCCTCTGGTAATCATTACACTGTTGTCAGTAGAACTATCCTTTCTTCAAGCAAAATCTTACACAAAACCCAAATATTTGAAGAAAATGCTGATCTGTTCTGGTGCCTGTGTGTGTGTAGAGGAGGAGTGTCTTGCCCACTCGCTGTGCCCCACACAAAGCCCCAAAGGCTCCTCTTTGAGGTTTGGAAGTCTCCACTTTGGGATCTGCCAGATGTCTGGCTTATGATGAACAAGGGCCTTTTTGTTTGTGACCCTCATACCTGAGTCCCTCTATCTTTCTCTCTGACCTGGTACCTGTGTCCATCCCTGCCATCTCTCTCCATCCTGCACACACTACCAATGAGTGAGAACCATGGTCCCATAAGGCCTCTGAGCCAGGTTCTCTCAACCCCTTACCAGGGTACCAATCACTCATTCCATCCCAGTGGTTTTCCCACAGCCCATGACTTTTCATTCCTTAGCCTCTAGTCTCCAGTGTATCCCTGCCCCAGCCTGCTTTCTTAGTACCAGGGCAGGGTAAGTGCTGGAAACAGCTTTGGGTGGGACTTTGGAAAGCCTTTCCCAAATCTACTGATCTAGGCTTTAGTTCCCCAAATTGTCTCCCAAGTCTGTCTTATCACCCCACTGGTTCAAATGGCTTCCCAAGTAGGGCAGACCAAGGGCCCTTTGTGCTCAGCCCCTGCTCATTACTTCAGCCTTATCTTGAGCCTCCTTCGGGTCATCAGATTTTGCTGCAGTCTGAGGACTGGCTGTACAGGGGTTAGATACATTCAACCTTCATAGAATTCAGTAAATAATCATTTGGGACTTAGAGTTGTCTGCCTGAGCCTAGGTGATAACAGTTGAAGGATATTTGAAACCACAGACTCTCTGGGAATAATAACATTTATCATTTATTGATCCTCTCATATATGATAGCCTATTTCCTGTTCATTATCTTATTTAATTCTCACATCAACACTGTGAAGTCAGTACCATTAGAACCCCTGTTTTCCACATGAGGAAACTCAGGGACAGAGCAGTTAACCTGCTGGGTTATAAATGCAAAGCTGGTATTATGGGTCCATGTTCTCGTAATCATGGAGGTGGTATTTTTGAACTTTGTGACATGTAGGAGTAGATGAAAGCTACTCTGGCAATTTTAGAGGAACAGGGACAATGTCCCAAGGGTGCAATGGTTAGCTCCCAGTGGTCTTGGGGATATGTCTTAACTTTCTCAGTCCTATTCCTGCCTGGTGGCAAAATTCTCCTCTCAGTCCCCACAAATCTGTAAGATAGGAACCACTGACTGCTTAGCTAGACAGTACCAGAACATGGGGAATAAATACCAATGAATAAAATAACTCTGGGCTTTTCCTAGGAAAACAACAGCTCCTGGGCTGAGTGTCAGGTCAAATTACACCCACAGTTCTTAAACTTGCTTGGGCATAACAGTGTGCCACAGAAAGATGTGCATGGAGGTTTCTAGGCCTGATAAATGAAATTCCGATCCAGAAGGTGGACTTAAGACCCAGGAATCTTCATGTTAAATACATTCCCTGAGTGATTGGGATGCAGGATTTCCTGAATTGCCTTTTCCTAAGTAGAGAGTTATACCAAATAGCTTTTCAAGTTTCTTCCAACTTTGATGTTTCTGCTTTTCTTTAGTATTAAGTTTTATGGCATGGATGATAAATATGATAGACAAATAAGAAAGGAGAGAAATGTGAGTGCCAATAGTTATAAATTCATGGTTAATAATGTCTTCATGGTATTGAAGTAGAGATGAAAACTGCATAGGTATGGAAGAGGAAATGTTATTCTAGGAAAAAGAAATGGTGGGTGCAAAGCTGTAAAGACGGGAATGACTATTATTTGTGTGTGGTGGGGTGTGGTGAAAGGTCTAGATTAAGAAACCCAGTTGGTATCCTTGAAGAAAACAACAGGATATAACTTTGGCAAAGAGGGATCAAATTAAAATGGATATTAGATGCTACCCAGAGGATATAGGCTTGAGAAATAAATGAAGGCCTTGTGATAATTCTCAGAGGGAAGGAGGTGAGTGGGACAAGATTAATAAAAGAACGTACATGCAAAAATACATAACCCATGACACAGACAATACTACAGTGAAGACCTGGAAGGGGGTGGGAGTGGGGAGGAGGGAGTCAATGGGGGGGGGAGGGGGAAGAGTGACAAAACACAAATGAGGGCCTTATAAACTCTGAGGCATGGAATAAAAGTGGGTCTAAAGCAACATTTTTTAATGTTTTGAAAATGCATATCACTACTCTGTACATATACATACATGCATGTGTGGGTGTGTTTGTGTGTGACAGAAACCTAACTTTTCTGAAAAAATATTATTAAGGATGAATGTCATGCACTCTAATGTCATGTCTGTTCATGTGTATGAAATAAATTGAAAATATATGCATAATATATAAATATGAACATTATATATAATATATCATATAGTATATAAGTACTAGTCTCAATCCAACTATTAAACTTGTGTCCTGACTGCTTTATTTTATTTTTATTTATTTAATATTTATTGTTGATAGTATTACAGATGTACCCCTCATTTTTTCCTCACAATGCCCTCCTCCACCCAGATCCCATCCCACCCCAGGTCTTCACCACTCTCTTGTCTGTGTCCATGGGTAGTGCATATCCTAATATATAAAGAGCCAGGGTCTATAACATCCAAAACAACCAAACGGATGACCAAATGCCAGAATGGATGCACAGCAGGCTCTGGTGGGCCAGGACTGGTGAGCGGGCTGAACTGCTGACCCTTTGGTCCCTCCTGGGTTGTGGCGCAGTGGCGACCCAGCACTGACTGCCGCCACCGCGGGTGCTGCAGCAACCCAGCACTGATTGCTGCTGCTAAGATGCAATTGGTTGGGGGGGCCCCGCCATCGCCCCATGATCGTCCCAAAGAGGGAGGCCCAGGCTACCCAGCCAGTGGCAGTGGGTGGGGCCTCCCTCTGTGGGGCGATCAATCGCAGGGCTCCTGGACTGCAAGAGGGCGCAGGCTGGGCTGAAGGACCCCCCCCCCCACAAGTGCACGAATTTCATGCACTGGGCCTCTAGTATGCATATAGATTTTTTGGTTAATCTCTTCCCCACCCTCCTTCCCTCTGAGATTCCTCAGTCAGTCCATGTTTCTATGCCTCTGGTTCTATTTTATTCATCAGTTTATTTTTTTAAAATCTTTATTGTTGAAAGTATTACAGATGTTCCCCTTTCCCCCACATTGACCCCTTCTTGCCCACCCCACCCCCACCCCAGGCCTTCACCACCCTATTGTCTGTGTCTATGGTCATCAGTTTATTTTAATTAGATTCCTTGTTCATTTATTTTTACTTTTAGATTCAGTTGTTTATAGATATGTATTTATTGCCATCTTATTTTTTATACTAGAGGCCCAGTGCATGAAATTTGTGCACTGGGGAGGGTGTCCCTCAGCCCAGCCTGCACCTTCTCCAATCTGGGACCCCTTGGGGGATGTCTGACTGCAGGTTTATGCCCGATCCTACAGGGGTCGGGCCTAAACCTGCAGTCGGACATCCCTCTCACAATCTGGGACTGCTGGCTTCTAATAGCTCGCCTGCCTGCCTGATTGCCCCCTAACTGCTCCCTTGCTGGCCTGATTGACACCTAACTGCTCCTCTGCCAGCCTGATTGCCCCCAACTACCCTCCCCTGTTGGCCTGATCACCCCCAAGGCTTTTATTAGTATAGATATGACCCTTCACAGAAAATTTTACTAACCCTGCTTTACAATAAAGGTTTGACAATTGAATCATTGGGACCAGACACCAAGATTTCCTTTCTTTGAATAGTGGAGGGAATAATTATCTTATCTTTAAGTTGCCCTGAAATTAAAATGAGATAATGACTTAGAAAAGTATAAAAGCACAATATAAAGACAACTGTCTTTTTCATGTACTGAAAAGAAAATAAAGTGGTAAAATGAAAAACTCTATTTTTATTCTCCCCCTGCCTTCCTTTACAGCCTTTATTTAAACTTTGAAATTTATAAAAATTTCACTCCAATTTTCATTTCTTTACATTCAATATTATTTTGTATTGGTTTCAGGTTTTATATTAGTTACAGAATAGTGGTTAGACAATCATATACTTTACAAAGTGTTCCCTGACATTTCCAGTACCCACCTGGCATCATACCATCATTACAACACTGTTGACTATATTCCCTATTTAAGTGACAATGGGTTTACAGGTTCCTTCCAGTCTTTCTTTTGTGTTGTTCGCCTTTCCTTTTCTTTCTCACTTCTTCCCTCATTTTCCTTATATAGTATCTCAATTGGCCATCAAAGCTCAGTGAAGGCACTGGGACATGCTTAATCCATTTTACAGACCAGGAAACTGAGGCCAATTCCAGTTGGCTGTGGAACTTGACTCAGCGTACAGGGAGGCCTCAGAGCTGTGCTCTCTGCCATTCCTAAGGGGCAGCCACCGGGAAAACAGAACAAACCTTCCCGTCAGGCTTCCGAATCTTTTTAAGCACCTCTTCATTGAGGACGCGCCACATTCTTTCCTCTCCCTGGTCTCCTGCCCCCATTCTTTACTGCCCCCCCCCTTCTCCAGAGCAGGTGGAAGGCCTCACACTCACCGCCTAGGCATGCTCTGCCATGGGGCAGGGTGGCGCGGGCTTGCTTTTGGGTCAAGGTGGGAGCAGGGGTCGCCACCTCTGAAGTTCGAAGGCTGCCTGGGCGAGGCCGGTTAGCACTGGGAGCTTCTCTGAATCACATCAGTAAGTCCGGTACCCTACAGTGCAGCACCCTTCCACTGAGGTGGCACCGCCCCTCAATTCCCCCCTCAGGGCTGCGGGTCCTTGACCCTCCGCCCCTTGATCCCTGGCCGGGCACACCCACATCTTGGGCCCACTGCAGAACCTCTCTCTCTCTGCAGGTGAGGCAGATCCTTGCCTGCTGGTCCCCTGCCCCAGCCCGAGCCCCCTCTGGTGCACCCCGCCTCACCAGGTTTTTGCCTTTGATCTATGGCAGTGGTTGGCAAACTGCAGATCGTGAGCCACATGCAGCTCGTGAGCCGCAGTTTGCTGCTCTGTTGACTAATGAGTTTGCTGACCACTGGGATAGGGGCTTAATCACAAGGAACAACAACAGCCTGTAATTATTGGAATCGAGAGTCTAGGTCAGTGGTCGGCAAACTCATTAGTCAACAGAGCAGCAAACCGCGGCCCACGAGCCACATGTGGCTCGCGAGCTGCAGTTTGCCAACCACTGATCTATGGCATTGGTGACAGCACACTCTTACCAAGCCTGGTACCCAGAGGGGCACAGGGTCAGTTCTTTGCCCAGATGTTAGAGGTTGCAGTAGCATTTGCAGATGTCGCCTAGACCCTGCTGGAGAAGGCAGCGCCTGTGTGGGGTGTCCTCATAGAGGGATGGTGAAGCGCTGCTCGGTGCCCCTTGAAACCCCTGCCTCCTGGCCAGCCGCTTTGCCAAAGCTGTGGCACTCGCCCTGGAGATGCCCCTCAGGCAGCCCCGCAGTAGGGCCTCATGCCTCTTCTTCCACATTCGGCCTTTATCCATCCCTCTCTCCTGCAGTGCTTGGGTTCCAGGCGCAAAAGAAAAGAACCAAGACCAAGAAGGACAAAGCCCAAAGGAAGTGAGTCTTGAACCCCCACATCGCATTCTCTGGATTTCCTCCCGCACCTCCTCTCTGTGTCACATCTTGAACGGGCACCCTGTGGCCCAGCCACATGGCTACCGGGCAGCCTGGTAGAGTCGGTCTTTGAGAAGCTGTGAATCTGTGGCCAGAGGCCGTGTCTGGATCTCAGCAACCCCATGCCTGCGATGTTCACGGGCCCCACAGGAGTGGTTAAGCAGGGGGGGCCATGGGAGTGGCTAAGCAGTCCTGGCCACACCTCCCCAAGGCAGTGATGTTCAAGGGGGCCCACGGGAGTGGCTAAGCAGGCTGGCCTCCCCTCTCCTGGGCTACATGTTCACTGGCCCGCAAGCATGGCTAGACAGGCTGCTGCCCCTCCTGGGGCCTGCAATAGACCTGGACCCTGCAGGTGGTGTCTGGCGCTGCCCGCCCCACCTGCATATGCAAATTTACCCACTATATTTGATGGGTTAATTTGCATACTCACTCTGATTGGCTGGTGGGTGTGGCTTGGCATAGCAGAGTGATGGTTAATTTGCATGTTTCTCTTTTATTAGTGTAGATTTTCATCTAATTTTTTTTTTCCTTCTTCTGAAAGAAGACCCTTCAACATTTAATGTAATACTGTTTTGGTGGTGATGAACTCATATAGCTTTTTCTTGTCTGTGAAGTTCTTTATCCGACCTTCACTTCTAAATGATAGCTTTTCTGGGTAGAGAAATCTTGATTGTAGGTCCTTGCCTTTCATCACTTTGACTATGACTTGCCACTCCCTACTGACCTCCAAAGTTTCTGTTAACAAATCAGCTGACAGTTATATGGATTCTTGCTTGTAGGTAAATAACTGCTTTTATCTTGCTGCATTTCAGATTCTCTCTTAGTCTTTAACATTTGGCATTGTAATTACGATGTGTCTTGATGTGGGCCTCTTTTGGTTCCTCTTGTTTGGGACTCTCTGTGCTTCCTGAACTTGTATGTCTATTTCTTTCACTAGGTAGGGAAAGTTTTCTGTCATTATTTCTTCAAATATGTTTTCAATTCCTTTCTCCCTCTCTTCTCCTTCTGGCATCTCCATGATGCAAATGTGTGCACACTTGAAGTTATCCCAGAGGCTCCTTACACTATCTTTATATTTTTCTTTTATTTATTTTTGGCCTTCTGATTGGGTATTTTTTGTTTTTTGTTTTTGGGTTCCTCATATTCCAAATTGCTAATTTGATTCTTAGCATCCTCTGCTCTACTGTCAATTCCCTATAAAATATTCTTCATTTCAATTAACGTATCCTTCATTTCTGACTGGTCTTTTTTATGTCTCTGATGTTTTCACTAACTTCCTTGAAATTTTCAGTAAATTCCTTGAAGCTCTGATTAAGTTCATTGAACATTCGTATAACCATTATTTTGGACTCTGTACCTAGTTGTTTGCTTGCTTCCATTTCATTTAGTTCTTCTTCTGTTCTTTCATTTGTGACATATTTCTTTATCTCTACATTTTGGCTGCCTCCCTGTGTTTGTTTGTATGTATTAGGTAGAGCTGCTATGTCTCTGGGAATTTGTAGAATGGCCTTGGGTAGTATGTGTCCATTAGGGTCCAGTGGCTCAGCTTCCCAAGTCACCTGAGCTGGGCATTCTAGGTGTACCACTGTGTGGGCTGTGTCCACTATCCTGTTGTAGTTGTGCCTTGATAATTGTTGGTGTCACTGGGAGTAATTGATCTCGAGGCCAATTGGCTATGAGGACCAGATGTTACTAGAGTGAAAGAGCTGCTGTTCAGGAAATACTCATATGGAGCAGGGGCTTCAGTGGGGCTTTGATGCTCACTGAGTCTTCTCCTTGAGTGTGTTCATGGATGTGATAGAGTTGTAATCTGGCATGGTCTGAAGCTGTCCATTGGATGTGGTGTGGTGTTTCTTCCTTTTCCGTGTCCCACACAGAAAGGGAGAAAGACAGGTTCCTGAGGGGAGGAGCTGGGGGTTAAGAAATTAGAGAAAGAAAGAGACAAGAGACAGAAATAGATTCAAGCTGGGTTCCCGGTGGCTTCCTGTCCTCTGATAGACAGTCACACTCACCTCAGACAACACAGCATATTTATTGGTTTCCAAAAGGGATTTTATGATCAAAAGGAGTTTCGGGTGTGCCCAAATCCTATTCATCAGGATCTGAGTAAGCTCCTTATTTTGGGTGGGTCAAGGTCCTTTTTGTTCCTCATTCCAAGTACATGGGTACTGATAACAGGATTCTGCCAGTGCCCTTGGGCTCAGCTGATAAGAATTAAAAAAATATCCATGTGCCTTCCCAGACGGCTCTCTACAACTGGATTCACTGGCTCTGGGCCTCCCAAGAAGTGCAAAGTTAGCCACTGCCTGTGCCCTGCATGGGGACATCCAGAACAAGCTACAGAAGAATCTGTAGATGTGTTAGGCTTAGAGGTTCCCAGGAGAGGCCAAGCTATGAGCCCTAGGAAGCTGCTGCTAGTTCCAGGCCTGGGGCCACTTATTGAGAGGTATGGGACACACTGAATTCAGCTACTGTTTATTTGAGATATTTTTGTAAAGTCCAAAACGTGAGCCAGGACAGACCATTTATATGGAAAAGACACTGCAAACAGATTGGATGGGACTGCAAACTGGGGGGGGGTGGGATCTCAGGGAATCACCAGGGCAGGGTAAACAGTGTGAGACAGGTTGATGGAGATTCAGATTTGGCACCTGCAAGTCAGCCCTGTAGGGGGAGATCCCAGCACTTTTATCTGGGAGAAAGCTGCCCCCCCCCCCCCAGTTCTTTCCCTGATTCCAGACCATTTAGTTACTCCCTATATGTCCCTGGATCCTTTCAAGCTGCTGCTCCAGTGTAGCAGCTCAGAGGGAGAGAGTCTGAGGAAGTCCATGTGTGGGCCCTTTAAGAGGAACTGCCTGAGACTCCAGCAGTCTCCATGTCATTCAGCCACAATTCCCACTGGTTTTCATAGCCCAAAATTACGGGGACTTCTGGGGGCCTGGTGTGGGGCAGGAAACCCTTGCTCATCAGAGGAGGCCTTTTCAGCCATGATATCCCTCCTGATTAAAAACATTTAACGTGTAGGTGTCAGACCAGCCTGTTCCATGCCTCCACCCCTCCTACCAGTCTCAGTGTGGTTGCTTTTTTAATTCTCTAGTTGTAGGAATTCTATTCAGCCAGATTTCAGGTGGTTCTTAATGATGGTTGTTCTCTATATTTTTTTGTAATTTTTTTGTAGTTATGGGAGGTTGCTATTATGGGCATTTACTTATGTCGCCATCTTGGTTCCTCTCCTCCTGACTTCTTAAAGGGCTATAAACCACAGTGTAAAATACACTGGTGTAGTCCTGACCAAGTGATTCAGTTGGTCAGAACATCTTCCTGCATATAAAAAGTTGGCAGGTTCAATTTCTGGTCAGGGCACATACCTAGGTTGTGGGTTTGATCTCTGGTTTGGGTGTGTACAGGAAGCAACGAATCAAACTTTTTCTATCATATTGATGTTTCTCTCTCTCTCTCTCCAATTCCTCTCTCTCTAAAAATTGATAAAACCATATCCTCAGGTGTAGATTTACAAATATATAAAAATAAATTTAAAAGACACTGGTCTATAATGCAATATACAGATGATGTATGAAAGAATTGTACACTTGAAACCTATATGACTTTATTAACCAATATCCCTGAATAAATTTAATTACAAAGACAATAAAATAATATACACAGGTATAAAGAGAATTAGATAATTTCTGCTCTCACTGATTACTTATGGTGCTAACAGGCAATGATTAACTGGTCTAATGGAAATACTTCTGAAAATGCACAGACATTTGATCTTAGTTTCATTTTTGGAATATATTGTAAAGATGTTTTCAACAATTGTATTAAAAGAATTCACCTTCAAATATATAAATGTGTGATGCACTAAATTTGAACTATTTGAAAACTAGTTATACATTAATTTGGACTGTTTGCATCATTTACTTATGTGAACATTGAAATAAGTCGACTAGAACATCTGCACTTTATTTTTAAACTTCTTCTGCATGAGAAATTGTCAATTAAGGTGCTAGTTCTGTCCTAGTCTTTCATTCAATTCAGCCTGTATATGTGGACTCTAATACACAACCAAGATTCAAGCACATTTTGTTTAAATAAATCTTTATTGTTCAGATTATAACAGCTGTTCCCCTTTTTCCCCTATAACTCCCCTCCACCCAGTTAAAAACCCCCGTCCTCATCCATAGGTGTAAGATTTTTGTCCAATCTCTTCCCGCACCCCAAACCCCCTTCCCCCTGAGAATTGTCAGTCTACTCCCTTTCTATGCCCCTGATTCTATTATACTCACCAGTTTATTCTGTTCATCAGATTTTTATTCAATTGATTTTTAGATTCACTTGTTGATAGATATGTATTTGTTGTCACTTTGTTGATCATAATTTTTTTAAATATATTTTATTGATATTTTACAGAGAGGAAGGGAGAGGGATAGAGAGCTAGAAACATCGATGAGAGAGAAACATCGATCAGCTGCCTCCTGCACACTCCCTACTGGGGATGTGCCCGCAACCAAGGTACATGCCCTTGACCGGAATCGAACCTGGGACCTTTCAGTCCACAGGCCGACGCTCTATCCACTGAGCCAAACCGGTTTCGGCTGTTGTTCATAATTTTTATCTTTACCTTTTTCTTCTACTTTCTCTTCTTAAAGAATACCCTTCAGCATTTCATATAATACTGGTTTGGCAGTGATGAACTCCTTTAGCTTTTCTTGTATGGGAAGCTCTTTATCTGACCTTCACTTCTAAATGATAGCTTTGCTGGGTAGAGTAATCTTGGTTGTAGGTTCTTGCTATTCATCACTTTGAATATTTCTTGCCACTCCCATCTGGCCTGCATAGATTCTGTTGAGAAATCAGCTGACCATTGTATGGGTACTCCCTTGTAGGTAACTAACTGTTTTTCTCTTGCTACTTTTAAGATTCTTTTTTTGTCTTTTGCCCTTGGCATTTTAATTATGATATGTATTGGTGTGGTCCTCTTTGGATTTCTCTTGTTTGGGGTTCTCTGTGCTTCCTGGACTTGTAAGTCTATTTCTTTCACCAGGTAGGGGAATTTTTCTGTCATTATTTCTTCAAATAGGTTTTCAATATCTTGCTCTCTCTCTTCTTCTGGCACCCCCATAATTCAGATGTTGGTATGCATGAAGTTGTCCCAGAGGCTCCTTACACTATCTTCATATTTTTGGATTGTTTTTTCTTTTTGCTTTTCCCGTTGGGTGTTTTTTGCTTCTTCATATTTTAAATCTTTGACTTGATTCTTGGGATCCTCTAGTCTGCTGTTGGATCTCTGTATATTATTCTTTATTTCAGTCAGTGTATATTTACTTTCTAATTGGTCCTTTTTCATATCCTTGAGTGTCTCACTAAATTTCTCGGAGTTTTCTAGAAGATTCTTGAGTAACCTTATAACCGTGGTTTTGAAATCTATATCCACTAGTTTGTTTTATTCCATTTCTTTCATTTGTGATATGTTTCTTTGTCTCCACGTTTTGGTTGTTTCCCTGTGTTGATAGAGTTGCCTTGTGTGCTAGGTTTCCTATAGGGCCCAGTGGCTCAGCTTCCCCAATTATCTGAGGTGGACACTCTTGGTGCACCCCTTTGTGGGCTGTGTGCATAGTCTTTTTGCAGTTAAGCCTTGATTGTTGTTGGTATCACTGGGAGGAATTGACCTCCAGGCCAATTGGATGTGAGGACCAGCTGTATCTACATTGGGAGAACTGCTGTGCTGGAGACACCTTTATGGGGCAGGACTTGCTTCAATGGGGCTTTGGTGCTCACTGAGTCTGTCCCTTGAGTGTGTCACTTATGGATGTGAATAGTTGTAATCCGGTATGGTCTCACACTGACCACTGGGTACACTGGCTCTTGGATCTCCAGGAGGTGCATAGTCAGCCACTGTCTGAGGCCACCCAGCAGGAGCTACAGAGAGATCTGCAGATTCCTCCTCTTTGTTTGGGGTTTGGAAGTGCCCAGAGGAGGCCCAGCTGTGCTGTTGGGACTTAGGCCTTTTTTTGGAAGCTTTGGAGTTCTCTGACCCAGCTATAGTTTGTTAGGTTTAAGATTGCAAAAGGACAGGCCATTGATATGCAAAAGCCTCTGCGCACAGCTTGGGTGGTGTTGTAAATTGGGTGGGGCGGGGTCTCAGGGAATCACCAGGTTGGAGCAAACAGCAATGGCTGCCATTCAGCCGTCTCAGTGTCTCTGTGTCCCGCAGCCCCATGCAGGGACAATGATCGCTGTGAACACCTCTGAGAGAAAGCCACCCTCATGTTCCTGCCCAATGCCAGACAGTCCAGTTTCTCCCCGTATGAGTCTGGGTCCCCAGAGTCTTGCCTGGAACTGGAGTTCAGAGCAATCTGGAGCTTGTATCTCCCTTCCAATTGAAAACAAAACAAAAAACAACAACACACCCAATCCCCAGCCCTTTTTGCGTGTGCCTCCGTACCTCCGCACCTCCACACCTCCTACCAGTTTCAATGCACTTTTCTTTCTTTCTAGTTGTATAACATCCACCCAGCCAGCCTTCTCGTGGTTCTGGATGATATCCGGTTTGTCTTTTAGTTGTAGTTTTGATGTGGTTGTGTGAGGCAGCAAGTACATGTGTTTACCTATGCTGCCATCTTGGTTCTCCTTCAGCCACATTTTTTAATGTGTACTTCTCTGGACCTGATAAACTGCTCTGCAATATCAGAAGAATATGCAATAAGATGGATTATGGTAATAGTCTAGTATGGGTATTTTAAGTATTTTTTATATTTATTACTAGCTGTCTTACTAGTGTTGCTCAGAAACACCAAGAACCTTATTACAGAGATCCAAGATATTTGAGGAGTAGGTGGAAGCTACACTCACCTCTGACCAGGATCAAACTGGAATTACAACTAAATTACAGAACAATAATCCTGAATAACCAACTGAAGACTAAGTGGACAGAAGTTTTATAACCAAAGATTTACAGAAGAAGCCACATCAAGACTGGTAAGAAGGGCTCAGATGCAAAAAGGGGTGGCCCTGCACACACAGGCTGTGTCTGAGGTTCTGGAGGGATATCTTAGATGTGGGAGTTCACCCTGAGAATCATGGGGTCTAAACTCTAAGTTGGGCTTCCTATCCAAAAGCAGCAGAGCTAGGAAGAGGCACCCATATAAATTCAGGTTGTAAAAAGCAGTGGGGTTTCTATATTCCAGGAAGAGACAGAAGTCTTCTAGAGACACTTTGTACAGAGACACTTCTGTAGACACTTCTACAGGACCATTGCAAAAATTTTCATGTGAAGCTACTCATCCTGAGCTACAACAGAGAGAGGGTGGAGCACACTAGATTTGTGTGAGGAGAGTCTGGGTTTTATGGTTCTTGGGAGAGTGCTGAAGAAATAGCCACCAGGATCCCTGTGCTGAATCATTCTTCTACATTGTATATGCCATATTTCTTGGGTGGATAACTCCCTTCCTCCTGGGTGGGAAAAGCAGTTGCCCCACTCTTTGGACTCCTTCTTGCCCTACATGTGGAGCTTATGCCCTGCTAAGGAGTATAGCCAGAGGCTCTTTCAAGGACCAAGCCTAACAGGCAACTGGCAAGTGGAGACAGGCAGAGGTAGATCACACGGTACCTTAGGACTTTTGCTGACCAGCCCCTGGGCTGGATGCTGGTAAAAGCTGGACTTGGTTTGTAGTATGGTCCTTTCCATGTGAAACCAGGCCCAGCAGAGTCAGCCAGAAACTGTGTACCACTTGTAGCTTCTAGCAGATTTCTAAAGGCCAGTCATAAGGAGTGCCTTACATTACTCTGCACCAGAATCTCTCCCAAAAAGTCCAGAACCAGCACATTCAGTGGCCAGCTTTAGATAACATAGCAGGATCCAATAAGCTTCACAAGTAGCATAACCACAGGGACATATTGGCAGACACCAAACCCTGTTTAGGTGAATTACACTTCATGTGGTAAACACCAGCACAGTAGCTTGCATGCCATGGTCAGTGTTGAGCTTCACAGTCATCCAGATAGAACGGTGATCAGACACATGAATAGGCCAATAGCAATCAACAATTAATTACAACAGAAAAGTCCACATAGCATACAAGAGGGGCATTCTTGGAGCACCCCACTCAAATATTCATGGAAACTATACCAATGGGATCCACAGGACAGCTACTACATAGGGCCTACCCACAAAGACTGGGAGTCACAGCAGATCTATATAATACACAGAAACAAACACAAAGAGGCAGCTGGAATGGGGAGACAAGGAAACAGGCCTTAAATAAAACAACAGTATATATCACCAGAACAATAGTTAACTGAAATGTAGGCAAGAAATTTATCAGATATAGAGTCCAAAGCAACAGTTATAAGGATGCTCAACAGCATGAAATGGGACATAGAAACCATAAAAAAGAGCCAGTAAGAAATGAAGAATATAATACTTGAAGAATACACTGGATTGGATAAAGAGTAAATTAAATAAAGCAGATGATCAAATCAGCAATTTGGAAGACAAGGTAGAATAAAACAGTCAATAAGAGCATCAAAAAGAAAAAAAATAATGAGGAGAGTTTAAGAGACTTTAGGGACAACATGAGTCATAACAACATCCACATCTCAGGGGCCACAAAAGGAGAAGAGAGAGAGAGAGCAAGAGATCAGGAACCTATTTGAAGAAATAATGACCAAAAGTCCAGGAAGTACAGAGAGTCCCAAATAAGATAGACTTAAAGAGGCCCACACCAAGACACATCAAAATCAAGATGCAAAATATTAAAGACAAAGAGAGAATTTTAAAAGCTATAAGGAATAGACAGTTACCAACAAGGAATCTCCTATATAACTGTTAGCGCATTTCTGTTTTTTTTTCTTCATTTTATTTTACTTATTTTTATTTTTTTTTTATCACCATGTCAAATGACTTCTCAACAGAAACATTTTAGACTAGAAGGGATTGGTATGACATATGCAAAGTGATAAAAATCCAGGACTTACAAACATGACTACCTTACCTAGCAAGGCTAGCATTTAAAATTGAAGGAGAAATAAATATGATCCCATACAAGAAAGAGCTAAAGTACTTTGTTACAACTAAATCAGTATTACAAGAAAAGTTAAACAGTCTTCTTGAAGAAGTTGGAGGAGGAAGAAAAGGAAAAGAAGAAGGAGTAGGAGGAGAAAAAGATAGCTAAAAGAATAAAATGGCAATAAATATGTTCCATTGGATAATCACTTTAAATGTAAATGGCTTGAATGCTCCAATAAAAAGATATACAGTAGCTGAATGGATAACAAAATAAGACCCATTTATATGCTGTTCACAAGATACCTACCTCAGAGTGAAGTACACAGACTAAAAGTAAAAGAATGAAAAATGATATTTCATACAAATGGGAGAGAAAAATAGCTGGGGTAGCAATACTTATATCTAACAATATAGATTTTAAAACAAAGTCTATAGTAAGACACAAAGAATGACACTACATAATAATAAAGGGAGCACTCAAACAAGAGGTTATAACCCTTGAAAACATTTCTGCACACAATATAGGAGCACTTAATATGTAAAGCAAATCTTGATGGAAATAAAGGGAGAGACTGACAGTAATGTAGTCATATTAGGAAATCTTAACACATTGCGGACCAGTAGTTTTATTGCTAGCTTTACCCAGTGGTTCAAGTTTCTATTGAACGAGTACAAAAAACGTTTTACATAAATGTTAAAGGCACGCTTTAAAAATAAATACCTATTGAATTTTGAAGTTATTTATTACATATTCTTACAAGCTAATATCTTTTTAAAGTATGATACTTTGTAAAACACTGTGTAATATGAAGCGAGAATTCTCGTGATCCGTCTGCAATGTATTAACACCCTATTGACATCAATGGATAGATTTTCCAGACAGAAAATCAACAAGGAAACTTTGGCCTTCAATGATACACTAGATCAGATGGATTTAACTGATATCTTCAGAACATTTTACCACAAAGCCACATAATATACATTCTGTTCCAGTGGACATGGCACATTTTCAAGGATAGAACACATTTTAGAACACAAAAGAAGTCTCAATGAATTCAAGAAGACAAATCATATCAAGCATGTTCTCTGACCATAATGCTATGAAAGTATAAACCAATTACAAGAAGAAAACTGAAAAACACACAAACACATGGAGGTTAAATGATATGTTATTAAACAATTATTGGGTTAACAATGAGTTCAAGTAAGAAATCAAAGGTACCTTAAAACAAATAAAAATGAGTAATAACAACCCAAAGTTTGTGGGACACAGCAAAAGGAGTACTAAAAGGTAAGTTCATAGCATTACAGAACTGTCTGAGAAAAGAAGAAAAATCTCAACTAAACAATCTAACTATATACTTACAGGAACTTGAAAAAGAACAACAAACAAAGCCAAAGTGAGTAGAAGGAAAGAAATAATAAAGATAAGAGCAGAAACAAATGAAATGTATTCTAAAATAAATATAAAAGATCAATGAATACAATATTTGGTTCTTTAAAAAGATTAAAAAGTTGATGAACCTTTACTCAGACTCATTAAGAAAAAAAGAGAGAGAGAGAGAGAGAGAGATGACCCAAATAAAGAAAATAATCAATGAAAGAGAGGAGTAACAGTTGTCATTATAGAAATACAAAGGATTGTAAGAAAATACTATGAACAACTATATATCAACAAATTAGACAAATTTGCATGAAATAGACAAATTTCTAGAGATTGTATAACCTCTCAAAACTAAATCAGGAAGAATAAGAGGATCCAAATAGAAAATTACTTCTAGTAAAATTGAAAGAGTAATAATAAAATAAACCAATAACATTTAACAGTCCTGGAACAGATAGCTTCACAGGTGAATTTCACCAAACATTCAAATAAGAACTAACACCAATCCTCAAACTTTCCCAAAAAATACAAGAGGAGAGAAGGCTTTCAAGCTTACTTAATGAGGCAAGCATTATACTAATTCCAAAGCCATATAAAGATACTACCAAGAAAGAAAATTATAGGCCAATACCTCTGATAAACATACATGCAAAAGTCCTCAAAAATATTAGCAAACCAAATTCAGTAATATACTTCAAAGATTATGCACCATGACCAAGTGGGATTTAGTCTGGGGATGCAAGTTTGGCACAATATCTGCAACACAAAAAAAATGTTATAAACCACATGAACAAAATGAAAGACAAAAACCACATGACCATATCAATAGATGCAAATAAAAACATTGGACAAAATCCAACACCTAGTTACGATAAAATCTCTCAGCAAATTGGGGATAGAGAGAACATACTTTAACATAATAAAGGCCATATATGACAAACAACCATCATTATACTCAATGGGAAAAAACTGCAAGCATTTCCCTTAATATTTCTAACAAAAAAAGGATGTCTGCTTTCACCACTCTTACTCAACATAGTGCCGGAAATCCTAGCCATGGCAATCAGATAAAAAGAAGAAATAAAAAATACATCCAAATTATCTTTATTTTCATATGACATGATACAATATATAGTGAGTCCTAAAAATTCCACCAAAAATATATTAGAACAGATAAATGAATTCAGTAAAGTAGTAAGATACAAAATAATTATCCAGAAATCAGTTGCATTTCTATATACCAATAATGAACTAACAAAAAGGGAAACTGAGAAAACAATCCCATTCACATTGATTAAAAGAGAATAAAATACCTAGGAGTACCGGGAGCCATAAAAGCAGAATTCGGTCTTACTTCCTGGTCAGCCCTACTTCCTGATTAAGCAAGAACAAAGAAAGTCCGTGCGCGCCAAAGAAGCCCGCGCGCCAAGGGCCAGAAGAACCTCCCACATCAGAAAAACCAATCAGCTAGGACAGATACCCAGTCCCCAACCAATCATCCCATGGCAACTCCTTATCCTACCCCTCCCCTCCTGAGTGCTTATATACTGCAACACTCGAATAAAAAAACGAGGCTTGATCAGAACCCTGTCTTGCCTCCGTTCTTCGCGTTCCTTGTTTGTTTCATTCTCTTAGGTGGTTCCTGTGTGCCTTCGTTGCTGCCCCGCGGGCTGGGGCATCTGGCGCCCAACGTGGGGCACCCTGGGGACCCCCGATGAGAACGTCTACCAGAGAAGCCCTGGCCAGGCACCCCCCCAGAGTCGCCGCGAGGACCCGAGAGTGAAGACTCAGCACTAGATCACCACGGTCCCACCCGCCGTGAGACAGATGGGAGGAAGGTAGGTAGACGATTTTTTAAACAAGATTTCAGAACATTTCACCCCTTTTTGCTCGACTGCTATTATTGGCTCTCTTGGTCGATTCCTTCCTGCCCACTAATAAGCACTCACTTGCCGATTTGGGGAAGAGTGAAGGGTACCCATCTCTGGCTGTGAGAACTCTGATTCACTTGAATTAGTATCGTCGCCCGGCTTTCTTGTCGCGAATTCTCTCCAATTAGATCTACTCTTAAAACCTTGAGCTTGCTTTGAACAAAAGGTCGTTCACCTCACAGACTCAACAAAGGGAATTCCTACTCCCTGACAAGGGCAAAAGGGGTCTTCCCGTCTGTGTGGATCCGTGTAGGCGGATTATACCTACCGACTGTTTCACGCAAGCAAGGGAGTAAAGGGTAGATTCGAAAAGAGAGTAATTCCGCCTGAATCCCTGGGTTGACGGGAAAATTCAGGCTGACCTGGAACGGGGATTATACGTCCCAGAGGCTTACGTGGGGGAAGGGGTCACTCGGAGAGCCATCCAGTCGACCAATAATGGGGAATTCTTTGAGTACCCATGAAATGTTCCTTGAGGGTGTCAAGATATCCCTCAGAGCGCGCGCGAGGAATAAGGGTTAAAAGAAAAGACCTTAGGCAGTTCTTTGAGTTTGTTCATGATACCTGCCCTTGGTTCCCCCTAGAAGGAACTATTAATCAAAAACGCTGGGAACGGGTAGGAGATGCCCTACAGGATTTTTATTGGGCCCTTGGCCCTGAGAAGATTCCCGTTACTGCCTTTTCTTATTGGAACCTAATTCATGACATTCTAAAAATCCATTCTCAGGACCCTGATGTTAGAGAGGTCATCAAAACAGGAGAGGAGATTCTTAAGGAAAACTCCCGTCCCACCTCAACATGCCCTTCAGTCGTTATAGATCTCCCAGGAGAACCCCCAGAGACCCCTAAAGCCCAAAAACCTTTAAATATTAAAAAAGAACCAGAAAAGCCACAAGAAAAAATCCCCAATATCTACCCCTCGCTTACCTTTAAAAAAGATTACTCGGATCACCTAACCCCCGAAGAACAAGAAACCTTAGATGAGGAGGCGGCTCGCTATCATAATGACCCTTGGCGCCTAACTGCCCCGGCGCTTCATAGAGCCCCCCCCCTATAATCCCAATTCCCTAGTTCATCCTTCTCCTCTTCCAGATTTTAACTCCCGTCCATCTGACCCCATCAGACAAGGTAAAATAACCCTTGCTCGAGAAGTTTCTTCTTTAAAGGAAATTTTACAGCAGAAACGAGAGCATGTCCAACTTATTAAAGAAATTCAAGCCCTCGAGGCTGAGCTTTCCACCCTAAGTCCTACCCAACAGAATACTCCTCCCTCAACAAAATCACCCCTCAACAGACGAAAAACTAAAACTAAAGCCCCGCCCCAGGCCCTATCGGCTAAAAACAAACCCCCTCTCCTTGCCTTCCAGGTCACCCGCAGTCGCGGCCCTAAACCCCCCTCAAAAGATATAGGGGAAGAGGAAGAAAACTCCCCTGATGAAGATGATACTCCCCCAGACTCCGAAAATCCTGATCAAGACCCTACAGATAATGACTCTGAAACAGAGGACCCAAACCCCGAGCCCCAACACAAGAATCAGAAATACCGTCGCCTAAACCTTAAACACATAAAAGATTTAAAGGCGGCGGTTACTAATTATGGGCCCACGGCTCCTTATACAGTAGCTATACTCGAAAGCCTGAGTGATTGCTGGCTAACTCCTAATGATTGGATCTCTCTAGCCCGAGCGACACTCTCGGGGGGTGAATATGTCCTCTGGAGAACAGATTTTGTTGAAAACTGCCGAGAAACCGCCCAGCGCAATAGTGAAAGCAAAACCTCGCACTCTTGGGGACGAGAGATAAGTTACTCGGCCGGAGTCCCTATGACTCCAATGAGGCACAGGCGGCCTTCCCCCCTGGGTTATTAGCTCAAATTCAAAACGCAGGCCTTAAGGCCTGGCGCCGACTCCCCCCAAAGGGCTCAGCCACAACCTCCTTGGCCAAGGTCCGACAGGGCCCTGATGAGCCTTATAGCGATTTCATCAGTCGCCTCACTGATGCCTCGGAACGGCTGATTGGCGAGGCGAGAATGAGAGCACATTTATTAAACATCTTGCCTATGAGAATGCCAACCCGGTATGTCAGGAAACCTTAAGACCTTACCGGTGTGGGAGCCTTTCTGATTATATCAAGTTATGTTCAGGGATTGGTACTTCCCACTCTCTTGGCCTAGCTATAGGGGCAGCTTTAAAGAACTTCGGCCCGGAAAAACAAAGAGCCTGTTATAACTGTAAACAACCTGGGCATTTTGCTCGTGACTGTCCTACAAAGGAGCCTCAGATGCCAACCCTCCAGAAACCCCCCTCTAACAACTCATCAGATCGAAAATCCCCTAGAACCCCCTGCCCACGCTGCCGGCGTAGTCTTCACTGGGCTAAGGAATGCTACTCTAAAACGGATATAGAGGGCAAGCCTTTACCACCAAAACAGGGAAACTTCCAGAGGTGCCAGCCCTCGGCCCCAAACCAGGGACTGAATCAGGGGGCTATCCGATTTGTCCCACAGACGCTACCCCCTCAACAGATCCTTCACACTCAGGAGTCGGTTCCCTCCTCCGGGCCACCCCCGGCAGTGCAGGATTGGACCTCTGTGCTTCCACCGACTCTATTAATTCCCGATCAAGGCATTCAGCTCCTCCCTACAGAGACATTTGGACCCTTACCTCCCGAGACCTTTGGTTTAGTATTAGGTCGAGGAAGCTCCACATTAGCTGGCCTCCACATTACCCCTGGGGTCATCGACAATGACTATACAGGCCAAATCACCCTCCTAGCTTCAGCCCCATCCGGGCCTATATCTATTCCCAAGGGAAAGAGAATAGCCCAACTTATCTTACTCCCCCTAAAACCTACTAATAAAAGTCACTCCCAATGCCCCAGACAAGAATCCGCCCTCGGGTCATCTGATACCTACTGGGTACAGCAGATTACTCCAGAGAGACCATTTTTAACCCTACAATTAGATGGAAAAACCTTTAAAGGCCTAGTCGATACAGGGGCCGATGCCACAGTAATCTCAGACCAACACTGGCCACCAAACTGGCCTTGCGAGGTCTCCCTGTCTCACCTTAAGGGAATTGGCCAGTCCACCAACCCAAAACAAAGCTCAAAAATATTAACTTGGAAAGACAGCGAGGGTAATTCCGGACAGGTACAGCCCTACATTGTTCCGGGCCTTCCTGTCAACCTTTGGGGGCGGGATATCTTATCCCAATTAATGCTCATCATGTGTAGCCCCAACGAAATTATTACTCAACAGATGCTCAACCAAGGGTTTTTACCAGGGCAAGGACTGGGGAGAAACAAACAGGGAATAAAGGTCCCATTATCCATAACACCAAGGAACAATCGTTCAGGCCTAGGGAGTGAACATTTTCCTTAGCGGCCATTGACTTTCCTGTACCCCACGCAGACAAGATAAAATGGAAATCTGATTCCCCCGTTTGGGTAGATCAATGGCCTCTAAATAACGAAAAACTTACAGCTGCCACTAAGTTAGTACAGGAGCAATTGGCTGCTGGACATTTAGAACCCACTACCTCTCCTTGGAATACTCCCATATTCATAATTAAGAAGAAAACAGGAACGTGGAGACTTCTCCAAGACCTCAGGGAAATCAACAAAACCATGTTCACGATGGGAGCCCTCCAACCAGGCCTTCCCTCCCCTATTGCCATTCCCGTCAACTATTACAAAATTATTATTGACCTCAAGGATTGTTTTTTCACCATCCCCCTGCACCCCCAAGACAGAGAACGTTTTGCGTTCAGTCTCCCCGTTACTAATTTTAAAGGACCTATGCCCCGGTACCAATGGAAAGTACTCCCTCAAGGCATGGCAAATAGCCCCACCCTATGCCAGAAATTTGTGGCCTAAGCTATAGATCCTCTCAGACCTTGCTGGCCTTCCATCTACATTATACATTACATGGATGACATTCTCCTAGCAGGAGCTTCATGCTCTGAAGTCCTCAAATGCAGCCAAGAACTGGCTGCCCGTCTTTCCTCTTTGGGGCTTCGAATAGCTCCTAACAAAATACAGCTTAAAGACCCCTATTACTATCTTGGTTTCGAGCTAAATCAAAACAGCATTACCACTCAAAAAATTCAATTAAGAACTGATCAATTACAAACCCTCAATGATTTCCAGAAATTCTTAGGAGATATCAACTGGCTTAGACCCTACTTAAGACTAAAGACGGGAGATTTAAAACCCCTCTTTGATATCCTACAAGGAGACCCTGATCCCCTTTCCCCCCGTAAACTCTCTTCAGAGGCTAAATCTTCCCTCTTCAAGGTTGAAATTGGCATCCAGCAGCAACAAATTACCTTCCTATCCTATGATAAACCTTTTTCGCTTATCATCTGTGCTACTACCCACACACCTACAGGAGTTTTATGGCAGGACAACCCCTTACTCTGGATCCATTTACCCTCATCCCCCTCCCGAGTTCTTATTCCATATCCATCATTAATAGCCAAAATCCTCCGATTAGGCAGGGAACGGAGCCGTCAATATTTTGGTCGAGACCCCGATCATATTATACTCCCCCCACAGCTCCAGCTCCCATACTGCCTCCCATTAGACCTCCATCCACCAAGGACTCTATGTTATCCTTACTCTCTGCTACCCTCCACACCCTAAACCAATCTAACCCCGATATCACCCAGTCCTGTTGGTTGTGTCTCTCCGCCATCCCTCCCTTCTATGAAGGCATAGCAACATCCAACAGTTACTCCATTGTTCAGAACATCTCTCAATGCCGTTGGCAATTCAGTGGACGACAGGGAAAAATAACACTCCAGGCTGTCTCTGGATCGGGACTCTGCCTAGGGCCCGTGCCTACTTCACATCGGCACCTCTGTAATCAAATAATTACCCCTCAGAATAATCAAGAATATTTAATTCCTAACAATAACACATGGAGGGCCTGCAGTGATGGCCTGACACCGTGCATCTATGCCCCACTCCTCAGTAACTCCTTTTGTGTACAAGTTTCCTTAGTTCCTAAAGTATCCTATTTTAGTGATGAACAATTTTCCCACTCGTTATTCCCCGACAATGCCTCCCTTGATCCTTCCCTCAGACAGAAAAGGGAACTTATTACAACCCTCACGGTGGCCACCCTCTTAGGCCTCGGCGCCACGGGTACAGGGGTCGGAATAACCTCTCTTGTTCTTTCCAATCAATATTACAACCAATTACAAGAAGCTATTGATGAGGACATCAAAAGTCTAGAAGGTGCCATTTCTCATCTACAAGAATCCATGACGTCTCTAGCCGAGGTGGTACTCCAAAACCGATGAGGCCTGGATCTACTTCTTCTACAACAGGGAGGCCTCTGCGCCGCCTGAGAGGAACAATGCTGCTTTTATGTTAACCATTCTGGGGTTATTAAAGATTCACTGACAAAGGTCAGAGATAGATTAGAGAAAAGGCGAAAGCTAAGAGAACAAAATCAAGATTGGATAGAACGATGGTTTAACACCACCCCCCTGGCTTTCAACCCTATTACCCTCTATCCTAGGCCCTCTAGTCGGTCTACTCCTACTCCTTGCTTTTGGACTGTGGGCCTTTAGAAGGCTCCCACATTTTATCAAACAACAAATAGATTCCCTCATAGCCAAACCCATACAAGTACATTATCACCGCTTAGCTGAGGCTGACCGTGAACAGGACTATGACCTCTACCAGCGCTCCCTCCCTACGGGGACAGCATGATGACCAGAAGAATGCTTACCTACTCCCCTCCAGGAGAAAGGTATGGGCACCGAGCTGAGTGCAGAACAAAGCACTGCAAGGGAAGGTCTCATAATCTTTCGACCCCCTCTGGGTTTCCCTGAGAGTATACCTGGCTTACATAGAGGTTGGTATCTATCAAATTTTTTTCTCTTAGATGGCCAACAGAGATGCCCATACCGCATCCTACTCGGATACTGTCTAATGAAGCAAGCCCTGGTGAGCTTGGCTGGCGGCCAATGACGGGTAAGAGGAGACGGCATACGCTGAGGGGCTCTTCTATAGGCCCTACCTGCAACCTAAGACAGGCACTGGATCAGAGCGATTCAGTTAGGCCAATGACGGGTAATGCAGGCGTTAAACCAGGTATCCCGAGTCTCCCGACCTAAGACAGGCGCAGCCACCGCGGGGAAGGCTCTCTGGCCTTAATTCCAGGCTCTACCTCTCCTCCCCAAAAGATACCGAGAGCCGTTACCTGTAGGCTTGGGAAACCCACGGGAGGAGCCGGGTCACTACTCCCTCGCTCGGTTAAAGCCCACTCCTGCTTAAAAACAGAAAGGGAGGAGATGCCGGGAGCCATAAAAGCAGAATTTGGTCTTTCTTCCTGGTCAGCCCTACTTCCTGATTAAGCAAGAACAAAGAAAGCCCGTGCGCGCCAAGGGCCAGAAGAACCTCCCACATCAGAAAAACCAATCAGCTAGGACAGATACCCAGTCCCCAACCAATCATCCCATGGCAACTCCTTATCCTACCCCTCCCCTCCTGAGTGCTTATATACTGCAACACTCGAATAAAAAAATGAGGCTTGATCAGAACCCTGTCTTGCCTCCGTTCTTCGCGTTCCTTGTTTGTTTCATTCTCTTAGGTGGTTCCTGTGTGCCTTCGTTGCTGCCCCGCGGGCCGGGGCATAGGAGTAAATTTAATCAAGGATTTAAAAGACCTGTCTGCAGAAAATTATATAAGACTTTGGAGAAAGAAATTGAAGGAGATACACATAAGTAGAAGCATATACTGTATTCATAAATAGGAATAATTAACATAATTGAAATGTCTATACTACCCAAAGGAATCTATATATTCAATGCAATTCCTATCAAGATACCAATGTAGTATCTCACAGAACTAGAAAAAGTATTTCAAAAATTTACATGAAACCAACAAAGAACCTGAATAGCAATATTTATTGTGAGAATGAAGAACAAAGTTGTAATAATCATACTACCTGATATCAAACTATACTAGAAGGCTATAATAATCAAAAGAGCATGCCACTAACATAAAAACTGATCAATGGAACAGAATAGAAAGCCCAAAATAAACCCACCTCCTCCTAGTTAATTAATATTTGACAAAGAAGGCAAAATATACAATGAAGTAAAGATAGTCTATTTCATAAATGGATTTGGGAATATTGGACAGATAATTGCAAATAAATGAAAATATACCACCTTCTTACAAAATGCACAAGAAGCAATGCAAAATGGATTAAAGACTTAAATGCAAGTTTCAAACCCATAAAAATCCTAGAAGAAAACATAAGCAGTAAAATATTGGATATTTCTAGTAACAATATTTTTTCTGATATATCTCCTCTGCCCAAGGAAATAAAATAAAAATAAACAAATGGGCTTATATCAAAGGAAAAAAAGTTTTTGCACAGCAAAGGAAACCATCAACAAAATGAAAAGACAACCCATTTAATGTGAGAGCATATTCACAATAAATCTAATAAGGGGGTAATATCCAAAATTTATAAAGACCTTATAAAACTCAATAACAAAAAAAATCCAGTTTAAAAATGGGAAAAGTAGAGATAAAAAATGGTAGCAGAATAAGTGGATGCTCCACAGACACACTCCCAAGACCAAACTGAAACTACAACTAAAATACAGAATAACAAACAAACAAAAGACAGCCTCAATAATCAACTGAAGACTAGCTGGAGAGAACACTGATAACTAAGGACATAAAGTGGAGACCACATACAAACTGGTAGGAAGTATGGAGCAGGGAAAGGGATGGATGTCCTCACACAGAAAGCAGCTGAAGTTCCAGAGAGATATCTCAGGTGTGGGGAGTTCCGACTGAGAACTCTGAGGTCTAAACCCCAAGCTGGGCCCACCAGCAGAGATCACCAGAACTGAGAAAGGTGCCCACATAACATCTGGCTGTGAAAAGCATCAGAGTGGCGGCCAGACAGTGAGAGACTGCTGGAAATGTAGTCATCCTCTTAAAGGGGCACCATGCAAAATTTAATGTGCAGCCACTCACCTTGGGCTCTGGCAGAAGAAGGGCAGAGTGTAATGCAGCTGTGTGAGCAGAAGCCAGGACTGGGGCATCTGGGATTAGAGTTCAGAGGGTAGAGCCTCAAGTTCCCTGTGCTGAGGCATTCTGGCAAGCTGCAAAGGACATCCTCCTCAGGCAGACCTTGCTATCCACGTGTTATTTGACTGGAGGGAAAGACAATTACCTCACCCTATAGGAAAACCCCTTGTCCCACCCTGTAGAGTTTTTGAGACCCAGTAAGAAACTTAGAATAACAATTAGCCTCCAGGCAAAAGTAATTGCCCCACCCTGTTGGAAAACCTCTCACACGACCTGTAGACTATTGTCTTAGGCTACTTAAGACAAAATCTAATCATTCTTCAAGCAAAGACCGGTCTCTGGAGGTTTTGAGTGTTTGCCTGATCTAATTAGCCAGAAACAGCATTTGATGCTGTCCTGCACTAGAGATTGGGAAGTGTAGCAGATCTATCTAATGCATAGTCACAAACCCAAACTGGCAGCAAAAATGGGGAGACAAAAAACAACTCCCAAATGAATGAACAAGAAAATTCTCCAGAGTAAGAGCTAAAGGAAATGGAGATAAGAAATTTATCAGATATAGAGTTCAGAATAATGATGGCAAAGATGCTCAATAGCATGTGAAAAGATATAGTAACTATGAAGAATGACATAGCAGTAATAAAGAACACAGTTGAAGGAATACACAGCAGATTAGGGGAAGCTGAGGACTGGATCAGTGAAATAGAAGATAGGGTAAAAAAAATCACACAATCAGAGAATCAAAAAGAAAAAAACAATTAAAAAATAGGAGGACAGCTTAAAGGAGCTGTGGGACAACATGAAACGTAACAATATTCTCATAATAGGTGATATTGTACATAGAAAACCCTAAAGACTGTGCTAAACAAACAAACAAAAACCACTAGATTTAGTAAATTAATGCAGTAATGTAGCAGGATACAAAATCAATGCCCCAAAATCGATGGCTTGTTTTTACATGAATAATGAGTTCTCAGAAGGAGAAACTAAATAAACAATTCCATTTGCCATTGGAAAAGAAAAACATTAAGATGCTTAGGAATAAATTTAACCAAGGAGGTAAAAGACTTTAATTCAGAAAACTATAGGATATTGAAAAAATAGATTGAAGAAGATATAAGGTAAGTGAAAGAATAGACTGTGTTGGTGGATTGATAGAATTAATGTCATTAAATTATCCATACCACTCAAAACAATCCACAGATTCAATAGAATCCATATTAAAAATACAAACAGAATATTTCACAGATCTAGAACAAATACTTCAAAAATATATATTGAATCAAGAAAGACTCCAAATATCTGCAGTAATCTTGAGAAAGATTAACAATGCTGGAGGAATCACAATATTAGACATCAAGTTATACTACAAAGCCACCATAATAAAAATAGCCTGGTACTGCCACAAAAACATGAGTATAGATCAATGCAATAGGATAGAGAACCCATAAATTGATGCAAGTCATTACGCTCAATTAATATTTGACAAAAAAGCAAGAACATAAAATGGAATCAAGATAGTGTCTTCAATAAATAGTTTTGAGAAAATTAGATAAGTCCAAAAAAATGAAACTAGACTACCAACTTACACCATACACAAGAATAAACACAAAATGAATAGACTTAAATGTAAGTCAGGAAACCATAAAAATCTTAGTAGAAACCATAGGTAGCAAAATCTCCAACAACCCTGGTAGGAAATATTTTATGAACACATATCCTAGGGCAAAGAAACAAAGGAGAAAGTCAACAAATGGTATTATATCAAAATAAAAAGCTTCTGCTCATCAAAGGAAGCCATCAAAAAAATGAAAAGGGAGACCACTGTGTGGGAGAACATATTTGGCAATGATACCTCTGATAAAGGGTTAATATCCAAAATATATAAATAGCTCATACAACTAAACAAAAGGAGACAAACAATCCAATTAAAAAATGGGCAAAGGACCAAAATAGACACTTCTCTGCAACGGACATACATATGGCCAAGAGACATATGAAAAAATGCTCAAAGTCACTGATCATCAGAGAAATGCAATTTAAAAACACAATGAGGTATCACCTTACACCTGTCAGAATGGTTACCATCAATATTTAAAAACAAACAAACAAAAAAACAAACAAATGCTGGTGAGCATGTGGAGAAAAAGGAACCTTAGTACATTGCTGATGGGAATGCAGACTGGTGCAGCCATTATGGAAAATATTATGGAGTTTCCTCAAAAAGTTATAAATGGAACTCCCATTTTATGTGATCTCACTTCTAGGAATATATCCTAAGAAACCCAAAATACCAATAAAAAAGAATGTATGCACCCCTATGTTCATAGCAGCACAATCTACAATAGCTAAGATCCGGAAATAGCCCAGTGTCCATCAGTAGATGAGTGGATAAAAACTCAGTGCTACATTTATACCATGGAATACTATGCAGCAGTAAAAAGGAATGATCTCTTATCCTTGGGACGGCATGAAGGGACCTGGAGAGTATTATCCTAAGCAAAATAATCTGGGGTAGTACTACTAATATCTGACAAAATAGACTTCAAAGTGAAGGCCATAACAAGAGATAATAAAGGCCAATTCATAAAACTAAAGGGATCAATACAACAAGAGGATATAAATCTGGTAAACACATATGAATCCTATACATGAGCATCCAAATACATAAAAAAAAAACTTCTGGACAATATCACGGGAGAGATAAACAGCAATAAAATCATAGTAGTAGACTTTAACACCACACTGGCATCACTGGATAGATCTTCTAGAGAAGAAAATCAACAAGGAAACAGTGATCCTAAATGACACACTAAATGAGATGGAATTAATTGACATTTTTACAACAGTTCACCTCAAAGCTACAGAATATATATTCTTCTCAAGTTCACATGGGACATTTTCAAACATAGACCATATGGTAGGACATAAACTAAGTCTCTACAAGTTCAAAAAGATTGAACTAACATGAAACATGTTCTCTGATCACCATGGCATGAAATTAGAAATCAACTAAAATAAAAACAATCAAAAACATTTGAACACATGGAGGCTAAATAGCATGTTATTAAACAATGAATGGGTTGCCAAAGAGATCAAAGAAAAAAAAATTAAAAATCCTGGAAACAACTGAAATTGAACACACAACAAACCAAAATCTATGGGACACAGTGAAAGCTATCCTGAGAGGGAAGTTCATAGCATTAGAGGCTTACCTAAAAAAAAAAAAAAAACACATGAAAAACACCCTTGCTTGTTTGGCTCAGTGGGAAAGTAACAGCCCATGGACGGAAGGGTTCAATTCTGGTAAAGGGCCTGTACCTAGGTTGCAGGCTCAGTACTTGGCCCTGGTGGTGGCACGTGTGGGAGGTAACCAATCGATGTACTTCTATTGCATCGATGTTTCTCTCTGTCTCTCTCCATCCCTTCTACTCTTTCTAAAAATTATGAAAAAATATCCTTCAGTGAGTATTAAAAAAATTTGTAATAAGCCATCTTTCCCTAGAAATTAAAAAAAAAAAGAAAGAGAACAGCAAGAAAAGCCCACAGTAAATAGAAGGGAAATAACAAAGATCAGAGTGGAAATAATTGACATAGAGACTAAAATATCAATACGAAGATTAATAAAACCAAGAGCTGGTTCTTTGAAAAGATAAACAAGACTGATAAACCTCTAGATAGACTCATCAAGAAACAAAGAGAGAGGACAAAAAAAAAAAATAGAAATGAAAGAGGTGAAGTTACAACTGACTTTACAGAAATACAAAAGATTGTAAAAAAAAAAAATGCAAAAAACTGGACAACCTGGATGAAATGGACGTATTCCTAGAAAAATACAATCTTCCAAAACTCAATCAAGAAGAATCAGATAATCCGAATAGGCCCATAACTACTGATGAAATTGAAGCAGTATTAAAAAAACAACAACACACAAGCCCTAGCTGGCTTGGCTCAGTGGATTAAGCATCAGCCTACAGACTGAAGAGTCCCAGGTTCAAATCCAGCCAAGGGCACATGCCCAGGTTGTGGGCTTGATCTCCAGTGGGGTGCATGTGGGAGGCAGCTGATCAATGATTCTCTCTCATCAATGATTTTCTCACATCTTGATGTTTCTATCTCTCCTTCTCCCTTCCTCTCTGAAATCAGTAAATATATTTTAAAATGTTTTAAAAACAAAAACAAAAACAAACAAACAAAAATACACAAAACCCCAGGCAAACAAAAGCCCTGGTCTATATGGCTTCACAGGGGAGTTTTACCAGACATTCAAAGAATGAATAATTCCTATCCTCCTCAAACTATGCTAAAAAATTAAAAATGGAACTTCCTTTTGACCCAGTGATCCCACTCCTAGGAACATATCCTAAGAATCCTGAAACACCAGTCAGAAAGAACATATGCAGCCCTATGTTCATTGCAGCACAATGTACAATAGCGAAGATTTGGAAGCAGCCCAAGTGCCCATAACAGATGAGTGGATAAAAAGCTGTAGTACATTTACACAATGGAATACTATGCATCTGTAAAAAAGAAAGAACTCTTACCATTTGTAACAGCATGGGTGGACCTAGAAAAATTTTGCTAAGCAAAGTAAGCCAGTCAGAGAAAGGTAAGTATCACATTATCTTACTCATATGTGGAATCTAATGAACAAAACAAGCTGATGAACAAAATAGATCCAAAGATATAGAAGCATGGAACAGACTGATAAATTACAGTGGGAAGGCAGAGGTGGGGTGGGATGGGGGTGTGAAGGATTAACTATAAACATATGAATATATGCATAGACCATGGACACAGACAATAGAGTGGTAAAGGCTTGGGAGGGGCAGGTGCAGGGTAGAGGATCAATGTGAAAAAACAAAGGGGACATCTGTAATACTTTCAACAATAAAGATAAATTAAAAAATAAAAATCAAAGTGAATTTCCAATGACATTAGGAAAAAATAATAAACACATGCATGGAGCCTCTGAACCCCATTTAAGGTTCTCTCTTGTCATGTCCCATGGCCATTGGTGATTTCCTCTCAGTTTTTTCCACTCCTTTTGTGATCAAGCTCCCAATCTAATTAGCCTTTTCTTCTAGGTTTAGTGTGTATCCTTGGCAGACAGTTTTACCTATAATCCAAATCTCCTAGTCCTTGGTTCAGTCTGCATTCCCACATTGGAATCCCTTTCCCAGTTTCAGTCTGCAGTCCCTGGAGTTCAATGATTTAATCCACACTAGTGGTACCAGGTGAAGTTTGACTATATCTGACTTAAAAACAGACTGGATTCAATTTAGTCTACAGTAGTGCTTAAACACCAGCTCTTTGTTTTTCTCTAGATTCAACATTAGAAACTTCTGGTGGCAGTTGCCATTCTCCATTTGCTTGGAATTCATCCACAGTCTCCATTTTTTGAGATCTGATCTTTCAATCCTATCCCTCTTTCCAGTTTGTTAGTTATGACTGGTGTCCACAGTTCCTTGTCCTCGGTTATGGTTGGTTTATGTCAATGTGCACATGAGGTAAGGGCTAACTCTAAAAGATAATATTGGAATACAAAGACCTTAGGTATTAGTTGATTCTGAGGAAACCCAAAGACTTAGCTAAAAGACATAGGATTCATTATATCCAAAGATATGAGTGTGCCACATTATAACACACCTTCTCATTTTCTATTTAATAACTATAGTCCCAAAAGCTTCAGATATCTAGAAAAATGGCAAAATTTTACTAAAAATGACCTAGAATTAAACAGTCATTATAAGATGCTAGAGGCCCAGTGCATGAAATCACGCAAGACCCAGGCTCGCCGTGCCAGTGGGACCCCAGTCCCACCACACCAGCAGAACCCCAGACCCACCATGCGGGAGTAGCTTGCCACTGCTAGCCACCGCGCCATGTGAACCGCGAGCCCCACACGAGCACCTCAATGCCATGTGAGCCATGAGAGCCATGAGAGCCATGAGCCCTGCCCTGCTGCCATGAGAGGCTCATGGCTTGCGGACTCGGGGGAGAGACAGAGTTGCTCCATGCACCTCCTGGTGACTGGTCATTTGGTCATTCCAGTGTTCTGGCATTACAGCCATTAGCCTTTTATAATATATATGTTCCAATTAGATTAAATTTCTCAGTTAAGAAATACACTTTGAGAGCAAGGTATTCCAAGCAGAACAGGCAGAATGGGATGTCTACTTAATTGATACACAAGAGCTTAGAGAACACTTCCAGATTCCAAACTAGGTTATATAAGATACTAGAGGCCTGGTGCACGAAATCCGTGCACTGGGGGGGGGGGTCCCTTAGCCAAGCCTGTACCCTCTCACAGTCCAGGAACCCTTGCTCCTTACCGCCCGCCTGCTCACTGATCCGTGCTGCTCCTTAGCGCTGCCACAGAGGCGGAAGAGGCACCCGCCACTGCCGCTGCACTCACCAGCTGTGATCCCGGCTTCTGGATGAGCGTCACTACCCCTGTGGGAGCGCATCGACCACCAGGGGGCAGCTCCTGTGTTGAGTGTCTGCCCCCTGGTGGTCAGTGAGCATCACAGCAACTGGTCCTTCTGGTCATTCTACTATAATGGTCGCTTAGGCTTTTATTATATAGATTGTTTTCACATAGATACAGACAACCATATGGTGGTAGTCAGAGGGAAAAGTGGATGGGGGTAGGTTGAGGTGGGCAAAGAAGGGATAAATGGGGATGGAAAGAGACTGCTTTGGGTGATGAGCATTCAATGCAGGGGGCAGGTGATGTTTTGTTGAGTTGTACACTTCAAACCTATATGATTTTTTGAACCAATGTCACCTCAATAAATTCAATAAAAAGAGACTATTAAAATTACTATTTAAAATAAAACTACCGAAAGCTACAGACAAGCTTTTTTCAGGTGTCTTTAACTTTTTAGTCAAAAATTACACTAAGGCCCAGCCTGGGTGGCTCACTGGTTGAGCATAGACCTATGAACCAGGAGGTCACAGTTTGATTCCAGGTCTGGGCATATGCCTGGGTTGCAAGCTCGAAACCCAGGGGTCGTGCAGGAGACAGCTGATCAATTATTTTATTTCATCATTGATGTTTTATTTCTCTCTTCCTTCCACTCTGAAATAGATAAAATATATATTTTTTAAAATGACACCAAGAGCTATAATAAAAAAATTTCCTAAATCTAGGGTGGAACCCCAAACATTTTTTGAACAATATAGACTTCTTATCAGGGCTTATAAATGCAGGCTACCAAATCTTCATCAGCTTTTACACATGTTGGTAGGACTTGGGGAAGCCATTCTTCCCCAAAAACACACAGGAAGAAAATGGCAAAACCACAAGGATGATACTGAAGATCTTTGACTTGAAAGGGCTTGTAATGCAGCAAGTAATTCTTAGAGTTTTATCTGTTCACATCGTGTGGTCTATTATTCTGTCATGCAAACAAAAAGAAAAATCTGTGGTAGACTTTAGATCCCATTTGGAAGCTCTCATTTTTATAATATTTGGGATTCCATACAATATTTATTTAAGGCAAATTAGACTGCTTTGTAAATTTATTATATTCTGAGATTAGTGAATTGATTTAAAGAATTCAAAAAATAAGATATGAGGTTACAGGCCTGACTGAACTCATGACTATAGCTGAGCACTTTGAAAGAATGCTAGAACAAGACACAAAATAACACCAAGGCTTTGTACCTCCCTAGGGGTCCATTATCAAAACACTGATCCAGAAATTGATGTCCCATTTGAAATAAACTGAAATGATGAAAAAGGGATTGTTCTCACAGGCCTTATGCAAATTTTTCAATATCAACTTAAGTGTCCCCAATATGGACACCTACCAGAGCTGACAGAACTCTGATGGATTTCCTGCTAAACTGCTACATTATTTCCTTAAAATAGCAAAAATAAATTAAAATTGATAGAGTTTAATAACTTTATGATATAGTATTTGGTCAAACTGGAAACTGATATTGAAAGCCTGATAGCAATATTTTTACTTTCTCTACTAAGTAAGCTAAAATGAAAATTGTACTCAGGAAAAAGCAAACAACCTAGATAAAATGTAGTTGTAAGGACAGATCAGCCTATTTATTCCTGTGGTTACAATCCAGTTCTTTGGGTAACTGGAAACAATTGTTTTTATCTTGTAAATGTTTAAGATCAAAAGGTATGACTAAAAGTTCAAGGTTCATATGACCTTTTTACTAACACCCAAAACCTTGCCTATCTCTCAAAATGATTTCAGATAGTATTAAAGATATTGGCATTGGAAATAGGATTGTCCTGCACTTAACTTTTTAAATTAAATGATGGGTACTCATTAAATACCTAGATCATTTACAAATAAGGCAAAATACCAAAGCATTAATTACTGACCATAGGGTAATCTAGGTTTGATTTCCTGCTGCAGAAAAACTAAAGATAAATTTGAGTATTTTTCCATGCTAAGCAATTTTCTATTGAAAAGCACATGTTTTGATTGAAAAAAATGGCGGCGAAAAAGACAGATGTGTCCCGAGCCTTGTCACGGAACAGATAGAAAGAACAGCTGAGGGTCGCACGAGGAGTGTTTGTTGGTGAGTTGAGGGACAGCTATACTCCAGGAGACAGTGGGGAACTGCTAGACAGGGCTCCCCTGACCAGGTAGCCCCCACTGCTGCTGGATTCCCTCCTGGAACGACCGGCTCGGACACGGAGACCGCATCATCTTGAAGGGGAAAGTAGATGTTATCGGAAGCCTGAAAATCTACAACTATGGGACCCACCAAACAGCTGCGAACCCCAGAACACCGGACCACAATTGGCGCAAACACGTGGATTCAGAGGAGCTCTACACTCCACCATAGAAAGGTCAGATTTTGCCTGGGATAAGGTGAAATCTCTGGTCCTGGCAGGAGAGAGAAACACGTGCACTGTGGGAGCTGGAGGACCGGGGGAATTCTGTGCCTAGAAAAATCCGTGGCTGTTAGGGCTGGCGTGATCTGTGAATGTGGAAGGGGGTCCTCAAAACTGCTCACGGAAGGGAACTCTAAAAGAAACCCATTTGGATCTGAAGCAAAAGGACAGCCTAAAAATTTTAAAAGTGTGCCAGCTGCTTAGACCCAAGGGGGAAAAAAGACTGCACTGACTTGCGCGCAGCCCCGGAGTTCGCACACTTATGCTGGCTCTTTTTTTTTTAATTTTTTTTTCATCTTTAAATCCTTGCTTCTGATTACTTAGCCCAATACATAGGATCACCCAATTTAGGAAACCCTAAGAGACTGCAGGGGAAAGTTGTTTTTCTGGAACCTGGGGATCAGAGCGGGAAATAAACATCAGAGAACCAGCTCTGGGGCAACCCACTCCCACAAACTGGTACTGAGTGCCACAGGGAAAGCAGGATCTAAGCACTGGCTAGAGAGTACCTATAGACCGGAGGTCAATCCAGAAACACTGCCACCCAGGGGTTGAATCACAAATTGACTTTTGTGTAAACACAAATAAAGGAATATAAGAAATAAAGCCGTACTGCCCGCTTAAAAATCAGAACTGGCTTACAACAATGAAGAGCAGTGAAACGCAGGGAACTGCAATACTGTCCTGACTAGGAAACAGGCGGCCAAACAGAACAGTAGAAGAAGTGAATGACCTTCACTAATGCACATTTTTTTAAAAATTTTTTCATCTTTTACTTAAGAAACTAACTTTTTTTCTTTTTGCCTCACTTGATTTTACCATGTTAATTATTACAATTTTATTTTCAATCAGTATTATTATTACTACTATTTTACCTTTTTTTTAAAAAAAAAGTATCATTTTATTTTCTGTTTATTTTACTTTGGGATTAAGTGTTCTACATTCTATTTTCATCTTTCCTTTAGCATCATTTTACTCTATCTCAACTTTACCTTTATGCCATCACTCTCTTCCTAACATTTCCCCTTTTGTTGTCCTGTTTCTTTTACCCTTTTCCTGCTTTAGATCTTCCATATTCTTTCCTTTTACCACCGGTTAAAATTTCACCCTACTTATATATCTAATTTCCAATCCCCTGCTCCAAGTCCATACACACCTCTCTCTTCTCTGTCTTCACTATCCAAAAAATCGTTTTTCTCTCTTTCCGTTTGTTGTTGTTTGCTTGATTGTTGATTATATCGATTTTTTATGCTTGTTTGTGAGATTATTTTGCTTATTCTTTTTTGTTTGTTTGTTTTGTTTTTGTTAGTTTTTTGCTTCTGTTTTCCCTCACCTCACTTGAAATTAGTTGTTGTTTTAGTTTGTATTCATCTCCAGGTACATTTTGCTGGCATTTGTTGAGATTAGTGGCTATTCTATTGGAGTTTTCTCCCCATATATATATATATATAGTTCATTCCCCTCTTCTTTCTTATTCTCTTCCTTTTCCTCTTACATTTTTTTTCCTTTTCTTAATTACATTTTTGCACTACTTTCTTTTTTTCTCCATTCTCCTTTCTCTATCCTCTAATTTGCCTGTCTCTGATGATCACCTTTATCTGGGGTTATTAATATCGTGAATACATTTCTGTTTAGTGCCTTGTGCCTTGTACCTGGTTGTGTTGTATTTTGTGCATTTATATCAACGCAGGAGAGAGAGAACTACATAACCAGACACCCAGAGAAGAGACCATGAGGAGACAAAAAAACAGCCCACATATGAAAGAAAAGCAGATTTTACCAGAAAAGGAAGTAAAAAAAATGGAGGCAAGCAACCTGTCAGAGAAATAATTCAGAGAAATGATCATAAGGTGGATGAAAAGAATGGACGAAAAATTCAACAATATGTGTAAGAACCAAGAGGGAATGAAGAAGAACCAAGAATAAATGAAAAATTACATTGCTGCTATAAAGAACTCAGTAGAAAGCATCAAGAGTAGACTAGAAGAAGCAGAGGACCGCATCAGTGAGCTAGAAGACAAGGTAGGAAAAAATACCCAAGTAGAACAGCTTCTAGAAAATAAAATTAAAAAGCAGGAGGAGAGCCTAAGGGAAATTTGGGACAACACGAAAGAAAAAACATCCACATAATAGGGGTTCCAGAAGGAGAGGAAACTGAGCAAGGAATAGAAAACCTGATGGAAGAAATAATGACAGAAAACTTCCCTGATATAGAGAAGAAAAAACCCACATAAATCCAAGAAGCTCACAGAGAACCAAGCAAAATGAATCTCAAAAGGCTGATGCCAAGGCACATTATAATTAAATTGGCAAACACCAATGACAAAGTAAGAATCTTAAAAGCGGCCAGAGAGCGACAGAAAGTTATATACAAAGGAACCCCCATCAGACTAGCAACTGATTTCTCAACAGAAAATAATCAGGCCAGAAGGGAATGGAATAAAATATACAAAGTCATGCAAAGGAAGGGTCTGAATCCAAGAATACTGTACCCAGCAAGCCTGTCAATCAAAATTGAAGGTGAAATCAGGAGCTTCATGGACAAAAATGGACTAAGGGTATTTATTACCACCAAACCAGCAATGCAAGTAATGCTAAAGTAGCTGCTGTAAAAAAAAGAAACAGGAAGCGAAGAAGGAACACAGGGGTAAAGAAGAAAAAGGTTGAAAAATAAGTACCTATCAATAATGACTTTAAATGTAAATGGATTAAATGCCCCAATCATAAGACATAGGGCAGTGGTTGGCAAACTGCGGCTCTTGAGAAAAATGAGGTTCTTTGGCCCCTTGACTGTGGCTCTTCCACAAAATACCATGGCCTAAGCGAGTCTATTTTGAAGAAGTGGCATTAAAAGAAGTTTCAGTTTAAAAAATTTGGCTCTCAAAAGAAATTTCAATCATTCTACTGTTGATATTTAGCTCTGTTGACTAATGAGTTTGCTGACCACTGACATATGGTAATGCATTGGATAAGAAAACACGACCCATATATCTGCTGTCTACAAGAAACCCACCTCAGAAAAAAAGGTGCACACAGACTGAGGGTGAAGAGATGAAAAAAGTTTTCCCAGGAGAATGGAAATGAAAAAAAAGCTGGGATAGAAATACTTATGTCTGACAAATTAGATCTCAAACTGAAGGACATAACAAGAGATAAGGAAGGCCACTTCATAATACTAAAGGGAGCAATCCAACAAGAAGAAATAACTCTGGTAAACATATACGCACCCAATACAGGAGCAGCCAAATACATAAAAAAAAAACTCCTAGAGGATATAAAGGAAGAGATTGAAAGCAATACAATCATAGTAGGAGACTTTAATACCACACTATCACCATTGGACAAATCCTCTAAACAAAAAATCAGCAAAGAAACATCAATCCTAAATGACTCACTAGACCAGTTGGAATTAATTGACATCTTCAGAACGTTTCACCCCAAAGCTACAGAATATACATTCTTCTCAAGTGCACATGGGTCATTTTCAAAGATAGACCATATGTTGGGTCATAGGAAAAGTCTCTTCAAATTCAAAAAGATAAAAATCATATCAAGCATCTTCTCAGATAACAGTGGCATAAAACTGGAAATCAAATACAATAAAAACAATGCAAAAAAATCGAACACATGGAGACTAAACAGCATGCAATTAAACAATGACTGGGATACCAGCGAGATCAAAGAAGAAATAAAAAACATCATGGCAACAAATGACAATGAAAACACTACAATCCAAAATCTATGGGACACTGCAAAAGCAGTCCTGAGAGGGAAGTTCATAGCTCCACAAGCCTATTTCAAAAAACAAGAAACAATGGTAATAAATTACCTAACCCTAAAACTCAAAGAGTTAGAAAGAGAGCAACAAAAAAGCCCAGTGTAAGCAGAAGGAAGGAAATAATAAAGATCAGAGCAGAGATAAATGACATTGAGACAAAAAATAAAATAAAAATAAAAAACAATACAAAAGATCAACAAAACCAAGAGCTGGTTCTTTGAAAGGATAAACAAGATTGATGAATTTCCAGCCAGGCTCACCAAGAAGCAAAGAGAGAGGACCCAAAAAACAAAATCAGAAATGAAAGAGGCAAAATAACAACAGACCCCACAGAAACACAAAGGATTGTTAAAAAAATACTACGAACAACTCTTCCAACAAACTGGACAACCTGGAGGAAATGGACATATTCCTAGAAAAATATAACCTCTAAAACTCAATAAGGAAGAACCTAAACATCTCAATAGGCCAATAACTATGGAAGAAATTGAAGCAGTCATCAAAAAGATCTCAGCAAACAAAATACTGGGGCCAGACGGCTTAACATGGGAGTTTTACCAAACATTCAAGGAAGAATTAAAACCTATCCTCCTCAGACTATTCCAAAAATTCAGGAGGAAAGAACACTTCCAAGCTCCTTCTATGAAGCCAGCATCACCCTAATACCAAAACCAGATAAAGACAACACAATGAAAAAGAATTACAGGCCAATATCCCTCATGAACATAGATGCCAAAATCCTCAACAAATTCCTAGCAAATCGGATCCAGCAGTACATCAGAAAGATCATACACCATGACCAAGTAGGATTTATCCCAGGAATTCAAGGATGGTAAAATATCTGCAAATCAATAAATGTGATACATCACATAAACAAATTGAGAAATAAAAATCACATAGCCATATCAATTGATCTAGAAAAAGCATTTGATAAAATCCAACACCCTTTCTTGATAAAAACTCTCAGCAAGGTGGGAATAGAAGGATCATACCTCAACTTAATGAAAGCCATATATGACAAACCCACAGCTAACATCCTACTCAATGGGCAAAAACTAAAACCATTTCTCCTAAGAACAGGAACAAGACAGGAATGCCCACTTTCACCACTCCGGTTCGACATAGTACTGGAAGCATTTGCCATTGCAATTAGACAAGAAGAAGATATAAAATGCATCCAAATTGGAAAGGAAGAAGTAAAACTGTCCTTATTTGCAGATGACATGATATTGTACATAAAAAACCGAAAAGACTCCATCAAAAAACTAATAGACTGAATAAATGAATTTGGCAATATAGCAGGATACAAAGTTAACACCAAGAAATCTATGGCATTTCTATACACCAATCATGAACTTACAGAAAGAGATTAAAAAAGTAATCCCATTTACCATCGCACTAAAAAACTTAAAAGATACCTAGGAATAAACTTAACCAAGGAGTTAAAAGACCTATATGCGGAAAACTACAGGACACTGAAAAAAGAGATAGAGGAAGATATAAACAGATGGAAGAACATAGAGTGTTCATGGATTAGTAGAATGAACATCATTAATGTCTCCATACTACCCAAAGCAATCTATAGATTCAATGCACTCCCCGTTAAAATACCAATGGCATGTTTCACAGACCTAGAAAGAACTCTCCAAAAATTCATCTGGAATAAAACAAGACTCCAAATACCTGCAGCAATCCTGAGAAGGAAGAACAAAGTAGGTGGGATCTCAATACCAGATTTCAAGCTGTATTACAAAGCCACTGTTCTCAAAACAGCCTGGTACTGGCACAAGAACAGACATATAGACCAATGGAATAGAAGAGAGAATCCAGATATCGACCCAAACGACTATGCTCAATTAATATTTGACAAAGGAGGTATGAACATACAATGTAGTCAAGACAGTCTATTCAATAAATGGTGTTGGTAAAATTGGACAGATACATGCCAAAAAAATGAAACTAGACCACCAACTTACACCATACACAAAAATAAACTCAAAATGGATACAGGAGTTAAACATAAGATGGGAAACCTTAAAAATACTAGAGGAATCCACAGGCAGAGAAATCTCAGACATATGCCGAAGCAATTTCTTCACCGATACTGCTCCTAGGTCAATGGAAGATAAAGAGAAAATAAACAAATGGGACTACATCAAAATAAAAAGCTTTTTCACAGCAAAAGAAACCATCAACAAAAGAACAAGAAAGCCCAGTGTATGGGAGAACTTATTTACAAATGTTATCACTGATAAAGGTTTAATCTCCAACATCTACAGGGAACTTATACAACTTAATAAAAGGAAGATAAGTGATCCAATAAAAAAAAAAAATGGGCAACGGACCTAAATAGAATCTTTTCGAACGAAGACAGAAGGAAAGCCAAGAGACATAAAACATGCTCAAAGTCACTAATTATCCAAGAGATGCAAATCAAAACGACAATTCAGTACCATCTCACACCTGTCACAATGGCAATCAACAAATCAACAAACGACAAGTGCTGGCAAGGATGTGGAGAAAAAGGAACCCTCATACAGTCCTGGTGGGAATGCAGAATGGTGTAACCACTGTGAAGAACAGTATGGAGTTTCCTCAAAAAACTAAAAATGGAACTCCCATTTAACCCAGTAATCCCACTTCTAGGAATATATCCCAAGAAACTAGAAACAACAAAAAATGAAAGAAAAAAAAGAAACTAGAAACACCAATCAGAAAGTATATATATACCCCTATGTTCATAGCAGCACAATTCACCATAGCTAAGATTTTGAAACAGCCTAAATGCCCATCAGCAGATTAGTGGATTAGAAAATTATGGTACATCTACACAATGGAATACTACATTGCTATAAAAAAGAAGGAATTCTTACCATTTGCAACAGCATGGATTCTTACCATTTGCAACAGCATGGATGGACCTGGAGAGCATTATGTTAAGTGAAATAAACCAGGCAATGAAAGAAAAATACCACATGATCTCACTCATTTAGGGAAAATAAAGAACATTCTAACCTGATGAACAAAAAGATTGTATGTTCATGCCTCCTTTGTCAAGATACAGAGGCAGTAAAGCACCGAACAGACTGTCAAATTACAGCAGGAATTCTGGGGAATGTTGGGGAGGGAGGGAAATAGATCAACCAAAGGACTTGTATGCATGCATATAAGCACACCAATGGTCACAAGACACTGGGGGGTGGGATGAAGGCATGCGACAGGGGTTAGGGGAGGCTGGGGAAGGTCAATGAGGAAAAAAAGGAGATATATGTACTAATATATGTAATACTTTAAACAATAAAAAAATTTAAAAAAGAAAAGCACATGTTTCTAGAACTTATAAAAAGTGTATATTTGTTAGTTCACAAAATGCTAATATAAGTTCACAAATGCTAACCTCCTAGTTTTTAATAGAAATTAATGTTTCTATGGATTAAGGATTCTAATTAATGCATGTAATTAAAGTTACTAGAAATAATAAGGGAAACACCTTTGTATGCATGAAAAGTAGAATGTGGTTTTGGCACACAAAGGTATAAGTTGTGGAGGTACATTATTTCAAGGGAAATTGGAGTAATTTTGTCTAAACTAGAACTTCTGTTTATGATAGACAAACTAAATGTATAAAAATTGAAGTGATAAAGAGAATTTTACCTTTTGTGGTCAAGTTGGCTAAAATTTGAATTGTTGTTATGAGTTTAAAATAAGCTTTGATATCAATATTGTAAGGTAAAGCTAAAATTTGATTTTCTTTCATTTGTTAAAAGGAAAAAATTATAAAAACTTCTGCTGATATCTTGTTGTCACAAAATAGTATGACCAGGTTCTGTAAGTCTTTAATCTTTTATGCTGAAGCCAATAATCAATAGGTCAAAGAATCTTTCCTGGATCCCAATTCAAAGTGTCCTGTTGGTCACAGTCTATAGAGCCTGGTAAATATTACTGGTGAAGAAGAGAAGTAGCTGGCATCAATTAAGATAGACTGCTTCTGCCCAAGATGCAAATGAAACTTCCTACTCTAGCTAAACAAGAAACCATTTCTTCTTCACCTTCTCCTCCTTCTCCTCCCCCTCTTCCTCCTCCTGCTCCTCCTCCTCTTCTCCTCCTCCTCCTCCTGCTTCTGCTTCTGCTTCTGCTTCTGCTTTTTGCCCTCTGAATCATCCTGGAAAGATTAAACTCCCACTCCACCGTGCCATTCTAATGATTCTCTAGGTTGCAATAAGGTTATGTTAGCTTGGTATTTTGAGATGATCTCCAATGTTTATGACCTTAATTGAATGCTTTGAAAAAGAAATGACATGTGATTTCACTCATAAGTGGAATCAAATGAACAAAATAAACTAATAAGCAAAATAGAAACAGACTCATAGATAGAGAACAGACTGACAGCTGTCAGAAGGGAGGGGTGTTGGGCTGGGTGAAAAAGGTGAAGATTTAAGCAAAAACACCACCCCACACACAAAAAAAACACACAAAAATCATTGATACAGACAACAGTATGGTGATTATCAGTGGGAAAGGAGGGTGGGAGAAGTAGAAAAAGGTAAATGGGAGATAAATGGTGAGGGAAGGAGACTTGGCTTGGGTTGGTGAACACACAATACAAAACACAGATAATGTATTATAGAATTATCACCTTAAACCTATTTAATTTTATTACCCAATGTCACCCCAAAAATTAAATTTATATATATATATATATGTATATATATATATATATATATATATATATATATATAATTGTATGCAAATTATATTTTTCAAAAATTTTAAGTTCCTGAGAGTTGTTTCTACTACCCTTATTTGTTACCCAAATGTTGCTTCAAGAAGTTGCCAGTTCATGCATTTTCCTTCTGACATGGGCCATGATACCCAACAAAGATCCTTCCTGGCACTGAGGGACAAAGGCTACTGAATTCGGACAATCTGTCCATTAATCAGTGCTGCTCTTGAAAAAGATCTTGATCAAAAGGGAGTAACTGTGAAACATAAAAAGGAAACTCCATTTAGCATAATATCCTCTAGATCCATCCATGCTGTCGCAAATATTAAAATTTCATTCTTTTTCTGGTTGAGTAATATTCCATTGTATATATGTACCAAGGCATTTTAATCCACTCATCTATTGATGGGAACATGGAAAAGACAAATACCAAATGATTTCACTTACCTTTGGAATTTTAAATACAAAATAAATGAACAAGCAAAATTGAAATAGACTTATAGATACAGAGAACAGACTGATGGTCACCAGAAAGGAGGGGAGTTGGTGGACTACGCGAAAAAGGTAAAGGTATTGAGAAGTACAGATTGGTAGTTACAGAATAGTCATGGGGATGTAAATTACAGCATAGGAAATATAGCCAGGAATCTATATATATAAAAGCCTAAGCAACCATTACAATGGAACGACTGAAGTGACCAGAATGACCAATTGACCAGTCACTATGATGCACACTGACCACCAGGGGGCAGATGCTCAATGCAGAAGCTGCTCCTGGTGGTCAGTGAGCTCCCACAGCCAACCTCTTGCGGCCCCTCTTCCTAGCCGGCTGTCCCCTCCATCAGCCCTGATAAGTGCGGTCCCTCCCCCTGGCTGGCCAACCTCCCGTGGTCCCTTCCCCCTGCAGGCTGGCCCCCTGATAGGCCCAATCGGGGGGCCAGCTGGCCAACCTCCTGGAGTCCTCTCCCCAACCTCTGGCCCCCCAGTAGGCCTTGATCGGCAGCCAGGCCGAGGGACCCCACCCATGCCTGATTTTGTGCACCAGGCCTCTAGTATTGCAATAACTATGCATGCTGCCAGTTAGATACTGCAAATATCATGTACTTTTGTAAAGTATATGACTATCTAACCACTATGCTGTACACCTAAAACTAATACAAAAATATTGAATATAAACTATAATTGAACAAATTAAGACATTCCTTTTTAATTTTTTAAAAAAGAAAACCTCAGTTGAAATTGGAGCCAGTAAGGCCTTTAGAGGGAGCTCTCACAAGCTACCACTTAAATTCAATTACCCTAAACAGAAAGACATCAATTACAGACCTCAATAGGAAGAGACATCAATTATAGATGACAACAGTAAAAGAGTACCTTGCACTCCCAAGCAGGAAGTGCAGCTACTTTAACTTCTCTAGCAGGAAGAAGGAATGTTTTCCTTTTGCCCAGCAACACACCCTGTCAATAGAAAAATCACAGCTGAGATGAAGCAGGGGAGTGGGCCAGGAGCTAGAGTTGGGGGTAGAATAAGGATTTCATTTTTTTCCTCAGGGCCTTTATACTTACTGTTCTTTCTTCCTGGAATGCCCTTCCCCAAGATACATGCAGGCTTAACTCTTATTGTCCTTAAGATCTCCTCAAATATCAACTTCTTAGTGAGGACTTTCTTGACAACCCTATTTATAATTTAAATAGCAATTTTGCCTAGCAATTCTAATCCTTCTGCTCTGCTTTATTTTTTCTTGACTATTTATCACCATCTGGCATATTATATATTTTGCTTATTTATTTGCTTACTGCATATCTACTTGTACTAGAATATAAAATTTGTGAGGGCCATTATTTTTGTTTGGTTCAATGCTGTAGACCCATTGTCTAAGTGCCTATGAGAATGAATGTTTATAGTAAAGATTCTAAAATGAACTCACAGAATTTCTCATCCTCTGTGTGCAGTTATTCAATAAAACACTAATTTAGATATTCCTGTGAAGGGATTTTCATAGATGTAAGTATATTGCTAAATCAGTTTACATTAAGATAGGAAGATTATCCAGGTGGGTTTGATATGAATCTTTAAGGGTAGTTTTCTCCAACTTGTGGTAAGATAAATCCAAAGACTCAAAGCACTCTAATTCTTTTATGTGATACTGCTGGCATAAAGTGAAGGGAGCTAAGAGTGGTCCCTAGCTGACAGACAGGAAGAAGACAGTTCTACAGTAGTTTTCCAACCACAGAAACTAAATTATTCCAACAAGAATAAGCTTGGAAAGAAAATTTTCCACAGAAACTTCAGATGCGAACTCAGGTTAGCTGCCACTTTGAATTCAGCTTTCTGATACTCTGAATAGAGAACCCAGCTGCACAGGGCCCAGACTTGTAACCTAAAGAACTCTGAGCTAATAAATGGGTGTGGTTTTAAGTCTAAGTTTGTGATAATTTATTATGCATAAAATAGAGGCCTGGCGCATGAAATTCATGCACGGGTACAGTCCCTTGGCCTGGCCTGCAATCAAGGCCATCTACCCCGGCTGCCAGGAGCTGGCCACGCCCCTCCACTGCCACCCACCCCCAGTTCCCCGTTCACCATTGGGCAATGCCAGCAGGCCAGAGGGAGGGATTGAGAGGTTGGCCATTTCCACCCATTCGCTAGCCCTGTTCCCCTCCACGGGTCGCCCTCTGTGTGTGGGGCAACCAGCAGTGCAGGGCCCTTGGCCTGGCACCACATGCATCCACCACCACCCACCCCCGGTTCCGCATTCCCCATCAGGTGATGGGGGCCTATGGACTGGGGCAGCTCCTGCGTTAACCATCTGCCCCCTGGTGGTCAGTGCGCATCTTAGCAACCAGTCGTTCCACTGTATGGTTGATTTGCATATTACCATTTTATTATATAGGAAAACTAATAGCTTTCAGTAAATTTTTGTAAAATAATAATATATTTATTTTGAGGATAATGGGAAATCATTAAATAGTTAAAGTAGGGGAGAGAAATGAAAAAAAAAATTATGTTTAAAAGTTCACTTTGGCTACTGTGTGGAAAAGGGATTAGAAAAAAAAGCCAGAGAATGGAAATTTTAATTTCCAGCATGGCTCTTAGAATCGAATCACTGTCCCTACATCTTCCGCATTACAGCTTTTTGCTTGAAAAATATACCAATACTCATATTTATGCCTAATATATTTGTTAAATACCTACTGTGTTCCAGGCACTGAATTAAACAACTAAGACAAAAGTCTGAATAACTATGAACTCCACGTTCTACTGGGAGTGACTGATAAAAAAATCAAATGCTACAAATACAACTTTAAGTAGCAATATAAAAGGAGTCCAAACAGGGAAGAGCTAGGGTAAAAGCCAAAAGGAATACATTTGTTTGATGGGATTAAAATACATTGTATTTATTTATTTAATTTAAGTTCTCTATTGTTTAATGTATTACATAAGTCTCCTTTTTCCCCCATTGACATCTCCCCAGCCTCTCCCAACCCCAAGCACATGCCCTCACCCCCCAACATCTGTATCCAATGGCAATACTCATATGCATGCTCAATTACCCACATACCGTCATACACCCACTGCTTTCCATCATAGGTTGGACAGTCTTTTAGATGCTTCCATGACTCTGGTTCGATTTTTGTTCATCAGTTTATGTTGTTCATTACATTCTACAAATAAGTGAGATCATATGATATTTATTTTTCTCTCACTGGCTTATTTCACTTAGCAAAATGCTGTCAAGTTCCATCTATGCTGTTGCAAATGGTAAGAATTGCTTTTTAACTGCAGCATAGTATTCCATTGTATAGATGAACCACAGTGTTCTAATCCAGTCATCTGCTGATGGGCACTTAGGCTGTTTCCAAATGTTAGCTATTGTAAATTGTGCTGCTATGAACATAGGGGTGCATATATCCTTTCTGATTGGTGTTTCTGTTTTCTTGGGTTATATTCCTAGAAGTGGGATCACTGGGTCAAAAGGGAGTTCCATTTTTAATTTTTTCAGGAAACTCCATACTGTTTTCCACAGTGGCAAAACCAGTCTGCATTCCCACCAGCAGTGCACATGGGTTCCTTTTTTCCGCATCATCTCCAGCACATGTTGTTTGTTGATTTGTTGATGAGAACCATTCTGATAGGTGGGAGATGGTATATCATTGTTTTGATATGCATCTCTCAGATGATTAGTGACTTTGAGCAGGTTTTCATGTCTCTTGGCCTTCCTTCTGTCTTCTTTTGAAAGGTGTCTATTTAGGTCCTGTGCCCATTTTTTTTATTGGATTGTTTATCTTCCTTTTGTTAAATTGTAGGAGTTCCCTGTAGATTTTTGAGATTAAACCCTTATTTTTTTCTTTTTCAAATTTTATTTTATTGTTTAAAATATTACACATAGTAATACATATATCTCCTTTTTTTCTCATTGACCTTCCCCCAGCCTCCCCTACCCCCTGTCACATGCCCTTGCCCCCCCCCCCCCCCCCGACGCCGTGTCTTCTGTCCATTGGTTGTGCTTATATGCATGCATACAAGTCCTTTGGTTGATTTCTTTACCCTGCTCCCCAGAACTCCCCAGGCTTCCCACTGCAATTTGACAGTCTGTTCGATGCTTTACTGCCTCTGCATCTATCTTTTTGTTCATCAGGTTATAATGTTCTTTATTTTACATAAATGACTGAAATCATGTGGTATTTTCTTTCATTGCCTGGTTTATTTCACTTAGCATAATGCTGTCCAGTTCCATCCATGCTGCTGCAAATAGTAGGAATTCCTTCTTTTTTTATAGCAGCGTAGTATTCCATTGTGTAGATGTACCATGGTTTTCTAATCTACTCATCTGCTGATGGGCATTTAGGCTGTTTCCAAATATTAGCTATGGTGAATTGTGCTGCTATGAACATAGGGGTGCATATATCCTTTCTGATTGTTGTTTCTAGCTTCTTGGGATATATTCCAAGAAATGGGATTTCTGAGTCAAATGGGAGTTCCATTTTTAGTTTTTTGAGGAAACTCCATGCTGTTCTCCACAGTGGCTGCACCAGTCTGCATTCCCACCAGCAGTGCAAAAGGGTTCCTTTTTATCCACATCCTTGCCAGCACTTGTCGTTTGTTGATTTGATGATTGTCATTCTGAAAGGAATGAGATGGTACAGCATTGTAGATTTGATTTGCACCTCTCAGATAATTAGTGACTTTGAGCATGTTTTCATATGTCTCTTGGCCTTACTTCTGTCTTCTTTCGAAAAGATTCTATTTAGGTCCATTGCCCATTTTATTATTGGATCATTTATTATCCTTTTATTGAGTTGTATGAGTTCCCTGTAAATGTTGGAGATTAAACCTTTATCAGTGATAACATTTGTAAATATGTTCGCCCATACAGTGGGCTTTCTTGTTGTTTTGTTGATAGTTTCTTGTGCTGTGCAAAAGTTTTTATTTTGATGTAGTCCTATTTGTTTATTTTGTCTTTAGTTTCCATTGTCCAAGGAGCGGTATCAATGAAGAAATTGTTTCTATATATGTCTGAGATTTCTCTGCCTGTGGATTCCTCTAGTATTTTTATGGTTTCCCGTCTTATGTTTAAGTCCTGAATCCATTTTGAGTTTATTTTTGTGTATGGTGTAAGTTGGTGATGTAGTTTCATTTTTTTGCATGTATCTGTCCACTTTTCCCAACATCATTGATTGAAGAGACTGTCTTGACTCCATTGTATGTCCATGCCTCCTTTGTCAAATATTAATTGAGCATAGTGTTTTGGGTCGGTATCTGGGTTCTCTCTTCTATTCCATTGGTCTATATGTCTGTTCTTGTGCCAGTACCAGGCTGTTTTGAGAACAATAGCTTTGTAATACCGCTTGAAATCTGGTATTGAGTTCCCACCTACTTTGTTCTTCTTTCTCAGCATTGCTGTGGCTATTCGGGGTCTTTTTTTATTCCAGATGAATTTTTAGAGTTTTCTTTCTAGGTCTGTGAAATATGTCGTAGGTATTTTAATGGGGAGTACATTGAATCTATAGATTGCTTTGGGTAGTATGGACATTTTAATTATGTTGATTCTACCAACCATGAACATGGTATGTTCTTCCATCTGTTTATATATTCCTCTATCTCTCTTTTCAGTGTCCTGTAGTTTTCTGAGCAGAGGTCTATTACCTCCTTAGTTAAGTTTATTCCTAGGTATCTTAATTTTTTTGATGTGATGTAAATAGGATTGCTTTTTTAGTCTCTCTTTCTCTAAGTTCATGATTGGTGTAAAGAAATGCCTTAGATTTCCTGGCGTTAATTTTGTATCCTGCTACATTGCCAAATTCATTTATTAAATCTAATAGTTTTTTGAGAGAACCTTTAGGGGTTTTTATGTACAATATCATGTCATCTGTGAATAGGGACAGTTTTACTCCTTCTTTTCCAATTTGGATACCTTTTATTTCTTCTTCTTGTCTGATCTCAATGGCTAGTACTTCCAGCACTATATTGAACAGGAGTGGTGAGAGTGGGCATCCCTGTCTTGTTCCTGTTCTTAGAGGAAATGGTTTTAGTTTTTCCCCATTGAGTATGATGTTGGCTGTGGGTTTGTCATATATGGCTTTTATTATGTTGAGGTATGATCCTTGTATTCCCACCTTGCTGACAGTTTTTATCAAAAATGGGTATTTGATTTTATCAAATGCTTTTTCCTGCATCAATTAATATGACTATGTGGTTTTTATTTCTCAATTTGTTTATGTGATGTATCACATTTATTGATTTGTGGATATTATACCATCCTTGCATCCCTGGAATAAATCCTACTTGGTCATGGTATATGATCTTTCTGATGTACTGCTGGATCCAATTTGCTAGAGTTTTGTTGAGGATTTTGGCATCTTTGTTCATGAGGGATATTGGCCTGTAATGCTCTTTCATTGTGTTGTCTTTATGTGGTTTTGGTATTAGGATTATGCTGGCTTCATAGAATGAGCTTGGAAGTGTTCCTTCCTCTTGAATATTTTTTGAATAGTCTGAGGAGGATAGGTTTTAGTTCTTCCTTGAATGTTTGGTAAAACTCCCATGTTAAGCCATCTGGCCCCAGGATTTTGTTTGCTGAGATCTTTTTGATGACTGCTTCAATTTCTTCCATAGTTATTGGCCTATTGAGATGTTTAGATTCTTCCTGATTGTTGGAAGGTTATGTTTTTCTAAGAATATGTCCTTTTCTTCCAGGTTATCCAGTTTGTTGAAATAGAGGTGTTCGTAGTAGGGTTTTTTTTGTTTGTTTGTTTGTTTGTTTTTTATCCTTTGTATATCTGTGGGGTCTGTTGTAATTTCTCCTCTGTCATTTCTGATTTTGTTTATTTGGGTTCTCTCTCTTTGCTTAGTGGTGTGCCTGGCTAGAGGTTCATCAATCTTGTTTATCCTCTCAAAGAACCAGCTATTGGTTTTTTTGATCTTTTGTATTGTTTTTTTGGTCTCTATGTCATTTATCTCCACTCAGATCTTTATTATTTCCATCCTTCCATTTATGCTGAGCTTTTCTTGTTGCTCTCTTTCTAACTATTTGAGTTGTAGGGTTAGGTAATTTATTACCATTATTTCTTGTTTTTTGCAGTAGGCTTGTAGAGCTATAAACATCCCTCTCAAGACTGCTTTTGCTGTGTCCCATAGATTTTTGGATTGTTGTGTTTTCATTGTCATTTGTTGCCATGATGTTTTTTTTGTTGTTTTTTTTTTTGTGTGTTTTTTTTTTACCTTCTTTGATCTCTCTGGTAACCCAGACATTGTTGAATAGCATCCTATTTATTCTCCAGGTGTTTGATTTTTGGGGATTGTTTTTATTGTAGTTGATTTCCAGTTATGCCACTGTGATCTGAGAGGATGCTTGATATGATTTCTATCTTCTTGAATTTGAAGAGACTTTGCCTGTGACCCAACATATGGTCTATCTTTGAAAATGACCCATGTGCACTTGAGAAGAATGTCTATTCTGTGGCTTTGGGGTGAAATGTTCTGAAGATGTCAATTCCATCTGATCTAGTGAGTCTTTTAGGATTGATGTGTCTTTGCTGATTTATGTAGAGGATTTGTCCAATTGTGATAGTGGGGTATTAAAGTCTCCTACTATGATTTTATTGCTGTCAATCTCTCCCTTGATTCCCTTGATATCCTCCAGAAGTTGTTTGTTTTTTGTTTTTGTTTTTTTTAATGTATTTGGGTGCTCCTGTATTGGGTGCATATATATTTACCAGAGTTATTTCTTCTTGCTGGATTGCTCTCTTCAGTATTATGAAGTGGCCTTCCTTATCTCTTTTTATGTTCTTCACCTTGAGATCTAATTTGTGAGATATAAGTATTGCTACCCCAGCTTTTTTTTCATTTCCATTCGCCTGAGAAACCTTTTCTCATCCCTTCATCATCAGTCTGTATATGTCTTTTTTTCTGAGGTGGATTTCCTGTAGACAGCAGATATACCAGTCATGTTTTCTTATCCACTCAGTTATCCTATGTCTTTTGATTGGGGCATTTAATCCATTTACAAATAAAGTTATTATTGACAGGTACTTTTGTATTGCCATTTTTATTCTTTATGCCTGTCTTACTCCTTTGCTTCCCATTTCTTCTTTTTACATCAAACCCCTAAGCATTTCTTGCATTGCTGGTTTGGTGGTAATAAACTCCGTTTTTCCTTTTTTGTCTGCGAAGCACCTGATTTCACCCTCAATTTTGATTGATAGCCTTGTTGGGTAAGGTATTTTTGGATTCAGACCCTTCCTTTGCATGACTTTGTGTATTTAATTCCATTCCCTTCTAGCCTGATGTGTTTCTGTTGAGACAACAGTCGCTCGTCTGATGGGGGATCCTTTGTAGGTAACTTCCTTTCTCTTTCTGGCGGCTTTTAAGATTTTTACTTCGTCATTGGTGTTTGCCAATTTAATTATAATGTGCTTTGGCATCCGACTTTTGGGGTTCATTTTGTTTGGGACTCTGTGAGCTTCTTGGATTTGTGTGAGTTTTTTCTTCCCTATATCAGGGAGGTTTTCTGTCATTATTTCTTCAAACAAGTTTTCTATTTCTTGCTCAGTTTCCTCTCCTTCTGGCACCCCTATTATGTGGATGTTGTTTCATTTCAGGTTGTCCCAAAGTTCCCTTAGGCTCTCCTCCTGCTTTTCAATTTTTTTTCTAGAAGCTGCTCTGCTTGGGTAGTTTTTCTTACCTTGTCTTCTAGCTCACTGATGCGGTCCTTTGCTTCTTCTAGTCTACTGTTGATGCTTTCTATTGAGATCTTTATAGCAGTGATGTCATTTTTCATTTCTTTTTGGTTCTTCTTCATTTCCTCTTGGTTCTTACACATATTGTTGAATTTGTCTTCCTCTTTTCAGCCACCTTATGACCATTTCTCTGAATTCTCTCTCTGACAGGTTGCTTGCCTGCACTTCCTTTACTTCCTTTTCTTGTGATTCCTGCTTTTCTTTCATATGGGGGCTGTTTCTTTGTCTCCCCATCATCTCTCTTCTTCAGGTGTCTGGTTATGTAGTTCTCTCTCTCCTGCATTGATTTAAATGCACAAAATAAAACACAATAAGGCACAACACACAAGGCACTCATCACAAATGTATTCACGATACTAATAACCCCCAATAAAGGGGACTACCAGAGAAAAGAGAATTAAGGCATAAGAAATAAAGAAGAAGAGAAGAAAAATCAAAAAGAGAGAGAGAGAAAGGAGTGCAAAAATAAAATTGGGGAAAGGAAAGAAAAGTAAGAGAGAAAAGAAAGAGAGTAAAAAAGAAGAGGGGGATAACTATTTATATGGGAAGAAAACTCTAATACAACTGCCACTAATCCCAACAAATGCCAGCAACAAATACCTAGAGATTAATGCAAAGTACAAACAACAACTAATATCAAGCGAGGTGAGGGAAAACAGCAGAAAAAAAAAAAAGCAAAAGCAAAACAATCTCACAAACAAGCATAAAAGAACCAGTATAATTAACAATGAAGCAAACAACAAAAGGACAGAGAGAAAAACAATTTGGATAGTGAAGAGAGAAGTGTGTATGAACTTAGTTCAGGGGATTGGAAGTTAGATATATAAGTAGGGTGAAATTTTAACAGGGGGTAAAAAAGAAAGAATAGGGAAAATCCAAAGCAGGAATATGGTAACAGAAACAGGACAAGAAAAGGGGAAAAGTGAGGAAAAGAGTGTTGGCATAAAGGTAAAGATGAGACAGACTAAAATGATGCTAAAGGAAAGATGAAAATAGAATGTAGAACACTAATCCCAAAATAAAATAAAGAGAAAATAAAATGACACTTTTTAAAAAAAGGTAAAATAGTAGTAGTAATAATACTGATTAAAAATAAAAATATAATAATTAAAAAGGTAAAATCAGGTGAAGAAAAAAATTAGTTTCTTAAGTAAAAGATTAAAATAAAATAAAAATAAAAATGTGCAGTAGTGAAGGTCATTCATTTCCTCTACTGTTCTTTTTGGCATACCTGTTTCCTAGTCAGGACAGTATTGAAATTTCCTGCGTTCCACTGCCTCTCAGTCTTGTAGGCCAAGACCAGATTTTACAAGCCGGCAGTACTTCTCTGTTTCTTATACTCTTTAATTTGTGTTTACACAAGAGTCAATTTGTGACTCAACCCGTGGGTGGCAGTGTTTCTGGATTGACCTCCGGGTCTATAGGTCCTCTCTAGCTAGTGTTTAGATATTGTTTTCCCTGTGGCATTTAATACTGGTTTGGGGGAATGGGCTGCCCCAGAGCTGGTTCCCTGATCCTTATTCCTCACTCTGATCCCCAGGTTCCACAAAAACAACTTTCTCCTGCAGTCTCTTAGAGTGTCCCCATTTGGGTGATCCTATGTATCGGGCTTAGTAATCAAAAGCACAGATTTAAAGAGGGGAAAAAAAAGAGAGAAAAAAGAGCCAGAGTAAGTGCACGAACTCCGGTGCTGTGGGGCAAGTCTGTGCAGTCTTTTCCCCCCTTTTGTTGTCCTGTTTCTGTTACCCTATTCCTGCTTTGGATTTTCCCTATTCCTTCTTTTTACCCCCTGTTAAAATTTCACCCTACTTATATATCTAACTTCCAATCCCCTGAACTAAGTCCATACACACCTCTCGCTTCACTATCCAAATTGTTTTTCTCTCTGTCCTTTTGTTGTTTGCTTCATTGTTAATTATACTGGTTCTTTTATGCTTGTTTGTGAGATTGTTTTGCTTTTGCTTTTTTTTCTGCTGTGTCTACGCAGCCGGCACACCGTTAAAAATTTTTTTAGGCTGCCCTTTTGTGCCCAGTTCAGCTATGGGTTGCTTTTTAGAGTTCCCTTCTGCTAGCAGCCATGTGGATCCTCTTCCACATTCGTGGATCACACCAGCCTCAATGGCCACGTCCTTTTCTGGGCACAGACTTCCCTGGATTTTCCAGCTCCCGCATGATCATTTCCCTGTCCTACCCAGACCATAGACCTCACCTTATCCCAGGGGAAATCTGACCTTTTCGTGAGGAGGCACAGAGCTCCTCTGAATCCGCGTGCTCGCACCACTTGGGGACCAGTGTTCCCGGGTTCCCAGCTGTTAGCTGGGTGCATTTGTTGTAGATTCCTGGGATTTTCAGGCATCTGACAACATCCATTCTCCCCTTCAAGGTGGTGTGGTCTCAGCGTCAGAGCAGGTAGCTCAGGGAGGGATCCCAGCAGCAGTAGAGGGTACCTGGTCAGAGGAACCCCATCCTGCAATCCCCCACAGTCCCCTGGAGTATAGCTGTCCCTCAACTCAGAAACAAACACTCCCTGTGTGACCACACACTCTCCCTTTGTTCTCTCGCTCACACAGTATCTTGCAGTCTGCCTTCCCCTCAGCAGCCATCATCCTTTCTAAGATTAAACCCTTATGGGTGATAACATGGGCAAATATGTTCTCCCCTACACTGGGCTTTCTTGTTGTTTTGTTTATGGTTTCTTTTGTTTTGCAAAAGCTTTTTATTTTGATGTAGTCCCATTTGGTTATTTTCTCTTTATTTTTCCATTGCCCTAGGAGCTGTATCAGTAAAGATATTGCTACAACAAATGTCTGCTATTTTGCTGCTGATATCTTGTATGATTTTTATGGTTTTCCATCTTACATTTAAGTCTTTTATCCATTGTGAGTTTATTTTTGTGTATGGTGTAAGTTGGTGGTCTAGTTTCATTTTTTTTCATGTATCTGTCAAATTTTCCCAACACCATTCATTGAAAAGACTGACTTGACTCTAGAGCAGGGGTCCTCAAACTTTTTAAACAGGGTGCCAGTTCACTGTACCTCAGACCATTGGAGGGCCAGACTATAGTTTAAAAAAAAAACCACAAATATGAACAAATTCCTATGCGCACTGCGGGCCCGGGGTGAGTTGGCTGCTAATCAGGAGAGGCAGCAGCACCCGGCGGGCCGGATAAATGTCCTCGGTGGGCCGCATGTGGCCCGCAGGCCATAGTTTGAGGACGCCTGCTCTAGAGTATGCTCTTGCCTCCTTTGTCATATTATTAATTGAGCATAATGGCTTGGGTCAATTTCTGGGTTCTTTGTTCTGATTCATTGGTCTATATGTCTGTTCTTGTGCCAGTACCAGACAGTTTTGAGAACAGTGGTTTTGTAATATAGCTTGATATCTGGTATTGTGATCCTTCCAACTTTGTTCTTCTTTCTCAAGATTGCTGCACCTATTTGGGGTCTTTTTTTTGTTCCAGATGAATTTTTTGAGAGTTTTTTCTAGATATTTGAAGGATGCTGAGTACAGTTCCTTTACCTCAGTTAAATTTATTCCTTGGTACCTTAATTTTTGTGTTGCAATTGTAAATGGGATCAGTTTTGTAGTTTCTCTGTGAGTTCATTATTGGTGTATAAAAAAGCCTAAGATTTCTGGGTGTTAATTTTGTATGAAGCTACATTGCTAATTTCATTTGTTAAGTCTAGTAGACTTATGAAGGAGTCCTTGGTTTTTTTTAAGTACAATATCATGTCATCTGCATATAATGACTATATTACTTCTTGTTTTCCCATTTGGATGCCTTTGTTTCTTCCTCTTTTCTGATCAGTATGGCTAGCATTTCCAGTTCTATGCCAAACAAAAGTGGTGAAAGTGGGCATCCCTGTCTCATTCCTGTTCTTAGGGGAAATGGTTTTATTTTTTGCCCATTGAGTAAGATGTTTGCTGTAGGTATGTTATATAAGGCTTTTATTATATTGAGGTATGATCCTTCTATTACCATTTTCCTGAGAGTTTTTATCAGGAAAGGGTGTTGGACTTTGTCAAATACCTTTTCCGAATCAATTGATATAATTATGTGATTTTTCTCATTCACTTTGTTTATATGACGTATCCCATTTGTTGATTTGCAGATATTGTACCAGCATTGCATCCCCAGAATAATAAATCCCACTTGGTCATGGTGTATGATCTTTCTAATGTAATGCTGGATCCAATTTGCTAGGCTTTTTTTGTGGGTTTTTTTTTTTTTTGAGGCTTATAGAATATATGTTCATGAGTGATATTGGCCTGTAATTCTCTTTATTTGAAGTGTCTTTATCTGGTTTTGTGATTAGGGTAATTCTAGATTCATAGAAAGTGCTAGGAAGTGTGCCTCCCTCTTGAATTTTTTGGAATATTCTGAGGACAGGTTTTAGTTCTTCCTTGAATGTTTGGTAAAACTTTCCTGTGAAGTAATCCAGACCAGGGCTTTTGTTTGCTGGAAGTTTTTTGATGACTGCTTCAATTTCCTCCTTAGTTATTGACCTGTTGAGATATTTTTATTCTTCTTGATTGAGTTTTGGAAGGTCGTATTTTTTTATAAATATGTCCATTTCCTCTAGGTTGTTAAGTTTGTTGGAAAAGAGTTGTTCGTAGTATTTTTTAACAATCATTTGTATTTCTGTAGCATCTGTTGTTATTTCACCTCTTTCATTTCTGATTCTGTTTATTTGAGTCTTCTGTCTTTGCTTCTTGGTGAGCCTGGCTTCAGGTTTATCAATGTTGTTTATCCTTTAAAAGAACCAGCTCTTGATTTCATTGATCTTGTGTATTGATTTGTGGTCTCTATGTCATTCATTTCTGCTCTGATCTTTATTATTTCCTTCCTTCTGATCACTCTAGGCTTTTCTTGTTGTTCACTTTCTAATTCTTTAAGTTGTAGAGTTAGATAATTAATTACCACTTTTCCTTGTTTTCTGAGGTAGGCCTTTAATGCTATGAACTTACCTCCCAGGCCTGTTTTCACTGTGTCACATAGGTTTTGGATTGTTGTGTTATCATTGTCATTCATTTCTACGATGTTTTTAGGTTTTTCTTTGATCTCTTTCGTAACTCAATCATTGTTTAATAGCATACTATTCATCCAAGTTTTTGAATGTTTTTATTGTTTTTATTGTGGTTGATTTCTAATATTATGCCATTGTGGTCTGAGAAGATGCTTGATATGATTTCAATCTTCTTGCATTTTCAGAGACTTTGCCTGTGAACCAATATGTGATCTGTATTTGAAAATGTCCCATATGTGCTTGAAAAGAATATATATTCTCTAGCTTTGGATGGAATGCTCTGAAGATGTCAAGTCCATCTGATCTAGTGAGTCATTTAAGATTGTTGTTTCTTTGCTGATTTTTTGTCTAGAGGATTTATTCAGTGATGTCATTGGGGTATTAAAGTCCCCTACTATGATTGTATTGCTGTCAATATCCTCCTATATATCTTCCAGATGGTTTTTTATGTATTTGGGTGCTCCTGCATTGGGTGCATATATATTTACCAGAGTTATCGGCTCTTGTTGTATCGATTCCTGTAGTATTATGAAGTTCCCTTCCTTATCTCTTGTTATGGCTTTCACTTTGAAGTCTATTTTGTCAGAAACGTATTGCTACCCCAGCTTTTTTTTTTTTTTTTTCATTTCTATTTGCCTGAAAGATATTTTTCCAATCCTTCACTTTCAGTTTGTGTGAGTCTCCTGTTCTAAGGTGGGTCTCTTGTAGACAGCAATATATGGGTCATGTTTTTGTGTCCATTCAGTCATTCTATGTCTTTTGATTGGAGCATTTAGTCCATTTACGTTTAAAGTTATTATTGAGAGGTACTTGTTTGTAACATTTTTTTAAATTTTTCTCGTGTGTTCCTTCTTCATTTTTTTCTTCTTTTTTACAATAGTCCCTTTATCATTTCTTCCATTACTGGCTTGGAAGTGTTAAATTGTCTTAGCTTTACTTTGTCTGTGAAGTTCCTGATTTGCCTTTCAATTTTGAAGGATAGCATTGCCGGATAGATTCTTGGATTAAGTCCCTTACTTTGCATAATTTTGTATACTTCCTTCCATTCTTTTCTGGCCTTATGTGTTTCTGTTGAGAAATCACTTGATAATCTAATGGGAGATCCCTTGAAGGTAACTTTCTGTCTCTGTCTTCCAGCCTTAAGATTCTCTCTTTGTCCTGAATGTTTACCATTGTAATTACGACATACCTTGGGGTGGATCTTTTGGGGTTTTTCTTTTTTGATCCTCTCTGTGTTGTGTGACTTTTTTCTTCCCCAATCAGGGAAGTTTTCTGACATTATTTCTTTGAATAGGTCTTCTAGTACTTACTCTTCTTCTTGTCATTCCTGCACCTCAATTATACATATGTTGCTTCGTTTCATGTTGTCCAAAAGATCCCTCAGGCTCTCCTCCTTTTGATGTTTTTCAAAATCTCCTTTTGATTTTTTTTTTCCAATTGCAGTTCAGACTGTATGTGCTTTGCTTCTCTATCTTCTAATTCACTAATTCGGTCCTCCACTTCCCCTAGTCTATGTTTAAATCTTCCATAGTGTTTTTTATTGTAGCTATATCACTCTTTGTTTCTTCTTGGTTCTTACATAGGTTGTTGATTTTTCTCATCCATCCAGTTAATGCACTGAATGATTCTTAGTCTGAATTCTTTCTCTGACATATTGCATGCCTCAGTTTCATTGAGTTCCTCTTCTGGAGATTCCTACTTTCCTTTCCTTTGGGGATTGTTCTTCTGTCTGCCCATTTTTGTTCTCACTGAAGGATCTAGGTGTTAAAATTCACAGAGCCGCAGGCTGAAGTGGAAGGCCTGGTGGTGGGTCATTCAGCAGTTTACAGCAGCTGCTCCTTTTGTGGATTCAGGTGGCAGAAACTCCTCTCACAGTTGGAGACAGCAGCTGCTCATTGGGCTGTTGTGGGTGCCAGCTGCTCCTCTTGAACTTGTGGTCGGTGGCTGCTGCCTCCCTACTCAGTTGGGGGAGGTGACTTATGGCTCTTCTCACATGTATGTTCACAGGTAGTGGCTGTTGGATCCCCTTATGTGTGCAGTCACAGGTGGCCTCCTCTGGATCTCAGAGCACACATGGTCATAGACAGTGGCTGCTGGCTCCCCGCACCTGTGTACAGTATTGGGCAGTGCCTTCTGGCTCCCTGCAAGGTCACAGGTGGTGTTTGCTGGCTCCTCACACGTGTGTGCAGTCTCAGGAAGTGTCTGCTGGCTCAGAGAGTTTGCGGACAGCAGCTGCTGGCTCTCTCCTTCAAGATGGTGCAGCCTCTGTGGCAGAGCTCCTGTTCTGGGAGAAATTCCAGCAGTAGCAGAGGCTTCCCTGTTATATGAGCCCAGTCTGTCAGCCCCTGAATGTCCTGTGAGGTCTAGCTGTACCTCCTTCAGACACACACACACACACACACACACACACACACACACACACACACCACAGCCACCCACTTCCCTTTCACTTCCTCACTCCTAAAGTACATTTTAAAAACTAATGTACATTGGGACCAGAAGATGACTGCTAATGGAACAGCAGGCTGCTGGATAGTGTTTGAGTGAGAATGAAAGGAAGAGAGAAACCATGATGGAGGCATAGGTAAACACCTAAACTCCTGCCTTGCACAACAACTTCAAAACTACAACTAAAAGACAAAATGGACATCATCCAGAACCACAGGGAGGCTGGCTGAGTGGAATTTCTACAACTAGAAGGAAAGAGAAAATCACACTGAGACTCAGAGGTGTCAGAAGCCACCCACTGTCCTCTGAGACATTGGTAGCTGAAGCAACTTCCACCTGTCAATCTTATGTAAATCCTTGCTGATTGGCTATTACTGCTATGGGTGGATCCCAAACCTTAATTAAAGGGATTGCAAGGCCAGAGCACATGGTAGTCCTCCCCCTAGAGGTGGGCTCCCACCTGGCCCCCATTTCCCAAATTAATACTTTTCTAGTCTCTTTCATTTGTGTGCGGCCTCCTTTAGAACCCGAACCCTGAACCTGAACCCTGAACCACGTGGGACATGAAAGTGGTTCCCACAATTGGTGCCCAAACATGGGACGTCTGGAGGAGATGAAATTTTTTGCCTAGAGCGAAGGAGTAAAAATATACCGAGGAAAAGTATGGAAAAAAATTCACCAAGAAAAAGGTGAGGAAAATTCACCACAAGCAAAGCCCACGGCCAGCTGCAGAGTCGCGATCTGTATGTAGGGTGGGAACGTCTTTTTCAACCAGGCTAATTGGGAAGAATTAGTTTATAAAGTAATGTGGTTTCTTGTTCAAATTAAAATCTTAGTTTGTATTTGGAATTTAAAATCTGTAATGTTCTGGGCTGCAAACATTGCACAGCTCCTCCGTTGCCTGCAGGCAGGATGCCTTAAGACAGACGGAGGTGGAGTAGGTCACTGAACAATGGGTCGGTTGGAGTTTAGAGGGAGGTGGTGGTTCACGCTCTAGCCAAGCGTGCCCAGGCGTTGCACCTGTGCCCTGAGTTTCTTGGAAACGGCTGAAATAGCTTTTGTAACCTTTAAGTTGTGATTGTAACTGTCCTAACTCCCTCTTGTGGTTTCCGAGTATAAATTTACTGTAACACCTGTGGTCAGCACTGCAGCTCGGCCTTTGCCATGGTGAAGTGCTGCAACTGTAGTTGCTGGCCAGCTTAATATAGGCTCATAAATGTTTATCTCTGTCTCTGGTGGTTGTCTCTTGCAGGTTTCCCCATAACATTTGGAGTCCCCACCAAGATACACTCTGGCCACATTGCTAGTGGACGCCCTAGGTGAGGACACTCCAGTCTCCATCCCAGGTTCCAGGGAGGCAGAGTGTCTCCTCCAAAATTCGCAATCCGAAAGTGAGAGCCACCTGGACCTCCAGTGGGGAGGTAAGCACCTGGTTTCTGTTTGTGGAATGTTCCCTTGGTGGACTACAGGAGGGCTGGACGCAGAGGAGCCTCCGAGTCCAGACACCCAGGTGTGACGGCGTCTGGGGTCCCTGTTACGTGTGACCTCAGGGTGCACGTGTCTGGTTTGTTTTGTCTTTGTTGTCCTTTTCTTTGTTAAATGGGTCAGGGCCAGTCATCTACGTCTACCCCCTTACAATGTTTTCTTAAGAATTTTCAGGACTTCAAATGGCACGGAGGAGACTACGGGACATCAGTTAATGGTTTTGATTTGCAGAAATTGTGTGAATTAGAATGGCCCACATTTGGGGTTGGGTGGCCGTCCACCGGTACCTATGACTTAGGAATGGCTTATAGGGGTCATCATATTGTTTATGGCCATCCAGGTCACCCTGACCAAATCCCTTGCATTCAAATTTGGATTGACTTCCTCACTGAAAAAACCTGGTGGTTGAAACAATTGCCAGGGCCAAGAAAGGAAATTGGGACAGAGACAGACCTTTTTATTGGCTTCTCCCCCAAAAGGAGACAAGAAGGTAGACCCTAAGGTCTTACCAAATGATCCAGAAGACAAGGTCCCCGACCACTGGCCTCCCCATTATGTTCCCTCTCTGGAGCCCCAACCGGAGTTGGGCCCCTTGGCCTCATGGGAAGCCCCAATACCCTCACAAATGCCTCCTAGTTCCATTGCCCTGCCTCCTTCGGCACCAACATTATCAACAGGACAGACAGGAGGAGCCCCTGGGAACCTGACCCCAGCAACAGCCCTGTACCCTGCGTTCCTGTAGGCGCCTCTGCCTGGAGTAAGAGAAAATCCGGCCCCAAGTCCATGGCCCCTGGGGGGCCCAGACAATTGGCCTCCTACTCAGACTCTGTCCACGAACAACCCTTTCAATACACCCCACACCCGGACCAGGACCCCTTATGGCCCACCGGAGAGAGACGGGTCTCAGTGGCCCTGTTCCCATGTTCCCTCTATGCCAGGTGGGTCCCCTGATTTAGGACCTGATGGTCAGCCTTTTATGGTCTATGTCCCATTTTCAACCAGTGACCTATACAACTGGAAGAACCAAAACCCATCATTCTTCCAGAATACCCAAGGTTTGATTTCGCTCCTAGAGTCGGTCTTTTTCACCCACCAGCTGACCTGGGACACCTGCCAGCAGCTACTTCAGACCCTTTTCACTTCAGAAGAGAGAGAGAGTAAGAGATGAAGGGAGGAAGTTAGTCCTTGGGCCAGATGGCCAACCCACCACAGACCCAGGGAGGATCGAGGCTGTTTTTCCATCCGGAAGGTCACAATGGGATCACAACACTGATCAGGGAAGGGAGGCTCTCGACAGGTATCACCAGACTCTCCTGAGGGGCAACTGAGCGGCAGCTCAGAAGCCCACCAGCCTTTCCAAGGTAATAGAAACATTCTGGGGACCAAATGAGAGCCCCACCGCCTTCCTCAAGAGGCTCTGTGAGGCATATCAGGTGTACACCCCAATAGACCCTGATGCCCCAGAGAATCAGCGGGCTATCAATGTAGTATTTCTGCCCCAGTCGGCCCCAGATATTAGAAAAAAATTACAGAAGTTAGAAGGCTTTGAGGGGAAGTCACTTTCAGAACTGGCCGAGGTCACCCAGAAGGTCTTTAACAACCGAGAAGATCAGACTGCTAACCTAAACGCCAGAATGGAAAAGGTCCTTCTAGCCATAAATAAAGTGAAGGGACAGCAAAGAGGGACGGGAAGAAAAGAATAGGAGAAGAGACGACGGAACCAAAAGACCAGGCTGGGGAAAAAACAGTGTGCCTACTGTAAGAAAGAAGAACACTGGAAACGGGAGTGTCCTGAGCGGCCAGGGAATAAGGCAGTCCCGGTGTTAGTGGCCAACGGGGTACTAACACAAACTCTGGGACCCTGGAATAGGCCAGTTGCCTACTTGTCTAAGAGGTTGGACCTAGTGGCCACAGGATGGCCGGGCTGTTGAAGGCTATAGCAGCCACGGCCATACTCGTTAAGGAAGCCTCTAAACTGACTTTTGGCCAAGACTTACTAGTGGTTGCGTCCCACGCAGTAGAAATCCTACTGCACAGCCCACGTGAGCACTGGTTATCAAATGCTTGTATTACTCAGTACCAGGTGCTCCTGCTAGACCCCCCAAGGGTAAGCTTCTTGAAAAGTACAGCCCTAAACCCGGCCACTCTCCTCCCTGATGAGGGAGCTGAAACTCCCCTCCATGACTGTGAAGAGACCCTGACTACCCTAAGCTCCTTGAGGGCCGACCTAACAGACCAGTCCATCTCCAACCCTGAGGAGATCCTGTTTACTGACGGGAGCAGCTTTGTGGAGGACGGTGTCAGGTATGCCAGGGCAGCTGTAGTTACACAAGAAAGAGTCATATGGGCACAATCCCTAGGACATGGGACTTCAGCACAGAAGGCAGAACTCATAGCCCTCACCCAGGCCTTACGGTGGGGAAAAGACAAGCGAATCAATATCTACATGGACAGTAGATATGCCTTTGCCACAGTGCATATACATGGAGCCTTATATCAGGAGAGGGGCCTCCTAACCTCAGGGCGGAAGGATATTAAACATGCTCCAGAGATACTAAACCTTCTTTCAGCCATTTGGGGCCCTAAAGAAGTTGCAGTCATCCATTGCAAAGGGCATCAAAAGGACAATTCCCCTGTGACAAAGGGGAACCAATTTGCCAACAAAATATCTAAAGAGACTGCAAAAAGACCAGTAGGGCCCCTAGAAGTGCTGGCAGCCATACCTACTCAGAATCTGGAGCCCAACCACAGGTACACCCCTGAGGAAGAGGATACAGCCAGGAGGTTACAGGCGAAGGAAACCACCAATGGGTGGCTACAGTTACCAGATGGGAGACCATTAGTCCCAGAAGCCCTTGGACGGTCTATCGCCTCCCAAACGCACAGGAGCACACATCAAGGAGGAACTACGTTAGCTGAGCATTTAGAAAGAGAATACTATATCCCTGGGTTGCATAAAATGGCCCGGGATATAGCCAGGAGATGCCAGATCTGCGCACAAGTGAACCCAGCACTGCCAATAACCACTCTGCCAGAAACCCGGTTTCGAGGTTCAAGCCCTGGTGAACACTGGGAAGTTGACTTTACTGAATTGCCCAGTGGATTGGGAGGATACCGATATCTCCTAGCATTTGTGGACACTTTTTCCAGTTGGCCAGAGGCATACCCGACCAGAGCTGAAACAGCACAGGTAGTAGTTAAGAAACTCCTCTCTGAAATTCTCCCCCGGTTTGGCCTGCCTTTATTCATGGGGTCCGACAATGGCCCAGCGTTCATCGCTAAGGTAACCCAATCTTTAGTTAAGGCCCTTAAGGTCACATGGAAATTACATTGTGTTTATAGACCTCAGAGTTCTAGAGAGGTAGAAAGAATGAATCAGACACTTAAGGAAACCCTAACTAAACTAAAATTAGAGACTGGCGAGAAATGGGTAAGTCTCCTCCCCTTTGCCCTACTCAGGGCTCACTGCACCCCATATGTGAAAGTGCTGACTCCTTTTGAAATCATGTTTGGTCATCTGCCACCTCTTCTCCTGCAGGTAAGGGAGGAAGAGCTAGCTGTGTTATCTAATAGAAATCTCCTCAAGTCTTCGCAGGCGCTCCAGAGCAGTACAGCAGCTGCAAGGTGAATCGTCAGGGCAGCACACCAGGAAGCCCACCCACTGGACCTGGATAGCCCACCTGTGTGTGCTCCTGGTGACCTAGTCTGGGTGAAGAGGCATGAAGAATACAGGCAGTAAAGCTCATGGTCCGCCACACCCATTACCAGCAAATCCCCGGGGAAGGAGGGGAGGGATCTGAATCAAGGATTTGATTCACCATAAAGACCAATAGGGAATGTTCTGGGCTGCAAACATTGCACAGCTCCTCCGTTGCCTGGAGGCAGGATGCCTTAAGACAGAGGGAGGTGGAGTAGGTCACCAAACAATGGGTCCGTTGGAGTTTGGAGGGAGGTGGTGATTCACGCTCTAGCCAAGCATGCCCAGGCATTGCACCTGTGCCCTGAGTTTCTTGGAAACGGCTGAAATAGCTTTTGTAACCTTTGGGTTGTCATTGTAACTGTCCTAACTCCCTCTTGTCGTTTCCGAGTATAAATTTGCTGTAACACCTGTGGTCGGCACTGCAGTTCAGCCTTTGCCGCGGTGAGGTGCTGCAACTGTAGTCGCTGGCCAGCTTAATAAAGGCTCATAAATTTTGATCTCTGTCTCTGGTGGTCATCTGTTGTGGGTCGCCCCATAACAGTAATAAGTGAAACTCCACTGCTGAAACCACCTCTGGTGCGGAGAAATTCAAAGGTGGCAGGAGAGGGCAAGGCTATCTGCTCTCCAGCAATGAGATTGCTTAAAGTTTTCTTTAAAAATTATAAAAGAACTCGCAGGGAAATGCAAATCTTGGCCAAATTGGGTATTAGTTATTACTTCGGAAAGCGAAAAAGAAAGAAAAAATTTGAGATCTTTCTTTGTCTATTAAGCATGAAAAAATACACAGCCAGATGTGTTGCTGATGCTTCCCCCAGGGCAAGCAGGATGTGGGGGAAGGGAGAGAAACGTGGCAAGAATATTTGGACGCCCACTCTCCCAGTATGCTAATTTAAAGTTTCCTTTCTCGCCATGAAAAAGTTTTCTCACCTTAAAAATTTAGAAATGTGTCTGGAATTTCTGTGCTCATGGGAAGAGAAGCCTGGCTTAAAAACAAATGCGCACAACTGTCCCCTTTTTGGACATATTAGATAGGGTTTTAAGCTGGAGTCTCTCTGCAAAAGCTGCAGAAAAAGGAAAACCCAGAACTGTTTCTTTTTCCTAAGAAAAATGGCGAAAAAGTCTTTTCGAAAGAAAATTCAAGCTAATTCCAGCAACAGGATTTGCATTTTCATAATAAAGAGTAGTTTTTAAAAAACGTTAATGAACCTCGGTCAAAGTTAACTTTTAAGGCCTTCAAGAAAATAAGTAAATTTGTCTCTTTTACAGAATTTATCCAAAATAAATTATTTAAAATAACTATAATGGACTCTATAATTTCAAAGAAATTGTTGAAATATAGATAAATAATGTATTAATTATAAAAAATCTAAATAGCCCAGGTGAGGGCTGGCTATGCCTTTTGTTAATGGAGAAAGGGGTAGACACCCTTCCCCCAGCAGACAGGTAATCCAGTTTCCTGCCAGCAAACATCTTTAAAAAATGTGTTAATTTGCATTTGAATGGCTACAGGTTTTCTTCCCCCAGCAGAACAAGCATACAGGTAGACCAGTTTCCCTCCAGGAGCAATCTTTGAAAAATGGCAATTTACATTCAAATAGACCAAACCTGGTTTTCCAGTGCCACTGGCAAATAAAAATTAAATTTAAATTTGCCTCATGAGAAAAACCAAAAGGACAGAATTGAAGCTACTAATTATGTCTTGTATTTTTCTTAGAAATGTAAAGTGTTATTAATCTAGGCAATGCTAAATATATTTGACTTGCCAGCTCTAAAAGTTCAAGATTCAAATTAAATTGGGAGAAATTATATAGTTGTGGTAATTAAATGTCTAAAGTATAAAAATTGTTGAAAAAATGTTGTTCTTTCTCTGAAAATAATTAGAAATTCAAAATAAGTTGCTTATTGGTCTAATTAAAAAAGTATTAAGTCTGTGATTCCCAACTGAAAATTTTTAACATAAAGACCAGTTTAAAATCTAATTAATATCTTAAGATAATTATAAAAAGTATTATAATATTTAAATCATATATGGATATATATATATATATATATATATATATATATATATATATATATATATTGATGGTTTTTTCCATGTTAAAATTTCAAGACTTTAACAGAGATGATTCTTGGACAGCTCCAAGGGCCCGGAGTAATACAAGAAATTTATTCTCTCTTCTTAAAGGAAATATTTTAAATTTAACTGATCTAATATACTTGAAATTGCATGGAAAGCTTTATCAAATAAAAATTAATAACTATATTTTAAATGTTAAGAAGGTTTTGGCCTCTCAGAAGGGCAAAATGAAGTAACTAAATATTTCTTAAAATCCAACAGCAGAATTTAAAATGACAAAAAGCCAGTAGCCACCTGCATTCTTAATTAAGCTAGAGGTGGGGCAACATTTGAAGCTTGTGAATCAGACATAAACATTTACTAAATTTGCTTTGCTTTTTAAATGAAGATACCTACTTTAATTACTTAAATAAATTAGCTTTTTAAATTATAATCAAGGTTTTCAATTAAATGAAAAGCCAATATTTTTATAAACAATTCTAATAAAGACCAGAAACAGCTAGTGAGATTTCTGTTTGTCTGCAATGTGATTTTGACTGTCTTTTAAAAGAACGGATTAGACAGCCACCATGATGGCCACATGGCTTGCAGGTCCCCTGCGGTCCACCATCTTGGAAGCCATAGGGGCCAACCACTCCCTTTGAATAAGCCAATGTCTTTGTAAGCAATTTGATTAAGTATTCTAAGAAAGTTACTGAAGGCTTCCCATGATTCCTCTGTATATGCAAATTAACTAACAGGGATACTCTTAAAAAATAAAATTCTAGCTTAATAAAAAGGAGAAATTTGAAAATTTTGAAATCTCTTTCACTGGTATTTAAAGGATAAACTGAGGATTGTTATTAAAATATTAAATCTAATCTGTAATAGTGGTCACCATAACCTTAAGATAAATTGTTTCATGTGACAAAGATTTTTAAATGAAACTCTCTGTAGCCTGAAAATTATTTTGGAAGGAAATAGAGAGAGGTTTCCTTGAAATGTCTTAAGGATTATAATTGAAAACCAATGCATTAGGCCTCAGAAGGTGGAGATAAGAAAAGATTGTCTTAAAACTTTAAATGACTTTCAGAAATTATTAGGGGACATTAACTGGTTAAGACCTTATCTAAAGATCTCTACAGGAGAAATGACAAGTTTATTTAATTTACTTAGAGGTGACTCAAGTCTTTCCTATCCCTGAACATTAACAGATGAAGCTAGGAATGAGTTGCTAAGATTTGAGCAGGCAATTTCCTCAGCCCAAGTAGCATGGTTACAGCCCGAATTACCTTTATTGGGACAAATTAACCCTACTGCAAATAGTCCCACTGGAGTCACCTTTCAAAATAAAAACTCTCCTGCCATTATTGAATGGGTCCACCTAGGGCATCAATCCTCTAAAACTGCGGTTACATATGTAGAACTATTGGCCCAGTTAATATTTCAAATAAGAAAATGTTGTAAACAGCTTAGAGGGGAAGAGCACCAGTGTATCTACCTTTCCCTCACTGGGAAGCAATTAGAAATATTATTTCAGACTGATATAAATTGGCAAATTGGGTTAAGTGGATATTCAGGGGAACTTAGCTGTCACCTATTAAAAGATAAATTACTACAATTTTTATATAATACCTCCATCATTACACCAAAAAAAAAAAATACTAGGCAGGAACCTATTCCTGGAGCTTTAACTGTTTTTACTGATGGATCATCTAATGGGAAAGCTGCCTATCATACAATAAATTCAGACCGAGTCATACTGACCAGTCATACTTCTGTACAAAGAATTGAACTAGAAGCTATTAAGGCTGCATTGCAGGATTTCCAAGAGCCTCTTAATATCATCTCTGATTCCTTTTATGCTGCGAACTTAGTGAATAGAATTGAAACTGCCCGGTTGAAATGGCTTAGTGACAAAAGTTTATTTTTACTATTTAAACAAGTTCAGCAGATTGTACAACTGAGACAATATCCTTTATATATCACTGACATCAGGGCTCATAGTGTCTTACCTGGTCCTTTAACAAAAGGAAATGCACATGCTGATCAATTGGTTGCTTTATTAAAAGAAGCCTTAGAATCTCATCAGCTTTTACATCAGCCTGCCAAAATGCTGTCTAAACAATTCTCAATCACTTGACAACAGGCAAAACAGATTATTAAGGAACTAGAGGCCCAGTGCACAAAATTTGTGCACGGGGGGGGGGAGGGTATCCCTCAGCCCAGCCTGCACCCTCTCCAATCTGGGACCCCTCGAGGGATGTCTGACTGCCCATTTAGGCCCGTGGGATCAGGCCTAAACAGGCAATCGGACATCCCTCTCACAATCCAGGACTGCTGGCTCCCAATTGCTTGCCTGCCTGCTTTCCTGATTGCCCCTAATCACTTCTGCCTGCCAGCCTGATCACCCCCTAACCACTCCCCTGCCAGCCTGATTGATGTCTAACTGCTCCCCTGCCAGCCGGTTTGCCCCCAACTTCCCTCCTCTGCCGGCCTGGTCACCCCTAACTGGCCTCCCCTGCAGGCTTGATCGCCCCCAACTGCCCTCCCTTGCAGGCCTGGTCCCTCCCAACTGCCCTCCCTTGCTGGCCATCTTGTGGTGGCCATCTTGTGTCCACATGGAGGCAGGATCTTTGACCACATGGGGGCAGCCATCTTGTGTGTTGGAGTGATGGTCAATCTGCATATTACTGTTTTATTAGATAGGAGGATAGAGGCCTGGTGCATGGGTGGGGGCCAGCTGGTTTGCCCTGAAGGGCGTTCCGGATCAGGGTGGAGGTTCCCTTGGGGTGTGGGTCGGCCTGGGTGAGGGCCCTGTGGTGGTTTTCAGGCTGGCCACGCCCCCCAGTGACCCAAGTGGAGGCCCTGGTATCTGGGATTTATTATCTTCTACAATTGAAACTTAGTAGCCTGGAGCAGAGCCCAGCCTTCTGCTCACTCCATGGCAGCAGCCATTTCTGTTGGAATTTATTTATCTTCTATAATTGAAACTTTGTAGCCTTAAGCGGAGGCCTGGGCTGGCCAGGGTGTGCAGAAAGCTTGGCTTCCTCCATCGCTGGGGAAACCCAAGCTTCCCTCCTGCTCTCTCTGTGGCTGCAGCCATCTTGGCTGGGTTAATTTGCATACTCACTCCTGATTGGCTGGTGGGCGTGGCTGGTGGGCGTGGCTTGTGGGTATAGCGGAGTGATGGTTAATTTGCATATTACTCTTTTATTAGATAGGATGTCCCACTTGCATGTTACACCTACCTCAAGGGACTAACACAGTAGTCAACCCTAGAGGTTTGCTAAGAGACCATATCTGGCAAATGGATTTAACACATTATACTTCCTTTGGACACATTGGGGCATTACATGTCTCTGTATACACCTTTTCAAAAGTAATATGGGCTACTGCATCTACAGCAGAAATGGTAAAACAGGTATTAATCATTGCCTAGCTGCTTTTGCCATCATGGGAGTTCCAAAAATTATTAAAATTGATAATGGGCCTGCTTACACAAGCTGTCATTTCCAGGATTTTAGTAAAAGGTGGAAAATTCAGCACATTACAGGAATACCATATAATTCCCAAGGACAGGCCATTATTGGGCTAAAATCCCAACTTGAAAAACAAAAAAATGAGGATGGTGGAGAAATCACCTGCGGGTAGGCTGCACCAAGCCTTAATTACTTTAAATTTTTTCACTTGTGATGCTGATAGAAAGACACCTATGGAGCTACATTGGTGTCAGAATAAAACAAAAGAAAATGGTCTAGTTAAATGGAAAGATCCGAATCTGGTTTATAGAAGGGACCCGATCCATTATTAACCTTTGGCAGAGGGTATGCTTGTATATTTCCAGAGAATTTTTTGAAACCTGTGTGCATTCCTGTTAGAAATATTAAACTGCAACAGGGATCCAAGAGAGAAACTAGCCAGACTAATGAGGACCTTGCGCCTGGAGCCACACCATGCAGCTGCAGACAATCAACTACCTCAGCCACAGAGAGCAGTGACTCCAAGCAACACACTGCAGATGAGTCGCAGGAGGAGGATGAGCCGGACAACAAACAGCCCAGAGGCCACCTGGGGCATGGTAAAGAAGATGGTACAGAAAGCTGAGTGAATTGGTGAGGTAACCAGAACCGCAAGAACGCCTGAGAACGTCTTTCGTGCCATGCTAGCAGTCATCAGCTGTACGGTAATATTACCTGGGGCAAATGGGGAAGTATTTGGACTTATGTTTTTAACCCTTAATGGGTAAGACCCCTTACGTGGGCTGAGCCCCCGCATAATATAGTCACCGATAATACCAAACATCTTGGTCATCCAGGAGGAACATGGGTGGGGCAAGGAAGTATAATTACACAGGTGTCGCAACACAGCTTCCCTTTTGTATGACACAAAATCAAACCACTGCTCCTTTGTGTGTAAAATTAAAGAGAGGTTTCTGGCTTGCGTGAACACCAAAGGAGGAGACTATCACTACTTGCTCCTGGGAGAAGTGTAGAAAATGTAACTAAGACCTTGTCTATACAAATATAAATTTACAGCCAGTTTGAAATAGAATTGCCATGGCCTAGAGCAAAGAATATCCTTACATATTATTCTACAATGTCATAATTTTTGATATTTTACAACAGCATATTGTACAATTATCCCAAACAAACTTACAAACTAATTCTTTGAAAGTTTGACAGCAATTTAAAAAGGACATGAAAGGATTTAATTCCTTTCACTGTGTAGAGGGCTCCCTGGGAAGGCACTTGAGCATTCCCACAGCTGTCGCCTGAGCTTTCTGTTCATGCTGAGGTTGAAGCCTCGTGGTGTCTGGTACCATGGATCTGTCTCTCGCCCAATGGTGTGAGCTGGGCCATCCCTGGAGAAGAAACCTGGGTTCCCCAAGATATGTGATCAGTGCCAGGGCCCCGCCAGCAGGCCAGGGGATCCCAAGGCAGGTGCTGGGTGTGGAGGCCATGGGAGCATAGGCTACCAAGGAGAAAGAACTGAACCTCACATCACCCTGCTTGGCCCCAGAGGATGGCTGGTTTGCCAGAGACGGGTAAGATTCCTCAGGGAAGGAACAACCTAAGACAGGCACAGTCGTAGAGGGGCCATCAGGAGAGAACTAGGGGGTCAACAGAGGTGGAACACAGACCCTCACTCCCCCAACCTTGCAGGGGCCTGAACCCTCACCCCTTCTGAGGGAGGTCTCCTGCCCCCATGGCTGCTTCACTTCCCATGCCCAGCCCAGATTGGGACCCAGGCAACAGACAGAGACTTGGCCGACCGCAGCTGCCCTATATCTAAATCCAGCCTAGCACCAGGAATGCTCAAAGCCTACTCTAGAATTCAAATAATTCTTTCCACTAATATTTACAGGGTAAACTAAGATTGTTGTTAGAGTATTAAATTTGACAGTAAAATAGTAGTCAAGTTTTCAGATTAATTTAAATTGGCTAAATGAAATAAGTGAATATTCAAGAAAAATTAATTGTACTGGACAAAAAGCTGTTCCTAAAGTATTAACTAAAATTTCTATTGGTAGTTCATTTCATGGTAAAATTGCTTAACATGCAATGAACCTAAAGCAGTCATATTTTTGTGCAAAAAAAAAAAAATAAAATTTAAAGTTATTAATACTGCATTATAAAATTTTTAAAAGCCTCCTAATAATTAAATAAAGAAAAGGGGGGGATAGTGGAGTAATATCATGTAAGGAAAAATATCCTGTAAGTAAATTACATCTAGAAAATTTTTACTTTAGAAAACTAATTTTCATTTGTAATGCTAACAGCAAGACACTCATGAAAAACACACATGGTGTCAAAATAAGCCAAAGGAAAATCATTTGGGCAAAAATAAAAAGGATCCCAAGTCAAATTTATAAAAAAGATTCCTTTATTAACTTTTGGTTGAGAATATGTTTGTATATTTTCAGAAAACAACTCCAAGACCATGTGGATTCCTGCAACAGAGGAATTGACAGGACTGCTCCAGCCATGAAGACAAGAGGAGAAACAGTCCAGAGATGGAAGATGGTGAAGACGCCTTGCCATACTAGCAGTCAGCAGCTGTGCATCACTGCAGGTTGCCCAGGACCAAACCAGAGAGGGTAGGACCTGCACTACCACCATTTGTCCACCATCTAGAACTGAAATATCATTGCAGACATGTACACATAAGGAACTGTTTGACATTGAAATTGGGACTCAAAAAACTGTTGGCCCAGAAAGAAACTTACTACAAACTGATTCATTTGCCTCTCAGCATAACCATTATTGCTTGTCTCATTTTTTGTTCTTATATGTTTATTTCCAGTCTGCAGATGCAAGATTTTTTTGAAGAAAAGAAATGGGGGAGATGTAGGAAACCGTTGTCCTCTGATTGAGTCATTGGTAGCTGAAGCAATTTCCACCTGTGAATCTTATGTAAATCCTTGCTGATTGGCTATTACTGGCATGGGGGGATCCCAAACCTTAATGAAAGGGATTTCAAGGCCAGAGCGCATGGTAGTCCTCCCACTAGAGGTGAGCTCCTGCCTAGCCCCCTTTTCCCAAATTAATAGTTTTCTAGTCTCTTTCATTTTTGTGCAGCCTCCTTCAGAACCCGAACCCTGAACCTGAACCCTGAACCACGTGGGACGTGAAAGGGTTTCCTGCACAGAGGAGCTGCAGGAGGCAGAGGTACTGAGACATGCGCATGGACAGGACTGGCAACTGAGTGCGCGGCTGGCTTTCTCAAGCGGGAGGGAGACAAAAGCTCCTAACTGCACCGAACTCCAGTTCCGGGCGAGACTCTGGGGACCCAGACTCATTCAGGGAGAATCTGGACTGTCTGGCAGCTGGCGGAACTTGGGGGCGGCTTTCTCTCAGAGGTGCTTGTAGTGATTACCATGGGACACTGAGACACAGGGGCCTATTAGGGCAGGGCTGACGGGAAATCAATGCTGTCTGCTCCACCCTGAGACTCCACCCCATTCAATCTGAGCACAGAGACTTTTGCAAGTCCTGTCTTTTAAGGGTGTCTCCAGCACAGAAGTTATCGCAGCATAGACACAGCTGATCCTCACAGCCAATTGTCCTGGAGGTGAATTCCTCCCAGTGATACCAACAACAATCAAGGCTTAACTACAACAAGACTGTGCACACTGCCCACAAAGGGGTGCACCAAGAGTGTCCACCTCAGGTAACTGGGGAGGCTGAGCCACTGAGCCCGATAGAAAACTTAGCACACAAAGCCACTCTATCAACTCAGGGAAGCAGCCAAAATGCAGAGACCAAGAAACAGATCACAAATGAAAGAAATGGAGGAATGCAAATGACTGGATATAGAGTTCAAAACCACAGTTATAAGGTTTTTCAAGAATTTCCTAGAAAAGGCCAATAAATTTAGTGAGACCCTTGAGGATATGAAAAGGGACCAACTAGAAATTAAGCATACACTGACTGAAATAAAAAATATTATACAGAGATCTAACATCAGACTAGAGGATCACAAGAATCAAGTCAAAGATTTGAAATACAAAGAAGCAAAAAACACTCAACTGAAAAAGCAAAAAGCAAAAAGAATCCAAAAATATGAAGATAGTGTAAGGAGCCTCTGGGACAACTTCAAGCATACCAACATCAGAATTATGGGGGTGTCACAAGAAGAGAGAGAGCAAGATACTGAAAACATATTTGAAGAAATAATGACCGAAAACTTCCCCACCTGGTGAAAGAAATAGACTTACAAGTCCAGGAAGGACAGAGAACCCTGAACAAAAGGAGTCCAAAGAGGACCACACCAAGACACATCATCATTAAAATGCCAAGAGCAAATACAAAGAGAGAATCTTAAAAGCAGCAAGAGAAAAACAGTTAGCTACTTACAAGGGAGCACCCATATGACTGTCAACTGATTTCTCAACAGAAACTGTGCAGGCCAGATGGGAGTGGCAAGAAATATTCAATATGATGAATAGCAAGAACCTACAACCAAAATTACTCTACCCAGCAAAGCTATCATTCAGAATTGAAGGGCAGATAAAGAGCTTCACAGATAAGAAAAAGCTAAAGGAGTTCATCACCACCAAACAGTATTATATGAAATGCTGAAAGGTATTCTTTAAGAAGAGGAAGAAGAAGAAAAAGATAAAGATATAAATTATGAACAACAAATACATATCTGTCAACAAGTGAATCTAAAAATCAAGTGAATAAAAAATCTGATGGACAGAATAAACTGGTGAATATAATAGAATCAGGGTCATAGAAAGGGAGTGGACTAACAATTCTCAGGGGGAAAGGAGGGTGGGTGTGCAGGAAGAGACTGGACAAAAGTTGTACACCTATGGATGAGGACAGTGTGGGGGGAGGGTAAGGCAAAGGGTGGGCTGGGAACCCGGTGGAGTGGAGCTGTGGGGGAAAAAAAGGAACACCTTTAATAATCTGAACAATAAAGATTTATTAAATTTAAAAAAAGAGAATGAAAGGAAAGTGCATGGACATGTGGGGAGTGTGTGTATTTGTGAGTGAGGTACAGCTATATTCCACAGGACTGTTGGGGACCTGTGGACCTGGCTCCCTTGGCCGGGAACCCTCTACTACTGCTAAAATCTCTCCTGGAGAGGCCGGCTCTGCCGCAGAGACCACGTAATCATAAATGCGAGACAAGCTGTGATTGGAAGTCCAGACTTACCTTCACCTAGGGAGACATCTGATACCTCCCAGGACCCTACAACTACAACACCCAGGGATCAGCTGCCTCAGCTGCACACCCACAAACACCAAGACTCCAGCCTCCCCAACTGCGGGTTCCTAAAAAGTTTGTCCAGGGGGAGACAAAGCATTGCTGAATACGTGGACGGGCCCTGTGCTTTCTCACAGGGCAGATAGAAGGAACAGCTGACTTCAACAACACCATCCAGAATGGCAAATTAAACACAGCTGATAAGGCTATCCATGGACAGAAAGGTAAGATAACGCCTAGAGAAAGCTCTGCCTCCTCAGATTCATCTGAGTGTTTGTTGTTTGCATTTTTGGATTAGTAGTTGTTTGTTGTCTACATTCATCCCTGGGTGTTTGATGTTTGCATTTTTCAATTAGTTGTTGTTTTTTTTTTGTAGTTTTCTCCCCATAGACATATATTTCCCCCTTCTTTTTTCTTCTCTTTCTTTTCACTTTCATATTTTTTCCTTTTCTCAATATCATTTTTAGACTCTTTTCTATCCCCTAATTCTTTTTTCACTGGCGGACACCTTTATTTGGGGTTATTAGTATTGTGAATACATTTGTGCTTGGTGCATCATGCATTGTGTCTTGTTGTGTTTTATTTTATGCCTTTAAGTCAACCCAGAAGAGAGAAAGCTACATAACAAGACAACCTGAGAGGAACAATCATGGGTAGACAAAGAAACAGCCCACATAGGAAAGAAAAGGAGGATTACCAGAAAAGGAAGTAAAGAAAATAGAGGCAAGCAATATGTCAGAGAAACAATTCAGCGCAATGGTCATAAGAATGTTGAAAAGGATGGAAGACAAATTCAACAATATGGGTAATAACCAAGAGGAAATGAAGAAAAACCAAGATGAAATGAAAAATGAAATCTCTGCAAAACAGAACCTAATAGAAAGTGACAACAGTAGACTAGAAAAAGTGGTGGACCGTATCAGTGAGCTATAAGACAAGGTAGGAAAAAATACCCAAGCAGAGCAGCATCTAGAGAAAAAAAAATTAAAAAACAAGAGGCGAACCTAAGGGCAATATGGGACAACACAAAATGAAACAACATCCTCATAATAGGGTTGCTAGAAGGTGAGGAAACTGAGCAAGGAATAGAAAACCTGTTTGAAGAAATAATGACATAAAACTTACCTGATATTGGGAAGAAAAAAACACACAAAAGTCCAAGAAGCTCACAGAGTCCCAAACAAGATGAACCCCAAAAGACTGATGCCAAGGCACATTATAATTAAATTGGCAAACACCAACGACAAAGTAAGAATCATAAAGGCTGCCAGAGATAGACAAAAAGTTAACTACAAGGGATCTCCCATCATACTATCAACCAATTTCTCAACAGAAACACATGAGTCCAGAAGGGAATGGAATGAAATATACAAAGTCATACAAAGCAAGGGTATGAATACAAAAATACTGTACCCAGAAAGGCTACCAATCAAAGTAGAGGGTGAAATTAGGAGCTCCACAGACAAAAAAGGAATAAGGGAGTTTATTACCACCAAACAAGCAATGCAAGAAATGCTAAAGGGTCTTCTGTGAAAAGAAGAAATAGGAAGGGAAGAAGGAACGCATTCATAAAGCATAAAAATTGCAAAAAAAGGACCTATCAATAATAATGTTAAATGTAAATGGATTAAATGCCCCAAACAAAAGACATTGGGTAGCTGAGTGGATAAGAATATATGACCCATATATCTGCTGTCTACAGGAGACCCACCTCAGAACAACAGACTCACACAGCTGATGGTGAAGGGATGGAAAAAGGTTTTTCAGGCAAATGGAAATGAAAAAAAGCTGGAGTAGCAATACTTGCTTCTAACAAATTATACCTCAACGTGAAGGACATAACAAGAGATAAGAAAGGCCACTTCATAATACTAAAGGGAGGAATTCAACATGAAGATATAAGTCTGGTAAACATATATGCACCCAATACAGGAGCACCCAAATATATAAAAAAACAAGCATCTGGAGGATATTAAGGGAGAGATTTACAGCAATACTGTCATAGTATGGGGCTTTAGTACCCCACTAACACCACTGGACAAATCCTCTAAAAAAATCAACAAAGAAACATCAATCCTAAATGACTCACTAGATCAGATGGAATTAATTGACATCTAAAGAACATTTCACCCCAATGCCACAGAATATACATTCTTCACAAGTGCACATTGGTCATTTTCAACAATTGACCACATATTGGGACATAAGAAATGTCTCTTCAAATTCAAGAAGATAGAAATCATATCAAACATCTCCTCAGATCACAATGGCATAGAACTAGAAATCAAATACAATAAAAAATTAAAGACCTGGAGGCTAAATTGCAGGCTATTAAACAATGATTGGGTTACCAAAGAGATCAAAGAAATAAAAAGCATCATGGAAACAAATGACAATGAAAACACAACAATCCAAAATCTATGGGACAAAGTGAAAACAGTCTTCAGAGGGAAGTTCATAAATCCACAAGCCTACCTCAAAAAAGAAGAAAAACTGGTAATAAATTATCTAACACTACAACTCAATGAGTTAGAAAGAGAGCAACAAGAAAAGCCCAGCATAAGCAGAAGGAAGGAAACAATAAAAATAAGAATGGAAATAAATGACAGAGATTCTCCAAAAATACAAAAGATCAACAAAACTGTGAGCTGGTTCCTTGAAAGTATAAACAAATTGATGAACCTCTAGCAAGGATCACCAAGAAGCAAAGAGTGAGGACCCAAATAAACAAAATCAGAAATAAAACAGGTGAAGTAACAACCCATCCCACAGAAATAGAAACGATTATAAAAAATACTATGAACAACTCCATTCCAACAAAATAGACAACCGAGATATAGTGGACACATTCTTTAAAAATATATATAAGGTCCCAAAACTCAATCAGGAAGAATAAATAAACCTGAATAGGCCCATAACTACCAAAGAAATTGAAGCAGCAGTCAAAAATCTTCCAGTGAACAAAAGTCCTGGTCCGGACAGCTTTAACGGGGAATTCTACCAAGCATTCAAAGAACTAAAACCTATCCTTCTCAGACTATTCCAAAAAATTCAAGAGAAAGGCACACTTCCAAGGTCTTTCTATGAAGGCAGCTTCAGCCTAATACCCAAACCAGATAAAGTCACCTTAAAAAAGAGAAATACAGGCCAATATCCTTGATGAACATAGATGCTAAAATCCTCAATAAAATTCTAGCAAATCAGATTCAGCATTACACTAGAAAGATCATACACCATGACCAAGTGGGATTTATTCTGGGGATGCAAGGATGGTACAATATTCATAAATCAATAAATGCTATACATCACATAAACAAACTTAGAGACAAAAATCATATCATGTAAATCGATGCAGGGAAAGCATTTGACAAAATCCAACACCCTTTCTTGATAAAAACTCTCAGCAAAGTGGGAATACAGGGATCATACCTCAACATACTTAAAGCTTTATATGACAAAACTTCAGCCAACATCAAACTCAATGGGCAAAAACTAAACTCATTTCCCCTAAGAACAGGAACAAGACAGGGGTGTCCACTTTCACCACTCCTGTTCAATATAGTACTGGAAGTACTAGTCATAGCGGTAAGACAAGAAGAAGAAATAAAAGGCATCCAAATTGGAAAAGAAGTAAAACTGTCCTTATTTGCAGATGAAATGATACTATACATAGAAAACCCCAAAGACTCCATCAAAAAACTACTAGACCTAATAAGTAAATTTGGCAATGTAGCAAGATACAAAATTAACACCCAGAAATCTATGTCCTTTTTGTACACCAATAATGAACTCACAGAAAGAGAAATGAAAAAAAAATCCCATTTACCATTGCGCCAAAAAAATTAAAATACCTAGGAAAAAACTTAAATAAGGAGGTAAAAGACCTTTAGTCAGAAAACTATAGGACATTGCAAAAATATATAGAGTAAGATATAAACAAATGGAAGAACATACCATGTTCATGGACTGGTAGAAACCACATCATTAAAAAGTCCAGACTGACCAAAGCAATCTACAAATTTATTGTAATCCCCATTAAAACACCAATGACATATTTCAAAGATCTATGAACAAACTCTCCAAAAATTCATCGGAAATAAAAGAAGACCCCAGAAGATGGCGACCAGCAAGAAGGTATGGAGGGAGAGTGTGTGAGAGAGTCAGGGAGCAATAGAGAAGTGTGTGGACGTGTGTGGGTGTGTGTGTGTGAGTGAAATAGAGACAGATCCTGCAGGTCTTGCAAGGGTCTGCCAATCCAGGCAGTCTTAGACAGCAAAACACCACTGCCACCGCAAACACTGGCAGCACAGAGACCACAACATCTTGAAGAACAGAAGAGCTTGAGACTAGGATCCTAGCCGCACCACCACCCAGTCTGGTCTCAGTAGCAAACCCGGACCCTACAGCTGGTAAAAGCCACTCTGGTAAAAGACCTGCGACCACAGCTGAAGACTCCAGGCACCCTGGCCGCAGATTTCTGTGAGTCACAAAGCCAATCCCCCTCCCCACTGGTCCCACAGCAGAGGCATAGGAACTGCCAGACCCCAGCCGCACAATAGGGCTTTTTGCCCACACACAGCAGCGGCAGCTCTACTTGAATTTGAGCCTTGGTGTGCAGACACTAGAAGTTTGTTTCCTGTGACCAGACTCCGTGCCCAGGCAGAGAAGCTGTGCTGAATTTGAGCCTATGTTCACAACCTTGGGGAGATTGTTTTCTGCGCCAGATCCTGCAACCAGATCCCGCACCCACGCAGGGAGACAGTGCTGAATTTGAGCCTGGGGGTGTGATCCCGGGGAGTTTGTTTTCCATGACCAGACCCTGTACCGAAGCAGGGAGGCTGCATTGAATCTGAACATGAACGTGGGAACGTGGGGAGTTTGTTTCCCATGACCAGACCCAATGCCCAAACAAAGGGGCAGCGCCTGGGTACATGGACATGGGGATTTTGTTTCCCGTAGTGCACACCTGTGTGACCCGAACCCACACCCACACTGGGTGGCAGTACTACCTGACTTTGATTCAGGGCAAGCACACACTGAAGGCTGCTTTCCGCAGGGCAGGATTGGACCTCTTGCTGACACAGTGCGACTGTTGCAACCTGGTCTCCCAAGCAGATCGGGGACCATGAATCTCTATGCAAGAGGCAGCAATGAGCACTAGTGACTAGAGTCTGTTTCTCATTGTGTGCACCTGGGATCCCTGATTCCCAGTACATTCACACTAGGAGCAAGCGACTTCAATTCTTGGTGCATGCACACACAGGGACCCTGATTATCGGCACGAGGCCACACTAAGCAACAGAAACTCTGATACTCAACTCTTGGCACGAACACAGGGATCCTCTAACTCCTGACATGCACTAGGGGACTTTGATTTTTGGCACACACCAGTGGGATTTCTGTTTCAGCATGGTGCAGGCAGGGTTGCTAATTCTAGGTGTGCACACGAGGCCACACTAAGCACCTGTGACTCTGACCTGGGGCGAGCGTGGCTCCCACCGACCCACAGCAGCCAAACATCTTAGTGTCAGAGCTCTTCAGTGACACTTGGGGGGTGCAAAACTCCCACTGCACATGGCCCAGGCCCCCACAACTCGACATTTGAACCTTCTGGTGATAGTTAGAATGGGGCAACAATGACACAATCCCCAGAGGAAAGAAAATGAGGAATTGCCAAGAAAGGAAATAAGTGAAATGGAAGCATACAACATGACAGAAAAAGGATTCAGAGTAATGGTCATACAGTTCATACACCAGATGGACAAGAAAATCAACAACCTATGCAAAAATCCGGAAGAAATGACAAATTAGGAAGGAGAAAAATGGTGGCGGAATAGACAGACGTGTTCCGAGCCTTGTCCCGGAGCAGAAAGAAAGAACAGCTGAGGGTCGCACTAGGAATGTTTGTTGGCAAGTTGGGGGACAGCTGAACTCCAGAAGAAGGTGGGAGACTGCTAGACGGGGTTTCCCTGACCTGGCAGCTCCCACTGCGGCTGGGTCCCCTCCCAGAGCTGCGGGCTTGGACACGAAGTCTCCGCCATCTGGAACCGGAAAGTGGAGCTTATTGGAAGCCTGAGAATCCACAACTGCAGCACACACGGAAGAGCTGCGAGCCACAGAACAATGCTCCCCAATTGGCGCAAACACACGGGTTCAGAGGAGCTCTACACTCCACCACGGAAAGGTCAGATTTCGCCTGGGATAAGGTGAGGTCTCTGGTCCCAGCGTGAGAGAGGAACGCGCGTTTTGTGGGAGCTGGAGGACCAGGGAAGTCTGTGCCTAGAAAAATCCGTGGCTGTTGGGGCTGGCGTGATCTGTGAATGTGGAAGGGGCTCCTCAGAGCTGCTAACAAAAGGGCTCTCTAAAAAGCAACCCATTTTGATCTGAAGTGCAGGAACACCCTAAGAATTTCAGGGGTGTGCTAGACTTACACGCAGCCACGGAGTTCGCACACTTGGGCTTTTTCCTCTTGAAATTCTTGCTTCTGATTACTAAGCCCAATTCATAGGATCACCCAGTTGGGGACACCCTGGGAAACTGCAGGGGAAAGTTGTTTTTCTGGAACCTGGGGATCGGAGCGGGGAGTTACCATCAGAGAGCCAGCTCTGAGGCAGCCCACTCCCACAAACCGGTAGTGAGTGCCACAGGGAAAGAAGGCTCTAACACTCCCTAGAGAGGCCATAGATAAACCCGGAAGTCAATCCAGAAACACTGAAACCCAGGGGCTGAATCACAAATTGACTCTTGTGTAATCAAAAATAAAGAAATATGAATTAAGACACACCACCTGCTTAAAATCAGGACTGGCTTACATCACTGAAGAGCAGTGGAACGCAGGGAACTGCAATACTGTCTGGACTGAGAAACAGGCATGCCAAACAGAACAACAGAGGAAGTGAATAACCTTCACTACTCCACATTTCATTTATTTATTTATTTATTTTATTTTCATTTTTTGCATCTTTTACTCAAGAAACTAATTTTTTTTCCTCACTTGATTTTACCTTTTTAATTATTACATTTTTATTTTCAATCCATATTATTACTACTGCTATTTTATCTTTTTTTTTAAGTGTCATTTTATTTTCTCTTCATTTTGTTTTGGGATTAATGTTCTACATTCTATTTTTATCTTTCCTTTAGCATCATTTTACTCTATCTCAAATCTACCTTTATGCCATCACTCTCTTCCTCACTTTTCCCTTTTCGGTGTCCTGTTTATCTTACCCCTTTCCTGCTTTAGATTTTCCCTATTCTTTCTGTTTACCCCCTTTTAAAATTTCACCCTACTTATATATCTAATCTCCAATCCCCTGCTCCAAGTCCATACACACCTCACTCTTCGCTGTCTTAACTATCCAAAAAATTGTTTTTCTCTCTGTCCTTTTGTTGTTGTTCGCTTGAATGTAGATTATATCGAATTTTTATGCTTTTTTGTGAGATTGTTTTGCCTATTCTTCTTTTGTTTATTTTTTTGTTTGTTTAGTGCTTCTGTTTTCCCTTGCCTCACTCAATATTAGTTGGTGTTGTAGTTTGTATTAATGCCCAGGTACTTGTTTCTGGCATTTGCTGGGATAAGTGATTGTTCTATTGGAGTTTTATCCCCAATATATGTAGTCTGTTTCCCTTTCTCTCGTAGTCTCTTTCTTGTCTCACTTACTTTTTTTCTTCTTTTTTTCCCTTTTCCCAATTTCATTTGGACACTCCATTTTTCTTCTTCTTCTTTCTTTCTTTTTCCTCTTCTTCTTTCTCTACTATCCCCTAATTTGCCTTTCTCTCGTGGTCACCTTTATTGGAGGTTATTAATATCGTGAATACATTTCTGTTCAGTGCCTTGTGTGTTGTACCTGGTAGTGCTGTATTTTGTGCCTTTAAATCAACGCAGGAGAGAGAGAACTACATAACCAGACACCCAGAGAAGAGAGACCATGGGGAGACAAACAAACAGCCCGCATATGAAAGAAAAGCAGGCATCACCAGAAAAGGAAGTAAACGTAATGAAAGCAAGCAACCTTCCAGAAAAAGAATTCAGAGAAATGGTCATAAGGTGGCTGAAAAGAATGGAAGACAAATTCGACAATATGAGCAAGAACCAAGAGGAAATGAAGAAGAACCAAGAAGAAATGAAAAATGACATCGCTGCTGTAAAGAACTCAATAGAAAGCATCAAGAGTAGACTAGAAGAAGCAGAGAACCACATCAGTGAGCTAGAAGACAAGATGGGAAAAAATACCAAGTAGAGCAACTTCTAGAAAAAAAAATTAAAAGGCAGGAGGAGAGCCTAAGGGAACTTTGGGACAACACGAAACAAAACAACATCCGCATAATAGGGGTCCCAGAAGAAAAGGAAACTGAGCAAGGAATAGATAACCTCTTTGAAGAAATAATGACAGAAAATTTCCCTGATATAGAGAAGGAAAAACCCACACAAATTGAAGAAGCTCACAGAGTCCCAAACAAAATGAACCCCAAAAGACCGACGCCAAGGCACATTATAATTAAATTGGCAAACACCAACGACAAAGTAAGAATCTTAAAAGAGGCCAGAGAGAGACAGAAAGTTACATACAAAGGAACCCCCATCAGACTAGCAACTGATTTCTCAACAGAAACTCATCAGTCCAGAAGGGAATGGAATGAAATATACAAAGTCATGCAAAGGAAGGGTCTGAATCCAAGAATACTGTAACCAGCAAGGCTATCAATCAAAATTGAAGGTGAAATCAGGAGCTTCACAGACAAAAAAGGACTAAGGGAATTTATTACCACCAAACCAGCAATGCAAGAAATGCTAAAGGGTCTGCTGTAAAAAAAAGAAAAGAAATAGGAAGCAAAGAAGGAACACAGATGTAAAGAATAGGAATGGCGACAAATAAGTCCCTATCAATAATAACTTTATTTTTTTTTTAATATTTTATTGATATTTTACAGAGAGGAAGGGAGAGGGATAGAGAGCTAGAAACATCCATGAGAGAGAAACATCGATCAGCCGCCTCCTGCACACCCCCCACTGGGGATGGGCCCGCAACCAAGGTACATGCCCTTGACCGGAATCGAACCCGGGACCCTTCAGTCCGCAGGCCGACGCTCTATCCACTGAGCCAAACCGGTTTCGGCAATAATAACTTTAAATGTAAACGGATTAAATGCCCAAATTAAAAGACATAGGGTAATGGATTGGATAAGAAAGCATGACCCATATATCTGCTGTCTACAAGAAACCCACCTCAGAAAAAAAGACTCACACAGACTGAGGGTGAAGGGATGGAAAAAGGTTTTCCAGGCAAATGGAACAGAAAAAAAAGCTGGGGTAGCAATACTTATATCTGACAAATTAGATCTCAAACTGAAGGACATAACAAGAGATAAGGAAGGCCACTTCATAATACTAAAGGGAGCAATCCAACAAGAAGAAATAACTCTGGTAAACATATATGCACCCAATACAGGAGCACCCAAATACATAAAAAAAAACTCCTGGAGGATATCAAGGGAGAGATTGAGAGCAATACAATCATAGTAGGAGACTTTAATACCCCACTATCACCATTGGACAAATCCTCTAAACAAAAAATCAGCAAAGAAACATCAATCCTAAATGACTCACTAGACCAGATGGAATTAATTGACATCTTCAGAACATTTCACCCCAAAGCCACAGAATATACATTCTTCTCAAGTGCACATGGGTCATTTTCAAAGATAGACCATATGTTGGGACATAGGCAAAGTCTCTTCAAATTCAAGAAGATAAAAATCATATCAAGCATTTTCTCAGACCACAGTGGCATAAAACTGGAAATCAACTACAATAAAAACAACCCAAAGAAATCAAACACTTGGAGGCTAAACAGCATGCTATTAAACCATGACTGGGTTACCAGAGAGATCAAAGAAGAAATAAAAAACATCATGGCAACAAATGACAATGAAAACACTACAATCCAAAATCTATGGGACACAGCGAAAGCAGTCTTGAGAGGGAAGTTCATAGCTCTACAAGCCTACTGCAAAAATCAAGAAACAATGGTAATAAATTACCTAACCCAACAACTCAAAGAGTTAGAAAAAGAGCAACAAGAAAAGCCCAGTGTAAGCAGAAGGAAGGAAATAATAAAGATCAGAGCAGAGATAAACGACATAGAGACCAAAGAAACAATACAAAAGATCAACAAAACCAAGAGCTGGTTCTTTGAAAGGATAAACAAGATTGATGAACCTCTAGCCAGGCTCACCAAGAAGCAAAGAGAGAGGACCCAAATAAACAAAATCAGAAATGAAAGAGGTGAAATAACAACAGATCCCGCCGAAATACAAAGGATTGTTAAAAAATACTACAAACAACTCTATTCCAACAAACTGGACAACCTGGAGGAAATGGACATATTCCTAGAAAAATATAACCTTCCAAAACTCAATCAGGAAGAATCTAAACAGCTCAATATGCCAGTAACTATGGAAGAAATTGAAGCAGTCATCAAAGAGCTTCCGGCAAACAAAAGCCCGGGGCCAGACGGCTTCACAGGAGAGTTTTACCAAACATTCAAAGAAGAACTAAAACCTATCCTCCTCAGACTATTCCAAAAAATTCAAGAGGAAGGAACACTTCCAAGCTCCTTCTATGAAGTCAGCATCATCCTAATACCAAAACCAGATAAAGACAACACAATGAAGGAGAATTACAGGCCAATATCCCTCATGAATGTAGATGCCAAAATCCTCAACAAAATTCTAGCAAATCGGATCCAGCAGTACATCAGAAAGATCATACACCATGACCAAGTAGGGTTTATCCCAGAAATACAAGGATGGTACAATATCCAAAAATCAATTAATGTGATACATCACATAAACAAATTGAGAGATAAAAATCACATAATCATATCAATTGATGCAGAAAAAGCATTTGGCAAAAGCCAACACCCTTTCTTGATAAAAACTCTCAACAAGGTGGGAATAGAAGGATCATACCTCCACATAATAAAAGCTATATATGATAAACCCACAGCTAACATCATACCCAATGGGCAAAAACTAAAACCATTTCCCCTTAGAACAGGAACAAGACAAGGATGCCCACTCTCACCACTCCTGTTTGACATAGTACTGGAAGTATTAGCCATTGCAATTAGACAAGAAGAAGAAATAAAAGGCATCCAAATTGGAAAAGAAGAAGTAAAACTGTCCTTTTTTGCAGATGACATGATATTGTACATAAAAAACCTGAAAGACTCCATCAAAAAACTAACAGACTTAATAAATGAATTCGGCAATGTAGCAGGATACAAAATTAATGCCAAGAAATTTATGGCATTTCTAAACACCAACAGTGAACTTACAGAAAGAGAGACTAAAAAAGCAATCCCATTTTCCATCGCACCAAAAAAATTAAGATACTTAGGAATAAATCTAACCAAGGAGGTAAAAGACCTGTATGCGGAAAACTACAGGACACTGAAAAAAGAGATAGAGGAAGGTGTAAACTGATGGAAGAACATACCATGTTCATGGATTGGTAGAATGAACATCATCAAAATGTCCATACTACCCAAAGCAATCTATAGATTCAATGCACTCCCCATTAAAATACCAACAGCATATTTCACAGACCTAGAAAGAACCCTCCAAAAATTCATCTGGAATAAAAAAAGACCCCGAATAGCCACAGCAATCCTGAAAAAGAAGAATAAATTAGGAGGGATCTCAACACCAGATTTCAAGCTGTATTACAAAGCCACTGTCCTCAAAACAGCCTGGTACTGGCACAAGAACAGACATATAGATCAATGGAATAGAATAGAGAATCCAGATATCGACCCAAACCAATATGCGCAATTAATATTTGACAAAGGAGGCATGAGCATACAATGGAGTCAAGACAGTCTCTTCAATAAATGGTGTTGGGAAAATTGGACAGATACATGCAAAAAAATGAAACTAGATCACCAACTTACACCATACATAAAAATAAACTCAAAATGGATACAGGACTTAAATATAAGACGGGAAACCATAAAAATACTAGAGGAATCCACAGGCAGCAAAATCTCAGACATATGCTAAAAGAACTTTTTCAGTGATACTGCCCCTAGGGCAATGGAAGCCAAAGAGAAAATAAACAAATGGGACTACATCAAAATAAAAACTTTTGCACAGCAAAAGAAACCATCAACAAAACAACAAGAAACCCCACTGTATGGGAGAACATATTTGCAAATGGTATCACTGATAAAGGTTTAATTTCCAACATCTACAGGCAGCTTATAAAACTTAATAAAAGGAAGATAAATGATCCAATAAAAAAATGGGCAACGGACCTAAATAGAATCTTTTCGAAAGAAGACAGAAGGAACGCCAAGAGACACATGAAAACATGCTCAAAGTCACTAATTATCCGAGAGATGCAAATCAAAACGACAATGCAATACCATCTCACACCTGTCAGAATGGCTATCATCAATGAATCAACAAACGACAAGTGTTTGCGAGGATGGGGAGAAAAAGGAACCCTCGTGGACTGCTGGTGGGAATGCAGACTGGTGCAGCCACTGTGGAGAACAGTATGGAGTTTCCTCAAAAAACTGAAAATGGAGCTCCCATTTGACCCAGTAATCCCACTCCTAGGAATATATCCTAAGAAACCAGAAACACCAATCAGAAAGGATATATGCACCCCTATGTTCATAGCAGCACAATTATACAATAGCTAAGATTTGGAAACAACCTAGGTGCCCGTCAGCAGATGACTGGATCAGAAAACTATGGTACATCTACACAATGGAATACTATGCTGCCATAAAAAAGAAGGAATTACTACCATTTGTAGACACCTGGATGGAATTAGAGAACATTATGCTAAGTGAAATAAGCCAGTCAATGAAAGATAAATACCACAGGATCTCACTCATTTAGGGATAATGAAAAACATTATAAACTGATGAACATAAAGATAGTTACAGAGCCAGTAAAGCATCAAACAGACTGTCTAATTACAGCGGTAAGGTTAGGGAGAGGTGGGGGAAATAAGAGATCAACTGAATGACTTCTATGCATGCATATAAGAGTAACCAACGGATGCAAAACATTGGGGGGTGAGGGCATGTATGGGAGTGGGGTGGGGGGGGCAATGGTAAGATATGTACACATATAATACCTTAATAAAAATTTGAAAAAAAATAAAAGTAAAATAAAATAAAATAAAATTATAACTCCCCCCCCCCAAAAAAAAAGAAATGATAAATTATATAGCTACAATCAAAAACACCATGGAAGGCTTCAATAGTAGACTAGAAGAAGCAGAGGACCGAATTAGTGAGTTACAAGATAAAGTACAGAAACAAGCCCAATCTGAACAGCAACTTGAGAAAAAAAATTACAAGCAGGAGGAAAGCCTAAGGGAGATTTTGGACAATGCAAACTGAAGTAACATATGTATAATAGGGCTGCTAGAAGGACAAGAAGAGTAGCAAGGAGTAGAAAATTTATTTGAAAAAATAATGACAGAAAACATCCCTGATATGGGGAAGAAAAAAGTTACACAAGTACAAAGAGTCCCAAGCAAGATGAATCGCAAAAGACCCACACCAAGATATGCCATAATTACAATGGCAAATGTTCACAACAAAGAGAGAATCTTAAAGGCTTCAAGAGAGAGACAGAGAGTTACCTACAAAGGATCCCCCATCAAATTATCAAATGATTTCTCAACAGAAACACATCAAGCTAGAAGGGAATGGAAGCCTATATACAGAGTGATGAAAAGCAAGGGACTGAATCTAAGAATACTCTATCCAGCAAGACAATCAATCAAAATTGAAGGGGAAATCAGGAGCTTCACAGACAAAAAAAATGCTAAGAGAGTTTATCACTACCAAGCCAGCAATGCCAGAAATGCTAAAGGGAATGCTGTAAAAAGAAGAAACAAAAAGTTAAGAAAGAACACAGGCTCAAAAAATAGAAATGCCTACAACCAAGTACCTTTCGAATAACTTTAAATGTAAATGGACTAAATGCTCTAATCAAAAGACATAGGGCAGCTGAATGGATAATATATATATATATATATATATATATATATATATATATATATATATATATATATATACTGTCTAAAGGAGACCCACCTGAGAACAAGGGACTCACACAGACTGAAAGTGAAGGGAAGGAAAAATATCTTCAGGCAAATGGAAAGGAAAAAAAAAAGCTGGGGTAGCAATACTTATATCTGAGAAAATAAACCTCAAAGTGAGGCCATAACAAGAGATAAGGAAGGCCACATCATAATACTAAATGGATCGATACAACAAGATGATATAACCCTGAAAAAATATATGCACCCAATTCAGGAGCACCCAAATACATTAAAAAAAAAAAACTCCTGGAACATATCAAGGGAGAGATTGACAACAATACAATCATAATATGGAAATTTAATACACCACTGACATCACTGGATAAATCTTCTAGACAAAAAATCAGCAAAGAAACAGCAATCCTAAATGACTCACTAGATCAGATGGACTTAATTGACATCTTCAGAACATTTCATCCCAAAGCCATGGAATATATGTTCTTCTCAAGTGCACATGGGACATTTTCAAAAATAGACCACATATTGGGTCACAAGCAAAGTCTCCCCAAATTCAAGAAGATTGAAATCATACCAAGCATCTTCTCAGACCACAATGGCGTATTAGAAATAAACACAATAAAAGCAATCCAAAAAAACTCAAACACTTGGAAGCTGAATAACATGCTGTTAAATATTGATTGGATTACCAATGAAATCTAAGAAGAAATTAAAAACATCCTGGAAATTAATGACAATCAAAACACAACAATCCAAAATCTATTGGACACAATGAAAGCAGTCCTGAGAGGGAAGTTTATAGCTCTACAGGCCTACTTCAAAAAAAAACCAAGAAAAATTGTAGTAAATCATCTAACTCTAACTGCCTGGTACTGGCACAAGAACAGACATATAGGCCAATGGAACAGAACAGAGAACCCAGAAATTGACCCAAGCCATTATGCTCAATTGTTTGACAAAGGAGGCAAGAGCATACAATGGAGTCAAGACAGGCTCTTCAATAAATAGTGCTGGGAAATTTGGTCAGATACATGCAAAAAAATGAAACTAGATCACCATCTTACATCATCGACAAAAACAAACTCAAAATGGCTAAAGGACTTAAATGGAAGATGGAAAACCATAAATATCCTACAAGATTCCATAGGCAACAAAATAGCAGACATATGTCATAGCAATATCTTTACATACCCAGCTCCTAGCGCAATGGATACTAAGGAGAAAATTAACAAATGGGACTACATTAAAATAAAAAGCTTCTGCAAAGCTAAAGAAACCATCAACAAAACAACAAGAAAGCTCACTAAATGGGAGGATATATTTGCCAATGGTATTTCAGTAAGGGTTTAATCTCCAAAATTTACAGAGAACTCATACAATTTAACAAAAGGAAGATAAACAATTCAGTCACAAAAGGGGCAAAGGATCTAAATAGACAGTTTTTGAAAGAGGACATACAGAAGGCTCAGAGGCATATGAAAACATCATCAGTCACTAATCATCTGAGAGATGCAAATAAAAACAACAATAAGATATCATCTCATACCTGTCAAAATGGCTATCATCAACAAATGAACAAACAACAAGTGCTGGCAAAGTTGTGGAGAAAAAGGGAACCCTCCTGCACTGCTGTTGGGAATTCAGACTGGTGTAGCCACTGTGGAGAACAGTATTGAGTTTCCTCAAAATGTTAAAAATGGAACTCTCATTTGACCGAGTGATCCCACTCCTAGGAATATATCCTAAGAAACCAGAAACACCAATCAGAAAGGATATATGCACCCCTATGTTCATAGCAGCACAATTTACAATAGCTAAGATTTGGAAACAGCCTAAATGCCCATCAGCAGATGAGTGGATTAAAAACTTGTGGTACATCTACACAATGGAATACTATGCCACTATTAAAAAGAAGGAACTTTTACCATTTGCAACAGCATGGATTGAATTGGAGAGCATTATGCTAAGTGAAATAAGCCATTCAGAGAAAGATATATATCATATGATCTCACTCATATGTGGGATATAATGATCAACATAATTTGATGAACAAGAAAAGATTCAGAGACAAATGGCAGGGGAGGGGGTTTTAGACAGCAACCCAAGGACTTGTATGCATGCATGGTAGCATAACCAATGGACACAGACACTGGAGCATTGGGGGCTTATACAGGGTGGGAATGGCTGGGGAGGGGGGTGTTAAGAGACAAATGAAAACTTTAGACAAAAAAACAACTAATGTACTTTGTATATAGTGAATGAGTGGGAGAACAGTATGAGATGAAGTTGGAAATGTGTTCAGGATCCAGATTATATACAATCTTGTTGGGCATGATAAAAGTAGTTTGGGTAGGAGGTGGGATTCCAAAAAATGATGTGTATATGTGAAATATCATAATGTGTTTGAATAGCAAAATGCATGTTCTGTATGGAACATAGTGCTAAAAGCCAAAGGTGAAATAAGCATAGTTCTCTGTCTTTTGTAAGGGACAGAAATGTTCTGATTAGAAGATAACATCTTTGATTGGTACAATGTTTTGTTTTGTTTTGTTTTTTCCATTGAAGGTACAGTGAAACAGAGGCATTCTGAAAAGTCCATAGTTTGTAGGAAGTATCATGAGAAGGCTTAAAGCTAAAGCTAAGAACAGAGCCCATGGATTGAGAATGCTGTTTAAGATGTCAGGGGACTGGGATTAAAAGATCCTTCCTGAAAAAGATCTTGGCATAATATGCAATGCTCAGGCATCAGGATGTCCCTACAGACTAAGATTTTTAAGAAAGCTGGGATGGGGAGAGGGAATAATGGCGGCGGAATAGACAGACGTGTTCCGAGCCTTGTCCCGGAGCAGAAAGAAAGAACAGCTGAGGGTCGCGCAAGGAGTGTTTGTTGGCTGGTTGGGAGACAGCTGAATTCCAGAAGGAGGTGGGGGACTGCTGAACGGGGTTCCCCTGACCTGGCAGCACGAACTGCGGCTGGGTCCCCTCCCGGAGCTGCGGGCTTGGACGCGGAGTCTGCGCCATCTTGATCCGGAAAGTGGAGCTTATCTGAAGCCTGAGAATCCACAACAGCGGCACCCCAGGAACAGCTGCGAGCCCCAGAACAACGCTCCCCAACTGGCGCAAGCACACGGGTTCAGAGAAGCTCTACACTCCACCACGGAAAGGTCAGATTTCGCCTGGGATAAGGTGAGGTCTCTGGTCCCGGCGGGAGAGAGGAACGCGCGTTTTGCGGGAGCTGGAGGACCAGGGAAGTCTGTGCCTAGAAAAATCCGTGGCTGTAGGGGCTGGCGTGATCTGTGACTGTGGAAAGGGGTCCTCAGAGCTGCTAAGAGAAGGGCACTCTAAAAAGCAACCCATTTTGATCTGAAGTGCAGGGACACCCTAAGAATTTCAGGCAGTCCAGACTTACGCGCAGCCCGTGCGCTCCCTGGGTGCCTGGGCTTACTCGCAGTCCCGGAATTCGCACACTTGGGCTTTTTCCTCTTCAAATCCTTGCATCTGATTACTAAGCCCAATACATAGGATCACCCAGTTGGGGACACCCTGGGAGACTGCAGGGGAAGGTTGTTTTTCTGGAACCTGGGGATCGGAGCGGGGAGTGACCATCAGAGAGCCAGCTCTGAGGCAGCCCACTCCCACAGGCCCGTGGCGAGTGCCACAGGGAAAGAAGGCTCTAGCACTGCCTAGAGAGGCCATAGATAGACCCGGAAGTCAATCCAGAAACACTGCCACCCAGGGGCTGAATCACAAATTGACTCTTGTGTAATCAAAAATAAAGGAATACGAGAAATTAAGACACACCGCCTGCTTAAAATCAGGACTGGCTTACAACACCGAAGAGCAGTGGATCGCAGGGAACTGCAATACTGTCTGGACTGAGAAACAGGCGTGCCAAACAGAAAAACAGAGGAAGTGAATGACCTTCACTACTCCACATTTTATTTTTACCTTTTATTTTTTTTTATTTTTTTATTTTTTTTAAATTTTCATTTTTTGCATCTTTTAATCAAGAAACTTTTTTTTCTTTTTTCATCACTTGATTTTGCCTTTTTAATGATTACATTTTTATTTTCAATCCGTATTACTACTACTGCTATTTTATCTTTTTTTTTTTTTTTAAAGTGTCATTTTATTTTCTCTTCATTTTATTTTGGGATTAGGGTTCTACATTCTATTTTTTATCTCTCCTTTAGCATCGTTTTACTCTATCTCAACTCTACCTTTAGGCCATCACTCTCTTCCTAACCTCCCCCTTTTCAGTGTCCTGTTTGTCTTACCCTTTTACTGCTTTAGATTTTCCCTATTCTTTCTGTTTACCCCTTGTTAAAATTTCACCCTACTTACATATCTAATCTCCAATCCCCCGCTCCAAGTCCACATACACCTTTCCCTTCACTGTCTGAGTTATCCATAAACTTGTCCTTATCTCTGTCCTTTTGTTGTTGTTTGCTTGAATGTAGATTATATCCAATTTTTATGCTTTTTTTGTGAGATTGTTTTGCTTATTCTTCTTTTATTTATTTTTTTGTTTGTTTTGTGCTTCAGCTTTCCCTTGCCTCACTCCATATTAGTTGGTGTTGTAGTTTTTCCTAATCCCCAGGCACTTGTTGCTGGCATTTGCTGGGATTAGTGATTGTTCTATTGGAGTTTTATCCCCAATATATATAGTCTGTTCCCCTTTCTCTCTTAGTCAATTTCTTGTCTCTCTTACTTTTTTTTTTTTTTTTAATCTCTTTACTTTCCCTTTTCCCAATTTCATTTTCACACTCCTTTTTTCTTTTTTTTTTTTTCTTTCTTTCTTTCTTTTTTCCTCTTCTTCTTTCTCTTCTATCACCTAATTTGCCTGTCTCTGGTGGTCACCTTTATTGGAGGTTATTAATATCGTGAATACATTCCTGTTCAGTGCCTTGTGAGTTGTACCTGGTAGTGCTGTATTTTGTGCCTTTAAATCAACCCAGGAGAGAGAGAACTACATAACCAGACACCCAGAGAAGAGAGACCATGGGGAGACAAAGAAGCAGCCCGCATATGAAAGAAAAGCAGGCATCACCAGAAAAGGAAGTAAACGAAATGGAGGCAAGCAACCTTCCAGAAAAAGAATTCAGAGAAATGGTCATAAGGTGGCTGAAAAGAATGGAAGACAAATTCGACAATATGAGCAAGAACCAAGAGGAAATGAAGAAGAACCAAGAAGAAATGAAAAATGACATCGCTGCTGTAAAGAACTCAATAGAAAGCATCAAGAGTAGACTAGAAGAAGCAGAGGACCGCATCAGTGAGCTAGAAGACAAGATGGAAAAAAATACCCAAGAAAAGCAACTTCTAGAAAAAAAAATTAAAAGGCAGGAGGAGAGTCTAAGGGAACTTTGGGACAACACGAAACAAAACAACATCCGCATAATAGGGGTTCCAGAAGGAAAGGAAGCTGAACAAGGAATAGAAAACCTCTTTGAAGAAATAATGACAGAAAATTTCCCAGATATAGGGAAGAAAAAACCCACACAAATCCAAGAAGCTCACAGAGTCCCAAGCAAAATGAACCCCAAAAGACCGACGCCAAGGCACATTATAATTAAATTGGCAAACACCAACGACAAAGTAAGAATCTTAAAAGCAGCAAGACAGAGACAGAAAGTTACATACAAAGGAACCCCCATCAGACTAGCAACTGATTTCTCAACAGAAACTCATCAGGCCAGAAGGGAATGGAATGAAATATACAAAGTCATGCAAAGGAAGGGGCTGAATCCAAGAATACTGTACCCAGCAAGGCTATCAATCAAAATTGAAGGTGAAATCAGGAGCTTCACAGACAAAAAAGGACTAAGGGAATTTATTACCACCAAACCAGCAATGCAAGAAATGCTAAAGGGTCTACTGTAAAAAAAAAAAAAAAAAGAAAGAAACAGGAAGCGAAGAAGTAACACAGGGGTAAAGAATAGGAATGGCGACAAATAAGTACCTATCAATAATAACTTTAAATGTAAATGGATTAAATGCCCCAATCAAAAGACATAGGGTAACAGATTGGATAAGAAAACACGACCCATATATCTGCTGTCTACAAGAAACCCACCTCAGAAAAAAAGACGCACACAGACTGAGGGTGAAGGGATGGAAAAAGGTTTTCCAGGCAAATGGAACTGAAAAAAAAGCTGGGGTAGCAATACTTATTTCTGACAAATTAGATCTCAAACTGAAGGACATAACAAGAGATAAGGAAGGCCATTTCATAATACTAAAGGGAGCAATCCAACAAGAAGAAATAACTCTGGTAAACATATATGCACCCAATACAGGAGCACCCAAATACATAAAAAAACTCCTGGAAGATATCAAGGGAGACATTGACAGCAATACAATCATAGTAGGAGACTTTAATACCCCACTATCACCATTGGACAAATCCTCTAAACAAAACATCAGCAAAGAAACATCAATCCTAAATGACTCACTAGACCAGATGGAATTAATTGACATCTTCAGAACATTTCACCCCAAAGCCACAGAATATACATTCTTCTCAAGCGCACATGGGTCATTTTCAAAGATAGACCATATGTTGGGACATAGGCAAAGTCTCTTCAAATTCAAGAAGATAGAAATCATATCAAGCATCTTCTCAGACCACAGTGGCATAAAACTGGAAATCAACTACAATAAAAACAACCCAAAGAAATCAAACACATGGAGACTAAACAGCATGCTATTAAACCATGACTGGGTTACCAGAGAGATCAAAGAAGAAATAAAAAACATCATGACAACAAATGACAATGAAAACACTACAATCCAAAATCTATGGGACACAGCGAAAGCAGTCTTGAGAGGGAAGTTCATAGCTCTACAAGCCTACTGCAGAAAACAAGAAACAGGGGTAATAAATTACCTAACCCAACAACTCAAAGAGTTAGAAAAAGAGCAACAAGAAAAGCCCAGTGTAAGCAGAAGGAAGGAAATAATAAAGATCAGAGCACAGATAAACGACATAGAGACCAAAGAAACAATACAAAAGATCAACAAAACCAAGAGCTGGTTCTTTGAAAGGATAAACAAGATTGATGAACCTCTAGCCAGGCTCACCAAGAAGCAAAGGGAGAGGACCCAAATAAACAAGATCAGAAATGAAAGAGGTGAAATAACAACAGATCCCGCCGAAATACAAAGGATCGTTAAAAAATACTACGAACAACTCTATTCCAACAAACTGGACAACCTGGAGGAAATGGACATATTCCTAGAAAAATATAACCTTCCAAAACTCAATCAGGAAGAATCTAAACAGCTCAACATGCCAGTAACTATGGAAGAAATTGAAGCAGTCATCAAAGAGCTTCCGGCAAACAAAAGCCCGGGGCCAGACGGCTTCACAGGAGAGTTCTACCAAACATTCAAGGAAGAACTAAAACCTATCCTCCTCAGACTATTCCAAAAAATTCAAGAGGAAGGAACACTTCCAAGCTCCTTCTATGAAGCCAGCATCACCCTAATACCAAAACCAGATAAAGACAACACAATGAAAGAGAATTACAGGCCAATATCCCTCATGAATGTAGATGCCAAAATCCTCAACAAAATTCTAGCAAATAGGATCCAGCAGTACATCAGAAAGATCATACACCATGACCAAGTAGGGTTTATCCCAGGAATGCAAGGATGGTTCAATATCCGCAAATCAATAAATGTGATACATCACATAAACAAATTGAGAGATAAAAATCACATAGTCATATCAATTGATGCAGAAAAAGCATTTGACAAAATCCAACACCCTTTCTTGATAAAAACTCTCAACAAGGTGGGAATAGAAGGATCATACCTCAACATCATAAAAGCTATATATGATAAACCCACAGCTAACATCATACTCAATGGGCAAAAACTAAAACCATTTCCCCTAAGAACAGGAACAAGACAGGGATGCCCACTCTCACCACTCCTGTTTGACATAGTACTGGAAGTATTAGCCACTGCAATTAGACAAGAAGAAGAAATAAAAGGCATCCAAATTGGAAAAGAAGAAGTAAAGCTGTCCTTATTTGCAGATGACATGATATTGTACATAAAAAACCCGAAAGACTCCATCAAAAAACTAACAGACTTAATAAATGAATTCGGCAATGTAGCAGGATACAAAATTAACACCAAGAAATCTATGGCATTTCTATACACCAACAATGAACTTACAGAAAGAGAGACTAAAAAAGCAATCCCATTTTCCATCGCACCAAAAAAATTAAGATACTTAGGAATAAACCTAACCAAGGAGGTAAAAGACCTATATGCGGAAAACTACAGGACACTGAAAAAAGAGATAGAGGAAGATGTAAACAGATGGAAGAACATACCATGTTCATGGATTGGTAGAATCAACATCATTAAAATGTCCATACTACCCAAAGCAATCTATAGATTCAATGCACTCCCCATTAAAATACCAACGGCGTATTTCACAGACCTAGAAAGAACTCTCCAAAAATTCATCTGGAATAAAAAAAGACCCCGAATAGCCACAGCAATCCTGAGAAAGAAGAATAAAGTAGGAGGGATCTCAATACCAGATTTCAAGCTGTATTACAAAGCCACTGTCATCAAAACAGCCTGGTACTGGCACAAGAACAGACATATAGATCAATGGAACAGAATAGAGAATCCAGATATCGACCCAAACCAATATGCGCATTTAATATTTGACAAAGGAGGCATGAGCATACAATGGAGTCAAGACAGTCTCTTTAATAAATGGTGTTGGGAAAATTGGACAGATACATGCAAAAAAATGAAACTAGATCACCAACTTACACCATACACAAAAATAAACTCAAAATGGGTACAGGACTTAAATATAAGACGGGAAACCATAAAAATACTAGAGGAATCCACAGGCAGCAAAATCTCAGACATATGCCAAAAGAACTTTTTCAGTGATACTGCCCCTAGGGCAATGGAAGCCAAACAGAAAATAAACAAATGGGACTACATCAAAATAAAAAGCTTTTGCACAGCAAAAGAAACCATCAACAAAACAACAAGAAACCCCACTGTATGGGAGAACATATTTGCAAATGGTATCACTGATAAAGGTTTAATTTCCAACATCTACAGGCAGCTTATACAACTTAATAAAAGGAAGATAAATGATCCAATAAAAAAATGGGCAACAGACCTAAATAGAAGCTTTTCAAAAGAAGACAGAAGGAAGGCCAAGAGACACATGAAAACATGCTCAAAGTCACTAATTATCCGAGAGATGCAAATCAAAACAACAATGCGATACCATCTCACACCTGTCAGAATGGCTATCATCAACAAATCAACAAACGACAAGTGTTGGCGAGGATGCGGAGAAAAAGGAACCCTCGTGCACTGCTGGTGGGAATGCAGACTGGTGCAGCCACTGTGGAGAACAGTATGGAGTTTCCTCAAAAAACTGAAAATGGAACTCCCATTTGACCCAGTAATCCCACTCCTAGGAATATATCCTAAGAAACCAGAAACACCAATCAGAAAGGATATATGCACCCCTATGTTCATAGCAGCACAATTTACAATAGCTAAGATTTGGAAACAGCCTAAATGCCCATCAGCAGATGACTGGATCAGAAAACTATGGTACATCTACACAATGGAATACTATGCTGCCGTAAAAAAGAAGGAATTACTACCATTTGTAGGCACTTGGATGGAATTAGAGAACATTATGCTAAGTGAAATAAGCCAGTCAATGAAAGAAAAATACCACATGATCCCACTCATTTGGGGATAATGAAAAACATTATAAACTGATGAACAAAAAGATAGTTACAGAGGCAGTAAAACATCAAACAGACTGTCAAATTACAGTGGTAAGGTTAGGGAGAGGTGGGGGAAATAAGAGATCAACTGAAGGACTTATATGCATGTATATAAGAGTAACCAACGGATGCAAAACATTGGGGGGTGAGGGCATGTATGGGAGTGGGGTGGCGGTGGGGGACAATGGTAAGATATGTACACATATAATACCTTAATAAAAATTTGAAAAAAAAAAAAATAAAAAAAAAAAAAAAAAAAAAAAAAAAAAAAAAGAAAGCTGGGATGACATCAGCAGGCTTGCCATTGGAAAATCTAGTCAGCGTTTTTTTTCCTAGAGGCCAACTTGACAGGCTTGATACCCTTTCCTTCTACAGTATAACTTACTTTTATGTGCAAAGTAACCTCTCAAACACATCTTTCATTTGCAAATATGTTTTACTTCCTTACAAATTTCAGGTTAGGAAGTATATATTGCTCATCTCTGGTTTCTCCCTTCACCCAATTCTCTGTGACAGCCCCAGTGCTAATCAAGTTATGTCAGATATTTTTCTTCTATAACCCAAACAATAAAATTGTCCCTTACCCTGATATTTGCTTTAAGAGACAAAGGAAGCTATGTTTTCCCCTTGTATCAGAGATGGGCACACAATCCTAGGCCAAAGGCTTATAACACTTTTCTCTCATAAAGATTCCTGAGAAAATAGGAACCCCAGGTTCCATGACCTTTATCCCCCCCTTAGAAAATGACTCCAGATCTTTTGAAATGTTGACATAATCTTTAGTAGCTCTTTCTGTTGGGCTGGAGGTTTAAATTCACTCCTGAGAGTAGACATGGGAGGTTGGATCTGAAAGCAACACAGAAGCACTGAAGACTAAAGGAAACAGTAAATAAATAACAAGAAAAGACCAGCTGGAATAGAGTAGCAGTCTTGAGTGAGATAGCTGGCTGAGGCAATCGGAGGCAAAATGACCAGAACATACCAGTACAGCATGAATTCATTCTTAAACAAATACAACAAATAACCTGAGGGGAAGAATCTGGTAAGAGATGTAATTTCCTGTGGTAATTGATATGAAGACCATTTGAGCTTAAAAAAAAAAAGTAAAATTGCTAAAAAACAGAGATGAGAGAGACACACAGAAAGAGAAACAGAGAGAGAGACAGAGAGAGAGAGAGGAGAGAGAGAGAAAAGAAGAAGAAGAAGAAGAAGAAGAAGAAGAAGAAGAAGAAGAAGAAGAAGAAGAAGAAGAGAGAGGAGGAGGAGGAGGAGGAGGAGGAGGAGGAGGAGGAGGAGGAGGAGGAGGAGGAGGAGGAGGGGAGGAGGAGAAGAACAAGAACAAGAACAAGAACAAGAACAAGAACAAGAACAAGAACAAGAACAAGAACAAGAACAAGAACAAGAACAAGAACAAGAACAAGAAAAAAGTTAAGTCCACTGAAGTCATGTCTCCCTTACCTCCTGATAACAATCCATCAATCCATGAAGTAGGTAAGGAAACTGGAGTTCAAAGTGAGGCTAGGTTTTGAAACCAGACCTACCTGGCTTCAAAACACATTTTTGTTGTTCCACTATATCAGACTATAATAGCTACAGATAAATCTAAAACATCTATGATTTTGGCAGAGGAGCTTAGGCTAATATAGAAACTGATCATTGCCTTGGTGCCTGAAGAGGCAACAACTTTAGTTCTTGCTCTTACCATCTGGAGGGGTTTTGGCTATTTTTCACATTAGTCACCAGGTGATGTATATTCCTTTGCCATATGATATCTTTGCCATGAAGGGCTCATATTAAACTTCTTCTAGATTTACCTCTATTGAAAATAAAGTAAGGTCACTGTAAAAACAACTAGATTTTTTAAAAGGTAATAGTAAGAAGATATTCTATTTTGATTCAGGATAAAGCTTTAGAATGTGGTAATATTTCCTGCTTCCCTTCACCCAACCACAGTAATGGGCCCCAGTTAAATATAATTTTCTATTTATAATGAAAAGGGAAAGAAAACAATTAAAAATTTCTAAGGCTACCTGGACTGAACACATTCTTATAAGGGAACATCTAAAATTATTTAAAAGGAGATTAATTGAATGACACTTGAGTTGCCTTATTTAGGGCTCTCTCTTCAGTTTCCAGAGAACTTCCTGGCACATGGTAGTAATATTTATTGTACAAATATTATAGTAAATATTGACTTCTGTTCTGCATATAAGGACATTGGACGTCACCACTCCATTTTAATAAGCAAAAAGCAGAATAGACTGAAAAATCGGTAACTCTTCTTGGATCTGTAAGAGAGTAGAGAACACAAGACAAACTGCTGCTACTAATATTAGACAGACAGATAGGATAATACAGAGAGTCATGGCTTGCCAAAGCAGAGACTCACAAGAAAAAAATCACAGAAATCATTGCAAATGTAGGAAAACCTGAATTATAATTGACAAATTTCTGGATGCTTAACATGGACAACTTTCAGAGTAAAAAACTCCAGGAGGATCCAGTTATGGGAAGGGGACCAGTTTTGTGAAATTTACTTTCAGGAGCTCATCCTGGTTTTCACAGTAAATACTGGGAAGAGAAGGCTCCATAACTTCAGGTTGTAAAAACCAGTAGGGACTGTTGCTGAGTGACACAGAGACTGCTGGAGACCCAGGCAGTTCCTGTTAAAAGGCTGGCACATGAACTTACATGGTCCAGCTCCCTCTGAGTTCCAGCACTAGGGTTGCTTGGGGGTATCCAGGAACATACAGGGAGGAACTGAATTGTCTGGCATCAGAGCAAGAACTCAGGGGCAGCTTTGTCCCACACAGGTGTACATGCAGGGACTATTGTTCCTACTCTGAGACCTGCCTTCTCACAGAGCTGACTGGCATCAATATCTGAGTTTTCATCAGCCTTGCTCACACTGATTGCTCTGCCCTGGCAATTTTCTGAGACCCGGACCCATCCACTTTAAAGCCCCATCCAAGCCATTTGAAGCACCTTTTCCATATGAATGGCCTGTCCTGGATCAAGCTTCAGACATTCCTAAAATCTCTTAAACAAGCAGCAGCTGGCATCAGCGTGCCCCATACCTATCAATAAGAGGCCAAAGACCTGGCACTAGCACCAGCCTGCCTTGCTTCACAGCTTGACCTCGCCTGGGCAATTCCAATACCAACACAAGTAGCTGCCATCTGCAGATCGCTGTGAAGCTCCTGCCAGATGACCCCAGGCAGTGACTGACTTTGCACCTCCTGGGAGTCCCCAGAGCCAGTGCACCCAGTGGACAGCTTCAGACCATACTAGATTAAAACTCTACACATACATGAGTGACACACTCAAGGGGCAGACTCAGTGAGCATCAAAGGCCAACTGAAGCAAGTCCTGCTCCATAGGGAACAGGAGCTCTTCCACTGTAGTTGAAGTGCTCCTCACAGACAATTGGCCTGGAGGTCAATGCTTCCCAATGACACCAACAGCACAACAAGACTATGCACACAGCCCGCACAGGGGGCACCTAGAGTGCCCAGCTCAGATGACAGTACAGGCTGAGCCACTGGGACCTACAGGACAACTATTACACAAGACCACTCTAACAATTCCAGGAGACATAATAGCTCTACCTAATACATATGGCCTTTAATATATTCAGGTATGATCCCTCTATTCCAACTTCACTGAGAGTTTCTATCAGAAAAGGGTGTTGGACTTTGTCAAATGGAGAAAAAGCATTTGATAAAATTCAACACCCTTTTCTGCAGAGTCACTTTGTCTTTCAACTTATTTATGTGGTGTATCATATATTGATTTGCAAATATTGTACCAGCCTTCCATCACAGGAATAAATATCACTTCATCATGTTGTATGATCTTTTTAATGTATTGCTGGATTCCATTTGCAAATATTTTGTTGAGGATTTTAGCATCTATGTTCGTCAGGGATATTGACCTGAAATTCTCTTTCTTTGTAGTGTTTTTATCTTGTTTTAGAATTAGGCTAATGTGAGCCTTGTAAAAAAAAGCTTAGAAATGTTCCTTCCTTTTGGAATTTTTGGAATAGTTTGAGGAGGATAGGTATTAGTTCTTCTTTGAATGCTTGGTGAAACTTACCTGTGAAGTGTGAAGGTGTCCAGACCAGGACTTTTGTTGCTTAGGAGTTTTTTTGTTTGTTTGTTTTGTTTTTACTATTGCTTCAATTTCTTCAATAGTTATTAGCCTACTCAGGTTTCCTGATTGTTCCTGATTGAGTTTTGGAAGAATGTATTTTTCTAGGAATATGTCCATTTCATCCAGGTTGTCTGGCTTGTTGGAATATATTTGTTCATAGTATTTGTTCTATGATCCTTTGTATTTCTGTGGGATCAGTTGATACTTCACCTCTTTTGTTTCTGAATTTGTTTATTTGCGTCCTCTATGTTTTTTGATGATTCTGAATAGAGGTTCATCAGTCTTGTTTATCTTTTCAAAGAAACAGTTCTTGGTTTTGTCAAACTTTTGTAATTTTTTAGACTCTATATCATTTATTTCTACTCTGATCTTTATTATTTCCTTCCTCCTACTTACTGTGGGTTTTTTTGTTGTTGTTCTCTTTCTAATTCTTTAAGTTGTTGGGTTAGATAGTTTATTAGAAGTTTTTTTTTTCTTTTTTTTATATAGGCTTGTAATTTTATGAACTTCCCTCTCAGGACTTCTTTCACTGTGTCCCATAAATTTTGTGTTGGTGTGTTTTCATTTTCATTTGTTTCCAGGATGTTTTTTTTAATTCCTTCCCTGATCACTTTGGTCATCCATTGATTGTTTAATAACATGCTATTTAGCCTCCATGTGTTTGAATGTTTTTGAATGTTTTCAGTCTAGTTGATTTCTAATTTCATGTCATTGTGATGTGAGAAGATACTTGATATGATTTCAATTTTTGTGAATGTGTAGGGACTTAGTTTGTGTCCTAACATGTGGATTATCTTTCAGAATGTCCCATGTACACTTTAGAAGAATGTATATTCTTCAGCTTTGGGATGAAACATTCCATAAATGTCAATTAATTCCATCTGATCTAGTGTATCGTTTAGGATCACTGTTTCCTTGCAATTTTCTTTTTTGTCTAGAATATCTATACATTGATGTCAGTGGGGTGGTAAAGTCTCCTACTATAATTTTTTGCTGTCTATCTTTCTCTTAAAGTCCTCTAGATGTGTTTTTTTTTTAATAATACATTTGGATGTTCCTGTATTGGGTGTATATATGTTTACCAGGGTTATATCCTCTTCTTGTATTGATCCTTTAGTATTATGTACTAGCCTTAATTGTCTCTTGATATGGCCTTCATTTTGAAGTCTATTTTGTCAGATATGAGTAGTGCCACCCAAGACTTTTTTCATTTCCATTTGCCTAGAAAAAATTCCCAGGCCTTCGCTTTCATTCTCTGTGAGTCTTTTGTTCTGAGGTGGGTTTCTTGTAGATAGCATATATATGGGTCATGTTTTCTTTCCATTCAGCTATCCTATGACTTTTGATTGGAGCATTTAAGCAATTTACACATAACATTATTATTGATAAGTACTTTATTGTTGCCATTCTTATTTTATATTCCTGTGTTCTTCCCCCCCCCCCCCCCCCATTTCTTCTTACAATAATCCTTTTACTATTCCTTGCAGTGCTGGTTTGGTGGTAATAAATTCTTATACCCTTTTTTTGTCTGCAAAGCTTTATATTTCACCTTTGATTTTGAATGTTAGCCTTGCTGGATAGAGTAGTCTTGGGTTAAGCCCCTTGGTTTTAATTACAATGTATAATACATGACACTCCCTTCTGGCCTAAAGTGTTTCTATTAAGAAATCAGCTGATAGTCTAATAGGAGCTCCCTTGTAGGTAATTTTACATCTCTTTATTGCAGCCTTTAAGATTCTTTATTTTCCTTTAATGTTTGTCATTGAAATTATTATGTGCCTAGATGTGGGTGTTTTGGGGTTCATCTTGATTAGAACTATCTTTTTTTCCTGTACTTGAGTGACTGCTTCCTTCACCATGTTAGGGAAATGTTCTGGCATTTTTCTTCAAACAGATATCCTATTCCTTGCTGAAATTCTTCTCCTTCGGGTACAGTATGATGCAAATTTTACATTTCTTGTTATCCTAAAGCTTCCTTAGATTCTACTCATTTATTTTCATTTTTTTTTCCATTTGGTGCTCTGAATGGGTGCTTCTTTTCTACCTTGTCTCCTAATTGGCTGATTCAGTCCTCAGCTTTTTCCAGTCAACTGTTGAATCCTTCCACAGTGTTCTTTATTTCAGCTATGTTGTTCCTTATTTCCAATTATTCTAACTTTTCATGTTGTTGTAGCTCTCATTAAGTCCCTTATTATTTTCATTTTCCTATACTTCTCAATAAGTCACCTGTAGTTCTCACTGAATTGATTGAACACCCTTATTCTCATTAGTTACTTTTCTGGCAATTTCTTCTTTTCTTTCATTTATGGGTTGTTTCTTTGTCTCCTCATTTTAGCTGTTCCTTTGTATTTGTTTCTATGTATCAGATAAACTGCAATGTCTCCCAGATTTTGTGGGGTGATCTTATGTAGCAGATGTTATGTGGGACACAGTTGTGCAATTTTCAGATCTCCTGAGTTAGGTGCTCTAGGAAAGCCCCTTGCTTGAGTTATTTGGGTTTTCCTGTTGTAATTGGGACTTGAACATTATTGTCTCAGTAATGGATGGAATCTCCTTTTAGGCTGGCTGACTGTGTGGCTCACCCTGATCTCCTTGTGTGAGCTGTTGTGGAGGTGCTAAAGTAATAGATCAAAATACAACACAACAAAATGTGAAAGGAAAGAAACATATACACAGGATCACTTCAGCCAAAACAAAAGAAGAGAGGATTCGGAAAGAATAAAGAGGGCAAGAATGATAGGAGAAAAAAAAATGAAAAAAAACAACAAATAAACACACACACACACACACACACACACACACACAAAGTGGGAGGAAGATAAAAAGGAATATGTAGGTGAAGAGCTGAAGTAAATAAAATAAAAATTAAAGAATTAGGTGAATAGGGGAAGGAAATGGTTTAAAATTAAGGAGAAAGTAAATAAAACAAAAATATATATTTGAATAGGAAAATAGAGGAGAAAGCAGATAGGCCCAAAATAAGAAAAAGATAAAAAATGAGAAAGCAGGAGGAAAGAAAAAAAATAGATCAAGTTGGAAAAGGGAAGAGGAAAATTAGACATATGAATGAAATAATAGAGACTAAATAATAAAGCAAATAAAGAAAATAAATAAAATAGAAAAATAAATGAAAGAGAAAAAATAAAAAGTGAAAAGTAAAGAAAAAAAGAGAAGAAAAAAGAAAGAGAAAATGAACAAGTGAGGTGGCCTTCATTTCAGCAGTGTTTAGTGCCCCATGGGAGCTTCCTTTGGATCCTACTCTTCCAATGACAGGGGCTGACTGTTTTGTCTACAAATTATTGGCTTCCCACAAGGTAATTAGGTGCTAAACACTGTCAGAAACTGTCTTCCTTTGGCTTTTTGCAACTTGTTTGAAGCTCCAAGTGATCCACAGTTTGTGTCTGTTTCCACAGGATTTGGCTTCAAGCACAAAGGGCCAATATGCCCTCAAAAGCAGGTTTTTTTTTAGCAGCATGATGCACAAGGCTGGGTCAACAAATTTTCTCTGGTTCCCTGCACTTCACCTTTCTTTGCCTTTTCCTGCTAATCACCTGTCATTCTTAATCATGCAAAATTTTGTTGCTGAAAGGGCTTTAGGCTGGGGAGGTCCTGTTCATATTTCAGGGAATGTGGTTGGTGTGTTTCCCTGTACCAGAGCTACTCCTCTATGAGTGGCCTAAAATGTTACTCTGAACTCATATGGGCTGAGATCCTTGAATACAATCCAGTGATCAGCTAGGAACCTGGAGTTTATATCAGTTCTTCAGTGCTGGGAAAGTACCACACAGGTTTTCAGGATGGTGAAGTGGAAGACTATTCCCCAAATCCAGTCACTAATGTTCCCTGAGACTGTTCAAACCTTTAGTCTTGGCCTCTGCTTTTGTTTCCTCTAAAAAGGTAAAAATGCAGGGTGTGGAAGGCAGGGATCCTGAGCATGGGGCAGACTGTATCACTTAGGGTGGCTAATGGGAGTGGCTAGCTCCTCTCAGGAAAAATGTCCACTTTGGTTTGGGGGCATATGACCCAAATTCAGGACTCCAGGTTACTGCTTTTTCACATCTCTCCACAAGGTTTACAACCTTAACCTCTCTTTAGGTAAATAAAGTCCACACTTCCCTCCTTGCACCAAAGTCTTAGGTGAGTAGCTGCAAATGAAAATTCCTTTGGTCTGGGTTTAAAAAAGTAAAAAATAAAATAAAATAAATAAAGTTGTGGCTTTCTCTCCAACCCACTCTTCTCTACTGGTGTCAGGCTCTGCCAGCTTTCATGGCTGGATGTTACATGTGCTGCAGGTCTTGGCTCTGGTGTTCTAGGTTGTGGAGCCCAGCCTTGGCTTCTAGGCTCTATCTTATGAGGGAACAAACCCTCCTATAGTGGGGAGCTCCCTCCTCTCACTTTTCCTGCCAACCTGCTGCCCCAGAAAGCTGGGACCTCTCCTCTTGTGAAGTAGACCTTCCTACCAGTCTCCAGGTGATTTTTTGTCCTTCCTTGTTATAAGTCTGCTCCTCAGCTGGACCTCAGTTGATAATTCTGATTGTATGTTCCCCACTTAATTTTATTTCCATTCTGGCTTTGGGAGTAGGTGCATGAATGGTCTGCCTAATTTGGCCACCATTTTCTCCTTTTCAGACATATTATAATTAAAATGCCAGATACATAAAAAAGAGTCCCAACATGGCGGCCTACAGGACAGCAGTGAGGGGAGACATTGTGAGTGAATAAGGGAGTAAGAGGGGAGTGTGCAGACATGTGGTGTGTGTGTGTGTGTGTGTGTGTGTGTGTCTATGTGTGTGTGTGTGTGTGTGTGGTACAGTTACATCTTGTAGGAGTCTCGGGTACTGGTGGATCAGACTCTCCTGGACAAAGAGCCCCTGCTACCACCACAGGCACTTCATGGACAAGCATGTCTCTGGCACAGAAACCATGCCATCTTGAATGGGGGAGCAGTGGAATCTTGAAGTACAGCTTCACCACTACCCAGACTGGCCTTATACACTACCCAGAACCTGCACAATGAGCTGCACGCCAGCATGAATTTGCAAGGGACCCGAACTGCGGGCTCCAAAACTGCCCAGTGAGTTGTATGCCAGAGGGACCTCACAAGTCACCCAGGACCTCACAGGGAGTCGCACGCTGACCCTGAGATTCTACAGCTGACACCTGAGGGACCAGATCCATGGAAGAAGGGAGTACAATTCAAAACAGAGATAATCAAGGTGTGAGACTCAAGGAAGAACCAGTCTCTGTGCTAAGGAGTCCATGACTACAGAACGACTAGGGCTTCAAACTCTTGGACGTCAATCAGGTTGCCCAGTAACAGAAAGAGACAGTGAGGCACATTCACCTGCACTAGAGAAGCTTCCAGGAGACCCAGTATAGATACACTAAGCAACTAGATTCAACAACATCAGAGCAAAATCTAACAAGCCCCGACCTCACTGGCAGCAAGTCGGTGGGGAGATCTTTCCCATGAATAGGACTTCAACAATCAAGTGGGGCAGGAAAACACACCCATCATATTCTCTGATAGATAAACAGTGCCTCCCCTTCCTAAAGCCCTGTCACAAACAGAGTTTTGAGTGATTAAGATTGACAGATGTCTGACAGGCAAAGGTGGTCAGAGCTGAAGCCCAGGGAGCAAGGGGAACATTGCTGAACCAGACCTGAGTTCTATGTGGCTAACAAGCATACTTTACAGGGCAGATGGACCCCTCCTGATTGAGGCTAAGACTTGTGGAGACAGACACAAATGGTGAATCAGTGGATCAGTGGATGGCCTAGAGCAGCACACAGGAGATCCACAAAAATTTGCACAACGAGGTCAGGGATGAGCCACATAGTGAGGCAACCTGTGAGGAGAATACATCCATGAACAGGACAATAACATTTAAGAACCAATTGCCTTAAAAGAATACAAATAATTCAAGTAAGGGGCTTTCCTAGAACACCCAACCCAGGAGATCTGAGAAACTGAAGCAGTGGGTTGCACAAAACATCAATTACATAGGACAATGCCCCAAAAAATCTGTGTGGCATAGCAGCTTGATCTAAGACATAGAAACAAATACAAAGGAACATAAAAAATGAGGAAACAAAGAAACAACCCCCCCCCCCCCGCCACCACAAAAAAAAAAAAAAAAAAAGGAAAGAAACAATCTCCAGAAAAGGAACTAAATGAAATGGAGGCAAGTAATTTGTCAGATAAAGAATTCAAAGTAATGGATATAAGGATGCTCAAACATCTGACTGAGAATTGCAAGCAACTCAATGAGAATTATAAGTAGCTGAATGAGAAATGCACCAACATGGCTATGAATCAAGAGGAAATGAATAATGACATAGCTGCAATAAAATGTCCATACTACCCAAAGCAATCTATAAATTCAATGCAATTCCCATTAAAATAACAACAGCATACTTCAAAGACCTAGAACACATTCTCCAAAAATTCATCTGGAATAAAAAAAAAGAAAGACCCCGAATAGATGCAACAATCTTGAGAAAGAAGAACAATATTGGAGGGATCACAATACCAGATATGAAGCTATTCTACAAAGCCATTGTTCTCAGAACTGCCTGGTACTGGCATAAGAACAGACATATAGACCAGTGGAACAGAACAGAGAACCCAGAAATCAACACAAGCCATTATGTGCAAATAATATTTGACAAAGGAGTCAAGACCATACAATGGAGTCAAGACAGTCTCTTCAATAAATGGTGTTGGGAAAACAGGACAGATACTTGCAAAAAAAATGAAACTAGACCAGCAACTTACACCATACACAAAAAAAAACTCAAAATGGATAAAGGACTTAAATATACAATGGGAAACCATAAAAATCTTAGTAGAAGCCATAGGCAGCAAAATAGGAGACATTTGTCATAGCAATATATTTAACGATACAGCTCCTAGGGCATTGAAAACTAAGGAGAAAATAAACAAATGGGACTACATTAAAATAAAAAGTTTCTGCACAGCAAAAGAAACCATCAACAAAAAAACAAGAAAGCCCACTGCATGGGAGAACATATTTGCCAATGTTATCTCCGATAAGGGTTTAATCGCCAACATTTACAGGGAACTCATACAACTTAACAAAAGGAAGATAAACAACTCAATCAAAAAATGGGAAAATGGCCTAAATAGACACTTTTCGAAAGAAGACATTCAGAAAGCCAATAGACATATGAAAATCTGCTCAAAGTCACTAATCATCTGAGAGATGCAAATTGAAACATCAATGAGGTATCACCTCACACCTGTCAGAATGGCTATCAACAAATCAACAAATGACAAGTGCTGGAGAGGATGCAGAGAAAAAGGAACCCTCCTTAACTGCTGGTGGGAATGCAGACTGGTGCAGTCACTGTGTAAAACAGTATGGCGTTTCCTCAAAAAATTAAAAATGGAACTTCCATTTGACCCAGTAATCCCGCTTCCAGGAATATATCCCAAGAAAACAGAAACATGAATCAAAAAGGTTATATGCACCCCTATGTTCATAGTAGCGCAATTTACAATAGCTAAGATTTGGAAACAGCCTAAATGCCCATCAGTAGATAAGTGGATTAGAAAACTGTGGTACATCTACACAATGGAATTCTACACTGCTATAAAAAAGAACGAATTCTTACCATTTGCAACAGCATGGATGAAACTGGAGAGCATTATGCTACGTAAAATAAGCCAGTCAGTCAAAGAAAAATACCACATGATCTCACTCATTTATGGATAATAAATAGCACTATAAACTGATGAAGAAAAATAGATACAGAGGCAGAGAAGCATTGAACAGACTGTCAAATGACAGCCGGAAGGCTGGGGAGGGTTCGGGGGCAGGGGGAGGTAAGAGATCAACTGAAGGACTTGTATGCATGCATATAAGCATAACCCGTGGACCCAAGACACTGGAAGGGGGGTGAGGGCATGTGCCAGGGATTAGGGGAGGCTGAGGAAGGTCAATTGGGAAAAAAAAGGAGACATATGTACTACTATTTATAATACTTTAAACTATAAAAAAAGAAAAAAATGTATAGGGAGCTCATACAACTTAACAAATGGAAGGAAGTCCAATTAAGACATAGGCAGAATACCTAAATAGACACTTTTTCCCAAAGTGGACATACAGAAGGCCAAAAGGCATATGAAGAAATGCTTAAAGTCACTAATCATCTGAGAGATTCAAATAAAAATGACAAAAAGATACCACCTCACACCTGTCATAATGGTTATCATCAACAAATGAACAAATGACAAGTTTTGGTGAGGATGAGGAGAAAAGGGAATTCTCATATCCTGCTGGTGGGAATGCAGACTGGTGCAGTCTTTGGGGAAAACAATATGGAGTTTTCTCAAAAATTAAAAATGGAACTCCTATTTGACCAAGTTATCCCATTTCTAGAAATATATCCCAAGAATCAGAAACACCAATCAGAAAGAATATATGTACCCCTATGTTCATAGCAGCACAATTTACTATAGTTAAGATTTGGAAACAACCTCAGCAGATGAGTGGATTAGGAAACAGTGATTCTTCTACACAATTGAATACTATGCTGCTGTAAAAAAGAAAGAACTCTTATCATTTGCAACAGCATGGATGGACCTGAAGATTATTATGCTAATCAAAATAAGCCAGTTAGGAAAACGTAAGTATCACATGATCTCACTCATATGTGGAATCTAATGAACAACATAAACTGATGAACAAAAATTGATCAAGAGATATAGATGCATTGAACAGACTGTCAAACCTCAGAGGGAAGGTAGGGGAGGGTAGACGGTTGGGAAGATATCAAATAATGAACTTGTATGCATATATGCATAACCAGTGGACACAGACAACAGGGTGATGAAGGCCTGGGGTGGAGGTTGGCAGTGAGCAGGGACAGGTCAATGAGTTGAAAAGGGGACATATGTAATACTTTCAATAATAACAATTTTTTAGACATTAAAATAAATAAAATGCCAAAGGTTCAAGACAATTTGAGAATCTTAACAGAAGCAATAGAAAAGCAAGTAAGTTACCTACAGCCATTATGACTGTCATCTGATTTCTCAACAGAAACTTTGCAGGCCAGAAGGGAGTGGCAAAAAATATTCAAAGTGGTGAATAGCAAGCACCTATCACCACAATTACTCTACCCAGCAAAGCTATCATTTAAAATTGAAGGTGGGATAAAGAGCTTCACAAACAAAATAAGTTAAAGGAGTTCATCAGCACCAAACCAATATTAGATGAGATATTGAAGGGTAGTTTTTAAAGGAAGAGGAGGAAGTGGAGGAGGAGGATGGAACACGAAGTGGAGGAGGAGGATGGAACACGAAAGGGAAAGAGAGAAAGGGTGGGAATAGGAAGAAGAAGAAAGATAAAATACATGAACAAAATTGGCAATAAAGAGATATCTAGCAAAAATTGAATTTAAAAATAAAAATAAGCAAACAAAAAATCTAATGAACAAAATAAACTGATGTATAAAATAGAACCAGAGTCATGGAAATATGGGACAGACTGACAGATCTCAGAGGGAAGAGAGGAGGGAGGCATGGGAAGAGATTAACCAAAAATATTATACCCATACATGCATTACCTCTAGACACAGATAATAAAGTGGTGAAGGCCCGGGGCATGGAGGGAACTGGGTGGAGGGGCAATGTGTGGAAAAAGGGGACATCTGTAATACTCTTAACAATAAGTATTTAAAAAAGAAATTAAATGAAACTCGAAGGATAAACAAAGTTTGCAGAAGGAATTGGTCTAGTGGCAATAGGTAATTTTAGTTGAGTGAATAGCATGCTAAAGCCAGAAATCAGAGAAAGCATGACATGTTCATGACTGTGAAGAAGGCTAGGATGTAGAGTGAGCAGGAGAGAGGCACAAAATAATGTTTAATACTTAGAGGGAGGCCAGATTTTCTGAAAGGATATTAGAAAGAAATATTAGAGGATTTTAGGCAAGGGAGTGACATAGTCACTCTGAATTTAAAATTTCACCTATAGAATTGATAGTACTCATCCTGGCCAGTATGGCTCAGTTTGTTGGGCATCATCCTGTACACTGAGGGTTGCTGATTTGATTCCCCATCAGGGCACATGCCTAGGTTGCAGACTCAACCCCTGGTGGGGTGTGTGCAAGAGGCAGCCAATCAATGTTGATCTCTCATATTGATGTTTCTCTCTCCTTCTCCCTCCTTCCTTCTTTAAAAAAATCAATAAAACTATTTTAAAAGGACAAATTAAATCTAAATTAAGTAGAAGAAAAATAATAAGAATTAGGGCATAAATCAATAAATTTTAAAATAAGAAATTAGAAAAAAACAGAAAAATTGATTCTTTAAAAATATCAATAACATTGATTAGCCTGGCTAACTAAAAAAAATGAGGGCAAATTACTAACATCAGAAATAAGAGAGGTGATATACCTATAAATTCTATCAACATTAATAGACTAATAAAGAAATACTATATAGGACTTTATAGTCACAGATTAAATAACCTAGATTAAACGGATCAATTGAACAATTTTCTGAAAGTCACAAAAGAGGAAATAGAAAATCTGAATAGGCTTATATCTCTCAAAATTTGAATTAATAACGAATAGCCTTCAAAAACAGAAAGCACCAAGCTGTGTTAACTTTTGAATTCTTTATGAAAAAACTAACTAGTACTCTGTATTCTATTTCAGAAAACAGAGCAGAGAGAATACTTTCTAATGCATTCTCTGTGAGGCATATTTTCATTTGCTTATTTGCCATATGTATATTCCAAATCATTGATTTGGTTCTCCAAATCCTCTACCATTGAATCCCTGTATATTATATTTTACTTTAGTTAGTGTATGCTTAATTTCTGATTGGTCCTTTTTCATGTCTTTGACATTCTCACTAAGATCCTTGAAAGTATCACTAATTGCCTTGAAGCTCTCATTGAGTCCTTTGAAACTCCCATTAAGATCCTTGAGCAATATTATGTCTTAGTTAGTTTGTCTCAGTGGATAGAGCATCCACCTGTGGACTGAAGGGTCCTGGGTTCAATTTCAGTCAAGGGCACATGCCTGGATTGTGGGTTTGATCCCCAGTGGGGGTATGCAGGAGGCAGCTAATCAATGATTCTCTCTCATCATTGATGTTTATATCTCTCTCCCTCTCTCTTCCTCTCTGAACACAATAAAAATATATCTTTAAAAATTAAATAAGAAAAGTATTTAAAAATAGATCTGTGAGCAACCTTATAACCAATTTTGAACTCTGTATCTAATAGGTTGCTTGCTTCCATTTTATTTAATTCTTTTTTCTGGAGATTTCATCTGTTCTTTCATTTGTGACATGTTTCTTTGTCTCCACATTGGCTGATTCCCTGTGTTTCTTTCTATGTATTATGTATTGCTGCTATATCTCCTGGAATTAATAGAATGGCCTTGTGTATTAGGTGTCCTTCTGTATTAGGTGTCCAGTGGCTCAGCCTTCCAAATCACTTGAGCTGGGCATTCAAGGTACACCCCTGTGTGGGCTGTGTGCACAGTCTTGTTGTAGTTGAGCCTGTATTGCTCTTGACCTATAGGCAAATTGGCTGTGAGGACCAGCTGAAAATACAGTGGAAGAGCTGCTGAGCAGGAGACACCCATATTGAGCAGAACTTGCTTCAGTGGGGCTTTGGTGCTTACTGAGTCTGCCTGTTAAGTGTGTTGCTTGTGGATGTGTAGAATTTTAATCTGGTATGGTCTGAAGCCATCAACCTTGTGCATTGTCTCTAGGGCCTCCCAGAAAGTGCAATCAGTCACTGCCTTGGGCCACCTAGCAGGCGCCACAGAGCAACTTGCATATGGCCATCAGAAGTGCCCAGGTGAGGCAAAGCTCTCTTGGGCCCCTTATTGATAGTGGATGCCAGCTGATGCTTGCTTGAGAGATTTTAGAAATGTCTGAAGCCTGAGCCAGGACAGGCCATTCATATGAAAAAGCTGGTGCAAACAACTTGGATGAGGCTGAAAATTGGATACATCAGGGTCTCAGGGAATCACTAGGGCAAAGTGAACAGTGTGATCCAAGCTAATGCAAACTCAGATATAGCTGTCAGTTAGCTCTGTGATGGGAAAGGTCTCAGCCCAGGAACAATGACCCCTGAGAGCCCACCTGCCTGGGAAAAAGCTGCCTTCAAGTTTCTGCTCTGATGCCAGACAATCCAGTTCTTCCTATATGTCCCTGGATCCCCGAACCCCAAGGCTCTGTCCCAGCACTGGAGCTCAGAGTGAGCTGGACCATGTAAGTTTGTGTGCCGGCCTTTTAAGAATAACTTCCTGGGTCTCCAGCAACCTCTGTGTCACTCAGCCACAATCACTGCTGGTTTTTACAGCCTAAAGTTATGGGGACTTCTCTTCCCAGCTCTGGAACCCTGGGCTGGGTGTCTGGTATGGGGTCAGGGTCCCCTGATCTTCATGGGAGGCCTCCACAACTGAGATATCCCTCCCAATTAAAAAAAAAAAGCCACACATGGGTGTAGGACCAGCCAGTTCCGCACCTCTGAACCTTCTATCAGTCTCAGTGTACTTTATTTCTCTAGTTGTAGAACTTCCATTCAGCCAGATTTCAGAAGATTCTGAGTGATGGTTGTAATTTAGTTATAATTTTTATGTGGTTGTGAGAGGGGGTAGGTACTAGCATATAGCAATGCTGCAATCTTGGTTCTGCCCCACTTATTATAAGGCCAAGGTATAGAACACTAACAACACCAAATGGTGGCAAAGATATGGAGAAACAGGAGGTAATACAAAATGGTACAATTTTGGAAGAGAATATGGTGGATCCTTATAAAGCTAAACATAGTTGAGAAAGATGGCAACAAAGGTAATTTCTGACTTTTCTTCCCCTCACAAAGCAACAGCAACATACAACTGTTCATGGCCAAGTCACCATGGATAAAATCCTAGAACCACAGGGTTGAAGCTAAAGCACTCTCCTGCACCACAGAGACCAAGAGATTGCATCAGAAGGGGAGAAAGTATAGCTACATGCTTACTGCATCACCCTTCCCCAATGTTAGTGTAGCACTACACAGGAGATCTTGCTTGAGCCTATGGTTCCTCCAGTGGTAAAAAAAAAAAAAAAAAAAAAAAAAAAAAATCCTAGGGTAAATATCCAGCTCTCCCAGCATTGTGGTTCACTTTTTTTGGAGCCCCATACTCAAGTCTTACACCAGGGAGATTCTGAGTATATAAGTAGGGCTTGATCACTCGAAATATTATTGTTATAGAGAAGGAGGAAGGGGCTTGCAACAACCAGAAATATATAAATATGTAAACTATCTATAATAATAAAAGTGTAATATGCTAATTAGACCGGACAGCCGAATGACCTTTCCGACGTCATTCCAGACATCCTTCCGGACGAAGCTGCGGTGGTGGGGGCTGAGGCAGAGATGATTATAGGCAATCAGGAAGGCAGGCGAGCGGTTAGGGGCAATCAGGCAGGCAGGCAGAGTGCTTAGGGGCAATCAGGCAGGCAGAGGCAGTTAGGGGTGATCAGGCAGGCAGGAGAGTGGTTAGGGGTGATCAGGCAGGCAGGCATGCAGTTAGGGGTCAGCGGTCTCAGATTGTGAGAGGGATGTCTGACTGTCGGTTGAGGCCTGATCCTGCAGGGTTCAACAGTACCTGATTTCTAGAGGGTGAAGGCTGGCTGAGTGAGGGACACACATCCCTCTCATGCACAAATTCGTGCACCAGGCCTCTAGTAACAAAATAACCTAAAATATGAGGGGGTGAAGTAAAAATGTAAAGTTTAGAAATTCTGTTGAAGTTCTTATCAGTTTAAAATAGAGTGTTATAATTTTAAGATATTTCAGGTAAGCTAAAGCCTATGTTGAGTTTAGAGGAAGATCTTATATGTAACAGTCATGGCTTAGAAATATCTTGATGTTTGCTGCTGTTGCTTTAACTAAGGGTCGTGATGCTCATTTAACATTTGATGTATTGGATGGAAATATGTTCAAAATTCATTTATATCAACATATTAACTTATTAAAAAGTAATATTTGCATTTATATGTTTTTTATAAACAACATTAAAATTGACCCTTCAAATAAAAATTTGATTGGGGGCTGGAAAGAGGTATGCAGAAATGCTAAGATGTACTGGTAATACCATGTGTAGAATAGTGTTTAGCCACTTTTCAAAATGCTGGATCCTGTAGAAGGTAGTCAGGGAGCAGAAAACAAACATTATGTTACTTCCCATATACACGCAAGAGGTCTGAAATGTCTGTGGGGGTGGGTCTAAAAATTAGTGGTTTAAAATATAGACATTTTAGAAGTAGGGAGATGAGCATGTGGTAGTAACTAGCTCATTTGACATTGAAAACTAGAAATTATGCATTAAATTTCTAACTCTTGTTCTAAAATCACAAAATCATATAAATCATTCTCAAGATTCTCAAGAAGTCATTTCATTCCTGTGGTCATAAATAATTCTCCATTAAATCAAGAACACAAAGAAATAGCATCTTGTATACATTCAACTGGCAAAAATTAAAAATATGACAATACTAAATACTAGAGAGAAAAATTGTTTTAGGTTTACAAAAACAGCTGTGAAAATTCATATACTAGTTATGTGCAGCAACATGATTAAATCACAGTAACAATGCTGTTAATAAAAGCAAGTCCATTAAACCGATATACAGTATATGATTTCTATAATGTTCAACCAGTGAAAAGTATATTTTTGAAGAGGATTTTGGAATGACAGAATAAGGGTAAGGAGCCTAGTGGACTTCATAAAAATTAACTGGTAAAAGTGATTTTTAAAATCTATTATTTAAAGTATCTGGTAATAATTCTAAGGAAATTTAGATAAATGTCCATTCAAGGAAATATAATAAATTTAAGTAAGAATAATTCTGGAATTTGAACAACTTGTCTATTACTCCTCCCCACCAGTAAATCTATAGCTCCATTTTACAGAAGCTCTACCCTGTAAACTTTACTTGAGACATGTGCTGCCAAGAAAGTGAGTGTTTCTTTTCCTCAGATTCCCAGCCTGAAGCTATAATTTCACTATGGCAGCAGCTGGCCATCAGTGGCATATCTCAGACCATAGCCCTATGTCACTGAAGCTCTGTTTGAGGCAAGCATGGCTGAAAAAATTATGTCACCCTTACCACCATTCTCTTTCATAGAATGAAAGTTCTATCCCTGGTAGAGAATATTGAGGTCCCAATAATATATCTCATCCATTTTGGTCATAGAATGGAAGGTCCATACTGGCAGGAACAAGCTGAAAAAACTAGGGGCTACCACCCCTTCCAATGCCAGTTCCTATTTGTGGAACAGAAATATCCCAATGAGAACAATGAATATCCATCCTTAGTCTTTGTTCAAGTTCTGCCCAGGAATAAAGCCAAGCCATAGAGACAAAGACCTTTCTAGCTTTAACTGAAGCAACTGACTGTATTTCAAACAGAGTAGAGAACTCCAGGACTAAGGGCAATTTTAAAAACAATGGAGATCTTGGTGAAGAACAATTAAGAGGCTAGTAGCCCTGGCCGGTGTGGATCAGTTGGTTGGGCATCATCTGGTGCACCAGAGGGTTGCTGGTTTGATTCCCAGTCAGGGCACATGTCCAGGTTCTAAGACAGACTTCCCTGCCTCATCATCAGCAGAACGCTGGGCCTGCCCCAATAACTCAGTGAGCAGAGCCAGGGATTGGCCAGCCCCACCTCCTCCATCTGGGAGAGACAGGCTACCCCACCTCATCAGCAGCAGGGCACTCAGCCTGCCCCAACCTCTCACTGAGCTGAGCACCTGGCCTGCACCACCATGCAGACATGGGCCGAGCCTGGACACAGGGACCTGCAAACCATGAACCAGCATGCCGGATCCAGTGTCCCTGGACAACTGGCCCCACTGCCTTAACAATGTATACCCCACCCTGTCAACATGACCCAACGCCTCCAAACACACAACCTTACATCCTGACCCACTGTGCCTTACCCAGCACCTTAGTTTATATCTTTTTCTATCTCTTTTTTCAACACCTTGTAGTTTTCTGAGTACAGGTCTTTTACCTTGGTTAGGTTTATTCTTAAGTATCTTATTTATTTTTTTTTAGTTACAATGGTACATGGGATTGTTTTTTTAGTTTCTCTTTCTGAGAGATCATTATTTGTGTATAAAAATTCCATCAATATGTACATGTTTATTTTGTATCCTGCTATACTGCCAAATTCATTTATTAAATTTAGTAGTTTTTTTATGGAATCTTTAGGGTTTTCTATGTATGATATAGTGTCATCTGTGAATAATGATAGTTTTACTTCTTTCTTATTTGGATGTCTTTTATTTTTTCTTCTTGTCTGAAAACCATGGCTAGGCTCTCCCATACTGTGTTGAATAAAAGTGGTGAAAGTGGATATCCATTTTTTTTCCTGTACTTAGAGGGAATGCTTTTAGGTTTGCACATTGAGTATGCTGTTGGCTGTAGGTATGTCATATATGGTCTTTATTATGTTGAGGTATGATCCCTTTTTTTCCACTTTAGTGAGAGTTCTTATCAAAAATGGGTGTTGAATTTTGTAGAGTGCTTGCTCTCTGCCTCTTAATATGATCATGTGATTTTTGCCTTTCAATTTGTTTATATGATGTATCATATTTGTTGATCTGCGAATATTGTACCAGCCTTGCATCCCTGGAATAAGTCCTACTTGTTCATGGTATATGATCTTTTTAATATGTTGCTGAGTCCAATTTGCTAATATTTTGTTGAGGATGTTAGTATCTATCTTTATCAGGGATATTGGCCTGTAATTCCCTTTTTTTGTATTATCTTTATCTGATTTTGGAATTATGATAATGCTGGCCTCAAAAAAAGAGCTTGCAAATGTTTCTTCTTCTTGCATTTTGTGTAATAGTTGTAGGAGGATATGTGTTAGTTCTTTGAATGTTTGGTAAAGCTCCCCTTTGTAGCCATCCGGACTACGGCTTTTATTTGCTGAGAGTTTTATTATTATTATTATTATTATTATTATTATTATTACTGCTGCTGCAATTTTATCAGTTGTTATTGACCTATTCAGGTTTTTATTATTATTATTATTCCCAATTGATTTTTGGAAAATTGTATTTTTCAGAAAATTTGTTCATTTCATCCATGTTGTCTAGCTTGTTGGCATATGGTTTTTTATACTATTTTCTTATAATCCTTTGTATTTCTGTGGTGTCAGTTGATACTTAACCACTTTTGTTTCTGATTTCATTTATTTAGGTCCTCTCTCTCTCTGTTTCTTGATGAATCTGGCTAAAGGTTTATCATTTTATTTTATTTTTTCAAAGAACCAGCTCTTGGATTAATTGATATTTTGTGTTTTATTTTTTAGTATCTATAATTATTTAAATCTGCTCTAATCTTTATTATTTCCTTCCTTCTACTTATTCTAAGCTTTCCTTTTTTATTCTCTTTCTAATGTTTTAGTTATAGTGTCAGATAGTTTATTAAAGCTTTTGCTAGTTTCTTGAAGTAGGCATGTAATGCTATGCACTTCCCTCTCAGTACTCTTTTGCTGTGTTCCATAGATTTTGGTTTGTTGTGTTCATTTTAATTTGTTTCCAGAAAGTTTTTTTTATTTCTTCCTAGATTTCATTAGTAACCCTTCATTGTTTAATAACATGCTTTATGTGTTTGAATATTTTTTACTGTTTTCATTGTAATTGATTTCTAGTTTCCTGCCACTGCAATCTGTGAAGATGCTTGATATGACTTAAATCTTCTTGGGCTAGTAGAGACTTATTTTATGTCCTAACATGTGGATTATCATTGAGAATTACCCATGTGCACTTGAAAAAAATTATATTCTACAGCTTTGGGGTGATAATATATCCATCTAATCTAGTGTGCTAAGATTTCCCTTTCCTTGTAGATTTTTTGGGGGCGTCTGGAAGATCTATCCAGTGTTGTCTGTGGGGTGTTAAGCCTGCTACTATGCATATATTGCTGTCAATCTCTCCTTTAAAGTCCCCCAAGACCTTTTTTTATATATTTAGGTGCTCCTATATAGGTCTATTGAGTCATTTAGGATTGCTGTGTCTTTGCTGATTTTTTGTCTAGAGGATTTATCCAATGATGTCAGTGGTGTATTAAAGTCCCCTACTATGATTGTATTGTTGTCTATCTCTCCCTTGATATCTTCCATGAGGTTTTTATGCATTGGGATGCTCCTGCATTGGGTACATATATGTTTTTCAGTGTTATATCCTCTTGTTGTATTGATCCCTTTAGTATTATGAAGTGGCCTTCTTTATCTCTTGTTATGGCCTTTACTTTGAGGTCTATTTTGTCAGATATAAATATTGCTACCCCAGCTTTATTTTCATTTCCATTGCCCTGAAAGATATTTTTCCATCCCTTCACTTTCATTCTATGTGAGTCCCTTGTTCTGAGGTTGGTCTCTTGTAGATGGGTCATGCTTTTTTTTTTAGCCATTCAGCCACTTGACGTCTTTTGATTGGAGCATTTAGTCCGTTTAAGTTTAAAGTTATTATTGAAAGGTACTTGTTTGTAGCCATTTCTATTTTTTGAGCCTGTGTTCCTTCTTACCTTTGTATTTCTTCTTTTTACAGCATTCTCTTTAGCATTTCTTGCATTGCTGGTTTGGTAGTGATAAACTCCCTTAGCCTTTTTTTTTTTTTTTTTTTTTTTTTTTTTGTCTGGGAAGCTCCTGATTTCCCCTTCAATTTTGATTCATAGTCTTGCTGGATAGAGTATTCTTGGATTCAGTCCTTGGCTTTGCAACACTTTGTATACCTCTTTCCATTCCCTTCTGGCTTGATGTGTTTCTGTTGAGAAATCATTCGATAATCTGATGGGGGATCCTTTGTAGGTAACTCTCTGTCTCTCTCTTGCAGCCTTTAAGATTCTCTCTTTGTCATTAACATTTGCCATTGTAATTATGGCGTGTCTTGGTGTGGGTCTTTTAGGATTCATTTTGCTTGGGACTCTCTGTACTTGTGTAACTCTTTTCTTCCCCATATCTGGGAAGTTTTCTGTCATTATTTCTTCAAATAGATTTTCTAATCCTTGCTGCTCTTTTTGTCCTTCTGTCAGCCCTATTATATGTATGTTACTTCATTTCATGTTGTCCCAAGCCTCCCTTAGGCTCTCCTCCTGCTTTTTAATTTTTTTCTCCAGTTGCTGTTCAGATAGAGATTGTTTCTCTACCTTATCTTCTAACTCCCTAATTCAGTCCTCTGCTTCTTCTAGTCTACTGTTGAAACCTTCCATGGTGTTTTTGATTGTAGCTATATCACTTTTGATTTCTTACATAGGTTGTTGATTTTCTCATCAAGCCGGTGTATGAATTGTATGACCATTACTCTGAATTCTTGTTCTGTCATATTGTATGCTTCCATTTCACTAATTTCTTTTCTGGGTGACTCCTCATTTTCTTTCCTCTGGGGATTGTGTTGTCTCCCCATTCTGACTATCACCAGAAGGTTCAAACATCGAGTTGCGTGGGCCTGGGCCGTGTGCAGTGGGAGCTTCGCACCACCTGAGTGTCACTGAAGAGCTCCGACACTCAGATGTGTGGCTGCGCAGGTTGGTGGGAACAAGCCTCACCCAGAGTCAGTGTTCCCAGCACTCAGTGTGGCCTCGTGTGTGCTCCTAGAATCAGGGACCCCACCTGCACCATGCTGAAACAGAGACCCCGCTGGCGTGTGCCGACAATCAGGGCCCCCTAGAGTGTGCCAGGACTCAGAGTTCCCCTGTGCCTGCACCAAGAATCGAGTATCAGAGTCTCTGTTGCTTCGTGCAGTCTCTCTCTGAGAATCAGGGTCCCTGGGTGTGCATGCACCAAGAATTTGAGTCACTGGCTCTTAGTGTTAATGCACTGGGAGTCAGGGGTCCCAGGTGCACGCGATAAGAAACAGAGTCAAATCACTGGTGCTTAGTGCTGCCTCCCGCCCGGAGAATCAGGGTCCTGGTCAGCTTGGGGGACTGGGTTGCACAGTAGCACTGTGTCAGCAGGAGGTCTGCTCCTGCGCTGTGGAAAACAGACTTCCATGTGTGCTTGCCCAGAATCGAAGTCAGGTGGCACTGCCGCCCTACAGAGGCTTTGTGTTTGGTCGCCCAATTGCATTGCGGGGAACATATTCCCAGTGTCCGCACACTCCCTGGCTCAAATTCTTATAGTGGTGCTGCAGGGAACAGATTACTAGTGTCCGCGTGCTCCCGGGCTCAAATTCTTGTAGCGGTGCTGCGGTCTGTGCAAGGGGCTGATCTATCAGTTACTATGGCACTGTCGCGAGCCTGCAGGGAGGGGGATAGGCACTGTGACTCACAGAAATCTGCCGCCGGGATGTCTAGATTCTTGGTGTCTGTGGGTCTGCAGCTGCGGTCACAGGTCTCTGTCCCCAGTAGCTGCAGGGTCCTGCTTTGCATCTGAGACCAGACTGGATGATGCTGAGGCCAGGATCCTAGTCTCAAGCAGCTCTGTTTCTCAAGATGGCGTGGTCTCTGTGCCCACACTGGCCGCCCCCGAGTGTCCGCATTGGGATCAGGGTTCTGCCATGTAAGACTACACGGTTTGGCAGCCCCTTGGAAGACCTGCAGAATCTAACTGTCCCTAGCTCATACACACACACACCTCACACATCCACACACTCCTCTATCGCTCCCTCAGTCTCTCACACTCTCTCACTCCCTACCTTTCTGCTGGTTGCCATCTTCTCTTGTCCTACCCTGTGTCTTTTGAAAGGACCATCTAATACATTTGCATTTAAAGTTATTGTTGATAGTATTTATTTATTGCCATTGTTTTCTTTACACTTATGTTCCTCTCTCTCGCAATTTATTCTTGTTCTTAAAGCACTCCCTCTATCATATCTTTCAATGCTGGTTTGGTAGTAATGTATTCCTTTATCCATTTTTGTCTGGGAAGCTCTTTTATTTCCCCTTCAAATTTAAATAATAGCTTTGCAGGATAGAGTAGTTGTTGGTTCAGCTCCTTGTTCTTAATCACTTTGAATAGTTCATGCCAATTCTTCTTCCCTGATGTATTTCTGTTGAGAAATAAGCTGATATTCTAATGGATACTCCATTATAGGTAACTTTCTGTCTCTCTCTTGCTGACTTTAAGATTATTGCTTTGTCTTTAATCTTTGTCATTTTGATTATAATGTGTCTTGGAGTGAGTTTCTTTGGGTTCATCTAGATTGGAACTCTCTGTGCTTCCTGAATTTGTATGACTTTTTCCTTTACCAGGTTGGGGAAGTTTTCTGTCAGTATTTCTTTCAACAGGTTCTCTATTCTTTGCTCACTTTCTTTTTCTTTTGGATCCCTGTTATGTTTCATGTTGTCCCAAATTTCCCTTAAACTATGCTCCTGCACTTTTAATCTTTCTTTTTGTTTGCTCTTCTAATTGGGAATTTTTTTCTACCTTGTAGTCCAAGTCACTGATTCAATTGTCTGCCTCATTTAATCTACTTTTGATTCCTTCCAGTGTATTACTATTGTCAGATAGGTTGTTCTTCATTTCCAAATGATTATTTTTTATGGTTTCTATTTTTTGTTTGATGTTGTTATAGTTCTACTAAGTTACTTGAAATTCTGCTAAGTTCTTTGAACATCCTTACAATCATGACTTTGAACTCTATATCTGATAAATTGCTTGCCTCCATTTTGTTTAGCTCTCTTTCTGGAGTTTTCTCTCCTTTCATTTGACAGTTGTTTCTTTGAGTTCCCATTTTTGCTGCTTCTTTGTATTTGTTTCTATGTATTAGAGCTATGCCTCTCAGTCTTCATGGGGTTGCCTTATGTAGTAAGTAGTTTGTGGGACCCAGTGATACACTCTCTTAGAACTCCTGAGCTGGGTACTCTAGAAATGTTCCTTGCATAAGTTATTGGGTTCTCTTGTTGTAAATGTGTCTTGAATGCTATTGTCCTGTTCATGGGAATAATCTCTTCTCAAGCTGGGTGACTATGAGGCTCAGCCCCAACCACATTGTGTAAGTTGTTGTGCAGGTGCTGGCAGAGCAAAACAAAACAAGAAACAAAACAAAAACCTGTACACACCCACTACAAGAACAACAAAGGAAACCATAAAAGAAGAGATAATTAGGAAGGAGAAAAGAGAATAATAATAGAAGAAAAGAAAAGATGATGAGAGAAAAAAAAGGGAATAAAACAGAATATGAAAGGTCAGAGATGAAAGAAAGAAAACAAAAATAAAGAGTAGGGGAAGGAAGATAGTATAAAAGAAAAGAGGAAGAAAATAATTATGAAAAGGGAAATAGAAGATAAAGCAGAAGAAAGAAGAAAAACAGTAAGAAAAGGGTAGGGAAAATTAGATCTATGAAAGAAAAAAGAGAGACTAAAATATTAACAAATCATTAAACAAGAACGATGAAGAAGATAAAAAGAAAAAAAGTAAATTGGAGCTCATCTCAGTAGAGATTCATGCCTCCTGGGGACTCCCTTTGAATCCTGCTCTTCTGATTACAGAAGGTGACTATTTTGTCTCCCACTTCTGGACTTCTGGGACGTACATAGGTGCTAACCATTGTCAGAAACTGTCCTCTTTTGACTCTCAGCAACCTGTTTAAAGCTTCAATAAATCCACAGTTTGTGTCCTTCTCCACAGAACTTGGCTGCCTGTGGGAAGGGCCAAGTTGCACTTGAAGGCCAGTTTGTTAGCATCATTGGGCCCAGTGATGGGTCAGCAACCTTCCCCAGGTTCCCCAGGCTACACCTTAAAGTGACTTCACCTGCTAGCCAGCTGTCAATCTTAATCAATCAAAAGTCTGTTTCTGAAAGCACTTTAGGTGTAATTGGGGGTATAAACCCCTGGGTCTCCCATAAAGTAGAAAGGTGCTGTTCAGATTTAAGGGAAAGTTGTGGGTGTGTTTCCCCATCCAAGAGCCACTTCTCTGATAGGGTCTGAGAATATTTCCCTGCCATCAACTGGGCAGAGATCTTGGTATGAAGTCTAGTGGGATCAGCTATATACCAGGAGTTTCTATCAGCTCTCCCATGTGGGGTAAGCACCAGTCAGGTTCCCAGGATAATGGGGTGGATGGCCCTATCCCCAATCCAGTGACTGAAGCTCCCTGAGACTATTCAAACCAGTAGGCTTTGCCTCTGTTGCTGTTTACTCTGCAAAGTTTGAGATGCAGGGTGTGGCAAACAGGACTCCTGAAGGTGGGGAGGGCAAGATCACCTAGGGAGAGTTCTTTTCCTGAGCTTTGGCTTCTGGAAGGGGCCAGTACCTCTCAGGAACAATGGCCATTTAGTTGGTGGGTGGGACCAAATGCAGGTCTCCCAGCCACCTCTTTTCCATGTCTTTCCCCAATGCTTCCTACCCGACTCTCTCCTCAGGCACCTTAAGTCCACATCACCTTCCTTACACCAAAGCTTCATGTGAATAGCTGCAAAGGAATATCCAAACAACTGTAGATTAACCTCTTATTGGCTTCAGACTACCAGGCAGCCAGAAGCCCTGCTGATTTTCATGGCTGGATGTTATGTGGTCCACTGGTCTCAGGTCTAGTGCTCAAGGCTGTGGATCCCAGCCTGGGTTATGGACCTTGATCTTTTCAGGAAAATAACCCTCCCATAGCCAATACATCACTCCTCACTCTTGGTCTGCTGCCCGTGAAAGCTAGTTCAGCCCCTCTTGCGACCTCAACCTTACTGGGAGTCTCCAGGTGTTTTCTGTCCTTCCTTGATATGTCTCCTCTTCAGCTGGAACTCAGTTGGTAATTCCAGGGTGAATGTTCCCCAATTCAGTTGTATTTGCAGCATGTCCCTGGCTAAAAGTGATGAGACTGGAAATAAATCTTTATTACTTTTTGTTTTCTTATTAAGTTATTCTTATCTATGAAAAAATGTATGAACAACAATAAATAACTAAATAAATTGGACGTCATCATTTTTAAAAAATGTGCTTCAAAGGATGTCACCAAAAAAGTTAAAAGACAACCCATGGATTGAGAAAAAATATTTACAAATCATAAATCTTATAAAGGACTTGAATATGTAATTTATAAGAAATTCATACAACTTAGTATTAAACATAAAAATAATCCATTCAAAAATGGGCAAGAGATCTGAACAGACATTCCTCCAAGTAAGAGATACAAATAGCCAACAAGTGCATGAAAAGATACTTGACATTATTAGTCATCAAGGAAGTGCAATTCAAAACCACAATGAAATACCACTTCACAACCACTGTCATGACTAATCAAAAAGAGGAGCAATAGCAAGTGCTTGTGAGGAAGTGGAAAAATTAGAACTCTCTTACACTGCTTGTTGGAATGCAAATAGTGCAGACAGTGAGGACAATAGCTGAGATTTTTTTCAAGGAAGTAAATATAAAATTACTATATGTTACAGTAGTTTTTCTACGAAGTATATACCCAATAAAATTAGGTTCATATAAACACTTGTATAGGAATGTTCATAGAAGCTTTATACATAATAGCCAAAAGATAGGAAAAAACAAATTTCTATCAATGAACCAATGGCTAAACACAATGGAGTATATTCATACAATGTAATATTATCTATATATATATAAGCCTAAGCAACTGACTGGCCAACTGGTAGCTATGACGCACACTGACCACCAGAGGGCAGACACTCAATGCAGGAGCGGAAACCACAGGCATGGAAACATGGAACAGACTGATGAATCTCAGAAGGAAGCGGGGAAGGGGGAGTATTCTACCACAATAAAAAAAATGAAAAAAAAAAAAAAAAATATATATATATATATATATATATATATATATATATATAACTTTAAAACCAAATATTATAGAATATTTTATAACTTTGAGGTAGGGGGAAGATTTGTTAAATTATAAAGAGTAGAAGCCATAAAGGAAAATATTAAGTGGAGTACTTTTAAATATAAAATTTATGTTTCTTAAAATACACCATTAAGAGAGCAAAGTCAGCCCTAGCTGGTTTGGCGGGTGGGAAGAGATTAACCAAAGATCTTATATGCATAATAGAGGCCCAGTGCACTGATTCGTGCACTGGTGGGGTCTCTTGACCTGGCCTGTAGGGATCAGGCCAAAACTGGCTCTCTGACATCCCCTAAGAGGTCCTGGATTGTAAGAGGGTGCAGGCCAGGCCGAAGGACCCCACTGGTGCACGAATTCATGCCCCTGGCCTCTAGTTTATACATAAAAAGCAATGAAGTACCGAGTCATCCTACAACACAGATGAACCTTCAAAAATACAATAAGTGAAGGAAGCCAATCATTTAAAAAATATTGTTTCCCTTATATTAAATATACAGAATAGGTAATTCATAGAAACAGGAAGCAGACTGGTGTTTGCTTAGTTCTCTGTTGGGTGGGTGGAGGCAGCAGTGTGTTAGGTGGGTCGTAGCTAAAGTTTCTAGGTTTCTTTTGAGCAGATGAAATGTTTTAAAATTGACTATGGTGATAGCTGCACATATCTAATAATACACTTAAAACCCTCCACTTTAAATGGATAAAATGAAGGGCACGTGAATTATATCTCAATAAAGCTATTAAAAACTTTTTTTAAATAACAAAATGGAAATTCTGGAGTAGAGTTGCTTAAATGTATATTAGATTAGGTTTAATAAAGAATCAGAAAACTTGAAAATAGAGAGATAGGAGTAGTTCTCCAAAGGAAATTTTTAGCTACATCTAAATTTCAAAGGAAGAAAGTTCTTGTTTTCCCAAGTTACCTTGACCTGGCCTGTTGAGCTCAAATAAGTGGGAGGAAGAAAACACCTCTCACAGCTGAGACCTTCAGAGCACATCTGCATCAAAGGCTCTGGTCCTGAGCACAGCTAGGTAGCTAAGGGGAGGCAGAAAGCCAACTTCCCTCCTGCTGGGCTCAGCAGGTGCCACCACCAATGTAAGACTATCTGAATTTGTTTTCCCAAGTACAGTGGCCCTGCCATGCTGAAATTGCGTGTGTAGTTAGGAAAGCTGGTTTCACCCAACCTGAACCAGTGATGCACTCCTCCTGGGGAATCTAAAGTTGGAGATTCTAACAGAGACTGAGTGGTATGGCTCTAGAGTAGAGACTTCAGATACTCTACCCATTAAGTACCTGAAGACACTGTCCCCAAATAGGGGGCCCACTAGCCCATCCTCTCAACTGAGTCACCCTGACCTACTGAGTTGGTGTTGTGTGGAAGGGGGCAGTAATGTGCAACCATCTTGTACCCACTCTACAATCTTTTTTCAAAAGGTTCTGGAGGAAGTCCAGACAACATCATGGGGTGGTGAAGTTGTTGATAGGTGGGCACTGACCTTAGAGGGCCTAGGACCATTTATTGATCTTCCCCCAGCTCAGAGCTGCAGGAAGCCAACACTTGTACACAGCTTAGCTCCTATGCACACACAGACGCAGTGGACAGACAAAATCAGTGAATAACATGGTAGCTAGTCCAAGGCTGGTTTAAAACAATGTCTTACACTGACTCCTGTCCAAGTGGGATCAGAACAAACACAACCAGTGGTGGGCTTAAAACATTACCAGAGTTTGACCCAAATAGCCACACCAAAGAAAGAGCCAAAGGAGGACCCCAACAGGTACCAAAACAAGTGAACAATTCTGCCTTTGGGGGCAGCCCCAATACAGTGACCGATACTCTGTGAACAAGGTCTATGCTTAAAGTCAGCTTGAGGTTCAACTGAAACAACAAATAGGTAAACAACATTCAAGACTCAAGTGAGGTTCAACTGAAACAACAAATAGGTAAACAACATTCAAGACTCAACTGCAGGAAAGATACTTGACATTATTGATGACTAATAATGTCAAGTATCTTTTCATGCACTTGTTGGCTATTTGTATCTCTTACTTGGACCACATAAGAAACAATTCTGGAGCACCTAGATCAGAGGATATAGAAAATTGCACCATAAAGATCCAAAACACACCTATATCAGAAAACCATCATAACAAGCTTGGGAGTAACAGCAGATCTACTTAATACAAAGAGTCAAAAAGAAAGACAGACAAAATGGAGATACAAAGAAATATGCCCAAATGAAAGAAAAAAACCCAGAAAAATAATTAAATAAAATGAAAGCAACCAAGATATCAGGTGAAGAATGTTATTTTATTGTTTACTATAAGTTTTCTGTCTTGACCATGACCAGCATGACTAGAGAGCAGATGAGTCCTGAGTAGAGGTGGCTGGGGATTGAAAAAGGAAAAGAAAAAAAAAAGAGACAGACACAAAGACTGTAAGTAAATCTGGGGCCAGGTGGGACGCTGTTCTAGGATGGAGAGACAGTGACCCAAAGCTAGTGAAGCACATTTATTATATACAGCATGATACCAAGAAGTTTTACTAGAGTTTAAGACAAAGGAAATTATGTGAAATCATGGTTAAAGATCAAGCTGCAATTCTTTTTTTAAAAAAATATATTTCATTGATATTTTACAGAGAGGAAGGAAGAGGAATAGAGAGCCAGAAACATTGATGAGAGAGAAACATCAATCAGCTGCCTCCTGCACACCCCCCACTGGGGATGTGCCCGCAACCAAGGCACATGCCCTTGCCTGGAATCAAACCTGGGACCCCTCAGTCCACAGGCCGACGCTCCATCCACTGAGCCAAACCGGTTTCGGCCAAGCTGCAATTCTTCATTCTTGTGGCTTCTTTGTAATTTCACTCCTGGCTGAGTCCAGAAATTGTGTCCGTTCCTGGTGCCTGGCTGAACTTAGATAGTGAAACCCAACACCTGGCAGCTGAACTAAAGGTCAGGCTGACAACATACCTACCTCTGGCAAGGTATGTTTCTAGGATGTGTCTCTGCGTACACCACTGGACTCAGCTGACAATCAGCTCATGGGCCTTCCCAGGCGCTCTCTACAGTTTACACTATTACAGGTGTCCCCCATCCCCCCCCTTTTATCCACCTTGACCTAGCCACCACTCCTCCTCTGGTCATCACCACATTGTTCTCTGTGTCCATAAGCTATGCATATATGTTCTTTGGCTAATTTCCTCACCTAATTTCCTCCAGTCTCCCCCATCTCCCCTGAATCCTGTCTGTCTATTCCATGTATCCATACTGTGGTTCTATATTGTTTGCCAGATTATTTTATACATTAGATTCAACATATAAGTGATATCATATGTTCTTTGTCATTCCCTTATGGCTTATTTCAATAATCATAAAAATCTCCAGATCCATCCATGCTGTCACAAAGGTAAGACTTTCTTCATTTTTACAGCTGTGTACTATTCCGTCATGTCAATGTACCACAGCTTTTTTATTCACTCATATATTGAAGAGCACCTGGGCTGCTTCCAAATCTTAGCTATTGTAAATAATGCTGTTATAAACATAAGGGTGTGTATATTATTCCTAGCTGGTGTTTCAGAATTCTTAAGGCATATTCCCAAAGTGGGATTGCTAGGTCAAAAGAAAGTTCCATTTTTAATTTTTTTGAGGAAAATCTATACACTTTCCTACAGTGGTTGCACCAGTCTGCATTCCCACCAATAGTGCACAAATGTTTCCTTTTCACCACATCCTATCAAGGACTTGTTTGCTGATTTGCTGATGGTGGCAATTCTGACAGGTGTGAGGAGATATCTCATTTTGGTTTTAATTTGTTTTTCTCTGATGAATAGTGATGTGGAGCATCTTTTAATGTGTATATTGGCAATCTCTATGCAATCTTTGAAGAAGTGTCTATTCAGGTCTTTAGCCCATATTTTAATTGTATTGTTTGCTTTTTTGGAGTTGAGTTTTATAAGTTATTTTATAATTTCAATTCCTTATTGTTTAAAGTGTTACATGTATCACCCTTTACCCCCATTGAACTAACCTCACCTGCACCTGCCCCCCACAAATTAGCCTCACCTCCCGACTGTCCATGTCTATTGGTTATGCTTATATGCATGCATACAAGTCCTTAGGTTGCTCTCTAAACACCCACCACCACCACCACCACCACTCACTTGTCATTTGTCTCTGGGTCTATTCTTGTTCATCAAATTAGGTTGATCATTATATTCCACATATGAGTGAGATCATGTCATATTTATCTTTCTCTGACTGGCTTATTTAGCTTAACATATGCTCTCCAGTCCCATCCATGCTGTTGCAAATAGTAAAAGGTCATTCTTTTTTATAACGACATAGTATTCCATTGTGTAGATGTACCACAGTTTTCTAATCCACTCATCTGCTGATGGGCACTTAGGCTGTTTCCAAATCTTAGCTATTGTAAATTGTGCTGCTATGAACATAGGGGTGCATGTGTCCTTTCTGACTGGTGTTTCTGGTTTCTTGGGATATAGTCCTAGAAGTGTGATTACTGGGTCAAATGGGAGCTCCATTTTTAACTGTTTGAGGAAACTCCATACTGTCATTGAAAGTGGCTGCTCCAGTCTGCATTCCCACCAGCAGTGCAGGACGGTTCCTTTTTCTCCACATCCTCGCCAGCACTTGTCCTTTGTTGATTTATCCATGCTAGCCATTCTACCAGGTATTAGATAGTATCTCACTGTTGTTGTGTTTCACATATCTTAGGTGATTAGTGACTTCGATGATGTTTTCGTATGTCTCTGGGCCTTCTGTATGTCCTCTTTCAAAAAGTGTCTATTTAGATCCTTTACCCTTGGATTGCTTATCTTCCTTTTGTTAAGTTGTATGAGTTCTCTGTAAATTTTGGAAATTAAACGCTTATCGGAAATATCATTGGCAAATATGTTCTCCCATGCAGTGGGCTTTCTTGTTGTTTTGTTGATGGATTCTTTTGCTGTGCAGAAGCTTTTTATTTTAATGTAGTCCCATTTGTTTATTTTCTCCTTAGGCCCCATTGCCTTAGGAGCTGTGTCTGTAAAGATATTGCTACAACATAGGTCTGCTATTTTTCTGTCTATGGAGTCTTGTAGGATATTTATGGTTTCCCATCTTACATTTAAGTCCTTTATCCATTTTGAGTTTGTTTTTGTGTATGGTTTAAGTTGGTGATCTAGATTCATTTTTTTTTTTTGCATGTATCTAACCAAATTTCCCAGCACCATTTATTGAAGAGACTGTCTTGACTTCATTTTATGCTCTTCCCTCCTTTGTCAAATATTCATTGGCTTGGGTCAATTTCTGGGCTCTCTGACTGTTACACTGGTCTACATCTATGTTCTTCTGCCAGTACCAGGCAATTTTGAGAACCATGGCTTGGTAATATAGCTTGATATCTGGTATTGTGATCCGTCTAACTTTGTTCTTCTTTCTCAGGATTGCTGTGGCTATTTGGGGCCTGTTTTCATTCCTGATGAATTTTTTAGATTTTGTTCTAGATCTTTGAAATATGCCATTGGTATTTTAATGGGGATTGCATTGAATCTGTAGATTGCTTTGGGTAGTATGGACATTTTAATGATGTTGATCCTACCAATCCATGAACATGATATGTTCTTCGATTTGTTTATATCTTACTCTATCTCTTTTTTCAATATCCTGTAGTTTTCAAAGTACAGGTCTTTTATGTCCTTAGTTAAGTTTATTCCTAGGTATCTTATTTATTTATTTATTTATTTATTTGGTGCAATGGTAAATGTGATTTTTTTTTTTTTTTTTTTGCTTCTCTTTCTGTGAGTTCATTATTGGTGTATAAAAAGACCATAGATTTCTGGGTGTTAATTTTGTATCTTACTACATTGCCAAATTTGTTTATTAGGTCCAGTAGTTTTGTGATGGAGTCTTTGGGGTTTTCTATGTATAGTATCATGTAATCTGGGAATAAGGACAGATTTACTTATTCTTTTCCAATTTTGATTCCTTTTATTTCTTCATCTTGTCTGATCGCTATGGCTAACACATCCAGTACTATATAGAAGAGGAGTGGTGAAAGTGGGCATTCCTGTCTTTTTTCTGTTATTAAGGAAAATGAGATTAGTTTTTGTCCATTGAGTATGAGTTTGTAGGTTTGTCATATCAGGCTTTTATTATGTTGAGGTATGGTCCCTCTATTCCCGCTTCCCTGAGAGTTTTTATCAAGAAAGGGTGTTGGGAGAGGAGAAAAATGGCGGCGGAATAGACAGAAGTGTTCCAAGCCTTGTCCCGGAGCAGAAAGAAAGAACAGCTGAGGGTCGCACTAGGAATGTTTGTTGGCAAGTTGGGGGACAGCTGAACTCCAGAAGAAGGTGGGAGACTGCTAGATGGGGTTCCCCTGACCTGGCAGCTCCCACTGCGGCTGGGTCCCCTCCCGGAGCTGCGGGCTTGGACGCGGAGTCGCCGCCATCTGGAACCGGAAAGTGGAGCTTATCGGAAGCCTGAGAATCCACAACTGTGGCACCCACGGAACAGCTGCGAGCCCCAGAACAACGCTCCCCAATTGGCGCAAACACACGGGTTCAGAGGAGCTCTACACTCCACCACGGAAAGGTCAGATTTCGCCTAGGATAAGGTGAGGTCTCTGGTCCCAGCGCGAGAGAGGAACACGCGTTTTGCGGGAGCTGGAGGACCAGGGAAGTCTGTGCCTAGAAAAATCGGTGGCTGCTGGGGCTGGCGTGATCTGTGAATGTGGAAGGGGGTCCTCAGAGCTGCTAACAGAAGGGCTCTCTAAAAAGCAACCCATTTTGATCTGAAGTGCAGGGACACCCTAAGAATTCCAGGGGTGTGCTAGACTTACGCGCAGCCACGGAGTGCGCACACTTGGGCTTTTTCCTCTTGAAATTCTTGCTTCTGATTACTAAGCCCAATTCATAGGTTCACCCAGTTGGGGACACCCTGGGAGACTGCAGGGGAAAGTTGTTTTTCTGGAACCTGGGGATCGGAGCGGGGAGTGACCATCGGAGAGCCAGCTCTGAGGCAGCCCACTCCCACAAACCGGCTCTAACACTCCCTAGAGAGGCCATAGATAAACCCGGAAGTCAATCCAGAAACACTGCCACCCAGGGGCTGAATCACAAATTGACTTGTGTGTAATCAAAAATAAAGGAATACGAATTAAGACACACCGCCTGCTTAAAATCAGGACTGGCTTACATCACTGAAGAGCAGTGGAACGCAGGGAACTGCAATACTGTCCGGACTGAGAAACAGGCATGCCAAACAGAACAACAGAGGAAGTGAATGACCTTCACTACTCTACATTTTATTTTTATTTCTTACTTTTTTATTTTCATTTTTTGCATCTTTTACTCAAGAAACTAATTTTTTTCCTCATTTGATTTTACCTTTTTATTTTTACATTTTTATTTTCAATCCGTATTATTACTACTGCTATTTTATCTTTTTTTTTTTTTAAGTGTCATTTTATTTTCTCTTCATTTTGTTTTGGGATTAATGTTCTACATTCTATTTTTATCTTTCCTTTAGCATCATTTTACTCTATCTCAAATCTACCTTTATGCCATCACTCTCTTCCTCACTTTTCCCTTTTCAGTGTCCTGTTTATCTTACCCCTTTCCTGCTTTAGATTTTCCCTATTCTTTCTGTTTACCCCCTTTTAAAATTTCACCCTACTTATATATCTAATCTCCAATCCCCTGCTCCAAGTCCATACACACCTCCCTCTTCGCTGTCTTAACTATCCAAAAAATTGTGTTTCTCTCTGTCCTTTTGTTGTTGTTCGCTTGAATGTAGATTATATCGAATTTTTATGCTTTTTTGTGAGATTGTTTTGCTTATTCTTCTTTTGTTTATTTTTTTGTTTGTTTAGTGCTTCAGCTTTCCCTTGCCTCACTCAATATTAGTTGGTGTTGTAGTTTGTATTAATCCCCAGGTACTTGTTGCTGGCATTTGCTGGGATAAGTGATTGTTCTATTGGAGTTTTATCCCCAATATATATAGTCTGTTTCCCTTTCTCTCTTAGTCTCTTTCTTGTCTCTCTTACTTTTTTTTCTTCTTTTTTTTTCCCTTTTCCCAATTTCATTTTGACACCCCCCTTTTTTTTTCTTCTTCTTTCTTTCTTTTTCCTCTTCTTCTTTCTCTAATATCCCCTAATTTGCCTTTCTCCGGCGGTCACCTTTATTGGAGGTTATTAATATCGTGAATACATTCCTGTTCAGTGCCTTGTGTGTTGTACCTGGTAGTGCTGTATTTTGTGCCTTTAAATTGACGCAGGAGAGAGAGAACTACATAACCAGACACCCAGAGAAGAGAGACCATGGGGAGACAAAGACACAGCCCGCATATGAAAGTAAAGCAGGCATCACCAGAAAAGGAAGTAAACGAAATGGAAGCAAGCAACCTTCCAGAAAAAGAATTCAGAGAAATGCTCATAAGGTGGCTGAAAAGAATGGAAGACAAATTCGACAATATGAGCAAGAACCAAGAGGAAATGAAGAAGAACCAAGAAGAAATGAAAAATGACATCGCTGCTGTAAAGAACTCAATAGAAAGCATCAAGAGTAGACTAGAAGAAGCAGAGGACTGCATCAGTGAGCTAGAAGACAAGATGGGAAAAAATACCCAAGTAGAGCAACTTCTAGAAAAAAAAATTAAAAGGCAGGAGGAGAGCCTAAGGGAACTTTGGGACAACACGAAACAAAACAACATCCGCATAATAGGGGTTCCAGAAGGAAAGGAAGCTGAGCAAGGAATAGAAAACCTATTTGAAGAAATAATGACAGAAAATTTCCCTGATATAGAGAAGAAAAAACCCACACAAATCCAAGAAGCTCACAGAGTCCCAAGCAAAATGAACCCCAAAAGACCGACGCCAAGGCACATCATAATTAAATTGGCAAACACTAACGACAAAGTAAGAATCTTAAAAGCGGCCAGAGAGAGACAGAAAGTTACATACAAAGGAACCCCCATCAGACTAGCAACTGATTTCTCAACAGAAACTCATCAGGCCAGAAGGGAATGGAATGAAATATACAAAGTCATGCAAAGGAAGGGTCTGAATCCAAGAATACTGTACCCAGCAAGGCTGTCAATCAAAATTGAAGGTGAAATCAGGAGCTTCACAGACAAAAAAGGACTAAGGGAATTTATTACCACCAAACCAGCAATGCAAGAAATGCTAAAGGGTCTGCTGTAAAAAGAAAAAGAAATAGGAAGCGAAGAAGGAACACAGGTGTAAAGAATAGGAATGGCGACAAATAAGTATCTATCAATAATAACTTTAAATGTAAATGGATTAAATGCCCCAATCAAAAGACATAGGTAACGGATTGCATAAGAAAACACAACCTATATATCTGCTGTCTACAAGAAACCCACCTCAGAAAAAAAGACGCACACAGACTGAGGGTGAAGGGATGGAAAAAGGTTTTCCAGGCAAATGGAACTGAAAAAAAAGCTGGGGTAGCAATACTTATATCTGACAAATTAGATCTCAAAGTGAAGGACATAACAAGAGATAAGGAAGGCCACTTCATAATACTAAAGGGAGCAATCCAACAAGAAGAAATAACTCTGGTAAACATATATGCACCCAATACAGGAGCACCCAAATACATAAAAAAACTCCTGGAGGATATCAAGGGAGAGATTGACAGCAATACAATCATAGTAGGAGACTTTAATACCCCACTATCACCATTGGACAAATCCTCTAAACAAAAAATCAGCAAAGAAACATCAATCCTAAATGACTCACTAGACCAGATGGAATTAATTGACATCTTCAGAACATTTCACCCCAAAGCCACAGAATATACATTCTTCTCAAGTGCACATGGGTCATTTTCAAAGATAGACCATATGTTGGGACATAGGCAAAGTCTCTTCAAATTCAAGAAGATAGAAATCATATCAAGCATCTTCTCAGACCACAGTGGCATAAAACTGGAAATCAACTACAATAAAAAAAACCCAAAGAAGTCAAACACATGGAGGCTAAACAGCATGCTATTAAACCATGACTGGGTTACCAGAGAGATCAAAGAAGAAATAAAAAACATCATGGCAACAAATGACAATGAAAACACTACAATCCAAAATCTATGGGACACAGCGAAAGCAGTCTTGAGAGGGAAGTTCATAGCTCTACAAGCCTACTGCAAAAAACAAGAAACAGGGGTAATAAATTACCTAACCCAACAACTCAAAGAGTTAGAAAAAGAGCAACAAGAAAAGCCCAGTGTAAGCAGAAGGAAGGAAATAATAAAGATCAGAGCACAGATAAACGACATAGAGACCAAAGAAACAATACAAAAGATCAACAAAACCAAGAGCTGGTTCTTTGAAAGGATAAACAAGATTGATGAACCTCTAGCCAGGCTCACCAAGAAGCAAAGAGAGAGGACCCAAATAAACAAAATCAGAAATGAAAGAGGTGAAATAACAACAGATCCCGCCAAAATACAAAGGATTGTTAAAAAATACTACGAACAACACTATTCCAACAAACTGGACAACCTGGAGGAAATGGACATATTCCTAGAAAAATATAACCTTCCAAAACTCAATCAGGAAGAATCTAAACAGCTCAATATGCCAGTAACTATGGAAGAAATTGAAGCAGTCATCAAAGAGCTCCCGGCAAACAAAAGCCCGGGGCCAGACGGCTTCACAGGAGAGTTTTACCAAACATTCAAGGAAGAACTAAAACCTATCCTCCTCAGACTATTCCAAAAAATTCAAGAGGAAGGAACACTTCCAAGCTCCTTCTATGAAGCCAGCATCATCCTAATACCAAAACCAGATAAAGACAACACAATGAAAGAGAATTACAGGCCAATATCCCTCATGAATGTAGATGCCAAAATCCTCAACAAAATTCTAGCAAATCGGATCCAGCAGTACATCAGAAATATCATACACCATGACCAAGTAGGGTTTATCCCAGGAATGCAAGGATGGTTCAATATCCGAAAATCAATAAATGTGATACATCACATAAACAAATTGAAAGATAAAAATCACATAGTCATATCAATTGATGCAGAAAAAGCATTTGACAAAATCCAACACCCTTTCTTGATAAAAACTCTCAGCAAGGTGGGAATAGAAGGATCATACCTCAACATAATAAAAGCTATATATGATAAACCCACAGCTAACATCATACTCAATGGGCAAAAACTAAAACCATTTCCCCTAAGAACAGGAACAAGACAAGGATGCCCACTCTCACCACTCCTGTTTGACATAGTACTGGAAGTATTAGCCATTGCAATTAGACAAGAAGAAGAAATAAAAGGCATCCAAATTGGAAAAGAAGAAGTAAAGCTGTCCTTATTTGCAGATGACATGATATTGTACATAAAAAACCCGAAAGACTCCATAAAAAAACTAACAGACTTAATAAATGAATTTGGCAATGTAGCAGGATACAAAATTAACGCCAAGAAATCTATGGCATTTCTATACACCAACAGTGAACTTACAGAAAGAGAGACTAAAAAAGCAATCCCATTTTCCATCGCACCAAAAAAATTAAGATACTTAGGAATAAACCTAACCAAGGAGGTAAAAGACCTATATGCGGAAAACTACAGGACACTGAAAAAAGAGATAGAGGAAGATGTAAACAGATGGAAGAACATACCATGTTCATGGATTGGTAGAATCAACATCATCAAAATGTCCATACTACCCAAAGCAATCTATATATTCAATGCACTCCCCATTAAAATACCAACAGCATATTTCACAGACCTAGAAAGAACTCTCCAAAAATTCATCTGGAATAAAAAAAGACCCCGAATAGCCACAGCAATCCTGAGAAAGAAGAATAAAGTAGGAGGGATCTCAATACCAGATTTCAAACTGTATTACAAAGCCACTGTCCTCAAAACAGCCTGGTACTGGCACAAGAACAGACATATAGATCAATGGAATAGAATAGAGAATCCAGATATCGACCCAAACCAATATGCGCAATTAATATTTGACAAAGGAGGCATGAGCATACAATGGAGTCAAGACAGTCTCTTCAATAAATGGTGTTGGGAAAACTGGACAGATACATGCAAAAAAATGAAACTAGATCACCAACTTACACCATACACAAAAATAAACTCAAAATGGATACAGGACTTAAATATAAGACGGGAAACCATAAAAATACTAGAGGAATCCACAGGCAGCAAAATCTCAGACACATGCCAAAAGAACTTTTTCAGTGATACTGCCCCTAGGGCAATGGAAGCCAAAGAGAAAATAAACAAATGGGACTACATCAAAATAAAAAGCTTTTGCACAGCAAAAGAAACCATCAACAAAACAACAAGAAACCCCACTGTATGGGAGAACATATTTGCAAATGGTATCACTGATAAAGGTTTAATTTCCAACATCTACAGGCAGCTTATACAACTTAATAAAAGGAAGATAAATGATCCAATAAAAAAATGGGCAACGGACCTAAATAGAATCTTTTCGAAAGAAGACAGAAGGAAGGCCAAGAGACACATGAAAACATGCTCAAAGTCACTTATTATCCGAGAGATGCAAATCAAAACGACAATGCGATACCATCTCACACCTGTCAGAATGGCTATCATCAACAAATCAACAAACGACAAGTGTTGGCGAGGATGCGGAGAAAAAGGAACCCTCGTGCACTGCTGGTGGGAATGCAGACTGGTGCAGCCACTGTGGAGAACAGTATGGAGTTTCCTCAAAAAACTGAAAATGGAACTCCCATTTGACCCAGTAATCCCACTCCTAGGAATATATCCTAAGAAACCAGAAACACCAATCAGAAAGGATATATGCACCCCTATGTTCATAGCAGCACAATTTACAATAGCTAAGATTTGGAAACAGCCTAGGTGCCCGTCAGCAGATGACTGGATCAGAAAACTATGGTACATCTACACAATGGAATACTATGCTGCCATAAAAAAGAAGGAATTACTACCATTTATAGACACCTGGATGGAATTAGAGAACATTATGCTAAGTGAAATAAGCCAGTCAATGAAAGAAAAATACCACATGATCTCACTCATTTAGGGATAAAAAACATTATAAACTGATGAACCAAAAGATAGTTACAGAGGCAGTAAAGCATCAAACAGAGTGTCTAATTACAGCGGTAAGGTTAGGGAGAGGTGGGGGAAATAAGAGATCAACTGAAGGACTTGTATGCATGCATATAAGAGTAACCAACGGATGCAAAACATTGGGGGGTGAGGGCAGGTATGGGAGTGGGGTGGGGGGGGCAATGGTAAGATATGTACACATATAATACCTTAATAAAAATTTGAAAAATAAAAAAAAAAGAAAGGGTGTTGGATTTTGTCAAATGCTTTTTCTGCATCAATTGATATGATTATGTCATTTTTGTCTTTCAGTTTGTTTATGTGATGTATCACATTTATTGATTTATGGATATTGTATCATCCTTGCATACCTTGAATAAATCCCACTTGGTCATTGTTTATGATCTTTCTAATGTAATGCTGAAAACAATTTGCTAGAATTTTTTTTGAGGATTTTAGCATCTATGTTCATCAAGGATATTGGCCTATAGTTCTCTTTTTTTGTGTTGTCTTTATCTTATTTTGGGAGTAGGTTAATGCTGGCTTCATAGAAAGAGCTTGGAAATGTGACTTTCTCTTGAATTTTTTTGAATAGTCTGAGGAGGATAGGTTTTAGTTCTTCTTTGAATGCTTGGAAGAACTCCCCTGTAAACCTGTCGAGACGAGGGCTTCGGTTTGCTGGAAGATTTTTGAATTCTGCTCCAATTTCTTTGGTAGTTATCAGCCTATACAGGTTTTTTTATTCTTCTTGATTGAGTTTGGGAGCTTGCATTTTTCTTTTTTTTAAATTTCTTTAAGGATTAAGGTATCACATATTTGTCCTCATCCCCCCATTCCCATTCCAAACCCCTACCCACGCATGCCCCCACCCTCTGTTGTCCGTGACCACTGGTTAGGCTTATATGCATGCATTCAAGTCCTTTGGTTAATCTCTCCCCCTTACCCTCACCCTCCCCTACCTTCCCTCTGAGGTTTGACAGTCTGATCGATGCTGCCCTGTCTCTGGGTCTGTTTTTGTTCGTCAGTTTATGTTGTTCATTATTTCCCCTAGATGAGTGAGATCATGTGATACTAGAAATACACTTATAAGAATCAAAAATGAGACAAGCAATAATGGTTATACTAAGAGGCAAATGAATCAGTCTGTAGTGAGTTTCTTTCTGGGCCAACAGTTCTTTTGAGTCCCAATTTCAATGTGAAACAGTTCCTTATGTGTACATGTCAGCAATGATATTTCAGTTCTGGATAGTGGACAAATGGTGCTAATGCAGGTCGGACCCTCTCTGGTTTGGTCCTGGGCAACCTGCAGCGACGCACAGCTGCTGACTGCTAGTATGGCAAGGCGTCATCAGCGTCTTCCATCTCTGGACTGTTTCTCTTCTGTCTTCATGGCTAAAGCAGTCCTGTCAATTTTTCTCTGTTGCACGAATCCACATGGTGTTGGAGTTGTTTTCTGAAAATATACAAACATATTCTTGACAAAAGGTTAATAAAGGATTCTTTTCTAGAAATTTGACTTGGGATCCTTTTTCATTTTTTGCCCAAACGATTTTCCTTTGGCTTGTTTTTACTCCATGTGTGTTTTTCATGGGAGTCTTGCTATTAGCATTTCAAATGAAAGTTAATTTTCTAAAGTTAAAATTTTCTAGATGTAATTTACTTACAGGATATTTTTCCTTACATGATATTCTTCTACTATCCCCCCTTTTTTAATTTAAATATTAGGAGGCTTTTGGAAATTTTATAATGTAGTCTTGATAGCTTTTAAATTTTAATTCTTTGCCCTAAAATATGACTGCTTTAGGTTCATTACATGTTATGCAATTTTACCATGAGATGAACTACCAATAAAAATTTTAGTTAACACTTTAGAAACAGCTTTTTGTTCAGTACCATTAATTTTTCTAGAATATTTATTTATTTCAATTAGCCAATTTAAATTAGTCTGAGAACTTAACTAATATTTTACTATCAAATTTAATACTTTAACAACAATATTATTTTACCCTGTAAATATTAGTGGAAAGGATTATTTGCCTTCTTGAGTAGGCCCTGAGCATTCCTGGTGCTAGGCTGGATTTAGATATCCAAAACCCACTTCCCCACACCATGGTTACAAGACAACTCAAACAAGTCTTGTTGCAGTGAGAGGGCAGCTGCTCTCGGTCAAGTCTCTGTCTGTTGCCTGGGTCCTGATTTGAGCTGGACATGAAAAGCGAAGCAGCCATGGGGGCAGGAGACCTCCCTCAGAAGGGGTGAGGGTTCAGGCCCCTGAAAGTTGGGGGGTGAGGGTCTGTGCCCCACCTCTGTTGACCCCCAAGTTCTCTCCTGATGGTCCCTCTGTGACTGTGCCTGTCTTAGGTTGTTCCTTCCCTGAGGAATCTTACCCATCTCTGGCTAACCAGCCATCCTCTGGGGCCAAGCAGGGTGATGTGAGGTTCATTTCTGTCTCCTTGGTAGCCTATGCCCCCGTGGCCTCCACGCCCAGCACCTGCCTTGGGATCCCCTGGCCTGCTGGCGGGGCCCCAGAACTGATCACATATCTCGGGGAACTCAGGTTTCTTCTCCAGGGAGGGCCCAGCTCAAATGATTGGGCAAGAGACAGATCCATGGTACCAGCCACCATGAGGTTTCAACCTCAGCATGAACCGAAAGATCAGGCAACAGCTGTGGGCAATTGGATTGTGAGAAGAGGGTCCCTCTTGGCCAAAAGGGCAAGAGGGGCCAATATAGAATGCTCAGTTGCCTTCCCAGGGGGCCCTCTACACAGTAGAAGGGATTAAATCCTTTCATATCCTTTTAAATTGCTGCCAGACATTCAAAGAATTAGTTTGTAAGTTTGTTTGGGATAATTGTACATTATGCTGTTGTAATTCTAAAATATGAAGAGATGTGTTACTTTTGTTTCCAAGCACCAAAAAGATGATTTTTTATTGATTCCCAAGGGTGCACAGTACTATTATAGGTAATGGGGGTAATACAAATCTGGGGAAAATAATAGTGACATTGTAGAATAATATCATGTAAGGATATTCTTTGCTCTAGGCCATGGAAATTCCATTTCAAACTGGCTTTCAATTTCTTTTTGTGTAGACAAGGTCTTAGTTACATTTTCTGCACCTCTCCCAGGAGCAAGTAGTGATAGTCCCTTCCTTTGGTGTCCATGCAAGCCAGAAACCTCACTTTAATTTTACACACAAAGGAGCAGTGGTTTGATTTTGTGTCATACAAAAGGGAAGCTGGGTGGCAACCCCCGTATAATTATAATTCCGTGCCCCACCCCTGGACCTCCTGGATGACCAAGGTGTTTGGTATTATTGGTGACAACATTAGGCGGGGCATCAGCCCAAGTAAGGGCTCTTACCCATGAAGGGTCAGGAACATAACTCCAAAATACTTCCCCATTTTCCCCAGGTAATATTACCGTACAGCTGGTGACTGCTAGCATGGCAAAAAAGACATTCTCAGGCGTTCTTGGGGTACGGGTTATCTGACAAGTTCTTTTCTGTTTTTTTTTTATTTTTATTATTACTATTATTTTTTACATATGTGTCCTTATTCCCCCATTACACATCACCCCCCACTCATGCCCCACCCCCCTGTTGTCTGTGTCCATTGATTAGGCTCATATGCATACACACAAGTCCCTTGGTTGATCTCTCCCCTTACTACCACCAACCCCCTCCTTCCTTGAAGTTTGAGGTTCTGATCGACGTTTCTCAGTCTCTGGATCTGTTGTTGTTCATCTGTCTATGCTGATCATTATATTCCACAAATAAGTGAGATCATGTGATATTTATCTTTCTCTGCCTGGCTTATTGCACTTAGCATAATGCTCTCCATCTCCATCCATGTTGTTGCAAATGGTAGGAACTCCTTTTTTACCGCAGCGTAGTATTCCACTGTGTAGATGTACCACAGTTTTTTAAGACACTCATCTGCTGATGGGCATTTAGGCTGTTTCCAAATCTTAGCTATGGTGAATTGTGCTGCTATGAACATAGGGGTGTATATATCCTTTCTGATTCGTGTTTCTAATTTCTTGGGATATATTCCCAGAAGTGGGATCACTGGGTCAAATGGGAGCTCCATTTTTAGTTTTTGGAGGAAACTCCATACTGTTCTCCCCAGTGGCTGCACCAGTCTGCATTCCCACCAACAGTGCAAATGAGTGCTTTTTTCTCTGCATCCTTGCCAACACTTGTCATTTGTTGATTTTTTGATGATAGCCTTTCTGACAGGTGTAAGATGGTACCAGATTGTTGTTTTGATTTGCATCTCTCTGATGATTAGTGACTTTGAGCATGTTTTCATATGTCTCTTGGCCCTCCTTCTGTCTTCTTTTGAAAAGTGTCTATTTAGATCAGTTGCCCATTTTATGATTGGGTTGTTTATCTTCTTTCTGGTAAGTTGTATGAGTTCTCTGTCAATGTTGGAGTTTAAACCCTTATCATTGATATCATTGGCAAATATGTTCTCCCATGCAGTGGCCTTTCTTGTTGTTTTATTGATGGTTTCCTTTGCTGTGCAAAAGCTTTTTATTTTGATGTAGTCCCATTTGTTTATTTTCCCTTTAGTTTCCATTGCCCTAGGAGCAGTATCAGTGAAGAAGTTCCTTTGGCATATGTCTGAGATTTTGCTGCCTGTGGATTCCTCTAGTATTTTTATGGTTTCCCGTCTTATATTTAAGTCCTTTATCCATTATGAGTTTATTTTTGTGTATGGTGAAAGTTGTTGATCTAGTTTCATTTTTTGCATGTACCTGTGTAATTTTCCCAACACCATTTGTTGAAAAGACTGTCTTGACTCCATTGTACGTTCATGCCTCCTTAGTCAAATATTAATTGGGCATATTGGTTTGGGTCAATTTCTCGGTTCTTTATTCTATTCCATTGATCTATATGTCTGTTCTTGTGTCAGTACCAGGCTGTTTTAAGAACAGTGGCTTTGTAATACAGCTTGATATCTGATATTGAGATTCCACCTACTTTATTCTTCTTTCAGAGTATTCCTGCAGCTATTTGAGGTCGTTTTTATTCCAGAAGAATTTTTTGAAGGTACGTTCTAGGTCTGTGAAATATTCCGTTGGTATTTAAATGGGAAGTGCATTGAATTTATAGATTGCTTTGGGTAGTATGTACATTTTGATGATGTTGATTCTACCAATACATGAACATGGTATGTTAGTCCATCTTTTTATGTCTTCCTCTATCTATTTTTTTCAGTGTCGTGTAGTTTTCCACATATAGGTCTTTAACCTCCTTAGTTAAGTTTATTCCCAGGTATCTTAATTTTTTTGGTGCGATGGTAAATGGGATTGGATTTTAGTCTCTCTTTCTGTCAGTTCGTTATTGTTGTATAGAAATGCCATAGATTTCTTGGCGTTAATTTTGTATTCTGCTACAATGCCAAATTCATTTATTAAGTCTAATAATTTTTTGATGGAGTCTTTAGGGTTTTCTATGTACAGTATCATGTCTTCTGCAAATAAGGACAGTTTTACTTCTTTTCCAATTTGGATGCCTTTTATTTCCTCTTCTTGTCTGATCGCAATGGCTAGTACTTCCAGCACTATGTTGAAGAGGAGTGGAGATAGTGGGCATCCCTGTCTTGTTCCTGTTCTTAGGGGAAATGGTTTTATTTTTTGCCCATTGACTATGATGTTGTCTGTGGGTTTGTCATATATGGCTATTATTATGTTGAGGTATGATCCTTCTATTCCCACCTTGCTGAGAGTTTTTATCAGGAAAGGGTGTTGGATTTTGCCAAATGCGTTTTCTGCATCAATTGATATGACTATATGATTTTTATATCTCAATTTGTTTACGTGATGTATCACGTTTCTTGATTTGTGAATATTGTACCATCCTTGCATCCCCGGGTTAAATCCTACTTGGTCATTGTGTATGATCTTTCTGATGTACTGCTGGATCTTATTTGCTAGACTTTTGTTGAGGATTTTGGCATCTATGTTCATGAGGGATATTGGCCTGTAATTCTCTTTCATTGTGTTATCTTCATCTGGTTTTGGTATTAGGGTGCTGCTGGCTTCATAGGAGCTTGGAAGTGTTTCTTCCTCTCAAATTTCCTGGAATAGTCTGAGAAGGATAGGTTTTAGTTCTTCCTTGAATGTTTGGTAAAACTCCCCTGTGAAGCCATCTAACCCCGGGCTTTTGTGTGCTGGAAGCTTTTTGATGACTGCTTCAATTTTTTCCATAGGTATCAGCCTATTGAGTTGTTTAATATCTTCCTGAGTAAGTTTTAGAAGGTTATATTTTTCTAGGAATGTGTCCATTTCCTTCAGGTTGTCTAGTTTGTTAGAATAGAGTTTTTCATAGTATTTTTTTTAAATAATCCTTTGTTTTTTTGTGGGGTCTGTTGTTATTTCTCCTCTTTCATTTCTAATTTTGTTTATTTGGGTCCTCTCTCTTTGCTTCTTGGTGAGCCTGGCTAGAGGTTCATCAATCTTGTTTATCCTTTCAAAGAACCAGCTCTTGGTTTTGTTGATCTTTTGTATTGTTTCTTTTGTCTCTATGTATTCATTTCTGCTCTGATCTTTAATATCTCCTTCCTTCTGCTCACTGTGCGTTTTTCTTGTTGCTCTCTTTCTAATTCTTTGAGTTGTTGAGTTAGATGGTTTATTACCATTTTTTCTTGTTTTTTAAGGTAGGCCTGTAGAGCTATAATCTTCCCTCTCAGGACTGCTTTCATTGTGTCCCATAGGATTTGCAATGTTGTGTATTTATTGTCATTAGTCTCCAGGATGTTTTTAATTTATTCTTTGATCTCATTGATAACCGAATCATTGTTTAGTAGCATGCTATTCAGCTTCCAAGTGTTTGAATTTTTTGTAATGTTTTTATTGTAGTTTATTTCTTATATTATGCCCTTGTGGTCTGAGAAAATGCTTGATAATATTTCAATCTTTTTGAATTTGGGGAGACTTTGCTTGTAACCCAATATGTGGTCTATTTTTGAAAATTTCCCATATGCACTTTAGAAGAATGTATATTACCTGGCTTTGGAGTGAAATGCTCTGAAGATGTCAATTAGGTCCATCTAATCTAGTGTGTCATTTAGAATTGCTGTTTCTTTGCTCATTTTTTTGTCTAGAGGTTTATCCAGTGAAGTCAGTGGTGTATTTAAGTCCCCTTCTATGAATGTATTGTTGTCGCTCTCTTCCTTGATATCTTCCAGGAGATTTTTTATGTATTTGGGTGCTCCTGCATTGGGTGCATATATTTTTACCAGAGTTATATCTTCTAGTTGAATTGCTCCCTTTAGTATTATGTAGTGGCCTTCCTTATCTCTTGTTATGGCCTTTATTTGAGATCTATTTTATCAGATATAAGTATCGCAACCCCAGCTTTTTTTCATTTCCATTTGCCTGAAAAATGTTTTCCCATCTTTTTGCTCTCAGTCTGTGTGAATCCTTTGCTCTGAGGTAGGTCTCTTTTAGACAGCAAATATATGTGTCATGTTTTCTTATCAATTCAGCTACCCTATGTCTTTTGATTGGTGCATTTAATCCATTTACGTTTAATGTTATTATTGACAAGTACATGTTTGTTGTCATATTTTTCCTTAGTGTTTGTGTTTCTTCTTGCCCTTCTCTTTCTTCTTTTTACAGCAATCCCTTTAGAAGTTCTTGCATTGCTGGCTTGGTAGTGATAAACTCTCTTAGCCTTTTTTTGTCTGTGAAGCTCCTGATTCCACCTTCAATTTTGAATGATAGCCTTGCTGGGTATAGTATTTTTGGATTCAGTCACTTGCTTTACATCATTTTGTGTATTTAACTCCATTCACTTCTGGCCTGGTGTGTTTCTCTTGAGAAATCAGTTGATATTCTAATAGGAGTTCCCTTGTAAGTAACTTTCTGTCTCTCTCTGGCAGCCTTTAAAATTCTTAATTTGTTGTTGGTATTCGCCAATCAAATTATGATGTGTTTGGTGTCGGTCCTTTGGGGTTCAATTGTTTCGAAATCTTGGACTTATTTAGTTTTTTTCTTGCCAATATCAGGGAAGTTTTCTCTCATTATTTCTTCAAACAAATTTTCTAGTCCTTGCTTCTCTTCCTCTCCTTCTGGTATCCCTATTAAGCGAAAGCTGTTTCGTTTTGTGTTGTCCCAAAGCTCTCTTAGGCTCTCCTCTTGCTTTTTAAGTCTTCTTTCCAGTTGCTGCTGTGTTTGTGTGTTTTTTCCTACCTTGTCTTCTAATTCGCTGATGTGGTCCTCAGCCTATTCTAGTCTACTGTTTAGGCCTTCCATTGTGTTCTTTATTGCATCTATGTCGTTCTTCATCTCCTCTTGGTTTCTTTTCATGTTGGTGACATTCTCATTCAGCTCCTTATATTTATCATTGAGTGTGTGTATTTGTCATTGAGTTGTGTGTATTTGTCATCCATCTGTTTAAACATCCTTATAACCATTACTCTGAATTCTATCTCTGATAAACTGCTAGCCTCGAATTCATTTAAATCCCTTTGTGGTGGTTCCTCTTTCTTTCCTTTGGGGATTTCTCTTTTGTCTTCCCATGTTTTCCTCTAATGTTTTAATTGTAGATCTAATTACTTTGCTACCCAGGTTCTTTTGAGGATGGTGCTACTGGCGTAATCTCTCAGTTCACCTGGCCTTTTTAATCTAGTGTAGCTCCCTACTTGAGCTATTTGGGTTCTCTTGATGTAGGCCTGTGAGCTTGAGAGGCACAACTGCCGTGTCTAGAAGTCAGCCGCCATGGAGGGGAGTGTCCCAATTTTTGCTTAATTGAAATCACGTGTGCTCAGCAGGGACTCACAGTGGAACCCAGGAACCGTCTGTTGGGGTGTTGGGGATCAGGGGGCCTGCTCTCTGGAAAGGCGTGACTGTGGTGCCCAGAGTTCTGCAGTATTGGGGTGGGAAGACCCAGCTTTTGCTGTTGCACCTGTGGTGGATAGGCGCTTACTCCCAGTGGCGGCTCACAGGAGCACCCGCAGTACGTTTGTCAGTGAGGAACACTGAAGGACTCTGAAGGGCACTGGCAGTGTAGCCGTGCAATTGAGGCACCTGTGGGCCGGTTTCCAGGATGTGTGAATTCAAAACTTCTACTGCTGGGGAGCAGTGCACCCCCACTTGTCCAAGATCGCACCCAGGGAGAGCTCACAGTGGCTCCCACTAGCACCCTGTGGGTAGATGGGCTCATGGTGCCTGCCTGTTGGACCTTCACATCTGTGGAGGTGCGCTTGCCGGGCACAGAGTTCTGATGCACTCTGAGGAGGCCTGGCACCACTGTTGAGCCTCTGGGGTGAATGTGGGCAGTTATCCAGGAAGAGGGAATTCAGAATTTCTACTGCAGGGCCGTGTGCCCTTGAATGTGCAGAATCACACCCTCGGGGGCTCTCAGCAGCTCCCAAGCACTAACTAAGGAGTGGAGTGCCCTGGCAGCCTGCGTGGCTGGAAATGCACGAATCCTGCTGGAAACGTGCGAATCCAGAGTGGAATGCCCTGGCTGCCTGCGGGTCTGGATATGCAAGAATCTGGAGTGGAGTGCCCTGGCTGCCTGCAGGGCTGGATAGGCGTGAATCTGGAGTTCTGCTGCTGAGGAGGAATAGGCTGCACTTTCTGCTGCCGAGCGGTGCACCTTTGGAGGTGGAGGTTCCAGGTTCTGTGGGTCTGCAGCTGGGGTAGCAGGATTTTGGCTGGAGTGGCTGCTGGGTCGCGGGGCAATTCCAAGGACTGTCTGGTTGGTGGTGTTGATGATTTCCTAAAGAAGGCCTTTCTCCCCTTCAAGATGGCATGGACTCCGTGCTGGAGTCCTGCCATCCGGGGAGTGCCCGCAGTGGTGGTAGTCTCTCCTTGTCAAAGAGAGCCTGTCTGACAGCTCCTGCTGCTCCTGCAAGGTTTAACTTTCCCTCACTCACTCAAACACACACCACGCACATCCACACACTCTCCTTTCATACCCTCACTCACTCACTTCCTCTCACTCACCTCCGTACTGCCAGCCGCCATCTTTTTTTCAATCGGGAGCTTGCATTTTTCTAAGAATGTGTTCATTTCATCGAGGTTGTCCATTTTGTTGGAATAGAGTTGTTCATAGTATTTTTTCATAACCGTTTGTATTTCTGTGGGATCAGTTATTACTTCACACTTCCTTAATTTCTGATTTTGTTTATATGGGTCCTCACTCTTTACTTCTTGGTGAGCCTGGCTAGAGGTTCATCAATCTTGTTTATCCTTTCAAAGAACCAGCTCATGGTTTTGTTAATCTTTTGTATTTTTTTGTCACTATGTCATTTACCTCCACTCTGCTATTTAATATTTCCTTCCTTCTGCTAATGCTTTTCTTGTTGCACTCTTTCTAACTCTTTGAGTTGTAGGGTTAGATAATTCATTACCAGTTTTTCTTGTTTTTTGAGATAGGCCTTTAGAGCTATTTACTTCCCTCTCAAGATTAATTTTACTGTATCCCATAGATTTTGGATTGTTGTTTTCATTGTCATTTGTTGCTATGATGCTTTTTATTTCTTCTTGGAACTCTTTGGTAACCCAATCACTGTTTAAAAGCATGATATTTAGCCTCCAGGTGTTTATTTATTGTTTTTATAGTAGTTGATTTCTAGTTTTATGCCATTGTGATCTGAGAAGATGCTTGATATGATTTCTATCTTCTTGAATTTGAAGAGATTTTGCCTGTGACACAATATGTGGTCTATCTTTGAAAATGACCCATGTGCGCTTAAAAAGAATGTATATTCTGTGGCTTTGGGGTGAAATATTTTGAAGATGTAAATTAATTTTCTCTGATCTAGTGAGTCATTTAGGATGATGTTGCTTTGCTGGTTTTTTGTTTAGAGGATTTATCCAGTGGTGTTAGTGGGGTATGAAAGTCCCCTACTATGACTGTATTGCTGACAGTCTCTCCCTTGATATCCTCCTGAAGTCTTTTATGTAATTGGGTGCTCCTATATTGGGTGCATATATGTTTACCAGAGTCATATCTTCTAGTTGAATTGCTCTCTTTTGTATTATGAAGTGGCCTTTCTTATGTCTTGTTATGGCCTGCACGTTGAGGTCTAATTTGTCAGATATAAGTATTGCTACCCCAGCTTTTCTTCCATTTCCATTTGCCTGAAAAACCTTTTTCCATCCATTCACCATTAGTCTGTGTGAGTCCTTTGTTCTAAGGTGGGTTTCCTGTAGACAGCCAATATATGGGTCATGTCTTCTTAACCACTCAGCTATCCTAAGTCTTTTTATTGGGGTATTTAATCCATTTACATTTGTATTTAATGTTACTATTGATAGGTACTTGTTTGTTGCCATTTTTATTATTTTTTATTTCTTTATTGATTAAGGCAGGGGTCCTCAAACTATGGCCTGTGGGCCACATGTGGCCCGCCAAGGACATTTATCCGACCCGCCGGGTACGGCTGCCTGTCCTGCTTAGCAGCCGACTCATCCCGGCCCCGCAGTGCGCATAGGAATTAGTTCATAGTTTTTTTTTAACTATAGTCTCGCCCTCCAATGGTCTGAGGGACAGTGAACTGGCCCCCTGTTTAAAAAGTTTGAGGACCCCTGGATTAAGGTATTACATACATTACCTTATTCCTCCATTACCTCCCACCTCCCATTCATGCCCCCACCCTCTTTTTATCTGTGTCCAGTGATTAGGCTTACATGCATTCATGTAAGTCCTTTGGTTGATCTCTCCCCCTTACCCTTACCCTCCCTTACCTTCCCTGAGATTTGACATTCTGAAAGATGTTTCTCTGTCTCTGGATCTATTTTTGTTCATCTGTTTATGTTGTTAATTATATTCCACAAATGAGTAAGATCATGTGGTATTTACCTTTCTCTGCCTGGCTTATTTTACTTAGCATAATTCTCTCCATCAACATCCATGTTGTTGCAAATGGTAAGAACTCCTTCTTTTTTACCGCAGCGTAGGATTCCATTGTGTAGATGTACCACAGTTTTTTAATCTACTCATCTGCTGATGGGCACTTAGGCTGTTTCCAAATCTTAGCTATGGTGAATTGTGCTGCTATGAACTTAGGGGTGCATATATCCTTTCTGATTCGTGTTTCTAGTTTCTTGGGATATATTCCTAGAAGTGGGATCACTGGGTCAAATGGGAGTTCCATTTTTAGTTTTTGGAGAAAACTCCATACTGTTCTCCCCAGTGGCTGCACCAGTCTGCATTCCCACCAGCAGTGCAATGGGGTTCCATTTTCTCTGCATCCTCACCAACACTTGTCGTTTGTTGACTTGTTGATAATAGCCATTCTGACAGGTGTGAGATGGTACCGCATTGTTGTTTTGATTTGCATCTCTCTGATGATTAGTGACTTTGAGCAGGTTTTCACATGTCTCTTGGCCTTCCGTCCCTCTTATTTCGTAAAGTGTCTATTTAGATCAGTTGCCCATTTTTTGAGTAGGTTGTTTATCTTCTTTTTTTTTAATCTGCAGAAGTTCCCTGTAAATGTTGGAGATTAAACCCTTATCATTGATATCATTGGCAAATATTTTTTCTCTCATGCAGTGGGCTTTCTAATTGTTTTATTGATAGTCTCCTTTGCTGTTCAAAAGCTTTTCATTTTGATATAGTCCCATTTGTTTATTTTCTCTTTAGTTTCCATTGCCCCAGGAGCAGTATCAGTGAAGAAATTGCTTCGGCACATGTCAGAGATTTTCCTGCCTGTGGATTCCTCTAGTATTTTTAAGGTTTCTCATCATATGTTTAAGTCCTTGCTCCATTTTGAGTTTATTTTTATGTATGGTGTAAGTTGGTGGTCTAGTTTCATTTTTTGGCATGTATCTGTCCAATTTTCCCAACACCATTTATTGAAGAGACTGTCTTGACTTCATTGTATGTTCATGCCTCCTTTGTCAAATATTAATTGGGCATATTGGTTTGGGTCGATTTCTTCATTCTCTATTCTATTCCATTGATCCATATGTCTGTTCTTGTCCCAGTACCAGGCAGTTCTGAGAACAGTGGCTTGGTAACAAAGCTTGAAATCTGGTATTGAGATCCCACATACTTTATTTTTCTTTCTCAGGATTGCTGTGGCTATTAGGAATCTTTTTTTTGGTTCCAGATGAATTTTTAGAGAGTTCTTTCTAGGTCTGTGAAATATGCCATTGGTATTTTAATGAGGAGTGCATTGACTCTATAGATTGCTTTGGGTAGTATGGACATTTTAATGATGTGGATTCTACCAATCCATGAACATGGTATGTTCTTCCATCTGTTTACATCTTCCTCTATCTCTTTTTTCAGTGTCCTTTAGTTTTCCGCGTATAGGTCATTTACCTCCTTGGTTAGGTTTATTACTTAGTATCTTAATTTTTTTGGTGCGAAGGTAAATGGGATTGCTTGTTTAGTCTCTCTTTCTGTAAGTTCACTATGGGTCTATAGAAATGCCAAAGATTTCTTGGCATTAATTTTGTATCCTGCTACATTACCAAATTCATTTATTAAGTCTGTTAGTTTTTTTATGGAGTCTTTCGGGTTTTTTATGTACAATATCATGTCATCTGCAAATAAGGACAGCTTTATTTCTTCTTTTCCAATTTGGATGCCTTTTATTTCTTCTTCTTGTCTAATTGCAATGGCTAATACTTCCAGTACTATGTCAAACAGGAGTGGTGAGAGTGGGCATCCCTGTCTTGTTCCTGTTCTTAGGGGAAATGGTTTTAGTTTTTGTCCATTGAGTATGATGTTAGCTGTGGGTTTATCATATATAGCTTTTATTATGTGGAGGTATGATCCTTCTATTCCCACCTTGTTGAGAGTTTTTATCAAGAAAGGGTCTTGATTTTGTCAAATGCCTTTTCTGCATCAATTGATATGAGTATGTGATTTTTATCTCTCAATTTTTTTATGTGATGTATCACGTTTATTGATTTTCGGATATTGTACCATCCTTGCATTCCTGCGATAAATTCATGTTGTATGATCTTTCTGATGTAATACTGGATCCGATTTGCTAGAATTTTGTTGAGGATTTTGGCATCTATATTCATGAGGGATATTGGCCTATAATTCTCTTTCATTGTGTTGTCTTTATCTGGTTTGGTATTAGGGTGATGCTGGCTTCATAGAAGGAGCTTAGAAGTGTTCCTTCCTCTTGAATTTTTTTGGAATATTCTGAGAAGGATAGGTTTTAGTTCTTCCTTGAATGTTTGGTAAAATTCCCCTGTGAAGCCGTCTGCCCCTGGGCTTTTGTTTGCCGGAAGCTTTTTGGTGACTGCTTCAATTTCTTCCATAGTTATTGGCCTATTGAGATGTTTAGATTCTTCCTGATTGAGTTTTGGAAGGTTATATTTTTCTAGGAATATGTCCATTTCCTCCAGGTTGTCCAGTTCTTTTGGAATAGAGTTGTTCATAGTATTTTTTTAACAATCTTTTGTATTTCTGTAGGGTCTGTTGTTATGTCACCTCTTTCATTTCTGATTTTGTTTATTTGCATCCTCTCTTTTTGCTTCTTGGTGAGCCTGGCTAGAGGTTCATCAATCTTGTTTATCCTTTCAAAGAACCAGCTCTTGATTTTGTTGATCTTTTGTATTATTTTTTTTTTTTGGTTTGAATGTCATTTATCTCCGCCCTGATCTTTATTATTTCCTTCCTTCTGCTTACACTGTGCTTTTCCTATTTCTCTCAGTTGTATGGTTAGGTAATTTATTACCATTGTTTCTTGTTTTTTACAGTAGGCTTGTAGAGCTATGAACTTCCCTCTGAAGACTGCTTTCGCTGTGTCCCATAGATTTGGTTTGTTGTGTTTTCATTGTCATTTGTTGCCATGATGTTTTTTATTTTTTCCTTGATCTCTCTGGTAACCCAGTCATTGTTTAATAGTACGCTGTTTAGTCTCCATGTGTTTGATTTTTTTTGGATTGTTTTTATTGTAGTTCATTTCCAGTTTTATTCCACTGTGATCTGAGAAGATGCTTGATATGATTTCAATCTTTTTGAATTTGAAGAGATTTTGCCTGTGACCCAATATATGGTCTGTCTTTGAAAATGACCCATGTGTACTTGAGAAGAATGTATATGCTGTGGCATTGCGGTGAAATGTTCTGAAGATGTCAATTAATTCCATCTGTTCTAGTGAGTCATTTAGGACTTATGTTTCTTTGCTGATTTTTTGTTTACTGGATTTGTCCAATGGTGATAGTGGGGTATTGAAGTCTCCTACTATGATTGTATTGCTGTCAATCTTCCCTTGATATCTTCCAGGAGTGTTTTTATGTATTTGGGTGCTCCTGTATTGGTTGTGTATATGTTTACCATAGGTATTTCTTCTTGTTGGATTGCTCCCTTTAGTATTATGAAGTGGCCTTCCTTATCTCTTGTTATGTCCTTCACTTTGAGATGTAATTTGTCAGATATAAGTATTGATACCCCAGCTTTTTTTTCATTTCCATTCACCTGAGAAACCTTTTCCATTTCTTCACCCTCAGTCTGTGTGCGTCTTTTTTTCTGAGGTGGGTTTCTTGTAGACCGCAGATATATGGGTCGTGTTTTCTTATCCAATACCTTACCCTATGTCTTTTGATTGGGGCATTTAATACATTTACATTTAAAGTTATTATAGATAGGTACTTATTTGTCACCATTTTTATTCTTTACCCGTGTGTTCCTTCTTTGCTTTCTATTTCTTTTTATTTTACAGCAGACCTTTTAGCATTTCTTGCATTGCTGTTTTGGTGGTAATAAATTCCCTTAGTCCTCTTTTGTCTGTGAAGCTCCTGATTTCACCTTCAATTTTGATTGATATCCTTGCTGGGTAGAGTATTCTTTGATTCACACCCTTCCTTTGCATGACTTTGTATATTTCATTCCATTCCCTTCTGGCCTGATGAGTTTCTTTTGAGAAATCAGTTGCTAGTCTGATGGGGGTTCCTTTGTAGGTAACTTTCTGTCTCTCTCTGCCCAATTTTAAGATTCTTACTTTGTCTTTGGTGTTTGCCAATTTAATTATAATGTGCCTTGGTGTTGGTCTTTTGGGGTTCATTTTGCTTGGGACTCTGTGAGCTTCTTAGATTTGTGTCAGTTTTTTCTTACCTATATCAGGGAAATTTTCTGTCATTACTTTTTCAATCAGGTTTTCTATTCCTTGCTCAGTTTCCTCTCTTTCTGGAACCCCTATTATGTGGATGTTGTTTTGTTTCGTTTTGTCCCAAAGTTCCCTTAGGCTCTCCTCCTGCTTTTTAATTTTATTTTCTAGAAGCTGTTCTACTTGGGTATTTTTTCCTACCTAGTCTTCTAGCTCACTGATGCAGTCCTCTGCTTCTTCTAGTCTACTCTTGATGCTTTCTATTGATTTCTTTATAGCAGCAATGTAATTTTTCATTTATTCATGGTTCTTCATTCCCTCTTGGTTCTCACACATATTGTCGAATTTTTCGTCCATTCTTTTCATCCACCTTATGATCATTTATCTGAATTCTTTCTCTGGCAGTTTGCTTGCCTCCATTTCCTTTACTTCCTTTTCCAGTGAAGCCTGCTTTTCTTTCATATGCGGGCTGTTTCTTTGTCTCCCCATGGTCTCTCTTTTCCGGGTGTCTGCTTATGTAGTTCTCTCTCTCCTGCGTTGATATAAATGCACAGAATACAACACAACCAGGTAACGCACACAAGTCACTTAACAGAAATGTATTCACGATATTAATAACCCCAAATAAAGGTGACCACCAGAGAAAGGCAAATTAGGGTATAAGAGAGAAAGGAGAAGAGAAAAGAAAAAAAAAAGAAAGGAGTGGCAAAATGAAATTGGGAAAAGGAAAAAAAGAAGTAAGAGAGAAAAGAAGAGAATAAGAAATAAAAGTGGAACCAACTATATATATGGGGGGAAAACTCCAATAGAACAGCCACTAATCCCAGCAAATGCTAGCATCATGTACTTGGACATGAATACAAACTACCAACAACAATATCAAGGGAGGCAAGTAAAAACAGATGCAAAAAAACAAAGCAAACAAAAAAAACAAAACAAAAAAAGAATAAGCAAAACCATCTCACAAACAAACATAAAAATCAATATAGTCAACATTCAAGCAAACAACAACAAAAGGACAGAGAGAAAAACAAATTTTTGGATAGTGAAGACAGAGAAGAGAGAGGTGTGTATGAACTCGGAGTATGGGATTGGAAATTAGATATATAAGTAGGGTGAAATTTTTACAGGGGGTAAAAAGAAAGAATAGGGAAAATCTGAAGCAGGAAAAGGGTAAGAGAAACAGGACAACAAAAGGGCAAAAGTTAGAAAGAGAGTGATGGCATAAAGGTAGATTTGAGATAGAGTAGAGTGATGCTAAAGGAAAGATGAAAATAGTATGTAGAACACTAATCTCAAAGTAAAATAAAGAGAAAATAAAATGACACTTTTTTTAAAAAAAGGTAAAATAATAGTAGTAATAATACTGATAGAAAATAAAAATGTAATAATTAAAAAAGTAAAATCCAGTGAGGAAAAAAGAAAAAAAAAGAAAGAAAAAATTAGTTTCTTAAGTAAAAGATGAAAAATTAAAAAAAAAATAAAAATAAAATGTGCAGTAGTGAAGGCCATTCACTTCCTCTGTTGTTCTGTTTGGCACACCTGTTTAACTGTCAGGACAGTATTGCAGTTCCCTGTGTTCCACTGCTCCTCAGTGTTGTAAGCTAGTCCTGATTTTTAAGCAGGCGGTGTGTCTTACTTTCTTGTATTCCTTAATTTGTGATTACACAAGAGTAATTTTGTGAATTAACCCCTGGGTGGCAGTGTTTCTGGGTTGACTTCCGGGTCTATAGGTCCTCTCTATCCTGTGCTTAGATCCTGCTTTCCCTGTGGCTCTCAGTACCAGTTTGTGGGAGTGGGATTCCCGAGAGCTGGTTCTCTGACGGTCACTCCCTGCTCTGATCCCCAGGTTCCAGAAAAACAACTTTCCCCTGCAGTCTCCTAGGGTGTCCCCAACTGGGTGATCCTATGTACTGGGCTCAGTAATCAGAAGCAAGGATTCAAAGAGGAGAAAGCGCGAGTGTGTGAACTCCGAGTCTGCGTGTAAGCCTGCACAATCCCTTTTTCCCCCTTGTGTCCAAGCACCCGGCACACTCCCAATATTTTTAGGCTGTCCTTCTGAATCAGATCAAATGGGTTGCTTTTTAGAGATCCCCTCTATTAGCAGCTCTGAAGACTCCCTTCCACATTCACGGATCACGCCAACCCCAACATCCACCGATTTTTCTAGGTGCAGACTTCCCCCATCCTCCAGTTCCTGCAGTGCGTGCATTTTTCTGTCTTGCCAGGACCAGAGACCTCACGTTATCCCAGGTGAAATCTGACCTTTCCGTGGTGGAGTGCAGAGCTCTTGTGAATCCGCATGTTTGTGCCAATTGGGGACCGGTGCTCTGGGGTTCGCAGCTGTTCTGTGGGTGCTGCAGTTGTAGATTTTCAGGTTTCCAATAACATCCACTTTCCCCTTCAAGATGGCGGGGTTTCCGCGTCCCAGCTGGTGACTCTGAGGGGAACCTGGCAGCAGTGGGGACTGCCCAGTCAGGGGACCCCCGTGCAGCAGTCCCCCACCTTCTCCTGTTGTATAGCTGTCCCTTAACACTCCAACAGACACTCCCCGTATAACCTCAGCTGTTCTTTCTATCTGCTCCGGGACAAGGCTCGGGACAAGTCTGTCTATTCGACCTCCATTTCCCCCCCCCCCCCCATTTTTATTCTTGATGCCTGTGTTTCTGCTTTCCTTCCTATTTCTTATTTTTACAGCAGACCCTTTAGCATCTCTTGCATTGCTGGTTTGGTGGTAATAAAACTTCCTTAGTCCTTTTTTGTCTTTGAAGCTCCTGATTTCACCCTGAAATTTTATTGATGGCCTTGCTGGATATAGTATTCTTTGATTCTGACCCTTTCTTTACATGGCTTTGTATCTTTCATTCCCTTACCTTCTGGCCTGATGTGTTTCTGTTGAGAAATCAGTCAATAGTCTGATGGGAGATCCTTTGTAGGTAACTTTCTGTCTCTCTCTGGCAGCCTTTAAGATTCTTACTTTGTTGTTGGTTTTGGCCGATTTAATTATGTGTCTTGGTGTCAGTCTTTTGGGGTTCATCTTTTTTGGGACTATGTGAGCTTCTTGGAATTCTGTGAGTTGTTTCTTCCCAATATCAGGGAAGTTTACTGTCATTATATTTCTTCAAACAGGTTTTCTATTCCTTGCTCTCTTTCCTCTCCTTCTGGCCCCCCTATTTTGTGGATGTTGTTTCGTTTCATATTGTCCCAAAGTTCATTTAGGCTATCTGCCTGTTTTTTTACGTTTTTTTTTTTTCTAGATTCTGTTGTGCTTGGGTATATTTTCCTACTTTGTCTTCTAACTCACTGATGTGGTCCTCTGCTTCTTCTAGTTTACTCCTAATGCATTTTATTGAGTTCTTTATTATAGCACTGTCATTTTTTCATTTATTCTTGGTTCTTCTTCATTTCCTCTTGGTTCTTACACAAGTTGTGTAATTTGTCTTCCATCCTTTTCAGCAACCTTATGACCATTGCTGTGAATTCTTTCTCTCTCATATTGCTTGCCTCCGTTTCATTTACTTATTTTTCTGGCAATCCCTCCTTTTCTTTCATATGCAGACTCTTTCTTTGTCTCCACATGATCACTCCTTTCAGAGTTACTGGTTATGTAGCTCTCTCCCTCCTGCATTGACTTAAAGGCACAAAATACAACACAACAATACACAATGCTCAGGGCACCAAACACAAATATATTCACAGTATGAATACCCCCAAATAAAGGTGAACACCAGAGAAAATAGAATTAGGGAATAGAAATGAGTGCAAAAATGATATTGAGAAAATGAAAAAAAATGTAAGAGAGGAAAGAAAGAGAAGAACAGAGAAGGGGAATTATATGTATATGGGGATAAAACTCCAATAGAACAGCAACTAATCAAAAAATGCAAACAACAAACACCCAGAGATGAATGCAAAGTACAATCAACAACTGTTCCAAAAAATACAAACAACAAACACCAAGATGAATCTGAGGAGGCAGAGCTTATTTCCAGAATGTAAGGTCAAGGAATTGAATGGATAGGGAAATAACCACAATTCAGTATAGAGGAGGTAGAAAGAGAGTGAGTGTATAAGAATAAAAATAAAAAACAAAATGCAAAAAAACCCATATATATATGAAAATATATAATTTCCCCCTTCTTTAATCTATCTATGTATTTGTTTACTATTGGAAAAGGAGAATAGAGAGTAGATAACCCTGAGTTGGTGATTGGAATTAGTTAAGCTATTAGTAGAAGAAGAGAACAAGCAAGGATAGGAAAAACAGAAACAAACAAACAAAAAAAACAACAAAAAACAAACAAAAAAATTGGGTAGTGAAGAAAGAGAAGAGAGAAGTATGTATGGGCTTGGAGCAGGGGAAAGGAAATTAGACATATGAGTAAGATCAATTTTTAACAGGGAGTAAAAAGAAAGGATAGAGAAAAACTAAAGCAGGAACAGGGTAAGAGAAACAGGACCAAAAAAGGTGTAAAGTGAGGAAGAGAGTTTTGACATAAGGAAAAATTAAGATATTGTAAAATAATGCTAATGTGAAAATAAAAATAGAATGTAGAACACTAATCCCAAAATAAAATAAAGAAAAATAACATAAAATAAAACTTTAAAAAAGGTAAATAATAGTATTAATAATAACAGTTTAAAATAAAAATATAATAATAAAGGTAAAATCAAGTCAGAGAAAAAAATAGTTTCTTAAGTAAAAAATAAAAATGTGAACTAGTGAAGGTCGTTCACTTCCTCTACTCTTCTGCTTGGCATGTCTGTTTCCTTTTAGGTAGTCAGCACAGTTTTGAAGTTTGCTGCTATCCACTGCTCCTCTGTGTCATAAGCCAAAACCCTGTTTTCAAGCAGGCGGTATCTCTCTTCTCTCTTTGTTTCTCGGCATGCCTTTAGTTGTATTTATACACAAGAGTCAGTTTCTGATACAACTCTCAAGTGGCAGTGTTTCTGTATTAATATCCAGGGTTAAAGGGCCTCTATACCCTGGCACTGCATGTGTCTTTTCCCCCTGGTTCTGAGCAGCGAGTACAGAACTTCAGGCTGCCTTTCTGGGCCCAGTCCAGCTGTGGGTTAATATCTAGAATCCCCTTCTGCCAGCAGCCCTGTGGACCCCCTTCCACAGTCAAGGGCTACACTGACCCCAAAGGCTGCAGATTTTGTGTGGCGGAGTCTTTCTCTGAGACCCTAGTTCCCACTGTGCACATTTCTCTCTCCAGCCTGGATCCCAAATCTCCCCATTCTCTAGGCCTGTGGTTGGCAAACTGCGGCTCACGAGCCACATGCAGCTCTTTGGCCCCTTGTGTGTGGCTCTTCCACAAAATACCATGGCCTGGGCGAGTCTATTTTGAAGAAGTGGCATTAGAAGAAGTTTAAGTTTAAAAAATTTGTCTCTCAAAAGAAATTTCAATTATTGTACTGTTGATATTTGGCTCTGTTGACTATTGAGTTTGCCGACCACTGCTCTAGGCAATATCTGACATTTCCATCTGCAGATTGCCTCACCAGCTGTGTTTAATTCACCATTTCCGGGTGGGTGCTGTTTGATTCAGCTGTTCCTTCTATTTGCTCTGTGAGAAGGTGCAGGGCTTGTCTGTGTTTTCTGCACCGCTTTGTCTCCTCCTGAGCAGACTTCCCAGGTGTCAGTGGTCAGGGAGGCTGGAGTGCCAGCATTTGTGGGTTCGCAGCTGTGGTAACTGGTCCCTGGGCGTTGTGGTTGTAAGGACCTAGAAGCTATTCGAGGTCTCCTTGGTTGAAGGTAAGGCTGGGGTTCTGAACACATTAAGTTTCCTGATCACAGCCTGTCTCCCCTTCAAGATGGCCCCGCCTCTGCAGCAGAGCCAGCTGCTCCTGGAGAGATTTCAGCCACAGTAGAGGTTGCCCCGGCATGGGGGGGTGGGCAGTCCGCCAGTCCCCAACAGTCCCTTGGAATATACCTGTCGCTCACTCACAAATACAGACACTCTGTGCACATCCATGCACTCTCCTTTCATTCTCTCACTCACACACTATCTTGCAGCCTCCTGTCCCTTCAGCAGCCATCTTGGATCTTTGCCCAGTGATTTTTAATCGACTCATATACTGATGGACACTTAGGTCATTTCCAAATCTTAGCTATAGTAAATGATGCTACTATGAACATAGGAATGCATATATTTTTTTCTGATTTGTATTTCATATTTCTTGGGATATATTCCTATAAATGGGATTACTGGGTCAAATGAGAATTCCATTTTTAATTTTTTGAGGAAACTCCTTACTGTTTTCCACAGTGGCTGCACCAGTTTGTATCCCCACCAGCAGTAAAGGAGGGTTCCTTTTTCTCCACATCCTTGCCAGCACTCACTGTTTGTTGATTTGTTGATGATAGCCATTCTGACAGGTGTGAGATGGTACCTCATTGTAATTTTGATTTGCATCTCTCAGATGATTAAATGTGAGCATTTTTTCATATGCCTCTTTGCCTTTTATATGTCCACTTTGGAGAAGTGTCTGATTAGGTACTTTGACCATTTTTTATTGGATTTTTTATCTTCCTTTTGTAAAGTTGTATGAGTTCCCTATACATTTTGGAGATTAAACACTTATTAGATGTAACATTGGCAAATATGTTCTCTCATGCAGTGGGCTCTCTTGTTACTTTGTTGGTCATTTCTTTTGCAGTGCAGAATTTTTTATATTCATGTAATCCCATTTGTTTATTTTCTCCTCAGTTTCCATTGTCCTCGGAGATGTGTCATTAAACCTATTGCTATGAGATATGTCTGATATTTTGCTGCCTATGGATTCTTCGAAGATTTTTATGGTTTCTAATTCCTACATTTTATTCTTTTATCCATTTTGAGTTTATTTTTTTTATGGTGTAAGTTGGTGTTCTAGTTTCATTTTTTTGCCTGTATCTGTCCAATTTTCCCAACACCATTTATTGAAGAGACTGTCTTGACTCCATTGTATGCTCTTGCCTCCTTTGTCAAATAATCATCTATATTAATAACAGTGTAATATGCTAATTAGACTGGACGTCCTTCCGGAGATCCTTCCTGATGACCCTCCAGAAGAAGCCGGGGCTGCGAGGGCTGAGGCAGGGTGGTTGCCGCAGTGGCAGGGGCTAAGCCCCTTGCACAAATTTTGTGCATTGGGACTCAAGTTAAACATAATGGCTTGGGTCAATTTCTGGGTTCTCTGTTCTGTTCCATTGGTCTATTTGTCTGTTCTTGTGTCAATCCTAGGCAGTTTTGAGAACAGTAGATTTGTAATATAGCTTGATATCTGGTATTGTGATCCCTCCAACTTTGTTTTTCTTTCTCAGGATTGCTGTGGCTATTCAGGGTATTTTTTATATAATACCTCCAAATATAAATTTTTGGAGAGTTTATTCTAAGTATGTTAAATATGCCATTGGTATTTTAATGGGGATTGCATTGAATCTATAGATTGCTTTGGGTAGTATGTGAATTTTAATGATGTTGATTCTACCAATACATGAACACACTATATGCTTCCACTTGTTTATATACTCCTCTGTCTCTTTTTTTCAATGTTATGTAGTTTTCTTAGTACAGGTCGTTTACTTCCTTAGTTAAATTTATTCCTAGGTGTCTTAATTTTTTTTGTTGCAATGAAATATTGGATTATTTTATTAATTTCTCATTCTATGAGATCATTATTGGTGTATAAAAATTCCATAAATTTCTGGGTGTTAATTTTGTATCCTGCTACATTGCCAAATTCATTTATTAAATCTAGTAGTTTTTTATGGAGTCTTTAGACTTTTCTATGTACAATGTCATGTCATCTGAAAATAATGAGAGTTTTAGTTCCTCTTTTTCAATTTGGAAACATTTTTATTTCTTCTTCTTGTCTGATCGCTATGGTTGTCACTTCCAATACTATGTCAAAAAGGAGTGGTGAAAGTGGGCATCCCTGTCTTGTTCCTGTTCTTAGGAGAAATGATTTCAGTATTTGCCCATTGAGTATGATGTTGGCTATAGGTTTGTCATATATGGCTTTTATCATGTTCAGGTATGATCCTTTTATTATCACTTTGCTGAGAGTTTTTATCAAAAATTGGTGTTGGATTCTGTCAAATGCTTTTTCTGCATCAATTGATATGATCATGTGTTTTTTGTCTTTCATTTTTTTTAGTAGCTTAACATTTTTTTAAATAAATATTTATTCAGATTATTACAATTACAATTGTTTCTCCTTTTCCCTCCATAGCTCCCCTCCACCCGGTTCCCACCCCACCTTCTGCCCTTACCTCCCCCCCACTGTCCTCATCCATGGGTGTATGATTTTTGTCCAGTCTCTTCCTGAACCTCCCCATACCCCTTTCCCCCTGAAAATTATCAGTCCACTCCCTTTCTATGCCACTGATTCTATTATATTCACCAGATTATTCTGTTCCTCAGGTTTTTAATTCACTTGATTTTTAGGTTCACTTGTTGATAGATATGTATTTGTTGTTCATAATTTTTATCTTTACTTTTTTCTTCTTCCTCTTCTTTAAGAATACCTTTCAGCATTTCATATGATACTGGTTTGGTGGTGATGAACTCCTTTAGCTTTTTCTTATATGTGAAGCTCTTTATTTGACCTTCAACTCTGAATGATAGCTTTGCTGGGTAGAGTAATCTTGGTTGTAGGTTCTTGTTATTAATCACTTTGAAAATTTCTTGCCACTCCCATCTGGCCTGCATAGTTTCTGTTGAGAAATCAGCTGACAATCGTATGGGTGCTCCCTTGTAGGTAATTAACTGTTTTTGTCTTGCTGCTTTTAATATTCTCTCTTTGTCTTTTGCTCTTGGCATTTTAATTATGATGTGTCTTGGTGTGGTCCTCTTTCGATTCCTTTTGTTTGGGGTTCTGTGTGCTTCCTGGACTTGTAAGTCTATTTCTTTCACCAGGTGGGGGAAGTTTTCGGTCATTATTTCTTCAAATAGGTTTTCAGTATCTTGCTCTCTCTCTTCCTCTGGCACCCCCATAATTCTGATGTTGGTACGCTTGAAGTTGTCCCAGAGGCTTCTTACACTATCTTCAACTTTTTGTATTCTTTTTTCTTTTTGCTTTTTCGGTTGAGTGTTTTTTGCTTCTTTGTATTTCAGTTCTTTGACTTGATACTTGTGTTCCTCTAGTCTGTTGTTGGGTCTCTGTATAATATTTTTTATTTCAGTCAGTGTATGTTTAATTTCTAGTTGGTCCTTTTTCATATCTTCGAGGGTCTCATTATATTTATTGGCCTTTTCTAGGATATTCTTGAAAAGCCTTATAATCGTGGTTTTGAATTCTATATCCAGTCGTTTGTTTTCCTTCATTTCTTTCGTTTGTGATCTGTTACTTTGACACTGCATTTTCACTGCTTCCCTGAGTTGGTAGAGTAGATTTGTGTGCTAGGTTTCCAATATGGCCCAGTGGGTCGGCCTCCCCAGTTAACCTGAGGTGGATACTCTTGGTGCACCCCTTTGTGGACTGTGTGTACAGCCTTGTTGTAGTTTAAGTCTTGATTGTTGTTGGTATCACTGGGAAGAATTGACCTCCAGGTCAGTTGGCTGTAAGTATCAGCTGTGTCTACGCTGGGAGAAGTTCGGTGCTGGAGACAGCCTTATAGGATTAGACTTGCCAAATTGCAATAGCCTCTGTGCTCAGCTTGGATGGGGTGGAGTCTCAGGGCAGAGCAGACAGTCTTGGTTTCCAGTCAGCCTTGCCCCTGCGCGCACGTGCGCGCCTGCAAACCTCTGCCTTCCCCGGCTCCCGAGTCTCCACCCAAGAGTCCAGATTTCCCTCCGTAAGAGCGCGGGTCCCCAGGGGCTTACCTGGAACTGGGGTTCAGTGCAGTCAGAATTGGGGTTCAGCGCAGTCAGGAGCTTCTGACTCCCTTCTGCTAGGGAAAGCCTGTAGCAACCTCCGCAGCCTTTGTGCACACTGGCGCGTGCACCTCCAGAACCCTGCCTGCCGGGGCTCCCCCGGGTCTCCCCCGGGTCTCTGAGTCTCCCGGGTGTCTTTCTCTCTACCTGACAGTCCAGACTCCCCCTGTATGAGCCTGGGTCCACGGGGTTTCGCCCGGGACTGGGGTTCAGTGCAGTCAGAACTGGGGTTCAGTGCGGTCGGGGGCTTCCTTCCCCCTTCTGCCAGAGAAAGTCAGCCAGGCTCTCAGCCACCCTTCCTCTCTGCGCGGACAAAGACCCTTTGCCGTACCTCCAATTCTCTGTGAGCTTTTCTCTTTCCTTCTAGTTGTAGAATTTTCACTCAGCCAGCTTTCCTGTGGTTTTGGATGGTGTCCGTTCTGTCTTTTAGTTGTAGTTTTGAAATTGTTGTGCGAGGCAGCAGTTTAGGTGCTTACCTATGCTGCCATCTTGGTTTCTCCTTTGTCTTTCATTTTTTATGTGATGTATTACGTTTATTGATTTGTGGATATTGTACCTGCCTTGCATCCCCGGAATAAATCCCACATGGTCATGGTGTGTGAACTTTTTAATGTATTGCTAGATCAGATTTGCTAATATTTTATTGAGGAATTTAGCATGGATGTTCATCAGGGATATTGGCCTATAATTTTATTTTTTTTAGTGTCTTTTACTGTTTTTGGGATTAGGGTAATGCTGGATACCTAGAAAGAGATTTTAAGTGTCCCTTCCTCTTGAATTTTTTGGAAAAGTCTCAGGAGGATAGGTTTAGTTCTTCGTTGAATGTTTGGTAAAACTCCCCTGTAAAGCCATCCAGATGAGGGCTTTTGTTGCAGGAAGATTTTTGATTACTGCTTCAATTTCATTGGTTGTTATCAGCCTATTCAAGTTTTTTTATTCTTCCTGATTGAGTTTTGAAGACTGGTATTTTTCCAAGAATATGTTCATTTCATCTAGGTGTGCAGTTTGCTGGAGTAGAGTTGTTTGTAGTATATTTTTACAATCCTTTGTATTCCTGTGGGGTCTGTTGTTACTTCACCTCTTTTATTTCTGATTTTATTTGGGTCTTCTCTCTTTGTTTCTTGGTGAGCCTGGCTAGTGGTTCATCAATCTTGTTTATCCTTTCAAAGAACCAGCTCTTCGTTTCTTTTATCTTTTGTATTGTATTTTTGCTCTCTATGTGTTATTTTGGTTCAGATATTTATTATTTCCTTTCTTCTGCTTATGCTGGGCTTTTCTTGTTGTTGTCTTTCTAGTTGTTTCAACTGTAGGGTTAGATTTCTTATTACCATTTTTTTGTTGTTGTTATTCTGGTTTTGTTTTTTATGTAGGCTTGTATTGCTATGAACTTCCCTCTCAGGACTTGTTTTATTGTGTCCCATAGATTTTGTATTGTTTTGTTTTCTATTTCATTTGTTTCCTGAATGTTTTTTTTTTTAATTTCTTCTTTGATGTCTTTGGTAACTCATTCATCCTATATAATAAAAGCCTAATATGCTAAGTGTCTGGTCGTCCTGTCATCCATTCAACTAATCAAAATGTAATATGCTAATGGTATGCTAAGGCCACTCAACCGTTCCCTATGACATGCACTGACTAACAGGGGACAGACAGTCAACTGGTCGACCAGTATCTATGACGTGTACTTTATCAGGGGCAGATGCTCCAACTGGTAGGTTAGCTTGCTGGTGGGTTGTGGCCAATCAGGACTGAGTGAGATGGGCCAGACACACCCTGGAGCCCTCCCTCAGTCCTTCCTCAGCTGGCCAACTTCCCAGTTCTCTCCTTCGCCCTGATTGTGCATTGGTGGAGTCCCTCGGCCTGGCCTGCACCCTCTCACAATCTGGGCTGGGAGACCCCCACCCGCCCCAAGTGCACGGATTTCATGCACCAAGCTTCTAGTTGTTTAGTAGGATGCTATTTAGCCTCCATGTGTTTTTGTTTATTTTTATTATGGTTGATTTCTAATTTTGTGCCATTTTGATATTAGAGGATGCTTGATATAACTTCAATCTTCTTGAATGTGTAGAGACTTAGTCTGTGTTCTAATATGTGATCTATCTTTAAAATGCCCGATGTGCATTTGTGTAGAATGTATGTTTTGTAGCTTTGGAGTCAAATATTTTGAAGATTTCAATTAATTGCATCTGATCTTGTGAGCCATTTAGGATTGCTATTTCTATGCTGACTTTTTTTTTTTTTGTCTAGAATATTTATCCAGTGGTGTCAATGGGAACTAAAGTCCCCTACTATGATTGTGTTGTTGTCCATCTCTCCCTTGATATCTACCAGAAGGTTATATTTTATGTATTTAGCTTCTCCTGTATTGGGTGCATGTATGTTCACCAAGTTATATCCTTTGTTGAATAAATCCCTTTAGTATTATGAAGTGCCCTTCCTGGTCTCTTGTTAAGGCTTTCATTTTAAGGTCTATTTTGTCAGATATATGTATTGCTACCACAGCTTTTTTTTTTTTAAATTTTCATTTGCCTGAAAATTTTTCCATCCCTTCTCTTTCTGTTTGTTTGAGTCCTTTGTTCTGAGGTTGTTCTCTTGTATATAGCATATGTATGGGTCATGTTTTCTTATCCATTCAGCTAACCTATGGCTTTTGACTGGAGCATTCAATCCATTTACATTTAAGGTTATTATTGATAGGTACTTGTTTGCTGCAATATCTATTCTGTATGCCTGTGTTACTTCTTCCCTTTCTATTTATTTTTTTACAGCAGTCCTTTTAGCATTTCTTGTATTGCTGGCTTGTTGGTGATAAACTCCTTAGCCTTTTTTTATCTGCAAAGATCCTTATTTTGCCTTCAATTTTGAATAACAGCCTTGCTCGATAGAGTATTCTTGGACTCAGTCCATTGCTTTTCATCACTTTGTGTACTTGATTCCAATCCCTTCTGCCATGCTGTATTTCTGTTGAGAAATCAGTTGATAGTCTAATGGGAGATCCCTTGTAGGAAACTTTCTGTCTCTCTCTGGCAACCTTTAAGATTCGTACTTTGCCATTTATGTTTTCCAATTTAATTACAATGTGTCTTGGTGTCAGTCTTTTTGGTTTCATCTTGTTTGGAACTCTGTGTGCTTCTTGGACTCATGTGACCTTTTTCTTCCTAAAGTCAGGGCTGCTTTGTGTCATTATTTCTTCAAACACATTTTTATTTTTCTTTGTTCAGCTTCTTCTTCTGGCATCCATATTATGCAGGTGTTGTTTCATTTCATGTTGTCCCAAAGCGTCCTTAGACTCTCCTCCTGCTTTTTAAGTCTTTTTGGGTTTTTTTTAGAGTTGTTTCTCTGCTCAGCTGTTTTTTCTAACCTGTCTTCTAACTCGCTGATTTGGTCCTCAGCTTCTTCCAGCCTACTGTTTAAATGTTCTATTGTATTCTTTATTGCAGCTATGTCATTCTTCATTTCCTCTTGATTCTTACACATATTGGTGAATTTCCCATTTAGATGTTTGACCATCTTTATAAACAACTAGAGGCAAGGTTCATGAAATCTGTGCACTCTGGGGGGGGGGGGTCCCTCAGCCTGGATTGTGAGAGGACACAGGCCAGACTAAGGGACCCCCCTGGTGCATGAACAGAGCTGGGGAGGGACCATGGAAGGGCTCCGGGGCATGTCCAGCCCCTCTTGCTCAGTCCTAATCAGTCAGACCCAAGCAGCAAGCTAAACTACTGGTTGGAACATCTGCACCCTGGGAGTCAGTGCATGTCATAGCAACTATTCAACTGGTTGATGTCTGCCCCCTGGTGGTCAATTCACATCATAGCAAGTGGTTGACCTGCCTTAGCATATCATTATCCTATTATGCTTTGATTGGTTGAATGGATGATTGGACAAATGAACACATAGCATATTAGGGCTTTATTATATAGGACTAGAGGCCCGGTGCATGAAATTTGTGCACTGGGGGGGTGTCCCTCAGCCCAGCCTGCACCCTCTCCAATCTGGGACCCCTCGAGGGATGTCCGACTGCCCGTTTAGTCCCGATCCCAAATGGGCAGTTGGACATCCCTCTCACAATCCAGGACTGCTGGCTCCCAACTGCTTGCCTGCATACCTTCCTGATTGCCTGTAACCACTTCTGCCTGCCAGCCTGATCACCCCCTAACCACTCCCCTGCCAGCCTGATTGATGCCTAACTGCTCCCTGCCAGCCTGTTTTCCCCTAACTGCCCTCCCCTGCCAGCCTGGTCACCCCTAACTGCCCTCCCCTGCAGGCCTGGGTCCCTTCCAACTGCCTATCCCTGCAGGCCTGGTTGCCCCCAACTTCCCTCCCCTTCTGGCTTGGTCACCCCCAACTGCCCTCCCTTGCAGGCCTGGTCTCTCCCAACTGCCCTCCCCTGCTGGCCATCTTGTGGTGGCCATCTTGTGTCCACATGGGGGCGGGATCTTTGACCACATGGGGGCAGCCATCTTGTGTGTTGGAGTGATGGTCAATCTGCATATTACTCTTTTATTAGATAGGATAGAGGCCTGGTACACAGGTGGGGGCCAGCTGGTTTGCCCTGAAGGATGTCCCGGATCAGGGTGGGGGTTCCCTTGGGGCGTGAGGCGGCCTGGGCGAGGGGCCTGTGGTGGTTTGCAGGCCGGCCACACCCCCTGGTGACCCAAGTAGAGGCCCTGGTATCTGGGGTTTATTTATCTTCTATAATTGAAACTTTGTAGCCTTAAGCAGAGGCCTGGGCCAGCCAGTGTGTGCGGAAAGCTTGGCTTCCTCCATCGCCCGGGGCAACCCTAGCCTCCTGCTTTTTCCAGCTTCATGGCTGCCACCATTTCTGTTTGTGTTTATGTATCTTCTATCATTGAAACTTTGTAGCCTTGAGTGGAGGCCGAGGCCAGCAAGGGCAGGCGGAAAGCTTGGCTTCCTCCAATGCCGGGGAAACCCAAACCTCCCTCCTGCTCTCTGTGGCCGTAGCCATCTTGGTTGGGTTTATTTGTATATTCACTCCTGATTGGCTGGTGGGCATGGCTGGTGGGCGTGGCTGGTGGGCGTGGCTTGTGGGTTAGTGGAGTGATGATTAATTTGCATATTACTCTTTTATTAGATAGGATACTCTGAATTCTTTCTCTGACAGATTTCTTGCCTCCATTTCATTTATTTTCCTTTCTGGTGATTACTCATTTTCTTTTATAGGTGGGTTGTTTCTTTGTCTTCCTATTTTTGTGTTCTTTTATGATTGTGTCTATGTATTAGATCAAACTGCTATGCCTCCCAGATATTTTGTATTTTTCTTAGGTATTATATGTTTTGTGTCACCAAGTGGTGCAATCTCTCAGGTCTTCTGGGCTGCATATTTTAGGGATGCCTCCTATTTGAGATATTTTGGTTTTCTTGATATAGTTGGATCTTGAGTGTTATTGTCTGTTTTGTGGATGAAGTTTCCTCTCAGGATGTCTGGTTATTTGGTTGGCTCTCTATTACGTTGTGCCAATCATTGTGGAGGTGCTTACGAAACAACACAAAATACAACACAATATGACACGACACAAAAGGAACAGGACACAAATCTGTGCAAGACACCTATAACCCCAATAAAAGTGACCACCAGAGAATTAGGAAAGAGAAATAAGAGCAAAGGTGATAGTAAAGAAAGAACAAGAAAACAAAACAAAATAAAATAAATGAAAGAAAGAATATGGGAGATCCAAGATGGCGGAGTAGGTAAACACCTAAACTGCTGCCTCGCACAACAATTTCAAAACTACAACTAAAAGACAAAACGTCTATCACCCAGAACCACGAGAAAGCTGGCTGAGTGGAAGTTCTACAACTAGAAGGAAAGAGCAAACAGCATTGAGGGGTGCACAAGCGCTGAAAAGCTGAGGTACGGAGACACGCAAATCGGGCTGGCGACAGGTGACTGGGAGCGCTGCTGTTTTCAACCCGAAGGGAGATAAGCTCCCGATTACTCCGAACTCGTTTCTGGGGAGACACGGGGGACCCAAACTCATACGGGGAGAAGCTGGACTGTCTGCCGTGGGGTCGGAAAGTGAGGGAGGCTTGCTTGCAGGGCTGCGTGCAGGAACAATTGTTTATTGTGCTGGGGTGTGGGACGCGGGGACACGGTCGGAGACGCAGAGCCACAGAGCTGGCTTACTGGCAGCCATCGCTGTTTGCCACGCCCTAGCCTAGTCACGCCCTGAGACCCCGCCCTGCACAATCTATGAACCCACCCAAGCTCCAAGCATCGGCTTTAGCATATGAATGGCCTGCCCTATTGCAGCTTAACCTAGCAAACTTGCAGCCCGGGTCAGACAGCTCCAAAACCTCCAAACCCCAAGCAAAGAGGAGAAAAGTGTAGTTCTTGCTGTAGCGCCTGCTGGGTAGCCTCAGACAGTAGCTGACCTGCACCCCATTGGAGATCCAGAAGCCAGTGTACCTAGTGGTCAGTGTGAGACACCAAATTTCAACTCCTCACATCTATAAGTGATACATTCAAGAGGCAGACTCAGTGAGCACCAAAGCCCCACTGAAACAAGTCCTGCACCATAAGCGTGTCTCCAGCACAGCAGTTCTTCCATTATAGACACAGCGGGTCCTCACAGCCAATTGGCCTGGAGGTCAATTCCTCCCAGTGTACCAACAGCAATCAAAGCTTAACTACACCAAGACTTTGCACTCAGCCCACAAAGGGGTGTACCAAAGGCATCCACCTCAGGTGATTGGGGAGGCTGAGCTACTGACCCCTATAGGTCACCTACCACACAAAGCCACTCCATCAACACAAGGAAGCAGCAAAATGCGGAGATAAAGAAACATGTCACGAATGAGAGAAACTGAGGAAAGCAAACTAATGGATGACATAGAGTTCAGAACCACATTTATAAGGTTACTCAAGAATCTTCTAAAAACCGCTGAGAAACTTGATGAGACCTCCGAGGAGCTTAGTAAGACCTTCAAGGACCTTAATGAGAATGCCAAAAAAATGGAAAAGGACCAGTCAGAAATTAAGCATACACTGTCTGAAATAAAGAATATATAGAAACTCAACTGTAGATCAACGTACCCCAAGAATCAAACCAAAGATCTGAAATATGAGGAAACAAAAAACACCCAACCACAAAAACAAAAAGAAAAAATCCAAAAATATGAAGATAGTGTAAGGAGCCTCTGGGACAACTTTAAGCGTACCAACATCCGAATTTTTGGGGTGCCAGAAGAAGAGAAAGAGCAAAATATTGAAAACCTATTAGAAGAAATAATGACAGAAAACTTTCCCTACCAGGTGAAAGAAATAGACTTACAAGTTCAGGAAGCACACAGAACCCCATACAAGAGGAATCCAAAGAGGACCACACCAAGACACATCATAATTAAAATACCAAGGGCAAAAGACAAAGAGAGAATCTTGAAAGCAGCAAGAGAAAAATGGTTAGTTACCTACAAGGGAGCACCCATACGACTGTCAGCTGATTTCTCGGCAGAAACTATGCAGGCCAGAAGGGAGTGGCAAGAAATATTCAAAGTGATGAACAGCAAGAACCTACAACCAAGATTACTCTACCCAGCAAAGCTATCATTCAGAGTTGAAGGTCAGATAAAGAGCTTCACAGACAAGAAAAAGCTAAAGGAGTTCATCACCACCAAACCAGGATTACATGAAATGCTGAAGGATGTTCTTTAAGAAGAGGAAGAAGAAGAAAAAGGTAAAGATAAAAATTATGAACAACAAAATGACATCAAATACATACCTACCAACAAGTGAATCTAAAAATCAAGTGAATAAAAAATCTGAAGAACAGAATGGACTGGTGAATCTAATAGAATCAGGGACATAGAAAGGGAGTGGACTGACAATTCTCAGGGGGAAGGGGATGTGAGGGGTGTGAAAAGAGACTGGACAAAAAGCTTACACCTATGGATGAAGACAGTGGCGGGGGGTAAGGGCATGGGGTGGGGTGGGGAATCAGGTGGAGGGGAGCTAGGGGGAAAAAAAAGGGGAACACCTGTAATAATCTGAACAATAAAGATTTATTTTTTAAAAAAGAATTTTGTATGGAGAAAGATTAAAAAGTAGTCTCACAAAAAAAAAAAAAAAAAGAAAGAATATGGGGAGATAACACAACAAAACAAACAAACCAGAAACACAAACAGAAAAAGCCAACAAAAGGGTAAGGGGCAGCATTTATAGAAGTGGATCTTAAATACAGAAAATAAGATTAAGAAATTGGATGAATGGTGGAAGGACCACAGGTTAATATAGAGGAGAGAGAAAAAGAATGAGTGGATAAAAAAGAAGTGACTCCTACCATTTGCAACAGTATGGATAGAGCTGGAGGGCATTATGTTAAGTGAAATAAGTCAGTCAAATAAGAAAGAGAAATATCACATGATCTCACTCATTTGTGGATTATTATGAACAACATAAACCAATGAATAAAAACAGATCCAGAGACAGAGAAACATGAATCAGATGCTCAAACCTCAGAGGGAAGGTAGAGTAGGGCGGGGTTAAGGGGGAAAGATCAACCAAGATACTTGTATGCATGCATATAAGCATAACCAATGGATGCAGACAACAGAGGGTGAGAGTGAGGGCAGGATTGGGGGGTAGGGGGACAATGGGAGATAAACACACATTTGTAATACCTTAATCAATAAAAAAGAATGAGTGGATGCAAAGAAAAATGAAAGACATAAATAAGTAAATAAAAATTATTTATTTATTTATTCATTGAAAAGGAAAATAGAGGACAGAGCCAATAGGCCTTAATTTAGGAAGTGAAGTTAAATAAAAAATAGGACAAGAGAAGAGCAAGAGAGGAAAAGAAAAAGAATGTGTAGTGAAGGAAATCAAAAAAATGGCGGCAGAATAGATAGACGAGTCCCGAGACTTGTCCTGGAGCAGATAGAAAGAACAGCTGAGGGTCGCACAGGGAGTGTCTGTTGGAGAGTTAAGGGACAGCTATACTCCAGGAGAAGGTGGGGGACTGCTGGACGGGGGTCCCCTGACCTGGCAACCCCCACTGCTGCCGGGTTCCCTCCCGGAGCCACCAGCTCGAACACGGAGACCATGCCATCTTGAAGGGGAAAGTGGATGTTATTAGAAACCTGAAAATCTACAACTGTGGCACCCACGGAACAGCTGCGAACCCCAGAGCACCGGTCCCCATTGGCACAAACACATGGATTCACAGGAGTTCTAAACTCCACCATGGAAAGGTCAGATTTCACCTGGGATAAGGTGAGTTCTCTGGTGCCAGCGGGACAGAGAAACACGCTCACTGCAGGACCTGGAGGACCGGGGGAAATCTGCACCTAGAAAAATCCGTGGATGTTGGGGCTGGTGTGATCCATGAATGTGGAAGGAGGTCCTCAGAGCTGCTAACAGAGGGTATCTATAAAAAGCAACCCATTTTAATCTGATGCAGAAGGACAGACTAAAAATTTTAAAAGTGTGCCAGCTGATTGGACACAAGGGGGAAAAATGACTGCACAGACTTGTGTGCAGCACCAGAGTTCACACACTTGTGCTTTTTCCTCTTTAAATCTTTCCTTCTGATTACTAAGCCCAATACATAGAATCACCCAGTTGGGGACACCCTAGGAGACTACAGGGGAAAGTTGTTTTTCTGGAACCTGGGGATCAGAGTGGGGAGTGACCATCAGAGAACCAGCTCTGGGGCAACCCTCTCCCACAAACCGGTATTGAGTGCTACAGGGAAAGCAGGATCTAAGTACAGGATAGAGAGGACCTATAGACCGAGAGGTCAATCCAGAAACAATGCCACCCAAGGGCTGAAGCACAAATTGACTCTTGTGTAATCACAAATAAAAAAATACAAGAAATTAATACACACTGCCTGCTTAAAAATCAGGACTGGCTTAGAACACTGAGGATCTGGGGAATGCAGGGAACTGAAATACTGTCCTGACTGGGAGACAGGCATGCCGAACAGAACATTAAAGGAAGTGAATGACCTTCACTACTGCACATTTTATTTTTCTATTTTTATTTTTTTATTTTTATCTTTTTATTTTTTTATTTTTTATTTTTTTTGATGTTTTATTTTTTTATTTTTTTATCTTTTTATTTTTTTATTTTTTTTAAATAAATCTTTATTCAGATTATTACAATTATTTCTCCTTTTTCCCCCCATAGCTCCCCTCCACCCATTTCCCACCCCACCTTCTGCCCTTACCTCCCCCCCACTGTCCTCATCCATAGGTGTATGATTTTTGTCCAGTCTCTTCATGAACCCCCCATACCCCTTTCCCCTTGAGAATTATCAGTCCACTCCCTTTCTATGCCCCTGATTCTATTATATTCACCAGATTATTCTGTCCCTCAGGTTTTTAATTCACTTGATTTTTAGGTTCACTTGTTGATAGATATGTATTTGTTGTTCATAATTTTTATCTTTACTTTTTTCTTCTTCCTCTTCTTTAAGAATACCTTTCAGCATTTCATATAATACTGGTTTGGTGGTGATGAACTCCTTTAGCTTTTTCTAGTCTGTGAAACTCTTTATCTGCCCTTCAATTCTGAATGATAGCTTTGATGGGTAGAGTAATCTTGGTTGTAGGTTCTTGCTATTCATCACATTGAAAATTTCTTGCCACTCCCGTCTGGCCTGCATAGTTTCTGTTGAGAAGTCAGCTGACAGTCGTATGGGTGCTCCCTTGTAGGTAACTAACTGTTTTTCTCTTGCTGCTTTTAATATTCTCTCTTTGTCTTTTGCTCTTGGCATTTTAATTATGATGTGTCTTGGTGTGGTCCTCTTTGGATTCCTTTTGTTTGGGGTTCTGTGTGCTTCCTGGACTTGTAAGTCTATTTCTTTCACCAGGTGGGGGAAGTTTTCAGTCATTATTTCTTCAAATAGGTTTTCAGTATCTTTCTCTCTCTCTTCTTCTGGCACCCCCATAATTCTAATGTTGGTACGCTTGAAGTTGTCCCAGAGTCTTCTTACATTATCTTCAAATTTTTGGATTTTTTTTTTTTTTGCTTTTTGCTTTTTCGGTTGAGTGTTTTTTGCTTCTTTGTAATTCAATTCTTTGACTTGATTTTTGTGTTCCTCTTGTCTGTTTTTGGGTCTCTGTATAATATTTTTTATTTCAATCAGTGTATGTTTAATTTCTAGTTGGTCCTTTTTCATATCTTCGAGGGTCTCGTTATATTTATCGGCCTTTTCTAGGATATTCTTAAAAAGCCTTATAACCGTGGTTTTGAATTCTATATCCAGTCGTTTGTTTTCCTCCATTTCTTTCGTTTGTGATCTGAATCTTTGACGCCGCATTTTCACTGCTTCCCTGAGTTGGTAAGGTAGATTTGTGTGCTAGGTTTCCAATATGGCCCAATGGGTCTGCCTCCCCAGTTAACCTGAGGTGGACACTCTTGGTGCACCCCTTTGTGGACTGTGTATACAGCCTTGTTGTAGTTAAGTCTTGATTGTTGTTGGTATCACTGGGAGGAATTGACCTCCAGGCCAGTTGGCTGTAGGGATCAGCTGTGTCTATGCTGGGAGAAGTTCGGTGCTGGAGACAGCCTTATAGGATTAGACTTGCCTAATTGCAATAGCCTCTGTGCTCAGCTTGGATGGGGTGGAGTCTCAGTCTTGGCTTCCCGTCAGCCTTGCCCTTGCGCACACGTGCGTGCCTTCAGACCTCTGCCTTCCTGGCTCCCGAGTCTCCGCCCGAGAGTCCAGACTCCCCCCACAAGAGCGTGGGTCCCCAGGGGCTCGCCTGGAACTGGGGTTCAGTGCAGTCAGAACTGGGGCTCAGTGCATTCAGGAGCCTCTGACTCCCTTCCACTAGGGAAAGCCTGTGGCAACCTCCGCAGCCTTTGTGCGCACTGGTGCGCGCGCAGCCTTTCAGTCCTCTGCCTTCCCCAGCTCCCGAGTCTCCGCCTGAGAGTCCAGACTCCCCCCCGTAAGAGCGTGGGTCCCCAGGGGCTCGCCCGGAACTGGGGTTCACTGCAGTCAGAACTGGGGCTCAGTGCATTCAGGAGCCTCTGACTCCCTTCCACTAGGGAAAGCCTGTGGCAACCTCTGCAGCCTTTGTGCGCACTGGCTCGTGCGCACTTTCAGTCCTCCGCCTTCCCCGGCTCCCGAGTCTCCGCCCGAGAGTCCAAACTCCCCCCACAAGACCGTGGGTCCCCAGGGGCTCACCCGGAACTGGGGTTCAGTGCAGTCAGAACTGGGGTTCAGTGCGGTCGGGGGCTTCCTTCCCCCTTCCGCCAGAGAAAGTCCGCCAGGCTCTCAGCCGCCCTTCCTCTCTGCGCCCACAAAGACCCTTTGCCGTACCTCCAATTCTCTGTGAGCTTTTCTCTTTCCTTCTAGTTGTAGAATTTTCACTCAGCCAGCTTTCCTGTGGTTCTGGATGGTGTCCGTTCTGTCTTTTAGTTGTAGTTTTGAAATTGTTGTGCGAGGCAGCAGTTTAGGTGCTTACCTATGCCGCCATCTTGGTTTCTCCTCCTATTTTTTGATTTTTTTCATCTTTTACTTAAGAAACTATTTTTTTTTCTTTTTTCCTCACTTGATTTTACCTTTTTAATTATTACATATTTATTTTCAATCAGTATTATTACTACTACTATTTTACCTTTTAAAAAAGTATCATTTTATTTTCTCTTTATTTTACTTTGGGGTTAGTGTTCTACATTCTATTTTCTCTTCCCTTTAGCATCATTCTACTCTATCTCAACTCTACCTTTATGCCATCACTCTCTTCCTAACTTTTGCCCTTTTGTTGTCCTGTCTCTCTTACCCTTTTCCTGCTTTAGATTTTCCCTTTTCTTTCTCCCCCACCCCAGTTAAAATTTCACCCTACTTATATATCTAATTTCCAATCCCCTGCTCTGAGTTCAGACACACCTCTCTCTTCTCTGTCTTCACTATCCAAAAAATTGTTTTTCTCTCTGTCCATTTGTCGTTGTTTGCTTGATTGTTGACTATATCGATTTTTTATGCTTGTCAGCTTGTTTTGCTTATTCTTTTTGTTTTGTTTTGTTTATTTACTTTGTTTTTTGCTTCTGTTTTCCCTCACCTCACTGGATATTAGTTGTTGTTTGTAGTTGCATTCATCTCCAGGAATTTGTTGCTGGCATTTGTTGGGATTAGTGGCTATTTTATTGGCGTTTTCCCCCAATATATATAGTTTGTTCCCCTTTTCTATCTTATTCTCTCTCTTTTCTCTCTTACTTCTTTTTTTCCTTTTCTTAATTTCATTTTGCACTCCTTTCTTTTTTTTTCTTTTCTCTTCTTATTTCTCTCCTATTCCCTAATTTGCCTTTCTCTGGTGGTCACCTTCATTTGGGGTTATTAATATCGTGATTACATTTTTGTTCAGTGCCTTGTGCCTTGTACCCGGTTGTGTTGTATTTTGTGCCTTAAAATTAATGAGGGACAGAGAGAACTACATAACCAATCACTGGAAGAAGAGAGACCATGGGGAGACAAAGAAACAGCCTGCATATGAAAGAAAAGCAGGCATCACCAGAAAAGGAAGTAAAGGAAATGGAGGCAAGCAACCTGTCAGAGAAAGAATTCAAAGAAATGCATAAGGTGGCTGAAAAGAATGGAAGACAAATTCGACAAAATGAGTAAGAACCATTTGTTTGAGATTCTCTGTGCTTCCTGAACTTGTTGGTCTTTTTCATTCACCAAGCTAGGTAATTTTCAGTCATTATTTCTGCAAATAGATTCTCAATCCCTTGCTCTCTCTCTCTTCTCTTTCTGGGACCCATGTGATTTGGATGTTGTTATGCTTCATTTTCTCCCAAAGGCTCCTTAAACTACCCTCATTAAAAAATATATTATTCCTTTTGCCCGACCAGCATGGCTCAGTGGTTGAGCATCGACCTTATGAACCATGAGGTCAAGGTTCAATTATCAGTCAGGGCACAAGCCCAGACCACAGGCTGGATCCCCAGTGTGGGGTGTGCAGGAGGCAGCCGATCAATGATTCTCACTCATCCTTAATGTTTCTATCTCTCTTTCACTTTCCCTTTTGCTCTGAAATCAATAAAAATATTTTTAAATAATAAATTATTTCTTTTGTTCCTCTGGGTATTTTTTCCACCTTGTCTTCCAAATCACTGATTTGATTCTCTGTTTTATCAAGCCTATACTTTATTCCTTGAAGTGTATTATTTTTTATGTTGCTAATCCTCCCCAAGGGTATTTATTCCATTAATTTTTTAGACAGAGTGAAAGGGAGGGAGGAGTACAGAGATAGAGAGAGATTAATGTGAGAGAGACACATCCATTGTTTGCCTCCCTTATGTACTCAGACCATGGCCAGGGACTGAACCTTCAACCCAGATACATGCCTTTCATATGGAATCGAACTCATGACCATTTGTTGCATGAGCCTACACTCTAACCACTGAGAAACTCCATCCAGGGCCCTCGAGAGTGTGCTCTATTTCAGATATGGCATTTTTCATTTCTGAATGGCCTTTTCTTATGGATTCTATGTCCTTTTTCATGCTGTTGAGCAACCTTATAATCATTACTGTGAATTCTGTATGTGATAAATTGCTTGCCTCCATGTTATTTAACTCTTCTTCCAAACAATTCTCTTCTTCTTTCATTTGGGGCTTGTTTTTAGTTGCCCTATTTAGGCTGCCCCTTTGGTTTGTTTCTATGTATTATGTATATTTGCTATACCTTCCAATATTCATAAGGTGGCCTTATGTAGTAGCTGACCTGTCGTACCCAGTGGCACAGTCTCCCTAATCACCTGAGCTGGAAGCTCTAAGAATGTCTCTTGTGATAATTATTTGGATCCCCCTTTGGTAATTGAGTCTTGATTCCTATTGGCTTGTTTATGTGTGGGATCTACCCTCAGGCTTGCTGACAGTGAGGCTCCACCTCAAACACTGTATGCAGGCTGCTGTGCAGGTGCTGATCACATGAAGCAGAATTCAATTCAGCAAGGTTTGGTGCCTGCCAAGATTTCCCTGTGGATATGCTGCTTTTGAAGCTTATTGGATCCAGCTCTGTTATCTGAAGCTGGCCACTGGTTTATAGGTTCTGGGACTCTTAAGATGGACTCTGGTGCAGATCAATGTCAGACACTGTCTGTGATTGATCCTGGGGAATTTGTTTGAAGCTACTAGTGATCCACAGCTTATGGCTCACTCTGTTGGGTCTGGGTGTGTGTGGAAAGGACCAACCTGTGCACCAAGGTCTGCTTTTACTAACATCAGGTCCAGGGGCATGTCAGCAAAAGTCTCAAAGCACTCATAGATCCACCTTTACATGCAGGCTGTTATGCTCAGTCACTTAAAAGGCCTTTGCCTATCCTCATCAGCAGGGTATAAGCTCCTCAGGGTGAGGTGAGAGGGATTCCAATGGGTGGGCTATGAGTTCCACCAAGGCTGATGCTACATGGATGAAAATGCTCTCCCTGATAAAAATGGCTTCTGCAGTATGGGGAATAACTCAGCACATTGATCCTGGTGGCTGTTCTCTCAGCTGTCTCTCCAGAACCTCCAAACCCAGACGTTCCTCACTCAGGTCTAGTCCGCTCTGCTGTCCCTGTGCCAGAGCTCAGGTTGAGTGGCTGCAAATGAAATCTTGTGTGTTGGCCCTTTAAGAGTATGCCTGCATTTCTAGCCATTTCTCCCTGGTGAACAGAAATCCTGCTGCTTTTAACAGCCAGATGTTATATGGGCACCTTTTCTGGTTCTGGTGCTCTGGGCTGGGAAGCTGAGCTTGGGGTTTAAATCCCACACTTCTCAGGGGTACCACCTGAAGCTGATATATCCCTCCAGAACTTCAGCAGCTACCCGTGACTTCCCAATCTGCACTCTTATGCCAGCACCTCCTACCCATCTCAAAGTGGCTTCTCCTCTGTAAGTTTTTGGTTATCTCATATAAATTTTTGAACTACTTATTCTTGGTCTTTGAAATATGCCATTGGTATTTTAATGGGAATTGCATTGAATCTGTGGATTGCTTTGGGTAGTATGGGCATTTTAATAATGTTAATTTTTCAATTCCATGAAAATGGCACATTTCTACTTATTGTATCTTCTGAAATTCCTTTCTTCAATGTAATATAGTTTTCTGAGTACATGTCTTTTATTTCCTTGGTAAAACTTATACTTAGGTACCCTATAATTAATTTTTTGGTTGCAATAGTAAGTGGGATTGTTTTCTTAGTTTCTCTTTCTGATTAGTATTCACCCATTGAAAATGATATTGATTCTAGGTTTTTCATATATGGAATTTATTATGTTGCTGTACGGCCACTCTATTCCCACTTTGTTGATATTTTTATCATAAATGAATGATGGATTTTGTTGAATGTGTTTTCTACATCTATTGATATAATCACATGATTTTTATTTTTCATTTTGCTTATTTACTAACACTGTAGCAATCTTGCATTGGTGGAATAAATCCCACTTGATCATGCTGTACAATATTTTTATTATATTGTTGGATCCTACTTGTTAATATTTTGTTAATTTAATCATCTATGTTCATCAGTGTCATAGCATGTAATTTTCTTTCTCTGTAGTGTCTTTATCTGATTTTCAAATTAGGATAATAATGGCCTTGTAAAAAGTGCATGGAAGTCTACCATCCTCTTGAATCCTTTGGAATAGTTTGGGGATGATAAGTGCAAGTTATTCTTTGAGTGTATGATAGATGTCAGTTCTTTAAATGTTTGGTAAAATTTGCCTGTGAAGCTATGTGGTTCACAACTATTGTTTGCAGGGAGGTTTGCTGGAAACCAATTATTCCACCACTAATAGAAAGATGTAGACAGGAAACTGGGAAGGCTGGTCAACAACCTTAATTGTTTTGGTCACTCACTGTTTAGTTGAAACATTGTTAGCTGAAGCAGCCTCCACCTCTGTTTGTTTCATGTAAATTTCTGTTATTGGAATTTCCTGCCTAAAGGTTATGGGCATATCCCATAGTCTCAATAAAAGGGATTGCAAGGCCAGAGCAAGGGGTTGTCCTTCCACTAGAGTTGGGTTCCCGCCTGGCCCCCAATATTCCCAAATTAATACTTTTCCAACTCTCTTTTCATTTGTGTGCGGCCTTCTCCAGAACCCGAACCCTGAACAGGAACCCTGAACCACACAGGACGTGAAAGGGGTTCCCACATCTGGTGCCCGAACAGGGACTTCTGGAGGAGATGATATTTTTCGCCTAAGAGCGAAAGAAAGGAAAAAATTCACCTAGAAAAAGGTGAGGAAGGTTCACCGCACACAAAGCCCACGGATTAGCTGCAGAGTCACGATCTGTAAGTAGGGTGGGAATGTCTTTTTCAGCCAGGCTAATGGGGAAGAATTAGGCTATAAATATAAAATAAACTTTATTATTAGAATTTTGGTTTGTATGCTTAAGGTATTAAAAGTTTCAGAAGGTATTCTTTTATAGTTTTTGTTTTAGAATATAACCCTTGGTTTCCTGAAGAAGGTACATTAGATCTTGAGTGTTTGGCAAAAAGTTGGTCAAAATTTGAAAAAAGCTCAGCAGCAGCAAAAAAAAAAACTCACCTCAAAAAACTGTTTCTCCATGGGGAACATAATATTGCGTTTGCTAGAGCCTTTTAGAAAGGCTGAGGAGGAGCCTCCTCCCCTGGTTCCCTCTGCTCCTCCTAGAGAGGAGCAGGAAGAAAAATTGGAGGAATGGCCTTTATGGCCCCCTCCACCTCCATGTCCTAATCCTGAAACATTTAATTCACCACCAATAGAATCATCTATACACAGAGCCATCAGAGAAGGAATGAAGGACATGTTGGTGGAAGAAATGCTTGCTTTTCCTATTATACAAGTAGCTGACTCACAGCTCCCAAATCAGATAATAAGACAACATGAAAAAATAGATTTTAAAATGATAAAAGCTTTGTGAGAAAGTGTTGTTCAAAACGGCCCAATGGCTCCTTTTACAGGAGAAATTATGAACAATATTTCTGAAGCATTCTTATCTCCTTATGATTGGTATTCTCTGGCTCGTGCAACTCTGGATGGAGGAGATTATTTACTGTGGAAGGGAGAATATTTGGAGAAATGTCAAGAGCAAGCCCGCGCAAACGGAGGGCTGAATGCTCAAATAACTTATGAAATGCTGGCAGGACTGGGACAGTGTATGGATGTACAAAATCAGCTACATTATGTGCAACAGGCGTATGAGTAAATTAGACTTTGTGGAAGGAAAGCTTGGTGGGCTTTACCAGCAAAAGGGGACCCTCAGGGAGCTTTTAGTAAATGTATGCAGGGACCTACAGAGTCATTTTCTGACTTTGTGGCTCGTCTCACTCGAGCAGTGAGATGACAGATTCAACATGAGGCAGCAGGAGATATTTTAATTCAGCAATTGGCTTATGAAAATGCCAATGCTGATAGTAAGAAATGCCTGACATCTCTGAGAAGAAATAGTACCATTACAGAGATGATTCGAGCATGTCAGAATGTGGGATCAGGCACTTTTCAAGCAAATTTACTCGCTGCTGCAGTAACAGTGGGGAATAAGAGGTGTTTTAGGTGTGGAAAGGCAGGACATTTCCAAAAGGAATGTAGGCAATTAAGAAGGGCACAAGGTAGCGCTCTAGGGAGAGGTGTAAACACTCAGCCGCTGAGAGATTCAATCCCTTGGTGTACTAGATGTCAGAAAGGGAACCATTGGGCCAGTCTATGTAGATCGAGATTTCATAGAAACGGGCAACTTCTAGATCAAGATAGAGGGCATGGTCAATCGCGGGAAACAGCCAGAGGGGCGCCCCCCAGCCCCGTCATCAATAGGGGAAATCTGCCCTGCAAGGCCCACAGTGGATTCCCTCATCCGAGCAACTCCAAAAAGCGCAAGCCTGGATCTTAACAGCACTATAGCCGTCACTTTGACCCCTGATATTGCTTGGCAAACTATTCCTACAGGAATTTGGGGACCTGTTCCACTGGGAACTTTAGGATTAATCTTAGGGAGGAGTGGAAACACTCTGAAAGGACTAACTGTTCTGCCTGGTGTCATTGATTCAAATTATGAAGGAGACAAATTAAAGCTAGTTTCCCAAGGCATTTTAAGCAGCCCCTTTTTGAAATTCCCGCCCTAAGGCAAATAACCAGTAGGAAGTAGATAACAAGTTTGCATATGAATGGCTGATGCAAAAACTAGTAAATCATATATGGATATAAATATTTGTTTGATGGTTGTTAAAATTTCAAGGCCTTAACAGAGATGATTCTTGTAAAACTCCAAGGGCCCAAAGTAATACAATAAAATTATTCTCTCTTCTTAAAGGAAATCCTTTTAAAACAGATCTAATATACTTGAAAATTGCATGGTATTATTCTACAATGTCATTATAATTTTTGATATTTTACAACAGCATATTGTATAATTAATCCAAACAAACTTAAAAATCTAATTTTTTTTTAATATTTGGCAGCAATTTAAAAGGACATGAAAGGATTTAATCCCTTCCACTGTGTGGAAAGCCTCACTGGGAAGGCAGTTGAGCATCCTATATTGGCCTTTCTTGCCTTATTTGCTAAGAGGGACCCTCTCCTCACAATCCAATTGCCCATAGCTGTTGCTTGAGTTTTTAGTTCATGCTGAAGTTGAAGCCTCATGGTGGCTGGCACCATGGATCTGTCTCTCGCACAGTGGCGTGAGCTGGGCCCTCTCTGGAGAAGAAACCTGGGTTCCCCAAGATATGTGATCAGTGCCGGGACCCTGCCAGCAGGCGAGAGGATCCCAAGACAAGTGCTGGGCATGGAGGCCATGGGGGCATAGGCTACCAAGGAGACAGAACTGAACCTCACATCACCCTGCTTGGCCCCGGAGGATGGCTGGTTAGTCAATGACGGGTAAGACTCCTCAAGGGAGGGGCAACCTAAGACAGGCCCAGTCACAGGGGGCCATCAGGAGAGAACTTGGGGATCAACAGAGGTGGGGCACAGTCCCTCACCCCCCCAGCCTTGCAGGGGCTTGAATCCTCACCCCTTCTGAGGGACGTCTCCTGCCCCCATGGCTGCTTCGCGCTTCCCATGCCCAGCTCAAGAACGGGACCCAGGTAACAGAGCCCAGCTCAGATTGAGATCCAGCTACAAACAAGAGACTTGGACCAGCTCATATTGAGACCCAAGCAACAGAGAAGTGGCTAATGGTGACTGCCCTATATCTAAATCTAACCTAAATCTAGGATTGCTCAGGGCTTTCTCAAGGATGCATATAATCCTTTCCATTAATTTTTACAGAGTAAACTAAAATTGTTGTTAAAGTATTAAATTTGACAGAAAATTTAATTGTACAAGAGGCTGTTCCTAAAGTATTAACCAAAATTTATATAAAAAAAAATTTCCAAAAGCCTCCATTAATCAAAAAAAAAAGGGCTGGATAGTGTAGTGGAAAAATAGCATGTAAGGAAAAATATTCTGTAAGTAAATTACATCTAGAAAATTTTTACTTTAAAAAATTTTCATTTTCATTTGTAATGCTAACAGCAAGACACCAATGAAAAACATACATGGTATCAAAATAGGCCAAAGGAAAATCATCTGGGCAAAAATAAAAAGGATCCCAAGTAAAATTTATAGAAAAGATTCCTTTATTAACTTTTGGTGGAGAATATGTTTGTATATTTTCAGAAAACAACTCCAAGACCATGTGGATTCCTGAAACAGAGAGGAATTGACAGTAATCCTCCAGCCATGAAGACAAAGAGGAGAAACAGTCTAGAGATGGAAGACGCTGATGACGCCTTGCCATGCTAGCAGTCAGCAGCTGTGCGTCGCTGCAGGTTGCCTAGGACCAAACCAGAGAGGGTCGGACCTGCATTGCCACCATGGGCCCACCATCCAGATGTCATTGCTGACATGTACGTATAAAGAACTGTTGGACATTGAAACTGGAACTCAGAACTGTTGAACATTGAAATTGGGACTCAAACATTTTTGTTCTTATGTATTTATTTCTGGTCTGCAGATGTAAGATTTTTTTTTAAGGAAAGAAACGGGGGAGATGCCGGAAACCAATCATTCTACCACTAATAGAAAGATGTGGACAGGAAACTGGGAAGGCTGGTCAACAACCTTAATTGTTTTGGTCACTCACTGTTTAGTTGAAACATTGTTAGCTGAAGCAGCCTCCACCTCTGTTTGTTTCATGTAAATTTCTGTTATTGGAATTTCCTGCCTAAAGGTTATGGGCGTATCCCATAGTCTCAATAAAAGGGAGAGCAAGGGGTTGTCCTTCCACTAGAGTTGGGTTCCCGCCTGGCCCCCAATATTCCCAAATTAATACTTTTCCAAGTCTCTTTTCATTTGTGTGCGGCCTTCTCCAGAACCCGAACCCTGAACAGGAACCCTGAACCACGCGGGACGTGAAAGGGGTTCCCACAGAGGTTTTTATTAAATTTTTGTTTGTTTGTTTGTTTTTCATTTATGTATTTTAATATATTTGCCAATTACAGTTGACATACAACATTATATTAGTTTCAGGTGATTATAAAACATAGTGATTAGACATTTATATAGCTTACCAAGTGATCAGCCTGGTAAGTCTACTACCCATCTGACACTATACATAGTTATTACATTACTGACTATATTCCCTATGCTGTATTTTACATCCCCGTGGCTATTTTTTATAACTGCCAATTTGTACTTCACCTTTTCACCCATCCTTCAAAGCCTCCTCCCATCAATTTGTTCTCTCTATCTATGAGTTTGTTTCTGTTTTGTTTGGTTATTGATATTGTTGTTTAGATTCCACATATAAGTGAAATCATACAGTATTTGTCTTTCTCTGTATGACTTATTTAACTTAGTACAATACCCGTAGGTCCATCCATGTTGTCAAAATGACTAGATTTTATTCTTTTTTATGGCTGAGTAATATTCCATTGTATATATGAAATCCTTCATTTTGTTTTAATTTTTTAAATCTTTATTGTCCAGATTATTACAAATGTTCCTCTTTCCCCCCCATAGCTCCCCCACACTGCAGTCCCTTGCTCCCCCACACTGTCCTTGTCCATATGTGTAAGCTCTTTGTCCAATCTCTTCCCACACACCCACACTCCCTTCCCCCTGAGAATTGTAAGTCCACTCCCATTCCATGCCCCTGATTCTGTTACATTCACCAGTTTGTCCTATTCATCAGTTTTTTAGATTCACTTGTTGTTACATATGTATTTGTTGTTCATAATTTTTTACCTTTACCTTTTTCTTCCTCTTCCTCTTCTTAAAGAATACCCTTCAGCATTTCATATAATACTGGTATGGTGGTGATGAATTCCTTTAGGTTATTCTTGTCTGTGAAGCTCTTTATCTGACCTTCAATTCTAAATGATAGCTTTGCTGGGTAGAGTAATCTTGGTTGTAGGTTCTTGCTATTCATCACTTTGAATATTTCTTGCCACTCCCTTCTGACCTGCATAGTTTCTGTTGAGAAATCAGCTGACAGTCATATGGGTACCCCCTTGTAGGTATCTAACTATTTTTCTCTTGCTGCTTTTAAGATTCTCTCTTTGTCTTTTGCCCTTGGCATTTTAATTATTATGTGTCTTGGTATGGTCCTCTTTGCATTCCTCTTGTTTGAGGTTCTCTGCACTTCCTGGACTTGTAAGCCTATTTCTTTCACCAGGTAGGGGAAGTTTTCTGTCCTTGTTTCTTCAAATAGGTTTTCAATATCTTGCTCTCTCTTTTCTTGTGGCACCCCCATAATTCAGATGTTGGTATGTGTGAAGTTGTCCCAGGGGCTCATTACACTATCTTCATATTTTTGGATTCATTTTTCTTTTTGCTCTTCTGGTTGGCTTTTTTTTGCTTCCTCGTACTTCAAATCTTTGACTTGATTCTTGGGATCCTCTAGTCTACTGTTGAATCTCTGTATATTATTCTTTATTTCAGTCAGTGTATGCTTAATTTCTGACTGGTCCTTTTCAATTTTTTTTTTTTTTTGGTATTATCACTAAGATCCTTAAAAGTCTCACTATGTTCCTCATAGGATTCTAGAATATTCTTGAGTAACCTTATAACTGTGGTTTTGGACTCTATATCCAGAAGTTTGTTTTCTTCCATTTCTTTCATTTGTGACATGTTTCTTTGTCTCTGCCTTTTGGCTGTTTCCCTGTGTTTTTTTCTATGTATTGGGAAGCTGCTAAGTGTCCTTGAGTTGATAGAGTGGCCTGTGTGATAGGTGTCCTATAGAGCCCAGTGGCTCAGCCTCCCCAGTCACATGAGGAGGACACTCTTGTTCCACCCCTTTGTGGACAGTGTGCACAGTCTGTTGTAGTTGAACCTTGATTGTGGTTGGTATCACTTGGAGGAATTGACCTCCAGGCCAGTTGGCTCTGAGGACCAGCTGTGTCTACAGTGGAAGAGCTGCTGTGCAGAAGACACCCTTATGGGGCAGGACTTGCTTCATTGGGGCTTTGGTGCTCACTGAGTCTGCCCCTGAGTGTGTCACTTATGGATGTGAAGCGTTTTAATCTGGTATAGTCTCACACTGACCACTGTGTACACTGGCTCCTGGATCTCCAAGGAGGTGCAAAGTTAGCCACTGCCTGGGGTCGCCCAGCAGGAGCTACAGAGAAATCTGCAGATTCCTCCTCTTTGTATGGGGTTTGGAAGTGCCCTGTTGAGGCACAGCTGTGTAGCAAGGCAGGCTGCTGCTGCTGGATTGATTGCTTTGGGGCTCCCTGACCCAGCTGCTGCCTGTTTGACAGGTTTTAGACTGAGAAAGGACAGGATATTCATATGCAAAAGCCGCTGGGCACAGCTTGGGTGGCATTTTAAATTGGTGTTGTGGGGTATCAGGGAATCACCAGGGCAGAGCAAACAGCAATGGCTGCCAGTCAACCCTGCACTGGAGATTTCCCAGCACAGGAACAATGACCACTACAAGCACCTCTGTCTGAAAGAAAGCTGCCCTCACGTTCCTATACCGATGTCAGACAGTCTTCTCCCTGTATGTGTTTGGGTCCCCCCATCCCCCCATCTCACCTGGAACTGGAATTCAGAGCAAGCGGCAGTTTGTATCTCCCTCCTGATTAAAAAAGCAGTGCACCCAGGTGTCAGCCTGTTCTGCACCTCTGCACCTCCTACCACTCTCAATGCATTTTCTTCTTTACCTCTTTAGTTGTAGAACTTCTACTCAGCAAACTTTCCCGTGGTTCTGGATGATAGTTGTTCTGTCCTTTAGTTGTAATTTTGATGTGGTTGTGAGAGGCAGCAAGTACAGGTGTTTACCTATGCCACCATGTAGCTTCTCCTATTTCACAAACAATCCATTACTTTTGCTCATGGGATCTTTTGTTGATTAGAAATCGTTATTTTTGATGTAACCAAACTCATAAAATTTTACCTTATGTTTATGCTTTTTAAATTTTGTTTTAAAAGAGATTCTCTGAATCACAAAGATATTTTTCCTGTACTTAATTCTACTATTTTTCTTTTACACTCAGTTATTTATTTATTTATGTATGTATTTTTATTACTACTTCAGTTTCATTAGTTGTTATTGGTCTATTCTGGTTGTCAATTTTTTAAATTTATTTTTATTTTTTTTATTGTTTAAGGTATTACAAATAGTAGTACATCTGTCTCCTTTTTTCCCCATTTACCTCCCCTCGGCGTCCCCTACTCCCCAGCACTTGCCCTCACCCCCCCCCCCCAGTGTCTTGCGTCTGTTGGTTGTGCTTATATGCATGCATACAAGTCCTTTGGTTGATATTTTACCTCCCCGCAACCCTCCCCTATCTTCCCATTGTAGTTTGACAGTCTGTTCGGTGCTTCTTTGCCTCTGTCTATTTTTGCTCAACAGTTTGTAATGTTCTTTATTATCCATAAATGAGTTAGATCATGTGGTGAGATCAACTTTCACTGACTGGCTTATTTCACTTAGCATAATGCTCTTCAGTTCCGTCTATGCTGCTGCAAATGGTAAGAATTGCTTCTTTTTTACAGCAGCGTAGTATTCCATTGTGTAGATGTACCACAGTTTTCTAATGCATTCATCTGCTGATGGGCATTTAGGCTGTTTCCAAATCTTAGCTATTGTAAATTGTGCTGCTATGAACATAGGGGTGTCTATATCCTTTCTGATTGGTGTTTCTGTTTTCTTGGGATATATTCTTAGAAGTGGTATTACTGGATCAAGTGGGAGTTCCATTTTTAATTTTTTGAGGAAATGCCATACTGTTTTCCACAGTGGCTACACCAGTCTGCATTTTCACCAGCAGTGCACTAGGGTTCTGTTTTCTATTTTCTATTTGTCTATTCCGATTGTCTGATTCTTTCTGATTCAGTTTTGGAATATTGTATGTTTCTAGGGATTGTCAGGTTTTTTAATATATCTTTATTGATTTCATAGAGGAAAGGAGAGGGACAGAGATATAGAAACATCAATGATGAGAGAGAATCATTGATCAGCTTCCCCCTGCCCACCCCACACTGAGGATCGAGCCCACAACCCGGGCTTGTGCCCTGGCCTCCTGGTTTATGGGTTGACATTCAACCACTGAGCCACACTGGCCAGACTAGGAATTGTCATACTTTGTCCAAGTTCTCCAATTTGTTGACATATAATTGTTTATTTCAGTTTCTTATATTCCATTTATTTATGTAGAGTCCATTGTTACTTCTCTTTCATTTCTTATATTATTAATTTTGACCCTTTCTATTTTTGTCTTGATGAGGCTGGTTATAGACTCATTAATCTTGTTTATATCTTTTTGAAGGACCAACTCTTGGTTTCATTGATTTTTTTTCATCTCTGTGTCATTTATTCCCACTCTTACTTTCAGTATTTCCTTCCTTCTACTTACTCTGGGCTTTTCTTGTTGTTTTTACTAGTACTTCTAGGTGTAGGTTGAGATTGTTTTATTTGAGATTTTTCTTACTTTTTGTGGTAGGCCAGTAATTCTATGAAATTCACTTTCAGGATTGCTTTTCACTGTGTCCTATTAATTTCAGGTTGTTGTTTCTTCATTTTTATTTGTTTCCAGATAATTTTTTATTTCTTCCTTGATCTCATTGGTAACCCATTAATTGTTTAATTACATGCAATTTAGACTGTATGTGTTTGAATGTTTTTGAGTTTTGTTTTTATTGTAGATTATTTCTAGTTCCATACCATTGTGATCCACAAAGATCCTTGGTATGATTTCTAACTTCTCAAATTTGTTAACACTTACTTTATGTAGTAACCTGTAATCGATATTTATGAATGTTCCATGAGCACTTCAAAAGAATGCACATTCTGCTGCTTTGAGATGAAATGTTCTGGTAACATCAATTAAATCCATCTAATCTGGTATGTCATCAAAGGTCACTGTTTCCTTATTGATTTTTGTCTAGAAGATATATCCAGTGATGACAGTGCGGTAGTAAAGTTCTTACTATGACTATATTTCTCTCAATCTCTCCCTTAGAGTTCACCAAGAGGTGTTTTTTTTTAATATGCTCCTATATTGGGTATATTTATGTGCTCCTATATTGGGTGTATTTATGTATACCATGGTAATGCCCTCTTGCTGGACTGATCCCTTTACTATTATGTAGTGAACTTCTTTGTCTCTTTTCTGGCCTGTGTTTTGAATTCTATTTTGTCAGACATAAATACTGCTATTCAGGCTCTGTTATTTGTCACCATTTGCATGCAATATTTTTTCCCCATTCCTTCACTTTCAGTCTGTGCACATGTTTTGTTCTGAGGTGGGTATTTTGTAGAAAGCATATGTATAGCTCATGTTTTGTATCCATTCAGCTACCCTTTGTCTTTTCATTGGAACATTTAATCCATTTACACTTAAGATTATTATTGACAGGAACTTATTTATTTCCACTTTTTTATACCAGTGTTTCTCTCTGTCTCTATTTCTTTTTCTTCTTATAGCAGACCCTATAACCCATCCTGGGATGCTGGTTTACTGGTACTTAACTCCCTTAGTGTTTGTTTTGTTTTGTTTTGTTTTGTTTTGTTTTGTTTTTTTTTTTTGTCTGGGAAACTTACTTTGCCTTCAATTTTAAATGATAGCTTTTCTGGATAGAGTAGTCATGGATTCATGTCCATGTTTTTCATTCCTTTGAATACTTCAGGCCAATACCTTCTGGCCTGAAGTATTACTGTGGAGAAATCAGCTGACAGTTATATGAGAACTTTGTTGTAGATAACTCTCTCTCTCTCTCTCTCTCTCTCTCTCTCTCTCTCTCTCTCTCTCTCTCTCTATATATATATATATATATATATATATATATATATATATATATATAAAATTTGCCATTTTATTTAAGATGTGTCTTGGTATGGGTCTCTTTGGTTCATCTTGATTGGGACTCTCTTTACTTCCTGAACTTGTGTGAATTTTTCCTTATCCAGGTTAGGAAACTATTTTTGTTGTTTGTTATTTAATTTATCTTAATTGTTGAAAGTATTACAGACTTCCCTCTGTGTTTTTCCCCATTGAACCCCTCCACCCTCCACCTGCCCCCTAAGCCTTCGCCACACTATTTTCAATGTACATGGACTATGCATTCATGCATAAAAGTTCACTGGTTAATCTCTCCCAACCCACACCCCCATTCCCATCTCCCCTCTGAAATTTGTCAGTCTGTTCCATGTTTCTATGTCTCTGGATCTATTTTTTCAATAGTTTATTTTGTTCATTAGATCCCACATATATGTGATAAATGGGGTACTTATCTTTCTCTGACTGGCTTATTTCACTCAGGTCCATCAATGCTGTTCTCTTTTACAGCTGCATAGTATTCCATTGTGTAAATATACCACAGTTATTTAATCCATTCATCTACCGATGGGCACTTGGGAAGTTTTCAGTAGAAAAAGCAATAGGACAAGATACTTAGCCATTGTGAATAACACTACTATGAAGATAGGGGTGCATATATTCTTTCTGATTGGTGTTTTAGGCTTTTTAGGATATGTTCCTAGAAGTGGGATCACTTGGTCAAATGCCAGGTCCATTTTTAATTTTTTCAGGAAACTCTGCACTGTTTTCCATAGTGGTTGTACCAGTCTGCATTCCTACCAACTGTACTAGGGTTCCCTTTTTTTCACATCCTTGCCAACACTTGTTGTTTGTTGATTTGTTGATGATAGCCAGTCAGGTGTGAATTGGTACCTCATTGTCATTCTAATTTGCATTTCTCTGATAATTAGTGATGTTGAGCATATTTTCATATGTCTCTTGGCTATGGAATGTCATGTTCCAAATAGACATGCACAAACTCAGGATGTCACAAGAAAGCTCTAAAGAATTGACTTTGGAGGACTATAAAAACCCCTTGGAAAAACAGCTTGGTGCCTTGCTTAACATGGTTCACATCAGTCTTTCCAGGTAAGGAACAAAGGTTGCTGTACTGTGAGTTACCAAAGGAAAAACCCCAAGACATTTTGTGGGAACTGAAAATCCTGATCAATTCACCCAAATCTATAGGTATTGCATAAAAATGCTTGATGGCAAATATTTGGCTTGGCATTTTAGCCCTGAGAGGCTAAATAAGATTCATCCTGGAGATGCCTCATGATATCCCAGCAAAACAGATTTAAATGAGCCTATAAGATTAACCACTATCCTTGTACTTATGCAAATAACAGGCCAAATTTATTGAAACTAAACTTATGCAATGAATAAGTTTTAACTTGTCTATCTTTAATAAAATGGGGGTAATTTCAGAGAAAAAATTTGTTTCAACAGAAACATAATGTACAATCGTGGATATTCAATTCTAGTTTGATTAATTCTTAAAGTTTTATTTTTCACATATAAACTGGTCTGGATCCTATTTTTTTTTCTATTGAAAGTGTTTAGATGCAGCTCTCTGAACCAGTGTTTATTTTTCTCCCAATATTTACCTTGGAACTATTAAGAACTAAAACTTTTATTTTCTGAACCTTGTAATTACATACTTCATCTACTTGTTATAATGTACACTAAAGAGAAATCTCTACAAAAGTTCATTTTTGGGCAATTTTTAGTAACTTATGTAATATATACCACACAGAGAGCTTGTTTGAGATCCTGATGACATCATGAGGTGTGTTTGAACTGTGGACCAGAATAATATTCTGGATTGTCACTGCTTAACTTTATTCCAGAAAAAAAATCAGCTTTTAGTCTTTTATCAGGAGGTATTCTTGATTGGAACACTTACAGACTCAGAAATAGATTATGGTTTGTTCTGATCATTACTTAGTGTACAGGCATCTTGTCCTACTGCTTTTTCTACTGTTCCTGTGTTCTATGCTTGTAAATTGAACACCTAGAATGCTCTCTCTGCATCTCAGGGATGATTACAAAAGAGCTGGGCTGGTGAGATTGTAAGAAGTACGTAAGAGGTGCAGAATGGGCACATAAATCTGGCCCCATCCTATAAGCTAAAACATTTTTTCTCCCTTTGTTGGCCTTCAATCTAATATCTTCTATTATAGATATGTTAATTAACTAGAGGAATTCTGCTTGAAGCTTAAAAAATCCCTTTGTCAGTGAGGAGGTGGGGACATATGCACAAAGTAATGATTCCAGACTTGGACTCTGATCACCTGAGGTAAATAGATCAACTTAGAATAAAAGGATTTATAATATTTTCACTTTTCCTTGGATTCCTTGTCAGGCCTGGTGGTTAAAAGCCCACAACCCACCTCTTGCCTCACCCATCTTTCCTTCCCTTATTATATACTCTGCCTGAATTTTGAGTTCTCTCAAGATGGATATACAAATTAGTTTTCCCATTTTCCTAAACTGGGCCTCATTAATCAATGTAACTTTCATTACTCAAAAAAGTAAATATATAGTAAGGGACTGGTATGTATCAAGTAAAATAGCATTGCATTACAAGGGTCACAGAAGATGAAGAAGAAAGAGAGCAAGTGCCAGAAAACATATTTGAAGAAATAATGGCTGCACACTTTCCTAATCCAAAAAAAATGGAAACAGACATTCAGGTCCAGAAAGCCCCAAAACTTGCAAATAATATAAAACCCAAGTACCCACAACAAAACAAATTATATTAAAAATGACAAATGTTAAAGATAAATAGATAATCTTAAAAGTAGCAAGGAAAAAAAAACACCAACTTGTTACCCCATAAGGTTATCAACTGATTTGTCAGCAGAAACTTTACAGGCTAGAAGATAGCCACATGACATTTAAAGCATTAAATGGAAAAAGGACTTCTAACCAAGAATTATGTACTAAGCAAGATGACCATTCAGAGTTGAAGGAGATAAGTTGAGTTTCCCAGATAAGTTAAAGATAAATTAGTTTATCACCACTGAACTGGCATTACAAGAAATGTTAAAGGGACTTCTTTAAGCTGAAAAGAAATGGCTCTGAAAATAATAACAAAACAAATAAAAGTAAAAATCTCAGTGGAAAAGGTAAATACAGTAAAGGTAATGAATCATTTACTTATGAAGCAAGTATGAAGGTTAAAAGACAAAAGTAGTAAATTAAATCTAAAACTACAATATTTAGTAAAGGGATGCATGAAACAAAAACATGTAAAATGTTACATCAAAAATATAACTTGATTGTAAGTTGCCATCAACTTAAAACAGATCATTATACTCATATGGTGTTATAAGAGACCCTCACGTAAGCACAAAGCAAAAATTATAGTAAATACACAAAATAAAATAATAAATAAACCTAGGTTTAACAATAAAAAGCCAAACCACAAGGTAAGAGAGAAAGACAAGAGGAAAGAGATTGATAAGGAAAATGAAAACTTCCATAAAATAATCTATAACTACTTTAAAGGTAAATTGACTAAATTTGGAAATTAAAAATATAGAGTTGCTGGATGGATAAACAAGACTCATCTATATGTTGCCCACAACAGACTCACTTCAGAAGTAACACACAAAGATTGAATGTAAATGGATGAAGAAATATATTCCATACAGATATAAACAAAAAGAAAGCTGGTGTAGCTACACTCCTCTCAGAACAAATATAATTTAAAACCAAGAATGTGATAATGGATTTTAGTTCAAGATGGCAGTGGGGTAGGTAGATGTTGTTCACAATGCCTCCAAGGGCCAAACTGGAAGTTACAGCTAAACTGGGAAACGATCATCATGAGTTACTAACTGGAGACTAGCTGAAGAGGAGACTTTTAACCAAGGACTGCAGAAATCACCTTGATACTGGTAGGAAAGGGGGAGTCACCAAAAAGAATGGCCCTGCTCCCATGGTCAGCAAGCTGAGGGTAGGAAGCAATATCTCAGCTGCAGGAGATTCCCACTAAGAGGTGTGAAGCATAGACCCCAGATCAGTCTCCCCAGCACAGAATCCCAGAGTCAGGAACAGGTGCCCATGTAACATTCAGCTGTGAAAAGACACAGGATTTTTGTTTGCCAAGGAGAGGCAGAGCTTGCTAGAGTCAGAGTCACCCATTTGAAAGTCCAATGAGCAATATTTTTCACAACCACTCACTCTGGGCTCTTGTGGAGAGAGGAAGGTGATGATTAGAGTTGCCTGAGGAGAGTCTGGGGTAGCTGGCTTTGGAGAGATATGTGGGGGAGTGGCTTCCAAGATCCCTGACCTGGGTCATTCTCTGATAACACAGTAGCCATTTTTCTTGGGAGGAATAATCCCTTGAGTGCCATCAGCCTGGGGAAAAGGAGTTACACCCACCATTTTGAAGCCCCCTCACCTCACCCTGCATTTTAAGCTCCATTGAGGATTCAGTGGGATAGGCTGGGCTTAGAAGGCTGGGAAGTCTCAGGGATTGTCTGTGATTGGCTTTAAGGATTTTCCATTCAGTCCACTTTCCAGGGAACCACATGGGAGATGTGATAGAAGCACCACCTTCCCCCAGCTTCCAGCAGACCCAAATTCTTGGCTCAGTAGGCAGTACCTGCCTGAATACTAGGTGCTCTGTCCTGCCAAGTTCAGGGGAAAATCCAAGTCAGATTCAGACATGTGTTTTGGGGGTGGGAAAACACTCCCAACCATCTTCCCTGAAATGTGAACAGACCTCCCTCTCATGTAATATTCAGAGGCCCCATCCTCTCAATTCTGCCAGAGGCTTTTTCAGAGACTAAGCCTTTTCAGTAACTAAGCCTGGCAGCCAGACCATGGGCAGAGGCAGGCAGAGGTGGAGCCCTGGGAGCCCTTGGATGTTGTCTGATATCCTCCTAGTTCGGTAAAAACCTTCCTTGGCAGGATGCTTGGTCCTCCCCATGCACAGCCAAACCCATCAGAGACATCAACAAGCTGTAAATTTCTTGTAACTTCAGATAGGTTACTAGGGCCAGTAAGAAATGAAGAATACCATATCTGACATCAGAAACAGTGAAATGCATTAAAAGCAGGTTTGATGAAGTAGAGGACCAAATCATTTACTTGGAAGACAAGGTAGAAAAAAAAAAAAAAAAAAACTCCCAGCGGAAGAACCAAGATGGTGGTGTAGGTAAACATGTGGACTCACTGTATCCCACAAACACATCAAAATTACAACTAAATACAGAGCAATCATAACTCAGAACCACCTGAAATCTGACTGAATGGAAGTCCTACAATTAGAGAAGTAGACAAGAAAGCCCATTGAGACTGGTAGGAGGGATGGAGGTGCAGAACAGGCTGGTCCAACACCCATATGTGGCTTTTTTTTAATCTGGAGGGACATCTATTCTGTGGAGGACCCTGTGAGGAGCAAACGGTCCCAGACACACACTAGACCCCTCATCCAAGGGTTCCAGTGCTATGAAGATAAGGTCTCATAACTTTGAGCTATAAAAATTGAGCAGGGATTTTGGCTGAGTGACAAGGAAACTCCTGTAGACCCAAGCAGTTCCTTTTAAAGGACCAGTGCAGAGACTCTCTCTGAGCTCTAGTGCTGGGGCAGCATCTGGGGTTGGGGTCCAGGGACATTTGAGGAGGAAATGGATTGTCTGGCATCAGAGCAAAAACTTAGGGATAGCTTTCTCCCAGACAGGAGTGCTCACAGAGGTCATTGTTCCTATGCTGAAAGCTCCCTGTCACAAAGCTGACTGACAGATGACATATCTGAGTGTCCATAATACTTGCTCACACTTTTCACTCCACCTTGGTAATTCCCTGAGATCTCGCCCTGATTAATTATCAGCCCCACACAAGCTGTTTGCAGCGGCTTTTCCATATGAATAACCTGTCCTGGATCAGGTTTCAGACATTCCTAAAATCTCTCAAACAAGCAACAACTGGTGTCAGAATGCTCCATACCACTCAGTAAGAAGCCACAGGCCTAGCACTAGTAGCAGCCTGCCTTGCTTCACAGCCTGGCCTCTCCAGAGCACTTCTAATCCCAACACAAGTAGCAGGTATCTGAATATTATTCTGTGGCTCCTCACAGGTGGTCAGAGGCAGAGCACAGGCAGTGGTGACTTTACACCTCTAAGGAGGCCCCATAGTCAATGCACCAGTGTACAGCTTCAACCCATGACAGATTATAACTACACATCTACAAGTGACACACTCAAGAGGAAGATTCAGTGAGAACCAAAGCCCCACTGAAACAAGTCCCACTCCATAGGGGTGTCTCCTGCATAGCATTTCTTTCACTATAATCACAGCTGGCCCTCACAGACAGTTGGGCTGGGGTCAATTCCTCCCAGTGACACCAACAGCTATCAAGACTTAACTACAACAAGACACTGCACACAGCCCACAGAGGGGCTCAATGAATGTGCCCAGCTCAGGAGAATAGGGAGGCTGAGCCATTGGCCCCTACAGGACACCTAATACACAAGGCCACTCTACCAATTCCAGGAGACAAAGAAGCTCTACCTAATACATGTAAACAAACACAGGAAAGCAGCCAAAGTGCAGTGACAGAAACATGTCACAAATGAAAGAACAGATACCACCAAAAAAAGAAAAAAATGAAATGGAAGCAATCAAACGACTAGATACAGAGTTAAAAATAATGGTTATAAGGCTGCTCAAGAATCTTAATGAGAGCTTCAACGGACTTAGTCAAGATTTCAATGATTTTAGTGAGAATTTTTCAAGAAAATTTATGAGAGCATCCAGGACATGAAAAAGGACCAGTCAGAAGCAAAGGATATACAAACTGAAATGAAGAATAATTTATAGGGAACCAACAGAGAGTAGATGATGCAAATAATCAAATTAGCAATTTGGAATATGAGGAAAAAATATCATCTAATCAGAAGAGCAAAAGAAAAGATAATCCAGAATTATGAAGATAGCATAAGGAGCTCTGGGACAACTTCAATTGTACCAATATTCACATTGTGGGGGTGCCAGAAGGAGAAGAGTGAGCAAGATATTGAAAACCTATTTGAAGAAATAATGACAGAAAACTTCCCCTAACTGGTGAAAGAAATAGACATACAAGTCCAGGAAGTGCAGTGAGTCCCAAACAAGAGGAGCCTAAAGAGGCCCATACCAAGACACATCATAATTTAAATACCAAAGGTTAAATACAAAGAGAGAATATTAAAAGCAGCTAGAGAAGAGCAGTTAGTTACATCCAAGGGAGAGCTCATATGACTGTGAGCTTATTTCTTAACAGAAACTTTGCAAGCTGGGGGGGGGGGGGGGAGAGGGGCGTGGCAAGAAATATTCAAAGTGCTGAATAGCAAGTACCTGCAACCAAGATTACTCTACCCAGCAAAGCTATCATTTAGAATTGAAGGTCAGATAAAGAGCTTTACAAACAAGAAAAAGCCAAAGGAGTTCATTATCACCAAATCAGTATTACATAAAATGTTGAGGGGTATCCTTGAAGACAACAATGAAGAAGAAGAAGAAGAAGAAGAAGAAGAAGAAGAAGAAGAAGAAGAAGAAGAAGAAGAAGAAGAAATTAAAAAATATGAACAAAATAAAATGTCAATAAATATGTATCTATCAACAATTGAATCTAAAAATAAAAATAAATGAACAAGGAAACTAATGTACAAAATAAACTGATAAATGAAATAGCACCAGTGACATGGGGACATTGAACAGACTGACAAGTCTTAGAGGAAAGTAAGGGGGCAGGAAGAGTCTAATGAAAGAACTTATATGCATATATGAATTACCTATGGACACAAGCAATATGGTGGTGAAGGCCTGGGGTTGGGTGGAAACTGGTTGAGGGGGGCCATAGGGGGGGAATGGGGACATTTGTAATACACTTAATAATAAAGATTTTAAAAAACCCACCCAATCAGAGTAGCAAAAAGAAAAACAATAAAAAAGAATGAGGATAGTTTAAGGGAACTTTAGGACAACATAAAATGTAACAAATTCTGCATTATAGGGATACCAGGAGTAGAAAGTGAGCAAGGGGGGAAAAAGTTTGAAAAATAATGACAGAAAACCTCCTTAACCTGGTGAAGGGAAAACTCACATAAGTATAAGAAGCACAGAGAATCCCAATCAAGATGAACATAAAGAGTCCAACACCAAGACACATCATAAATAAATTGACAAAGATTTAAAACAAAAAGAGTATCTTAAAGGCAGCAAAACAGAGACAGTACAAGGGAGTTCTCATAAGGCTGATTTCTCATTAAATTAAGTCAGGTCAGAAGGGATTAAAATGAAGTCTTCAAAATAATAAAAAAGCATGACTGAATCCAAGATTATCCTATCCAGAAAAGCTATAATTTAAAATTGAAGGCAAAATAATAAGAAATGCAGAAAAAATAGATGAAATATATTATGAACAAAACAAAATTGAAAGAAATGTTAGAGTCCTTTAAGAAGAAGAAGAGTGAGAAAGAGGAACATAAGTATAAAGAAATAAGGCAATAAATAAATACCTATCAACAATAACCTTAAATGTAAAAAGCTTAGATGCCCTTATCAAAAGACAAAAGGTAGATGAATCGATAAAAAACAACAACAACAACATGAACTCCATGCTGACAGTGAGAGATGAAGGCACTCAGCACAGCCCCCCACCCAGGTCCCAGGACCATTCTAATGATGCAAGTCGGAGGCACCCGGTGCCCTGAATTGGCCACAGGGCAGTGCTGTGTGTGCCAGATGGACCTAGGGTGCCACTCTACCATGGGTGTTGGCTATGTGCAGTGAATTGCATGCCAGTGGACTCTGGGACCTCACAGGAAGTCATCCACCAGAGGAACTGTGCACACACCCCTGCCAACCCCGAGCATCTTCAATGGACAACTGAGGAACCAGACCCATGGGGGAAGAGAGTAAAACTTAAGAAGAAATAATAAAGGCATGAAACTCAAGGCAGACCTAGACTCTTGGCTATGGAGGCCCAGACCATTGGACCACTAGGGGCTTCAACCTCTCAGACCTCATCAGGTTGCCCAGCGCCATAAAGAGAGAACAACTCACATTACATAGGAACAAATACAAAGGGACAACAAAAATGGGGAGAGAAAGGAACAATCCCCAACAGAAAGAAAAGAAGTAATCACAAAACAAAATGAAATGGAAACAAGCAATTTGTCAAAGAATTCAGAGTAATGGTTATAAAGATGCTCAAACTTCTTGTATTAAATTCACCATGTGTAGGAATCAAGAGGAAATGAAGAATGACCTAGCATCAATGAAGAGCATGATGGAAGGCTTAACCAGTAGACTAGAAGCAGAGAACCTAATCAGTGAGTTAGAAGAAAGGGTAGAAAAAATGCACCCAACATGAAGAGCAATTGGAAAAAATTTAAAAAGCAGGAGAGTTTAAGGGACAACATAAAATAAAGCAACATCTGCATAATAGTGGTGCCAAAAGGAGACGAAGCTGAGTGAGAAATAGATTTGGGGTGGGAAAAATCACACAAGCATAGAGAGTCCCAAATAAGATGAACCCAAAAAGACTAACACCAAGACACCTCATAATTAAAATGATAAACTTTAATAACAAAGAAGAAATCTAAAGGGCTGCAAGAGAGAAACAGAAAGTTACCTACAAGGGATCTCCCTTTAGACTATCAACTGATTTCTCAACAGAAACAAATCAGGCCAGAAGGGAATGGAATGCATTATACAAAGTAATGCAAAGCAAGGGACTGAATCCAAAAATAATTTATCCAGCAAGGCTATCATTTATAATTGAAGGGGAAATCAGGAGCTTTACAGACAAAAGCAGGTTAAGGGAGTTTATTAAGAGTAAGCCAGCAATGCAAGAAATGCTAAAGGGACTGCTGTAAAAAGAAGAAATACAAAGGAAAGAAGGAACACAGGCATAAAGAACAGAGATGGCAACAAGAAAGTACATACAATAATAACCTTAAATGTAAATGGATTAAATGCTCCAATCAAAAGACATACGGTGGCTGAATGGATAAGAAAACATGACCCATATATATGCTATCTACCTGAGACCCACCTCACAAAAAAGGATGCACACAGAATGAAAGTGAAGGGATGAAAAAATATTTTAAAGAAAATAGAAATATAAAAAAGCTGGGGAAACAATACTTATATCTGACAAAATAGACCTCCAAGTGAAGGCCATAACAAGAGACCAGGAAGGCCACTTCATAATGCTAAAGAGATTGATACAACAAGATGATATACATCTAAAAAACATATATGCACCAAATACAGAAGCACCCAAATACATAAGAAACATTTCTAGAAGATATCAAGGGAGAGACTGACAGCAATACAATCATAGTAGGAAACTTTGAAACCCCATTGACTTCAATGGATAAATCTAGAAAAAAAATTAACAAGGAAACAGCAGTCTTAAATGGCTCACTAGATCAGATGGAATTAATAGACATCTTCAGAACTTTCACCCAAAAACTACATTCTTCTCAAGTGCTCATGGGACATTTTCAAATATAGACTACATATTAGGACACAGGCTAGTCTCTACAAATTCAAGAAGATTGAAATCATATCAAGCATCCACTGAGATAATAATGGCACAAAATTAGAAATCAACTAAAATAAAAACCATCAGCAACAATAAAAAACATGGAGGCTAAGTAGTACGTTATTATACAATGAATGTGTTACCAAATAGATCAAAGAAAAAAAAATCCTGGAAAAATGATTATGAAAACAAAACAATACAAAACCTAAGGGACACAGTAAACACAATCATGAGAGGGAAGTTTACAGGCCTAACTAAAAAAAAAAAAGAGAGAGAGATAAAAAAAAAAACAACTGGTAACAAGTTATCTAACCGTACAGATTAAAGACTTAGAGAGCCACAAGAAAAGCGGAGAGTGAGTAGAACATCCTAATAAAAGAGTAATATGGAAATTAACCATCACTCCGCTACACTCACAAGCCACGCCCACTAGCCATGCCCACCAGCCAATCAGGAGCAAATATGCAAATAAACCCAACCAAGATGGCTACGGCCACAGAGAGCAGGAGGGAGGTTTCCCCGGCAATGGAGGAAGCCAAGTTTTCCGCCTGCCCTTGCCTACCTAGGCCTCCACTCAAGGCTACAAAGTTTCAATGATAGAAGATACTTGAACCCAAACAGAAATGGTGGCAGTCATGGAGCTGGAAAGAGCAAGAGGCTAGGGTTGCCCCGGCGATGGAGGAAGCCAAGCTTTCCACACACACTGGCCGGCCCAGGCCTCGCTTAAGGCTACAAAGTTTCAATTATAGAAGATACATAAATCCCAATAGAAATGGCTGCCGCCATGGAGCAAGCAGAAGGCTTGGCTCCGCTCCAGGCTACAAAGTTTCAATTGTAGAAGATAAATAAACCCCATATACCACAGCCTCAGCTTGGGTCACCAGGGGGCATGGCCGGCCTGCAAACCACCACAGGCCCTTTGCCCAGGCCGCCCCATGCCCCAAGGGAACCCCCACCCTGATCCAGGACACCCTTCAGGGCAAACCAGCTGGCCCCCACCCATGCACCAGGCCTCTATCCTATCTAATAAAAGAGTAATATGCAGATTGACCATCACTCCAACACACAAGATGGCTGCCCCCATGTGGTCAAAGATCCTGCCCCCATGTGGACACAAGATGGCCACCACAAGATGGCCAGCAGGGGAGGGCAGTTGGGAGGGACCAGGCCTGCAAGGGAGGGCAGTTGGGGGTGATCAAGCCTGCAGGGGAGGGCAGTTAGGGGTGACCAAGCTGGCAGAGGAGGGAAGTTGGGGGCAACCAGGCCTGCAGGGAAAGGCAGTTGGGAGGGACCCAGGCCTGCAGGGGAGAGCAGTTGGGGGGTACCAGGCCTGCAGAAGAGGGCAGTTGGGGGGGGGACCCAGGCCTGCAGGGGAGAGCAGTTTGGGGTGACCAGGCCTGCAGGGGAGGATAGTTAGGGGTGACCAGGCCTGCAGGGGAGGGCAGTTAGGGGAAAACAGGCTGGCAGGGGAGCAGTTAGGCATCAATCAGGCTGGCAGGAGAGTGGTTAAAGGGTGATCAGGCTGGCAGGCAGAAGCAGTTAGGGGCGATCAGGAAGGCAGGCAGGTGAGCAGTTGGGAGCCAGCAGTCCTGGATTGTGAGAGGTATGTCCGACTGCCCTCAAGGGGTCCCAGATTGGAGAGGGTGCAGGCTGGGCTGAGGAACACACACCCCTGTGCACGAATTTCATGCACCGGGCCTCTAGTAGGAAATAATAAAGATCAGAGCAGAAATAAATGACATAGAGACAAAAAAAAAAAGAAAAAGATAAAAAAAACCAAGATGTGGTTATTTGAAAGGATAAACACCTCGAGCCTGACTCTCCAAGAAATAAAGATAGAGGACCCAAATAAATAAAATCACAAATGAAAGAGGTGAAATAACAATGGACCCAACAGAAAAATAAAATACATTGAACAACTCTATTTCAACAAACTGACAATGAAGACCAAATGGACATATTACTAGAAAAATGCATTCTTCCAAGTCATAATCAGCAAGAATAAATTTTAAAAAAAACCTGAATAGGCTGATAACTACTGATGAAATTGAAGCAGTAATAATAATAATAAAAACTTCCAGCAAACAAAAGTCTTGGTCAGGATGGCTTCATAGGGGAGTTTTCCCAAACAATTCAAAGAAAAACTAACACCTACCCTCCTCAGACTATTCCAAAAAATCAATAGGAAGAAACACTTCATAGATCTTTCTATGAAGCCAGCATTACCATAATCTGATAATCAGATAATGACATTAAAAAAGAAAGAGAATTACAGGCCAATATCCCTGATGAACATACATGCTAAAATTTTCAACAAAATATTAGCAAATTTTATCTAGCAATACATTAACAAGATCATACAAGATGATCAAGTGGGATTTATTCTGGTGATGCAAGACTGATACAATGTTTGGAAATCAATAAATGTGATACATCATATAAACAAATGGAAAGAAAAAAATCACATAATCATATCAAATCTCATGATATCAAAAATTTATACAGGACAAGCATTTGACAAAATCCAACACCTTTTATTGATAAAAACTCTCAGCAAAGTGGAATAAAGGTATCACACCTCAACATAATAAAAGTCTTACATGACAAACTTACTGCCACAATCACACCGAATGTGTGAAAACTAAAATCATTTCCGCTAAGAACAGGAACAAGAGAAGGATGCACACTTTTAACACTTCTTTTCAACATGGTACTGTAAGTGCTAGCAATAGCAATCAGATAAGAAGAAATAAAAGGCATCCAGATTGGAAAAGAAGTAAAATGATCATTTTTCACAGATGAAATGATATTGTACATAGAAAACTCTAAAGACTCAACCAAAAAAAAAAACAAACTATTAGATTTAAAAAATGAATTGGACAATGTAACAGGATAAATAATTAACACCCTGAAATCTATGGCATTTTGATACACCAATAACAAACTCACAGGAAGAGAAACTAAACAACAACAATCCCATTTACCATTGCAAAAAAAATAAATAAATAAGATACCTAGGAATAAAGTTAACCAAGGAGGAAAAAGACCTGTACTCAGAAAACTACAGGAAGCTGAAAAAAAAAAAGATAGAGGAAGATATAAACAAGTGGAAGAATATATTGTGCCCATGGATTGGTAGACTCAACATCATTATAATGTCCATACTACCCAAGTCAATCCATAGATTCAAAAAATTCGCATTAAAATACCAACAGCATACTTACCAGACCGAAAACACACACTCCAAAAATTTATATGGAATATAAAAGGCACCAAATTTCCGCAGCAATCATGTAAAAGAAGAACAAAGTTGGAGGGATCACAATATCAGATATCAAGCTATATTACAAAGCCACTGTACTCAAAACAGCCTGCTACTGGCACAAGACTAAACATATAGACCAATGGAACAGAACAGAGAACTCAGAAATCAACCCAAGCCATTATGCTCAATTAATATTTGACAAAGGAGGCAAGAGCATACAATGAAGTCAAGATAGTTTCTTCAATAAAAGGTGTTGGGAAAACTGGACAGATACATGCAAAAAAATGAAACTAGACCACCAACTTACATCAAACACAAACATAAACACAAAATGAATAGAAGACGTAAATGTAAGATGGGAAACCATAAAAATATTAGAAGAATCTTGAGGCAGAAAAATATCAGACATATATCCTAACAACATCTTTACTGATACAGCTCCTAGGACAATGTAAACTAAAGAGAAAATAAACAAATAGAACTACATCAAAATTAAAATCTTCTGCAAAGCAAAAGAAACCATCAAAAAAATAACAAAGAGCCCATTGCATGGGAGAACATATTTGCTAATGTTACATCTGATAAGGGTTTAATCTCCAAAATTTATAGGGAACTCATACAACTTTATAAAAGGAAGATAAACAATCCAATGAAAACATGGGCAAAGTGGACATACAGAGGGTCAAGAGGCATATGTAAAAATGCTCAAATTCACTAATCATTTGACAGATGCAAAATGACAATGTGTACTACCTTACACCTGTCAGAATGGCTATCATCAACAAATCAACAAACTACAAGTGCTGGTGAGGATGTGGAGAAAAGGGAACCCTCGTACACTGCTGGTGGGAATGCACACTGGTGCAGCCTTAGTGGTAAACAGTATGGAGTTTCCTCAAAAAATTAAAAATGGAACTTCCATTTGATCCAGTTATTCCAATTCTAGGAATATATCCCATGAAACAAGAAACACCAATCAGAAAAAATATATGTACCCCTATGATCATATCAGTGCAATTTACAATAGCTAAGATTGGGAAACCAACTAAGTGCCCATCAGCTGATGAGTGGATTAAAAAACACTGGTACATCTACAAAGTGGAATACTACACTGCTGTAAAAAAAGAATTCTTACCATTTGCAACAGCATGGATGGACCTGGAGAGCATTATGCTAAGTGGAATAAGCTAGTCAGAGAAAAATAAGTATCACATGATCTCACTCATTTGTGGAATACAATGAATTGACATAAACTGATGAACAAAAATAGATCCAGAGACATAGAAGCATTGAACAGACTGTTAAACCTCAGGGTAGGTGGGCCGGTTGGGGATTAAGAGATCAACCAAAGAACTTGTATACATATAAGCAAAACCAATGGACACATACAATAGGTGAGTGAAGGACTGTGCTGGGGGGCGGATAAGTCAAGGGGGGAATATGGGGGACATATGTAATACTTTCTTTTTTTAATTTATTCCATTTTTTTAATCTTTATTGTTGAGATTATTACAGATGCTCCTCTCCCCCCCCCCCCCCCCATAGCTCCCTTCCACCCAGTTCCCACCCCAGGCCTTCGCCACCCTATTGTCCACGTCCATAGGTACTTCATACATGCATATAAGATCTTTGCCCAATCTCTTCCCACACCCCCACACCCCCTTACCCCAAGAATTGTCAGTCTACTCCATTTCCATGCTCCTGATTATATTACATTCCCCAGTTTATTCTGTTCATCAGATTTTTATTCACTTGATTTTTAGATTTACTTGTTGATAGATATGTATTTGTTGTCACTTGGTTGTTCATGATTTTTTATCTTTACCTTTTTCTTCTTCCTCTTCTTAAAGAATACCCTTCAGTATTTCATATAATACTGGTATGGCGGTGATGAAATCCTTTAGCTTTTTCTTGTCTGTGAAGCTCTTTATCTGACCTTCAATTCTAAATGATAGCTTTGCTGGGTAGAGTAATCTTGGTTGTAGGTTCTTGCTATTCATCACTTTGAATATTTCTTGCCACTTTCTTCTGACCTGCATAGTTTCTGTTGAGAAATCAGCAGACGGTCATATGGGTACTCCCTTGTAGGTAACTAACTGTTTTTCTCTTGCTGCTTTTAAGGTTTTCTCTTTGTCTTTTGCCCTTGGCATTTTAATTATGATGTGTCTTGGTGTGGTCCTCTTTGGATTCCTCTTGTTTGGTGTTCTCTGCACTTCCTGGACTTGCAAGTCTATTTCTTTCACCAGGTAGGGGAAATTTTCTGTCATTATTTCTTAAAACAGGTTTTCAATACCTTGCTCTTACTCTCTCTTCTTTTGGCACCCCATAATTCAGATGTTGGTATGCGTGAAGTTGTCCCAGGGGCTCATTACACTATCTTCATATTTTTGGATTCTTTTTTTTTTTTTTTTAAATATATTTTATTGATTTTTTACAGAGAGGAAGGAAGAGGAACAGATAGTCAGAAACATCGATGAGAGAGAAACATCGATCAGCTGCCTCTTGCACACCTCCCACTGGGGATGTGCCCGCAACCAAGTTACATGCCCTTGACCGGAATCGAACCTGGGACCTTTCAGTCCACAGGATGACGCTCTATCCACTGAGCCAAACCGGTTTTGGCTTGGATTCTTTTTTTTAATTTTGCTCTTCTGGTTGGGTGTTTTTTGCTTCCTCGTACTTCAAAATTTTACTTGATTTTTGGAATCCTCTAGTCTACTGTTGAATCTCTGTATATTATTCTTTACTTCAGTCAGTTAATGCTTTATTTCTAACTGGTCCTTTTCCATTTTTTTGGCATTCTCACTAAGATCCTTAAAGGTCTCACTAAGTTCCTCATAGGATTCTAGAATATTCTTGAGTAACCTTATAACTGTGGTTTTGGACTCTATATCCAGTAGTTTACTTTCTTCCATTTCTTTCATTTGTGACGTTTCTTTGTCTCCACATTTTGACTGCTTCCCTGTGTTTGTTTCTATGTATTGGGTAGCTGCTAAGTCTCCTTGAGTTGAGAGAGTGGCCTTGTATAGTAGGTGTCCTATAGGGCCCAATGGCTCAGCCTCCCCAATCATCTGAGGTGGACACTCTTGGTACACCCCTTTGTGGGCTGTGTGCACAGTCTTGTTGTAGTTGAGCCTTGATTGCTCTTGGTATCACTGGGAGGAATGGACCTCCAGGCCCATTGGCTGTGAGGACCAGCTGTGTCTACAATGGAAGAGCTGCTGTGCAGGAGACACCCTTATGGGGCAGGACTTGATTCAATAGGGCTTTGTTGCTCACTGAGTCTGCCCCTGAGTGTGTCACTTATGGATGTGAAGCGTTTTAATCTGGTATGGTCTCACACTGACCACTGGGTACACTGGCTCCTGGATCTCCAAGGAGGTGCAAAGTCAGCCACTGCCTGGAGCCACCCAGCAGGAGCTACAGAGAAATCTGCAGATTCCTCCTCTTTGTATTGGGTTTGGAAGTGCCCAGATGATGCCCAGCTGTGAAGCATGGCAGGCTGCTGCTGGTGCAGGCCTTGGACCTTTTTTTGATAGCTTTGGGGCTCCCTGACCTAGCTGCAGCTTATTTGACAAGTTTTAGGCTGAGAAAGCACAGACAATTCATATGCAAAAGCTGCTGGGCAAAGCTTGGGTGGGGTTGTAAATTGGGTAGGGGGGAGTCTCTGGGAATCTCCAGGGCAGAGCAAACAGCAATGGCTGCCAGTCAGCCCTGCTCCAGGGAGGTCCCAGCACAGGAACAATGACCATTGTGAGCACCTCCATCTGGAAGAAAGCTGCCCCCGTGTTCTTGTTCCCATGCCAGACAGTCCAGTTTCTCACCGTATGTATCTGGATCCCCCAGAGCCTAGCCTGCCACTGGAGCTTAGAGCAAGCAGGAGCTTGCATCTCCCTCTTGATTAAAAAAGTGGCACACCCGGGTGCCAGCATGTTCCACGCCTTTGCCTCTCCTACCAGTCTCAATGCACTTTCTTCTTTACCTCTCTAGTTGTAGTACTTCCACTCATCTAGCTTTCCCACAGTTCTGGATGATAGTTGTTATGGTTTTAGTTGTAATTTTGATGTGGTTGTGGGATGCAGCAAGTACAGATGTTTACCTATGCCGCCATCTTGGTTTTCTCCCATATGTAATACTTTCAACAATAAAGAATAAAAAAAAGTTTATGACCTAAACACATTTTAAATCTAATTTTTTTCCCATAATTAGCAGCTTTTCCATAGTGGAAATAACCATCATAGCCCCCTAACCCCTGACTTCCATTCTTGCATTAATTTCTCCAAATCTACTCACTAAATTAAGAGTAATCTATTGATCTGACTTAATTATGTCTTTCCCCTACTTTACCCAACAATGAATCACTACCACCTCAACTTCAGAAACAGTATGATTTATCTAAAATCATAATTTAAATTTATATAATCTCTTTGGAGATTAATCTGGTACTTCTCTTAAAAGCCATTAAAATATTTGTGACCTCTGGAACAAAATTCAAACCCCAAGAGTTGTTCAACAAATACAGAAAGAATATTTGTATTTTCGAATATGTTCTTAGTACTAGTGCCTCAGTGATGCTCACAAAATGTATAATATTAAAAGAAAGCATATTGATGGAATACTGTATCTCATTAACAATTGTAAATAGGAAGACTGTATCAACATAAAGCTATTGAAGATAAGTAAAATAAAGTTCCAAATTAAAAAAAAAAAACATGACCCATATATATGCTGTCTACAAGATACTAGGCTCAGCACAAGAGATTTGCACAGCCTGAAAATGAAAGAATGGAAAAATATATATTCCATGGAAATAAAAATGAAAAAAAAAATGGGATAGCAATACTTACATGTGACAAAATAGACTTCAAAGCAAAGGCCATTAAATGGACAAGGAATGCCATTATATGATACTAAAGGGAACAATCCAACAAGAGGACACACTCTAGTAAACATATATTCACAAAGTATAAATTCTTGGTGTTTTATAAGTGAGATATCAATAGCAATGTAGTCATAGCAGGGGACTTTAACACCCCACTCTAATCACTGAATAGATCTTCCAGATAACAAAGAGAAAATAAAACAGTGACTTTAAAGGACACGCTGGATCAGATGACTTTAAGTGATATTTACAGAACATTTCGTTCCAACTGGCAAATATATATTCTTTTCAAGTGCACATGGAACATTCTGAAAGATAGACCACACGTTAGGACACAAAAGAAGTCTGAACAAATTCAATACTATCATATCAAGCATCTTAAAGTATCACAATGGCATAAAACTAAAATTCACTTACAATAAAAACTCTTAAATACATGGAAGCTAAATAACATGTTATTAAAGAATGAATGTGTTACCAATGAGATCTAGGAAAAAATAAAAATAAAAATATTTGCAAATAAATGAAAATGAGCTCACAACAACCCAAAAATCTATGGGACACAGTAAAATTGGTCCTGAGGGGGAAATTCATTGCACTATAGGCTTATCTCAAGAAGCAAGAAAAATCTCAAATAAATAATCTAACCCTGCACCCAAAAGAACTAGGAAAAGAAAAGAAACAAATCCCAGAGTAAATAGAAGAAAGGAAATAATAAAGATCAGAGGGTAAATAAATATTATGGAGACTAAAATAATTTCAAAAGATGAATGAAACCAAGAGCAGGTTCTTAGGAAAAATAAAGAACATTGATGAAACTTTATGCAGACTCATAAAGAAACAGAGATAAAGGACCCAAATAAATAAAATCAGAAATGAAAGAGAAGAAGTAACAACTGAAATTCCAGAAATACAAAGGAATATAAGAAACTACTATGAACAACTATATCCCAACAAACTGGGCAACCTAGGGGGACTGGAAAAATTCTTAGAAACATACTATCTTCCAAAACTGAATCAAGAATAATCAGAAAGCCTGGATAGACCAATAACAAATAATGAAATTGAAGTAATAACTTAAAACTTACAGCAAACATAAGGGGGAGAGATCAACCAAAGGACTTATATGCATGCATATAAGCCTAATCAATGGACACAGACAACAGGGGGTGGGGTCATGAATGGGAGGTGGGGGGTAATGGGGGAATAAGGACACATATGTAATACCTTAATCAATAAAGAATTTTTTTAAAAAAAAAGTCCTGGACTGGATGGCTTCACTGGGGAATTTTAACAAACCGTCAAAGAACTCACACCTATCTTACAGCTCAATTTATTCCAAAAAATTCAGAAGGCGGAAAGATTTCCAGAACTTTTTACGGGCCAGCAGTATCCTAATTCCAAATCCAGGTAAAACCACTACAAATAAAAAAATTATAAGCAATATCTATGAAGAACAAAATATTAGCAAATTGAATTCATCAATGCATTAAAATATTACATACCATGACCAAGTGGAATTTATTCTGGGTATCCAAAATTGCTACAGCATTCACACAGCAATAAATGTGATACATCACATGAAAATGAAAGCTAAAACTCACATAATCATATCAATAAATGCAAACAAACAATTTGATAAAATCTAGCACCCATTTTTATAAAAATTCTTAACAAAGTATTAATAGGATCATACCTCAACATAATGTAGGCCATATATGACAAACCTGCAGCCAACATAATAATCAATGGCAAAATACTAAAAGTGTTTCTCTTAAGGTCATGAACAAGTCAGGGATGCCCACTTTCACCACTCTTATTCAACATAGTTCTGGAAGTCCTAGACACAGCAATCAGACAAGAAGAAAAAAATAAAAGGTGTACAAATTTGAAAGGAGGAAGTAAAATTGTCAGTATTTGCAGATGATATGATATTCTATATAGAAAACTCTAAAGACTTCACAAAAAAACTACTAGATCTCATCAATGAATTGAACAAAGTAGCAGGATATAAAATGAATACACAGAAAATAGTTGCATTTTTATACACCAATAATCAACAATTAGAAAAAAAACTAAGGAAACAACCCCATTTACTGTTGCAACAGAAACAAGGAAAGCACCTTTGAATAAACTTCACTAAGGAGGTAAAAGATCAGTACTAGGAAAAATATAGAACATTGAAAAAAATAGAGGAAGATACAAAAAAGTGGAAGCAAATACATGGTTCATGGAAAGGAAGAATCAACATCATTAAAAAGTCTATATATCCAAAGAAACTCAAAACACTGATTAGAAAGAATTTATGCACCCCTATTTTCATAGCAGTGCAATTTACAATAACTAAGATTTGGAAACAGCTTAAATGCCTATAAGAACTCCTACCATATGCAACAGCATGGGTGGACCTGGAGAGCATTATGCTAAGCAAAATAAGCCAGTCAGAGAAAGATAAGTATCACATGATCTCACCCATATCTAGAATCTAATGTGCAAAATTAACTGATTATCAAAAATATACCCAGAGTCATAGAAGCATGGAACAGACTGTCAAACTGCAGACAGAAGGCAAGGGAGGGTGGATGGGAAGAGATCAACCAATGAACTTTTATGCAAACATGCATAACCCATTGACACAGACAATGGAGTGATGAGGGACTGGGTTTAGGGGTGAGGGTGGGCTGGAAGAGGTCAATGGGGGGAAAAGGGGACTTACATAATACTTTCAACAATAAAGATTTAAAAATAAAATGTCCATACTACCTAAAGCAATCTATGGATTCAACTCAATCTCTATTAAAATATCAATGGCATATTTCACAGCTGTAAGAGAAACATTCCAAAAATTTATATGTAACCAAAAAGATCCTGAATAGCCTCAGAAATCTTGAGAAACAAGAAAACAGTCAGCCCCTCCCAGCCGACTCAAGATAGCTTGTACAGTCACATCAAGACTACACCCTGAGCAGTACAAAGGAAACCGACTCTGAATAGCCCTAAAGAGCCCTCAGGGACTGGGTTGAAAAGGGGCATTCAGTCCCTGAAAGCAATACACCTAAAGCCCTGTCAGAAACAGTCACTTGAGAGATTAAGATTGACAGCAGGCAGACAGGAAAAGCAGGCAGATTGGTCTCACCTGTGTTCAGACAAGTCTGTGGAGACAGACACAAAGGATCATTGGATCACTTGGATCTTCAACACAGTTCTGACTATCTAACAGGAAACTGAGAAGTGGCAGACAGAACAGAAAAGGGGATCTTAAACCAGCCCCCATGGGGCATTAAAACTTGGCTGAAGCAAATGACCTTTCACTTTTTTATCTTTTTATCTTTTATTAAAAACGTTTTTTTCTTTTTTATTCTTTCTTTGTATTTTTCCTCATTCTATTTTCATTTTTAATTGTTATTTTAATTTAATTTTTCCACCCTTTTCTTCCCCACTTCTCCCTCTTTCATCCTGTTTTCCCCTTGCATGCCCCCACTTTAGTTTGTCTCTTTCCTTTGTGGATGTGTTAGAGAGTGAGAATTTTTGAGCATGCTTACTACTTCCATTCCAGAGAGGCCGTGGACTATGCCCCAGATAGAGTTGTCAGTGCTGACACCAGGCCAGGCCTTGAGATATGGTCTCATGACCCCTTCCCAGCATGTAGACCTTGCAAGATAGAACACTGTCAGCTTTCTGAAGAACAGGATGATCCTGTGAATAACATGGTTGTCAATGGCATGACTCTGACGTTGCTTGGGAAAAACTGTTTTATCTTGGCTTGCTTGCTCTGCAAAAACAGGATGTGGTTAATGTGCTTAAAAGTGGTCCTGCACAAAGGGTCGGGGCTGCTCTCTGGACTCCCTGTGTGGAGAAAGGCAGAGCAGTCGCCAGCTGGCCAGCTAATAAAGGCTCCCTAAATTTTAATTTGGTCTGGACTCCAGTGGTTGTTCACTCGCGCTCGCTCCACAACAGATGAAAGGGGACATATGCTGACCTGACAAGCTCAGTGGAGGCTTGCATGGCAGTCTTGCAAACTCAGAGACCTAAAGGAACCACAAAGGATGGTCTGAAATTAAACTTTAACTAAAAGCAGTTATGGTAGGCAGTTATCTTCACTGACAAGGTCAACTTTTATCTTAACTGAGCCTATCTGTCTTTTTGCATCTATGATAACATACCCTTGAAATGTCTGGGTAACTTGTAACTTCTCTTTTTCTGGAGCCTCTGGGGCACAACCAAATGTGGCGGGTGCCATGACAGATACCACAAATTCCTTCATTATCATGTTATTCGTTCCTGCACCCCCCTAAGTATGTGTCCATCATTTTACTTTTTATCCAATCCCAGGAGTTCGCCCCTGCCCCGCTTTGCTTTATCCCACCTCCTTAATCTATCACCAATGAATTCCGTGTAACCCACCTATGTGCCTCCTTTGATTGCAATGTATAAATACAAATGTAACCTGCCATTCTCCAGAGCATTATCTCAATTTGTTGAGGTTCTGCTTCCCAGCATATGTCAACAGTTTGGCTCAAATACACTCACAAAAATTTTTAACAGGTTTCAATGTGTTTTTTTTTTTGTTTTTTTTTACTTTAAAACCTTTATTTTTACACCTTGTTAAAAATTTATTTTCCTTATCTGCTTTATTGACATGTTATTATTATTGTAGTCTCTGTTGGCTTACTCATATATATAATTTCCTCTCCCCTGTTTCAAGTCCATGCACCATTCTCCTTTCTCCTTCTTTGCTAGTCAATTTTATGCTTCTTTTTCCTCTCCTTTCTTGCTCTCTTCTTCTCTTAATTGTTTAATTAGTTTCACTCACTAAACTCAAGCCTACCTGCTCTCTCTTCTATTCTCCTTTTTCAAATATGGATGAATAAATGAATAGATAAATTTATATATATATATATATATATATATATATATATATATATATATATATTCTATCTTTTTTTGTTATTTTTATTAATTTTTTAATCCTATTTCTTTTTTCTTTTTCTTTTCTTGTTATCCACTCATTCTGTTTCTATCTCCTCTACACTGAACCATTTCCTTCCCATATTCATTAAATTCCATAACTTTTCATTCTATATATAAGCTCTGCCTCTACAGATTCTGTCCCCCTATTTTTCTGGGTGTTTTTTGTTTGCATTATTTGGTTTATCTGTTTGTCTTGTGGTGTTTTCTCCCCATATTTTTCATATCATTTCTTCTTTTATTTTCCCTCTTACCTTTTTTTTTCTTTCCTCAATATCATCTTTGCTGTCTTTTTTCTCCCCTAATTCTGTTTTCTTTGATGGTCACTTTTATTGGGGTTATTGGTGTCATGAATACACCAATGTGCCCAGTGGTGGCTCACAGAGGGTGTGTTCTCTTTGTGTTGTGTCTACCAAGTTGCATTTTGTGCTGTTTGGTAAATGAGGTAGAGACTGAGCAACAAAACCAGACATCTTGGTAGACACTACATCCACAAATGGGACAACAACACTCAAGAGAACCGAAATATCCCAAGTAAGGGGATTCCCTAGGATACCCAACACAGAAGATCAGAGAGATTGCACCACTGGATTCCACAAAATCAACTATATCAGACAAATTTTAAAAATCTGGGTGGCATAGCAATTTTATCTAATACATAGAAACAATCACAAAGGAATAGCAAAAATGGGGAGACAAAAACAACCCCCATACAGAAGAAAAGGAGGAATCACCAGAAAAGGACATAAATGAAATGGAGGTAAGCAATTTGTCAAGAAACAATTCAGAGCAATGGTTATATATAAGGATACTAAAAAGGATGGGACACAAATTCAATAACGTGTAAGAATCAATAGGAAATAAAGAAGAATCAAGAGAAAATGAAGAATCACATAGCTCAAATAGAGAATACAATGCAAAGTTTCAAATAAAGACTAGAAGCTGAGGACTGCATCAGTGAGTTAGAAGACAAGGTAGAAAAAATGCCTAAGTAGAACAGGAACTGTAAAAAACAAAAAACAAAACTTAAAAAGCAGTAAGAGAGTGTAAGGGAGCATTGGGACAACACAAAACATCTGTATAATAGTGGTGCCAGAAGGAAAGGAAGCTGAGAAAGGAATAGAAAACCTGCTTGAAAAAATAATGAAATAAAACTTCCCTGAGGGAGAGGGAAGATGGTGGCTAGCAGGACGGTGGTGAGAGAGAGGGTGTGAATGAGTGAGGGGGTGAAAGTGTATGGATGTGTTTTTTTTTGTTTGTTTGTTTTTCTAGCATTTACACTATTTTATTTTAATTTTTTTTATTATTATTTTTTAAAATTGTTTGAAGTATTACAAATAGTAGTACATATGTCTCCTTTTTTTCCCCCATTGACCTTCCCCCAGCCTCCCCTTCCCCCCAGTACATGCCTTTACCTGCCCCCCCACAGTGTTTTTTATCCATTGGTTATCACTTTACAGGGTAAATTAAGACTGTTGGTAGAGTATTAAATTTGACAGTAAAATAATAATCAAGATTTCAGATTAATTTAAATAGGCTAATTGAAATAAGTGAATATTCAAGAAAATTTAATTGTACTGGACAAAAAGCTGTTCCTAATGTGGTAACTAAAATTTCTATTGGTAGTTCATCTCATGGTAAAATTCCTAAACATGCAATGAAACTAATGCAGTCATATTTTTGTGAAAAAAAATTAAAATTTAAAGTTATCAAGACTGCATTATAAAAGTTACAAAAGCCTCCATTAATTATAAAAATTATGGATGTGTTTGGTGTGTGTGTGAGTGAGTGAGTGAGGGACAGTTAAATCTGGCAGGATTAAAAGGGGCTGGCAGATGAGGCTCTCCTGGACAGGGAGCACCTATGACCACTGCAGGCACTCCCCGGATGTGGGGCTTGGGCACTGAGCCCATGCTATCTTGAAGGGGAGAGCTGCCTCTTCTAAGAACTCATCAGCACCATCACCCAGACTGGCCTTGGACACTGCCCAAGACCCTGCAGCCTGTCCAGCCAAAATCCTGATGCCCCACCCACAGATATGCAGACCCTAGGACTTCCCCCTCCAAAGGTGCATGGCTTCCGCAGCAGTAAGTGCGACTTTCCCCTCCCAGCAGCTGCCCTTCAGACACTTAATCTACACCTTTGCAGCGTACTGGCCTCCTAAACCCACCGCCCCAAAGACAACTCTTGGGTGCTGCTGTGAGCGCCTGCTGGGTGCACTCTTATCCAAACAAGGGAGCACAGCCCTGGCAGTAGAAATTTGGAATTCACCCCTCCAGGCTGCCTGCCCACAGACACCTTGGTCACTCAACTTCATCCTAAGGGCTCCTGAGTGCACCGCACTGGCAAATGACCCCCGAGTGCCTCTGTGAACCACCACTGGGCACATGCAAATCCAACCAAGGGCACAAGGCCCCAACAGCAAAAACGGAGTCTTCCCACTCCACAGCTGCTGACCGCTGGACACCACAGTTGTGCTATTCCAGCACCAGTCCTCCTGAGACCACCGCACCAAATGTGGCTCTTGGGTGCCTCTGTGAGCCCCCACTGGGTGCGCTTGTATCCAAACAAGGGTGCATGGCCCCGGCAGTAGAAATTCTCACTTCCCCCTTGCAGGCTGCCTACCCATAGACACCATGGTGGTGTGGTTTCAGCACACAGGCCCTCTGAGGCCACCGCCCCAGCAGGCAACTCCCAGGTGCCTCTGTAAGCTGCCAGTAGGTGCACTCATACCCAACCAAAGGTGCAACTACCTGGCAGCAGAATCTTGGACTTCCCACTCCTCAGCTGCCAATCTCTGGTTACTGTAGGTGCACCAATCCTTTGCACAAGCCCCCTGAGCCCACTGCCCCAACAGGTGAGTCCTGGGTGCTTCTCTGAGCCACTGCAAGGTACAACCCCAGTTGTTGGCATCCAGTCCCCATGGTAGCGTCACTCTAGCACATGGGCCCCCTGAGCCTACTGCGCCAGCAAACAGCTCCTGGGAGCCTCCATAAGCAGCCACTGGGCAAGCATATCCAAAAAAGTGAACACATCGTCCAAAGCAGAAACTGGGACTTCTCCCTCCATGGGGCCAGTGGCACACCACTATCATTCTGATCCAGTATGTGGGCCTCCTTTCAGATGTATCCTGGGTCCATCTGTGAGCTGCCCCTGGGTGTGTGCCTCTCCATCCAAGGGAGCACAGCTCCCTCAGCAGTATCCACGACATACCCCTCCTGGCTACATACCTCTGCACAGCTTGGTGAGTTACTGAGGATGTCCCTCCCTGGATAAGTTCACATTGTTTTAGCCACAGTCTCCAAGATTCCCACATCCCCAGCTGTTGGATCCTGAATGCCCTTGTGAATGAGAGAGGGAACTCACATTGGCCAGAATCCCACTGCCTCAACCACAAACTACAAGACATCTGCATCCCACTGTCATGGGCTCTAGGATGCTCATAGTGAGATGATATTCTAGCAAGTGTTAAACCACACTGGTCAGCTTAACAAAAAGAAGATAAACAACCCAATCAAAAAATGGGCAAGTGATCTAAATAGACACTTTTCGAAAGAAGACAGAAGGAAGGCCAAGAGACATATGAAAACCTGCTCAAAGTTACTAATCATCAGAGAGATGCAAATCAAAACAACAATGCGGTACCATCTCACACCTGTCAGAATGGTTATTATCAACAAATCAACAAATGACAAGTGCTGGCGAGGATGTGGAGAAAAAGGAACCTTCGTGCACTGCTGGTGAGAATGCAGACTGGTGCAGCCACTGTGGAGAACAGTATGGAGTTTCCTCAAAAAACTAAAAATGGAACTCCCATTTGACCCAGTGATCCCGCTTCTAGGAATATATCCCAGGAAACTAGAAACATGAATCAGAAAGGATATATGCGCCCCTATGTTCATAGCAGAACAATTCACCATAGCTAAGATTTGGAAACAGACTAAATGCCCATCAGCAGATGAGTGGATTAAAAAATTGTGGTATATTCCATATGAGAGGGAGACAAAATGGTGGCAGAATAGACGGACGTGTCCTGAGCTTTGTCCCAGAGCAAATAGAGGGAGCAGCTGAAACAAGTGGAATCCATTCTGAATTGGCGAAGGAGGCGCAGCTGGTGAGACAGTTTGCAGCCGGGAAGGGAAGAGATCCCCCCCGCCCCCCGATAAAGGTAAAATCAAAGATCTAGGCAGTAGAATCTGCTGGACCTCTGTGCCCAGAAGGTCAGGGAGAAACTACACAGCGCCAAGCTGTGTCACTGAGGACAGGAAAGTGTCTGACTGGGAAAAAAAAAAGGGGGGGGGGTTCTAAGGGACTGCGGAAGGTACGGGATTTAGACCTTGAGTCTGGATTTGGGATCTGAGCTCAAAGGCAGCCCTGAAGAGCTGCCGGACCGCGCAGTGCCAGCAAGAGAGGAACTTGCAGAGACACGGTCCCTCTTCGCGCTGGGGCCTGCACCTTACTCCACTGAACCTAGTTTGTAGGACCTTTAGGATACAGACACTTACCGGTGGCTGAGGTACAGAAGGGGTGGGGTTGTGGAATCTGGGGAGAGTAGGTAGCGGACGGTCCAGGAGAGGTGGAAGCAAGTCTGGTGCTGAGTCATATCTAAGCCACAGTCGCCATTTTCTCCTGAGAGATAGCCCCTCCTTCCAGTCTCCAGGCAACCAATATAGCCACACCCAGATCCCACACTTAATAACACCATGGAATCTGAATACTCCCTGAGGCCATAGGATCTGCCCTAAAGAGAAATCTTTAGAAGTTAGGCACCTCAATTACACAGCTACACTGCCAGGGCCCTTCAGAGTGCTTCAGTGTGCCTCGCTGGCAAACTTACCACGGGTACTCCTGTGAGCCACCACTGGGAGTAAGCGCCTATCCACCACAGGTACAGCAGTGAAAGTTGAGTCTGCCCACCCCATAACTACAGAACTCTGGGCATCACAGTCACACCTTTCCAGAGTGCAGGCCCCCTGAGACACATCACCCTGACAGACAGTTCCTTGGTGCCACTGTGAGTCCCCACTGGGCATGCATGATTTCTATTAAGGGTGCAAGAGAGCAAAAATTGGGATGCTCCCCTCCACAGCTGCTGACTTCTAGACACCGCAGATGTGCCTCTCAAGCTCGCAGGCCTACATCAAGAGAACCCAAATAGCTCAAGTAGGGAGCTACACTAGATTACCAAGCCCATGAGAACTAAGAGATTACACCAGTAGCACCATTACCAAAAGAACCTGGGTAGCAAAGCAATTGGATCTACAATTAAAACATTACAGGAAAACATGGGGAGACAAAAAACAACTCCCAAAGGAAATAGAAAGAGGAATCACCAAAAAGGGAGTTAAATGACATTGAGGCTAGCAGCTTAACATAGAAAGAATTCAGAGTAATGGTTATAAGGATGTTTAAACGGATCAATGACAAATACACAGTCCTAGAGAGGAAAAATGGCAGCAGAATAGACAGACGTGTTCTGAGCCTGGTCCCGGAGTAGAAAGATAGAACAGCTGAGGGTCACACGAGGAGTGTTTGTTGGCAAGTTAAGGGACAGCTAAACTCTAGAAGAATGTGGGGGACTGCTAGATGGGGTTCCCCTAACCTGAAAGCCGCCACTGCGGCTGAGTCCCCTCCCGGAGCTGCGGGCTTGGACGCAGAATATGCACCATCTTTAACGGGAAAGTGGAGCTTATCGAAAGCCTGAGAATCAACAACTGCGGCACCCACGGAACAGCTACGAGCCCCAGAACACCGGTCCCCAATTGGCGCAAACACACGGATTCAGAGGAGCTCTACACTCCACCACAAACAGGTCAGATTTCGCCTGGAATAAGGAGAGAGAGAACTACATAACCAGACATCCAGATAAGAGATATGATGGGGAGACAAAGAAACAGCCCACATATGAAAGAAAAGCAGGAATCACCAGAAAAGGAAGTAAACGAAATGGAGGCAAGCAACCTTCCAGAGAAAGAATTCAGAGAAATGGTCATAAGGTGGCTGAAAAGAATGGAAGACAAATTTGACAATATGAGCAAGAACCAAGAGGATATGAAGAAGAACCAAGAAGAAATGAAAAATGACATTGCTGCTGTAAAGAACTCAATAGAAAGCATCAAGAGTAGACTAGAAGAAGCAGAGGACCGCATCAGTGAGCTAGACGACAAGATGGGAAAAAATACCCAAGTAGAACAACTCCTATTAAAAGAAATTAAAAGGCAGGAGGAGAGCCTAAGGGAACTTTGGGACAACACGAAACAAGACAACATCCGCATAATAGGGGTTCCAGAAGGAAAGGAAGCTGAGCAAGGAATAGAAAACCTCTTTGAAGAAATAATGACAGAAAACTTCCCTGATATTGGGAAGAAAAAACCCACACAAATTGAAGAAGCTCACAGAGTCCCAAGCAAAATGAACCCCAAAACACCGACGCCAAGGCACATCATAATTAAATTGGCAAACACCAACGACAAAGTAAGAATCTTAAAAGCGGCAAGAGAGACACAGAAAGTTACATACAAAGGAACCCCCATCAGACTAGCAACTGATTTCTCAACAGAAACTCATCAGGCCAGAAGGGAATGGAATGAAATATACAAAGTCATGCAATGAAAGGGTCTGAATCCAAGAATACTGTACCCAGCAAGGCTATCAATCAAAATTGAAGGTGAAATCAGGATCTTCACAGACAAAAAAAGGACTAAGGGAGTTTATTACCACCAAACCAGCAATGCAAGAAATACTAAAGGGTCTGCTATAAAAAAAAAAAAAAAAGAGAAAGAAAAAGAAATAGGAAGCGAAGAAGGAACACAGGGGTAAAGAATAAAAAAGGCGACAAATATGTACCTATCAATAATAACTTTAAATGTAAATGAATTAAATGCCCCAAACAAAAGACATAGGGTAACGATTTGGATAAGAAAACAAGACCCATATATCTGCAGTCTATAAGAAACCCACCTCAAAAAAAAAAAAAAAGAAACACACAGACTGAGGGTGAAGGGATGGAAAAAGGTTTTCCAGGCAAATGGAACTGAAAAAAAAGCTGGGGAAGCAATACTTATATCTGACAAATTAGATCTCAAAGTGAAGGACATAACAAGAGATAAGGAAGGCCACTTCATAATACTAAAGGGAGCAATCCAACAAGAAGAAATAACTCTGGTATACATATATGCACCCAATACAGTAGCACCCAAATACATAAAAAAACTCCTGGAGGATATCAAGGGAGAGATTGACAGCAATACAATCATAGTAGGAGACTTTAATACCCCACTATCACCATTGGACAAATCCCCTAAACAAAACATCAGCAAAGAAACATCAATCCTAAATGACTCACTAGACCAGATGGAATTAATTGACATCTTCAGAACATTTCACCCCAAAGCCACAGAATATACATTCTTCTCAAGTGCACATGGGTCATTTTCAAAGATAGACCATATGTTGGGACATAGGCAAAGTCTCTTCAAATTCAAGAAGATAGAAATCATATCAAGCATCTTCTCAGACCAGAATGGCATAAAACTGGAAATCAACTACAATAAAAACAACCCAAAGAAATCAAACACATGGAGACTAAACAGCATGCTATTAAACAATGATTGGGTTACCAGAGAGATCAAGGAAGAAATAAAATCATCATGGCAACAAATGACAATGAAAACACTGCAATCTAAAACCTATGGGACACAGCGAAAGCAGTATTGAGAGGGAAGTTCATAGCTCTACAACCCTACTGCAAAAAAAACAAGAAACAACGGTAATAAATTACCTAACCCAACAATTCAAAGAGTTAGAAAAAGAGCAACAAGAAAAGCCCAGTGTAAGCATAAGGAAGGAAATAATGAAGATCATGGCAGAGATAAACGACCTAGAGACCAAAGAAACAATACAAAAGATCAACAAAACCAAGAGCTGGTTCTTTGAAAGGATAAATAAGATTGATGAACCACTAGCCAAGCTCACCAAGAAGCAAAGAGAGAGGACCCAAATAAACAAAATCAGAAATGAAAGATGAGAAATAACAACAGACCCACAGAAATACAAAGGATTGTTAAAAAATACTACGGACAACTCTATTCCAACAAACTGGAGAACCTGGAGGAAATGGACATATTCCTAGAAAAATATAACCTTCCAAATCTCAATCAGGAAGAATCTAAACACCTCAATATGCCAGTAACTATGGAAGAAATTGAAGCAGACATCAAAAAGCTTCTGGCAAACAAAAGCCCGGGGCCAGATGGCTTCACAGGAGAGTTTTACCAAAGACTCAAGGAAGAACTAAAACCTATCCTTATCAGACTATTCCAAAAAAATTCAAGAGGAAGGAACACTTCTAAGCTCCTTTTATGAAGCCAGCATCACCCTAATACCAAAAGGAGATAAAGACAACACAATGAAAAAGAATTACAGGCCAAGATCCCTAATGAATGTAGATGCCAAAATCCTCAACAAAATTCTAGCAAATCGGATCCAGCAGTACATCAGAAAGATCAAACACCATGAACAAGTAGGGTTTATCCAAGGAATGCAGGGATGGTGCAATATCCACAAATCAATAAATGTGATACATCACATAAACAAATTGAGAGATAAAAATCACATAATCATATCAATTGATGCAGAAAAAGCATTTGGCAAAAGCCAACACCCTTTCTTGATAAAAACTCTCAACAAGGTGGGAATAGAAGGATCATACCTCCACATAATAAAAGCTATATATGATAAACCCACAACTAACATCATACTCAATGGGCAAAAACTAAAACCATTTCCCCTAAGAACAGGAACAGGACAAGGATGCCCACTCTCACCACTCCTGTTTGACATAGTACTGGAAGTATTAGCCATTGCAATTAGACAAGAAGAAGAAATAAAAGGCATCTAAATTGGAAAAGAAGAAATAAAGCTCTCCTTATTTGCAGATGACATGATATTGTACATAAAAAACCCGAAAGACTCCATCAAAAAACTAACAGACTTAATAAATGAATTTGGTAATGTAGCAGGATACAAAATTAATGCCAAGAAATCTTTGGCATTTCTATAGACCCATAGTGAACTTACAGAAAGAGAGACTAAACAAGCAATCCCATTTACCATCACACCAAAAAAATTAAGATACTAAGGAATAAACCTAACCAAGGAGGTAAAAGACCTATACGTGGAAAACTACAGGACACTGAAAAAAGAGATAGAGGAAGATGTAAACAGATGGAAGAACATACCATGTTCATGGATTGTTAGAAACAACATCATTAAAATGTCCATACTACCCAAAGCAATCTATAGATTCAATGCACTCCCCATTAAAATACCAATGACATATTTCACAGACCTAGAAAGAACTCTCCAAAAATTCATCTGGAATAAAAAAAGACCCCAAATAGCCACAGCAATCCTGAGAATGAAGAATAAAGTAAGAGGGATCTCAATACCAGATTTCAAGCTTTATTACAAAGCCACTGTCCTCAAAACAGCCTGGTACTGGCAGAAGAACAGACATATAGATCAATGGAATAGAATAGAGAATCCAGATATCGACCCAAACCAATATGCGCAATTAATATTTGACAAATGAGGCATGAACATACAATGGAGTCAAGACAGTCTCTTCAATAAATGGTATTGGGAAAATTGGACAGATACATGCAAAAAAATGAAACTAGATCACCAACTTACACCATACACAAAAATAAACTCAAAATGGATACAGTACTTAAACATAAGACGGGAAACCATAAAAATACGAGAGGAATCCACAGGCAGCAAAATCTCAGTCATATGCCGAAGCAATTTCTTCACTGATACTGCCCCTAGGGCAACAGAAGCCAAGGAGAAAATAAACAAATGGGACTACATCAAAATAAAAAGCTTTGTCACAGCAAAAGAGACCATCAACAAAACAACAAGAAATCCCACTGTATGGGAGAACATATTTGCAAATGGTATCACTGATAAAGGTTTAATCTCCAACATCTACAGGCAGCTTATACAACTTAACAAAAGGAAGATAAATGATCCAATAAAAAAATGGGCAACCAGCCTAAATAGAATCTCTTCGAAAGAAGACAGAAGGAAGGCCAAGAGACACAAGAAAACATGCTCAAAGTCACTAATTATGCAAGAGATGCAAATCAAAACGACAATGCGATACCATCTCACACCTGTCAGAATGGCTATCATCAACAAATCAACAAAGAACAAGTGTTGGCTAGGATATGGAGAAAAAGGATTCCTCATGCACTGCTGGTGGGAATGCAGACTGGTGCAGCCACTGTGGAGAACAGTATGGAGTTTCCTCAAAAAACTGAAAATGGAACTCCCATTTGACCCAGTAATCCCACTCCTAGGAATATATCCTAAGAAACTAGAAACAACAATCAGAAAAGATATATGCACCCCTATGTTCATAGCAGCACAATTTTCAATAGCTAAGATTTGGAAACAGCCTAGGTGCCCGTCAGCAGATGACTGGATCAGAAAACTATGGTACATCTACACAATGGAATACTATGCTGCCATAAAAAAGAAGGAATTATTAACGTTTGTAGGTACCTGGATGGAATTAGAGAACATTATGCTGAGTGAAATAAGCGAGTCAATGAAAGAAAAATACCACATGATCTCACTCATTTGGGGATCATGAAAAACAGTATATCTGATGAACAAAAAGATAGATACAGAGGCAATAAATCATCAAACAGACTGTCAAATTACAGCGGTAAGGTTAGGGAGAGATGGCTGAAATAAGAGATCAACTTAAAGACTTGAATGCATGCATATAAGAGTAACCAACGGATGCAAAACATTGGGGGGTGAGGGCATGTATGGGAGTGGGATGGGGGGGCAATGGTAAGATATGTACACATATAATACCTTAATAAAAAAATTTAAAAATAATACACAGACCTCAATGAGAACTATAAGGAGCTGAATGAGAATGTAACCAACATGAAAGAAACCAAGAGTACATGAAGAATGACATAGCTGCAATGAAGAACACATTGGTGGCTTAAACAGTAGACTGGAAGAGGCTAAGGACCACAACAGCGAATTAGAAAACAAGGTACAAAAAAACACACAGAGACAGCAGCAACTGGAAAGAAGACTTAAAAAGCAAGAGGAGAGCCTAAGGGAGCTTTGGGACAACACAAAACGAAACAATATTAGAATAATAGCGATACCAGAACGAGAGGAAGAGAAGCAAGGAATAGAAAACCTGTTTGAAGAAGTAATGACAGAAAACTTCCCTGATATTGGCAAGAAAAAACTATGTAAGTCCAAGAAGTACATAGAGACCCAAACAAGTTGAACCCCAAAAGAACACCAAGACACATCATAATTAAATTGGCAAACACTAATGACAAAGAAGAATCTTAAAGGCTGCCAGAGACAGAAAGTTACCTACAAGGGATCTCCTATTAGAATATCAACTGATTTCTCAACAGAAACTCACCAGGCCAGAAGGGAATGGAATGAAATATGCAAAGTGATGCAAAGCAAGAGTCTGAATCCAAGAATATATACCCAGCAAGGCTATCATTCAAAATTGAAGGTGTAATCAGGAACTTCACAGACAAATAAGGGCTAAGAGAGTTTATCACTACCAAGACAGTAATGCAAGAGATACTAAAGGGACTGCTGTAAAAAGAAGAGAAAGTCAAAAAGAAACACAAACACTAAGGAAAAATATGACAACAAACATGTACTTGTCAATAATAACTTTAAACATAAATGGATTAAATGCACCCATCAAAAGGAATAGGGTAGCTGAATGGATAAGAAACCATGACCCATATATTTGCTTTCTACAGGAGACCCAGCTCAGAGCAAAGGATTCACACAGACCAAGAGTGAAGGAATGGAATAATATTTTTCAGGCAAATGGAAATGAGAAAAAAGCTGGGGTTGCGATACTTATCTCTGATAAAATAGACCTCAATGTAAAGGCCATAACAAGAGATAAGGAAGGTGACTACATAATACTAAAGGGAGCAATTCAAAAAGAAGATATAACTCTGGTAAATATATATACACCCAATGCAGGAACACCCAAATTCATAAAAAAAAACCAAAAAACTCCTGGAAGATATCAAGGGAGAGATCGACAACAATACAATCATAGTAGGAGACTTTAATACACCACTGACAGCACTGGATAAATCCTCTAGACAAAAAAAATCAGCAAAGAAACAGCAATTCTAAATGATGCACTAGATCAAATGGACCTAATTGACATCTTCAGAGCATTTCACCCCAAAGCCACAGAATATATATTCTTCTCAAGTGCACATGGGACATTTTCAAAAATAGACCACAGACTGGGTCACAAGCAAAGTCTCCCCAAATTCAAAAAGACTAAAATCATATCAAGAATTTTCTCAAAACACAATGGCATAATATTAGAAATAAACAACAATAAAAACATTCCAAAAAATTCAAACACTTGGAAGCTGAATAGCATGCTATTAAACAATGATTGGGTGATCAACGAGATCAAAGAAGAAATTAAAAACATCCTGGAGATTAATGAAAATAAAAACACAATGCAATTGCTATGGGACACAATGAAAGCAGTCCTGAGAGGGAAGTTTATAGCTCTACAGGCCTACCTCAAACAACAAGAAAAAATGCTAATAAATGATCTAACTCAACAACTCAAAGAATTAGAAAGAGAGCAACAAGAAAAGCCCACAGTGAGCAGAAGGAAGGACATAATAAAGATCAGAGCAGAAATGAATGACATAGAGACCAAAAAAAAACAATACAAAAGATCAACCACACCAAGAGCTAGTTCTTTGAAAGGATAAACAAGATTGATGAACCTCTAGCCAGGCTCACCAAGAAGCAAAGAGAGAGGACCCAAATAAACAAAATCAAAAAAGAAAGAGGAGAAATAACAACAGACCCCACAGAAATACAAAAGATTATTAAAAAATACTATGAACAACTCTATTCCAACAAACTGGACTACCTGCAGGAAATGGACATATTCCTAGAAAAATATAAATATCCAAAACTCAATCAGGAAGAATCTGAACATCTCAATAGGCCAATAACAACAGAAGAAATTGAAGCAGTCATCAAAAAGCTTCCAGCAAACAAAAGTCTGGGGCCAGACGGCTTCACAGGGGAGTTTTGCTAAACATTCAAGGAAGAACGAAAACCTATCCTCCTCAGACTATTCCAGAAAATTTAAAAGGAAGGAACACTTCCAAGCTCCTTCTATGAAGCCAGCATCACCGTGATAAAAAACCAGATAATGATAACACAATGAAAGAGAATTATAGGCCATTATCCCTCATGAATATAGATGCCAAAATCCTCAACAAAATTCTAGCAAATTGGATCCATCAGTACATCAGAAAGATCAAACACCATGACCAAGTAGGATTTATCCCAGGGATGCAAGGATGGTACAATATTCACAAATCAATAAACGTGATACATTACATAAAGAAATTGAGAGATAAAAACCACACAGTCATATCAATTGATGCAGAAAAAGCATTTGACAAAATCCAACACCCTTTCTTGATAAAAACTCTCAGCAAGGTGGGAATAGAAGGATCATACCTGAACATAATAAAAGTCATATATGACAAACCCACAGACAACATCATACTTAATGGGCAAAAACTAAAACCAATTCCCCTAAGAACAGGAACAAGACAGGGATGCACACTCTCACCACTCCTGTTCAATATAGTGCTGAAAGTATTAGCCATTGCGATCAGACAAGAAGAAGAAATAAAAGGCATCCAAATTGGAAAAGAAGAAGTAAAACTGTCCTTATTTGCAGATGACATGATACTGTACATAGAAAACCCTAAAGACTCCATCAAAAAATTACTGGATTTAATAAATGCATTAGGCAATGTAGCAGGATACAAAATTAACACCAAGAAATCTATGGCATTTCTATACACCAATAATGAACTTACAGTATGAGAGACTAAAAAAGCAATCCCATTTACCATCGCACCAAAAAAAATAAGATACATAGGAATAAAATAAACTAAGCAGGTAAAAGACCTATACGTGGAAAACTACATGGCACTAAAAAAAGAGATAGAGGAAGACATAAACAGATGGAAGAACATACCATGTTCATGGATTGGTGGAATCAACATCATCAAAATACCCATACTACCCAAAGCAATCTATAGATTCAATGCACTTCCCAGTAAAATACCAATGACATATTTCACAGACCTAGAACGAACTTTCCAAAAATTAATCTGGAATAAAAAAAGACCACAAATAGCTGCAGCAATCCTGAGAAAGAAGAACAAAGTAGGTGGGATCTCAATACCAGATTTCAAGCTGTGTTACAAAGCCACTGTTCTCAGAACAGCCTGGTAATGGCACAAGAACAGACATATAGATCAATGGAATAGAATAGAGAACCCAGAAATTGACCCAAATCACTATGCTCAATTAATATTTGACAAAGGAGGCACGAGCATATATTGGAGTCAAGAAAGTCTCTTCAACAAATGGTGTTGGGAAAATTGGACAGATACATGCAAAAAAATGAATTTAGATCACCAACTTACACCATACACAAAAATAAACTAAAAATGGATAAAGGACTTAAACATAAGATGTGAAACAATAAAAATACTAGAGAAATCCACAGGCAGAGAAATCTGAGACATATGCCGAAGGAACTTCTTCACTGCTACTGCCCCTAGGGCAATGGAAACTAAAGAGAAAATAAACAAATGGGACTACATCAAAATAAAAAGCTTTTGCACAGCAAAGGAAGCCATCAATAAAACAACAAGAAAGGCCACTACATGGGAGAACATATTTGCCAATAATATCAATGATAAGGGATTAATCTCCAACAGTTACAGGGAACTCATGCAGCTTAACAAAAAGAAGATAAACAACCCAATCAAAAAATGGGCAACTGATCTAAATAGACACTTTTCGAAAGAAGACAGAAGGAAGGCCAAGAGACATATGAAAACCTGCTCAAAGTCACTAATCATCAGAGAGATGCAAATCAAAACAACAATGCGGTACCATCTCACACCAGTCAGAGTGGCTATTATCAACAAATCAACAAATGACAAGTGCTGGCGAGGATGTGGAGAAAAAGGAACCCTCGTGCACTGCTGGTGGGGATGCAGACTAGTGCAGCCACTGTGGAGAACAGTATGCAGTTTCCTCAAAACCTAAAAATGGAACTCCCGTTTGACCCAATAATCCCACTTCTAGGAATATATCCCAAGAAACAAGAAACACTAATCAGAAAGGATATATGCACCCCTATGCTCATAGCAGCACAATTCACCATACCTAAGATTTGGAAACAGCCTAAATGCCCATCAGCAGATGAGTGGATTAAAAAACTGTGGTATATCTACACAATGGAATACTATGCTGCAGTAAAAAAGAAGGAGTTCCTACCATTTGCAACAACATGGATGGAGATGGAGAGTATTATGTTAAGTGAAATAAGCCAGGCAGAGAAAGATAAATATCACATAATCTCACTCATTTGTGGAATATAATGAACGGCATAGACTGATGAACAAGAACAGATCCAGAGACTGAGAAACGTCGAACATCATGTCATACCTCAGGGAAAGTAGGAGAGGGTGGGTTAAGGGTAGAGATTAACCAAGGGACTTGTGTGTATGCATATGAGCCTAATTAATTGACACAGACAACAAGGGGGTGGGGCATAAGTGGGGGGTGGGAGGTTATGGGGGTATAAGACACATATGTAAAAAATAACAATTTAAAAAAAATTAAAACAATTATAAAAAATAAAATAGAAATAAAATATTAAATCTAATCCATACTAGTGGTCACCATAATCTTAAGAGAAATTGTTTCATGTGACAAAGATTTTTAAATGAAACTCTCTGTAGCGTGAAAATTATTTTGGAAGGAAAGAAAGAGAAGTTTCCTTCAAAAGTCGTAAGGATTGTAATTGAAAGTCAATATATTTGGCCTCTTGAACTAAAGTAAGTAATTTGTGTTTTTGCCTCCATAACAAAGTTTATATAAAGTTACAAAAAGATATTGACAGCCAGTTTTAAATTGAATTGCCATGGCCTAGAGCAAAGAATAACCTTACATGATATTATTGTACAACGTCATTATAATTTTAGATATTTTACAACAGCATATAGTACAATTATCTCAAACAAACTTACAAACTAATTCTTTGAATGTTTGGCAGCAATTTTTTAAAAAAAGGGACATTAAAGGAATTTAATTCCTTTCAGAAGGAATTAAGGTGCTGGGAAGGCACTTGAGCATTCTATATTGGCCCCACTTGCCTTTTGTGCCAAGAGAGACCCTCTTCTCAAAATCCAATAGCCCTCAGCTGTTTCCTGAGCTTTAAGTTCATGCTGAGCTAGAAGCCTCATGGTGGCTGGGACCATGGATTTGTCTCTTGCCCAATCATGTGAGCTGGGCCCTCCCTGGAGAATAAACCCAAGTTCCCTGAGATATGTGATCAGTGCTGGGGCCCCGCCAGCAGGCCAGGGGATCACAAGGCAGGTGCTGTGTGTGGAGGCCACAGGGGCATAGGCTACCAAGGAGACAGAACTGAACCTCACATCACCCTGCTTGGCCCCGGGGGATGACTGGTTAGCCAGAGACGGGTAAGATTCCTTAGGGAAGGAACAACCTAAGACAGGCACAATCGCAGAGGGGCCATCAGGAGAGAACTTGGGCGGCAACAGAGGTGTGGCACAAACCCTCACCCCCACAACCTTGAAGGGGCCTGAACCCTCACCCCGTCTGGGAGGGAGGTCTCCTGCCCCATGGCTGCTTTGCTTCCCATGCCCAGCTCAGATTGGGACACAGGTGACAGACAGTGACTTGGCCCAGCTCAGATTGGGACCCAGGTAACAGACAGAGACTTGGCAGACAGCAGCTGCCCCATATCTAAAGCCAGCCTAGCACCAGGAATGCTCAGGGCCTACTCAAGCATGCAAATAATCCTTTCCACTGATATTTACAGGGTGAACTAAGATTGTTGGTAGAGTATTAAATTTGACAGTAAAATAATAATCAAGTTTTAAGATTAATTTAAATAGGCTAATTGAAATAAGTGAATATTCAAGAAAATTTAATTGTACTGGACAAAAAGCTGTTCCTAAAGGGGTAACTAAAATTGCTATTCGTAGTTCATCTCATGTTAAATTCCTGAACATGCAAAGAACCTAAAGCAGTCATATTTTTGTGCAAAAAATTAAAATTTAAAGTTATTAAGACTGCATTATAAAATTTACAAAAGCCTGCATTAATCAAAAAAGGGGGGATAGTAGGGTAATTTCATGTAAGGAAAAATATCCTATAAGTAATTTACATCCAGAAAATTTTCTATTTACAAAATTAATTTTCATTTGTAATGCTAACAGCAAGATACCCATGAAAAACACACATGGTGTCTAAATAAGACAAAGGAAAATTGTTTGGGCAAAAATAAAAAGGTTCCCAAATCAATTATATAGAAAAGATTCCTTTATTAATTTTGGTTGAGAATATGTGTGTATATTTTCATAAAACAACTCCAAGACCATGTGGATTCCTGCAACAGAAAGGAATTGACAGGTCTGCTCCAACCATGAAGACAAGAGGAGAAACAGTCCAGAGATGGAAGACGCTGACAACGCCTTGCCACGCTAGCAGTCAGCAGCTGTTTGTCGCAGCAGGTTGCCTAGGACCAAACCAGAGAGGGTCGGACCTGCATTGTCACAATGTGCTCACCATCCAGATATCGTTGCTGACATGTACACATAAGGAACTGTATGACATTGAAACGGGGACTCAGAACTGTTGGACTTTGAAATTGGGACTCAAACATTTTTTTGTTATCATATGTTTATTTCTAGTCTGCAGAGGCAAGATTTTTTTAAAGGAAAGAAATGGGGAAAAAATAGATACAGAGGCAAAGAAGCATTGAACAGACTGTCAAACTACAGCGGGAAGGCAGGGGTGGTTGGTGGGGGGCTGTAAGAGATCAACCAAAGGACTTGTAAGTATGCATATAAGCATAAAAATGGATACCAGACACTTGGGGGGCACCTAAAGGCATGTACTGGGGGGTAGGGGAGGCCTGGGGGGGCATTCAATGGGGGAAAAAAAGGAGACATATGTACTACTATTTGTAATACTTCAAACAATAAAAATAAAAATAAAAAAGCAAAAAAATAAAATAAAATAAGCCACACTGGTCAAAGTCACAGTACCTGAACCTCAGGCCTTGTGACTTTTTTTTCCCCAAGCCATGGACTCTGAGAACCCATAGTGAGCACATACCAGTGAGACCTCATACAACCTTTTCCACAAGAGCAGGAACCATGATCACATCCAAAATTGCTTGCACAATGAATCTGGGGGTGAGTCACATTTCCAGTCTGTGGCGAGAATTCATCCATGAATAAGAAACTAATACTCAAGATTCAACTACATTAAGAGATACCAAATAGCTCAAGTAGGGTGCTCCACTAGATCACCAAACCCAGGAGAACTGAGAGACTGCAGCAGTAGCACCACCCCCAAAAAGCCTTGGTAACAAAGCAGTTGGATTTAAGACCCAAAAACAATTAAAATGTTACAGAAAAAATGGGGAGACAACAAAACAATCTCCAAAGGAAAGAAAAAGAGGAATCACCAGAGAGGGAATTAAATGAAATGGAGGCAAATAACATGTCAGAGAAAGAATTAAGGGTAATGGTTATAAGGATGCTCAAATGGCTGGATGACAAATATACATAACTCAATGAGAATTATAGGGAGCTGAATGAGAATGTCACCAATATGAAAAGAAGCCAAGAGGAAATGAAGAATGACCTAGCTGCCATAAAGAACACAATTGAAGGCTTAAAGAGTAGATTAGAAGAAGCTGAGTACTGCATCAGTGAATTAGAAGACAAGGTAGGAAAAAAACACAAACACACCAGAAAAAGGAAAGAAAATGTAAAAAGCAGGAGGAAAACCTAAAAGAGCTTTGAGACAACACAAAACGAAACAACATCCCCATAATACAGATACCAGAAGGAGAGGAAGCAGAACAAGAAATAGAAAACCTGCTTGAAGAAATAATGAAAGAAAATTTTCCTGATGTTGTCAAGAAGAAAACCGTGCAAGTCAAAGAAGCACATAGAGTCCAAAACAAGATGAACCCAAAAAGACCAACACCAAGTCACATAATTAAATTGGCAAACATCAATGACAAAGTAAGAATCTTAAAGGCTGCCAGAGAGAGACAGAAAGTTACCTACAAGGGATCTCCCAACAGTCTATCTACTGATTTATCCACAGAAACACACCAGGCCATAAGACAATGGAATGAAATATTAAAAGTTATGAAAAGCAAGGTACTGGATCCAAGAATACTATACCCAGCAAGTCTATCATTCAAAATTGAAGGTGGAATCAGGAGCTTCACAGACAAAAAAGGGCTAAGAGAGTTTATTACCATCAAGCCAGCAATGCAAGAAATGCTAAATGGACTGCTGTAAAAATAAGAAACAGAAAGGCAAGAAGGAACACAAACATAAAGAATAAAAATGGTGACAAACATGTACTTATCAATAATAACATTAAACATCAATGGATTAAATGCTCCAATCAAAAGACATAAGGAAGCTGAATGGATAAGAAAACATGACCCATATATGTGCTATCTGCAAGAGACCCTCTTCAGAACAAATGATTCACACAGACTGATAGTTAAGGAAAGAACAAAACATTTTCAGGGAAATGGAAAAGAGAAAAAATCTGGGTTTGCAATACATATATCTGAAAAAAACAGACCTCAAAGTAAAGAACATAACAAGAGATAAGGAGGGCCACTACATAGTACTAAAGGGTGCAATTCAACCAGAAGATATAACTCTGGTAAACATATATGCATCCAATACAGGAGCACCCAAATACATAAAACAACTTCTGAAAGATATCAAGGGAGAGATAAACAGCAATACAATCAGAGTACAGGATTTTAATACTTCACTGACACCACTGGATAAATCCTCTAAACAAAAAATCAGCAAAGAAACAGCAATCCCAAATGATTTACTAGATCACATGGAATTAATTGACATCTTCAGAACATTTCACCCAAAAGCCAATGAATATACATTCTTCTCAAGTACACATGAGACATTTTCAAAGATAGACCACATATTAGGACACAGGCAAAGTCTCTTCAAATTAAAAAAGACAGAAATCATAATAAGTATCTTATCAGATCACAATAACATAAAATTAGAAATCAACTACAATAAAAACAATGAAAAATATCAAACACTTGGAGTCTAAATAGCATGCTATCATACAATGACTGGGTTAACAAAGAGATCAAAGAAGAAATAAAAAGCATCCTGGAAACAAATGCCAATGAAAACACAACAATCCAAAATCTATGGGTCACAATTAAAGCAGTCTTATGAGAGAAGTTCATAACACTACAGGCCTACCTCACAAAACCAAGAAAAAATGGTAATAAATTATCTAACCTTGCAACTTAAAGAATTAGAAAGAGAGCAACAAGGAAAACCCAGGGTAAGCAGAAGGAAAAAAATAACAAAGATCAGAGCAGAAATAAATGATTTTGAGAGGAAAAAAAAATACAAAAGATCAATGAAACCAAAAGCTGGTTATTTGAAAAGATAAACAAGATTGATGAGCCTTTAGGCAGGCTCTCCAAGAAGCAGAGAGAGGACCCAAATAAACAAAATCAGAAATGAAAGAGCTGAAGTAACAACTGACCCCAAAGATATAGAAAGGACTGTAAAAAAATACTACAAAAAACTCTACTGCAACAAACTGGACAACCTCGATGAAATGGACACATTCCTAGAAAAATACAAGCTTCCAAAAACCAATGAGAAAGAATAAAAAAAACATGAATAGACTGTTAATTACAATTGAAATTGAAACAATAATCAAAAATCTTCCAGCAAACAAGATCTGGATTTGATGGCTTCACAGGGGAGTTTTACCAAACATTCAAATAAGAAATAAAACCAATCCTTCTCAGAATATTCCAAAAACTTCAAGCCTAAGGCACACTTCCAAGCTCTTTTTATGAAGCCAGCATTACCCTAATCCCCCAAAAGGTAAAGACACTACAAAAAAGAAAATTACAGGCCAATATCCCTGATGAACATAGATGCCAAAATCATCAACCAAATTCTAGCAAACCAAATCCAGCATTACATTAGAAATGTCATATACCATGGCCAAGTGGGATTTATTTCAGGGATGCAAGGATGGTACAAAATCCACAAATTAATAAACATGATACATCACATAAACAAACTGAGAGACAAAAATCACATAATCACATCAATTGAAGGAGAAAAGGCATTTGACAAAGTGCAACGCCCTTTTCTGATAAAAACGCTCAGCAAAGTGGGAATAGAGGGATCATACCACAATATAATAAAATCCTTATATGAAAAACCTACAGCCAACATCATACTCAATGGGAAAAAATTAAAACCATTTCCCTGAAGAACAGGAACAAGACAGGGATGCCCACTTTCTCCACTCCTGTTCAACATAGTACTGGAAGTGATTGCCAAGCAATCAGAAAAGAAGAAGAAATAAAAGGCAACCAAATTGGAAAAGAATAATATTGTCATTATTTGCACATGACATGATACTGTACATAGAAAACCCTAAAGACTCCATCAAAAAATAATTACATTTAATAAATGAATTTGGCAATGTAGCAGAATACAAAATTAAAGCCAATATATCTATGGCATTTTTATACACCAATAGTGAACTTACAGAAAGAGAGATTTAAAAACCATTCCATTTACCATTGCACCAAAAAAATTAAGATACCTAAGAATAAACTTAACTAAGGAGGTAAAAGACCTGTACTCAGACAATTACAGGATATTGAAAAAAAGAGATAGAGGAAGACATAAACAGATGGAAGCACATACTGTGTTCATAGATTGGTAGAATCAACATCATTAAAATGTCCATACTACCCAAAACAATCTATAGATTCAATACAATCCTCATTAAAATACCAACGGCATATTTTACAGACCTAGCACAAACTCTCCAAAAATTCATTTGGAATAGAAAAAGACCCCAAATAGCTGCAGCAATCCTGAGAAAGAACAAAGTAGGAGGAACCTCAATACCCGATATCAAGCTGTATTACAAAGCCACTGTTCTCAAAACTGCCTGGGAGCCCTGACCGGTTTGGCTCAGTGAATAGAGCTTCGGCCTGCGGACTGAAAGGTCCCAGATTCGATTCTGGTCAAGGGCATGTACCTTGGTTGCGGGCACATCCCCAGTAGAGAGTGTGCAGAAGGCAGCTGATCGATGTTTCTCTCTCATCGATGTTTCTAACTCTCTATCCCTCTCCCTTCCTCTCTGTAAAAAATCAATAAAATATATTTAAAAAAAACTGCCTGGGACTGGTACAAGAACAGACATATAGACCAATGGAATAGAATAGAGAACCCAGAAATTGACCCAAGCCACTATGCTCAATTAATATTTGGCAAAGGAGGCAAGTTCATACAATAGAGTCAAGACAGTCTCCTCAATAAAAGGTGTTGGGAAAATTGGACAGATATATGCAAAAAATGAAACTAGACAACCAACTTACACCATGCACAAAAATAAATTGAAAATGGTAAAAGGACTTAAACGTAAGACAGGAAACCATAAAAATCTTAGAGGGATCCACAGGCAGCAAAATCTCAGATATATGCCAAAGCACTATCTTCAACAATACAGCTCCTATTGCAATGGAAACTAAAGAGAAAATAAACAAATGGGACTACATCAAAATAAAAAGCTTTTTCATAGCAAAAGAAACCATCAACAAAACAACAGGAAAATCCACTGCATGGGAGAACATATTTGCCAATGCTATTTCAGAAAAGGGTTTAATCTCCAACATTTCAGGGAACTCATACAATTTAAAAGGAAGATAAATAACCCAATCAAAAAATTGGAAAGGAATCTAAATCGAAACTTTTCAAAAGAGGACATACAGAAGGCCGAGAGACATATGAAAGCATGCTCAAAGTCACTAATCATTTGAGAGATTCAAATCAAAACGACAATGAGCTACCATCTCACACCTGTCAGAATGGCGATCATTAAGAAATCAACAAATGACTAGTGCTGATGATTATGTAAAGAAAAAGGAACCCTCTTGCACTGCTGGTGGTAATGCAGACTGGTACAGCCACTGTGGAGAACAGTATGTAGTTTCCTCAAAAAACTAAAAATGGAACTCCTATTTGACCCAGTGATGCCACTTCTAGGAATATAGCCCAAGAAACTAGAAATACCAATCAGAAAGGATATATGCACCCCTATGTTCATAGCAGCACAATTCACCATAGCTAAGACTTAGAAATAGCTTAAGTGCCCATCAGCAGATGAGTGGATTAAAAAACTGTGGTACATCTACACAATGGAATACTACACTGCTGTAAAAGGGAAGTATCTCCTACCATTTGCCATAACTTGGATGGAGATGGAGAGCATTATGCTAAGCGAAATAAGTCAGTCAGAGAAAGATAAATATCACATGATCTCACGCATTTGTGATTTATAATGAACAACATAAACTGATAAAGAAAAACAAATACAGAGACAGAGAAGTATTGATCAGATGCTCAAAACTCAGAGGGAAGGTATTGGAGGGTGGTGGCAACAGGAAGAGATCAACCAAAGGACTTGTATGCATGCAGACAAGTCTAAGCAATGGACATATAGACTGGGGGGTCAGGGCATGAGCAGGGGGCCAATGGGAGGATAAGGACACATATGTAATACTGTAATCAACTAAGAAAGAGGGAAAAAGAAAGAAAACTTCCCTGATTTGGTGAAGAAAAAGTCACACATTTCCAAGAAGCACACAGATTCCAAATCAAGATGAACTTAAAAAGACTCACACCAAGACACATCATAATTAATTTGGCAAACCTCAGTGACAAAGTAAGAATCTTAAAGGCTGCCAGAGAGAAACAGTAAGTTACCTACAAGGGATCTCCCATTAGACCATCAAAGGATTTCTCAACAGAAACACATCAGGTGAGATGGAGTGAAGTGAAATATGCAAAGTGATGCAAAGCAAGGGACTGAATTCAAGAATACTATACCCAGCAAGGCTATCATTCAAATTTGAAGGGGAAATCAGGAGCTTCACAGACAAAGAAGGGCTAAGGGAGTTTATTACCACCAAGCCAGCAATGCAAGAAATGCTATAGGGACTGTTGTAAAAAGGAGAATTAGAAAGTAAGGAGGAACACAGGCATAAAAAATAAAAATGGCAAAAATGTGTAACTATCAATAATAACCTTAAAAGTAAATGGACTAAATGCTCCAATCAAAAGACATTGGGTAGCTGAATTGATAAGAAAACATGACCCATATATTTGCTGTCTACAAGAGACCCACCTCAGAACAAAGAGTGACAGTGAAGGGTTGGAAAAAAATTTTGAGTCAAATGGAAATTAAAAAATAAAGCTGAGTTAGCAATACTTACATCTGACAAAAGAGACCTCAAAGTGAAGGCCATACCAAGATATGAGGAGGGCCACTTCATAATATTAATGGAAGCCATTCAACAAAAGATATAACTCTGACAAACATGTATGTATCCAATACACGATCACCCAGATACACTAAAACAAACAAACAAAACAAAACAAAAAAACAAAAAAAAAAAACAACACACACACACACACACACACACACGCAAACAAAACAAAACAAAACAAAAAAATCTTCTGGAAGATACCAAAGGAGATATTGACAGCAATGCATTCATAGTAGATGACTTTTATACCCCATTGGCACCACTGGATAAATCCTCTAAACAAAAAAATCAGCAAAGAAACAGCAATCCTAAATGACTCACTACATCAGATGGAACCGATTGACATCTTCAGAACATTTTACCCCAAAGCCACAGAATATACAGTCTTCTAAAGTAGACATGGGACAATTTCAAAGATAGACTACATATTAGGTCACAGGCAAAGTCTCTTCAAATTCAAGAAGATAGAAATCATATCAAGCAACTTTTCAGATCACACTGGCATAAAATTAGAAATCATCTACAATAAAAGCAGTTAAAAAATAAAACATTTGGAGGCTAAATACCATGCTAATAAATAATAATTGATAACCAAAGAGATTAAAGAAGAAATAAAAAATCCTGGAAACAAATGGCAACAGAAAAACATAAATCCAAAATCTATGGGACACAGTGAAAGCAGTCCTGAGTGGAAAGTTCATACTCTACAGGCCTACATAAAAAAAAAAAAAGAAAAAAATGGTAATAAGTTATCTAACCCTACAACTTAAAGAATTAGAAAGAGAGCAACAATAAAAGCCCAGAGTAAGCAGAAGGAAGGAAATAATAAACATCAAAGCGGAAATAAATGACATACTGACAAGAAATAAATAAAATAAGAGAGAGAAAACAATAAAAAAGATCAATAAAACCAAGAGCTGGTTCTTTGAAAAGATAAACAAGATTGATGAACCTCTAGCCAGGCTCACCAAGAAACAGAATGAGGACCCAAATGAACAAAATCAGAAATGAAAGAGGTGAAGTAACAACCCACCCCACAGACATACAAAGGATTATAAAAATTATTATGAATGACTCTGCTCCAACAAACTGGACAACCTAGATGAAATGGATATATTCCTAGAAAAATACAATATTCAAAAACTCAATCAGGAAGAATAAAAGACCTTAATAGGCTGATAACTACTGATAAAATTGAAGAAGTAATCAAAAAACTTCCAGCAAACAAAAGCCCTGGTCTGGATGACTTCACAGGGGAGATTTACCAAGCATTCTAAGAACTGAAACCTGTCCTTCTCAGACTATTAAAAAAAGATGAGGAGGAAGACACACTTCCAATCTCTTTCTATGTAGCCAGAATTACCATAATCCTAAACCCAAATAAAGATACTACAAAGAAATAGAATTACAGGCCAATATCCCTGATAAACATAGATGTTAAAATCCTCAACAATATTATAGCAAATCAGGCGGGAGAGGCTCCTAGCACCGCCACTGCACTCGCCAGTCCTCAGCCTAGCTTGTGGCTGAGCCATATCCCCTCTATGGGAGCACACTGACCACCAGGGGGCTGCTCTGGCCCCACCCCCCATCGCCTTGCCATCATCACTGTCACCACTGGTGGCCTCCTTCTGCAGCTGTACCACCTGAATTTGACTCTGGGTGCACAGACATGGGGAGTATGTTTCCCAAAGTGCATACTCCCTTGACCAGACCCCACACCCACATGGGGCAGCTGCACCACCTGACTTTGACTCTGGGCATGCGGACACTTATAGTCTGTTTTGCGCAGTGTACACTTGCATGACCAGGTCTCCCGCTTACACAGGGCAGCTATACCATCTGACTTTGATTCTGGCTGCGAGCACACAGGAGTCTGTTTTCTGTGGCACAGGAGTGGGCCTCCTGCTGACACAGGGCAGCTGGGCAACCCGGCCCCCTAAGAAGACATGGACCCTGATTCTCCATAAGAGGGGCAACACTGAGCACCAGTGACTTGACTCTCAGCACACACACATGGGGACTGTTTCTCATCACACATGCACGGGATCCCTGATTCTCAGTGCATGCACACTGAGCCCAAGTGACTCCAATTATTGGCACACGTGCACACAGGGACCATGATTCTTGGCATGAGGCCACATCAGGTGACAGAGATTCCGATACTCAATTCTTGGCAAATGCATATGGGGACTCTGACTCATGGTGCACCCTAGGGGACTCTGATTTTCAGTGCACATACACAGGGACTCTTTTTCTGCGAGGCACATGCACAGTCCCTGATTCTAGGGGCGCACATGAGGCCACACTGAGCACTGGAGACTCTGATCCTCGGCACACCCATCCACCCACAGCAGCCACACATCTTGGTGTCTGAGCTCTTCAGTAACACTCAGGTAGCATGATGCTCCCACTGCACACAGCTCAGCCCCCCACAACTTGGCATTTGGATCTTCTGGTGTTAGTGAGAATGGGGCAACAATGATACAATCCCCAGAGGAAAGAAAAAAAGGAATCAAGAAGAAAGAAAATAAGTGAAATGGAGGCATGCAATATGACAGAAAAAAGAATTCAGAGTAAGGGTCATACAGTTCATAAACGAGATTGACGAGAAAATCAACAATCTATGAAAAAACCAGAATGAACTCAAAGGTTATATAGCTACAATAAAAAACCTTATGGAAGGTTTCAACAGTAGCCTAGGAGAAACGGAGGACGGGATTAGTGAGTTAGAAGATAAGGTAGAGAAACAAGCCCAATCTGAACACCAACTGGAGAAAAAATTTAAAAAGCAGGAGGAGAGCCTAGGGGATCTTTGGGACAACATGAAACAAAGTAACATATGGACAAGAATACCAGCAAGGATTAGATAATCTATTTGAAGAAATAATGACAGAAAACTTCCCTGATATGGGGAAGATAAAAGTCACACAAGTACAGAGAGTCCCAAGCAAGATGAATCCCAAAAGACCCACACCAAGACACATCATAATTACAAAGCCAAATGTTAACGACAAAAAGACAATCTTAAAGGCTGCAAGAGAGAGACAGAAAGTTAGCTACAAGGGATATGCCATTAGACTACCAAATGATTTCTCAACAGGAACACATCAGGCCAGACAGGAATGGAATGAAATATACAAAGTCATGCAAATCAAAAGACTGAATCCTAAAATACTCTATCCAGCAAGACTATCAATCAAAATAGAAGGGGAAATCAGGAGCTTCACAGACAAAAAAAAGGCTAAGGGAGTTTATCACTACCAAGCCAGCAATGCAAGAAATGCTAAAGGGAATATTGTGAAAAGAAGAAATAGGGACAAAGGAACATGGGTATAACATAGGGAAATGGCCAAAAATAAGTAACTATCAAAAATAACATTAGGAGTAACCAAGATGGTGGCATAGGTAAACACCTGAAATTGCTGCCTCGCACTACCACTTCAAAACTACAACTAAAAGACAAAACAGACATCATCCAGAACGACAGAAAGGCTGGCTGAGTGGAAAATCTACAACTAGAAGGGAAGAGAAAAGCACACTGAGACTCAGAGGAGGTGCAGAAGTAAAGTGCGAAGGTACAGAGGTGTGCGCGTGTAAAGGGCTGGCAACTGAGTACGCAGTTGTCTTTTTCAATCAGGAGGGAGACACAAGCTCCTGACTGCTCTGAACTCCAGTTCCGGGCGAGACTCTGGGGACCCAGACTCATATGGGGAGAAACTGGACTGTCTGGCATCGGGCAGAACTCGAGGGCGGCTTTCTCTCAGAGGTGCTTACAGTGATTACTGAGGGACACTGAGATCTGGGAGCTTCTTAAGGCAGGGCTGAAGATCAGCCATAGCTGTTTGCTCTGCCCTGTTAATTCCCTGAGACCCTGCCCCACCCAAGCTGTGTGCAGAGGCCTTTCCATATGAATGGCTTGGCCCTTTGCATTCTAAAATTACCTAACAAACTGCAGCTGAGTCAGAGAGACCCAGAACATCCAAAAGAAGGCACAAGGCCCCAAAGCAGCTTGCATTGCTTCACAGCTTGGCCTCATCTGGGCACCTCCAAATCCTAAACAAAGAAGAGGAATCTGCAGATATCTCCAAAGCTCCTGCTGGGTGGCCTCAGGCAGAGGCTAAATTAGCACCTCCTTAGAGATCCAAGAGCCAGTGTATCCAGTGGTCAGAGTGGGACCATCCAGATTATAAATCCTCAGATCCATAAGGGACACACTCAGGGGGCAGACTCAGTGAGCAACAAAGCCCCACTGAAGCAAATCTTGCCCCATAAGGGTGTCTCCAGGACAGAAGTTCTCCCAGCATAGACACAGCTGATTCTCACAGCCAATTGGACTGGAGGGCCAATTCCTCCCAGTGATACCAACAACAATCAAGGCTTAACTACAACAAGACTGTGCACACAGCCCACAAAGGGGTGCACCAAGAGTGTCCACCTCTGGTAATTGGGGAGGCTGAGCCACTGGGCCCTATAGGACACCTAGCACACAATGCCACTCTATCAACACAGGGAAGCAGCCAAAATGCGGAGACAAAGAAACAGGTCACAATGGACAGAAATGGAGGAAAGCAAACTACTGGATAAAGAGTTCAAAACCACTGTTATAAGGTTTTTCAAGAATTTCCTAGTAACTGCCGATAAATTTAGTGAGACCCTCGAGGATATGAAAAAGTACCAACTAGAAATTAAGCACACACTGACTGAAATAAAGAATAATATACATAGATCCAACAGCAGACTAGAGGATCGCAAGAATCAAGTAAAATATTTGAAATACAAAGAAGCAAAAAACACCCAACCGGAAAAGCCAAAAGAAAAAAGAATCCAAAAATATGAAGATAGTGTAAGGAGCCACTGGGACAACTTCAAGTGTACCAATATCAGAATTATTGGCATGCCAGAAGAAGTGAGAGCAAGATATTGAAAACCTATTTGAAGAAATAATGACAGAAATCTTCCCCTACCTGGTGAAAGAAATAAGTCCAGGAAGTGCAGAGAACCTCAAACAAAATGAATCCAAAGAGTACCACACCAAGACACATCATAATTAAGATGCCAAGAGCAAAAGACAAAGAGAGAATCTTAAAAGCAGCAAGAGAAAAACAGTTAGTTACCTACAAGGGAGAACCCATATGACTGTCTGCTGATTTCTCAACAGAAACTATGCAGGCCAGAAGGGAGTGGCAAGAAATATTCAAAGTGATGAATAGCAAGAACCTACAACCAAGATTACTTTACCCAGCAAAGCTATCATTCAAAATTGAAGGGCAGATAAAGAGCTTCACAGATAAGAAAAAGTTAAAGGAGTTCATCACTGCCAAACCAGTATTATATGAAATCCTGAAAGGTATTCTTTAAGGAGAGGAAGATGAAGAAAAAGGTAAAGATAAAAATTATGAACAACAAATACATGTCTATGAACAAGTTAATCTAAAAATCAAGTGAATAAAAAATCTGATGAACAGAATAAACTGGTGAATATAATATAATCAGGGGCATAGAAAGGGAGTGGACTGACAATTCTTGGGGAATGGGGTGTGGGGGGTGTGGGACGAGACTGGACAAAAATCATACACTTATGGATCAGGAAAGTGGAGGGGGTGTTAAGGGCATAGGTTGGGGTGGGAACTGGGTGGAGGGGACCTATGGGGGGGGGAAGGAGGAACAACTGTAATAATCTGAACAATAAAGTTTTATTTAAAAATAAATAAATAAATATAACATTAAACATAAATGGATGAAATGTTCCAATCAAAAGATATCTAGCGATTGAATGGATAAGAAAACATGACCCGTATATGTGCTGTCTACAGGAGACCCACCTCAGAACAAGGGACTCACACAGACTGAAAATGAAGGGATGAAAAAATATCTAACCGGCAAATAGAAATGAAAAAAATGCTGGAGTAGCAATACTTATATCTGACAAATTAGACCTCAAAGTGAAGGCCATAACAAGAGACAAGGAAAGCCACTTCACAATTCTGAAGGGATCAATACAACAAGAGGACATAACTCTGGTAAACATATATACACCCAAATTCCTGAGCACCCAAATAAATACAAAAAACTGCTGGAAGATATCAGGGGACAGATTTTAATACCCCATTAACATCACTAGATAAATACTCTAGCGAAAAAAATTAGCAAAGAAAGAGCAATCCTAAAGGTCTCTAGATCACATGGACTTAATTGACATTTTTAGAACATTCTACCCCAAAACTACATAATATACATTCTTCTCAAGTGCACATAATACATTTTCAAAGATAGACAACAGATTGGGACACAGGCAAAGTCTTTACAAATTCAAGAGGATTGAAAACATATAAAGCAACTTCTCAGATCACAATGGCATAAAATTAGAAGTCAACTACAATAAAACAATCACAAAAATTCAAACACTTGGAGGTTGATTAGCATACTATTAAAAAATGAGTGGGTAACCAAAGAGATCAAACAAGAAATAAAAAACAACCTGAAAACAAACGACAGTGAAAACAAAACAATCCAAAATCTATGGGACACGGTGAAAACAGTCCTGAGAGGGAAGTTTACAGCATTGCAGGCCTACCTCAAAAAACAAGTAAAACTGGTAATAAACCATCTTACCTCTGCAACTTGAAGTACTAGAAAGAGTGCAACAAGAAAAGCCTGGAGTGAGCATAAGGAAGGAAATAATAAAGATCAGAGTGGAAATAAATGACACAGAGACCAAAAAAAAAAAAAAAAAAAAAAAAAACAATACAAAAGATCAATGAAACCAAGAGCTGTTTCTTTGAAAGGGTAAACAAGATTGATGAACCTCTAGCCAGGCTCAGCCAGAAGCCAAGAAAGGACCCAAAAAAACAAAATCAGAAACAAAATAAGCAAAATAATAACAGACCCCACAGAAATACAAAGAATTATAAAAAAAAAATACTATGAGAACTTTATTCCAACAAACCGGTCAATGTAGAAGAAATGGACATATTCCTAGAAAACTACAACCTACCAAATCTCAACCAGGAGGAATAAAAAAATCTAAATAGGCTGATAACGATGGAGGAAATTGAAGCAGTAATCAAAAAACTTCCAACAAACACACACCGTGGACCAGAAGGCTACACAGGGAATTTTTATCAAACTTTCAAAGAATAAATAATACCTATCTTCCTCAGACTATTCCAAAAAATTCAAGAGGAATGAACACTTCCAAGCTCTCTCTACAAAGCTAGCATTACCCTAATCCCAAAACTAGTTAAAGACAATACAAAGAAAGACAATTACCGGCCAATATCCCTCATGAACATAGACGCCAAAATTTTCAACAAAATTCTAGCAAATCCAATCCAGAATTACATTAGAAAGATCATACACCATGACCAAGGGAATTTATTCTTGGGATACAAGGATGGTACAATATCCACAAATCAATAAATGTGATACACCACATAAACAAACTGAGAAATAAAAACCATATAATCTTATCCATTGATGCAGAAAAAACATTGGACAAAATCCAACACCCTTTCTTGATAAAAACACTCAGCAGGGTGGGAATAGAAGGATCATATCTCAACACTAGAGGCCCGGTGCATGAAATTCGTGCCCTGGGGGGGGGGCTTCCCTCAGACCAGGCCGGCACCCTCTCCAGTCTGGGACACCTCGGGGGATGTCTGACTGCTGGTTTATGCCAGATCCCAGGACTGCTGGCTCCCAACCGCTTGCCTGCCTCCCTGCCTGATTGCCCCTAACTGCTTCTACCAGCCATCCTGATCACCTCCTAACCACTTTCTTCCCAGCCTGATTGACGCCTAACGGCTCCCCTGCTATACCAATCGCCCCAACTGCCCTCCCATGCTAGGCAGGTCACCCGAAACTGCCCTCCCATGCCAGCCAGTTCGCCCCAAAATGCTCTCCCTTGCAGATCTGGTTGCCCCTAACTGCCCTCCAATGCTGTCATGGTCACCCCCAACTGCACTCCCCTGCAGGCCTGGTCCCCCCAACTGCCCACCCCTGCATTCCTGGTCACACCCAGCTGACCTCCCCTGCAGGCCTAGTTGCCCTCAACTGCCCTCCCTCCCCTGCAGGCCTGGTTGCTCCCAACTGAGCTCCCCTAACTGCCAGGTCACCCCTAACTGCCCTCTGCTGCCATCCTGGTCACCCCTAACTGCCCTACCCTGCCAGCCTGATCACCCCTAACGGCCCTCCCCAGAAGGCCTGGTCCCCCCAACTGCCCTCCCTCCCTTGCTGGCCTTATCACCAACAACTGCCCTCTCCTGCTGGACATCTTGTAGTGGCCATCTTATGACAACATGGGGGTGGCCATATTGTGACCACATGGGGGTGGCCATTTGTGGGATGGTGTGATGGTCAATTTGCATATTACCTCTTTATTATATAGGATAATAAACGCCATATATAACAAACTCAGAGCCAACATCATACTCAATGGGCAAGAACTAAAACCATTTCCACTAAGAACAGGAACAAGACAGGGATACCCAGTCTCACCACTTCTTTTTGACATAGTAGAGAAAGTACTAACCATTATGATCAGAAAAGAAGAAGAAATAAAAGGCATCCAAATTGAAATGAAGAAGTAAATCTGTCCTTATTCGCATATGACATGATATTGTACATAAAAATCCCTAAAGACTCCATCAAAAATATACTAGACTTCATAAATGAATTTGGCAATGTAGCAGGATACAAAATTAACACCCAGAAGTCTATAGCTTTTCTATACACCAATAATGAGCTCACAGAAAGAGAATTTTAAAAAGCAATCCCTTTTACCACTGCAACAAAATAATTAAGATACCTATGAATAAACTTAACCAAGGAGACAAAGGACCTGTACTCAGAAAATTTAAGGACGCTGACAAAAGAGATAGAGGAAGACATGAACAAATGGAAGAATATACCATGTTCATGGACTGGTAGAATCAACATCATTAAAAAGTCCATACTACCCAAAACAATCTATGAATTCATTGCAATCTCCATTAAAATACCAATGGCATACTTCAAAGACCTAGAACAAACTCTCCAAAAATTCATCTGGAATAATAGAAGACCCCGAAGAACGACAGCAATGTTGAGAAAGAAGCATAATGTTGGAGAGATCACAATACCAGACATCAAGCTATACTACAAAGCCACTATTCTCAAAACTGCCTGGTATTTGCACAAGAACAGACATATAGACCAGTGGAACAGAACAGAAAACCCAGAAATTGACACAAGCCATTATGCTCAATTAATATTTGACAAAGGAGGCAAGAGCATACAATGGAGTCAAAACAGTCTCGTCAATAAATGGTGTTTGGAAAATTGGGCAGATACTTGCAAAAAAAAAAAAACAAAGGAAACCGGACCACCAACTTACACCATACACAAAAATAAACTGAAAATAGAATAGATAAAGGACTTAAACGTAAGTTGGAAAACTATAAATATCTTAGAAGAAGCCATAGGCAGCAAAATAGCAGACATTTATCAAAGCAATATCTTTACTGATACAGCTCCTAGGGCAATGGAATCTAAGGAGAAAATAAACAAATGAGACTACATCAAAATAAAGCCTTCTGTGCAGCAAAAGAAACCATCAAGAAAACAACAAGATAAGCCCACTGCATGGATGAATATATTTGCCATCTTTATCTCCAATAAGGGTTTAATCTCCAACACTTATAGGGAACTCATACAACTTAACAAAAGGAAGATAAGCAATCCAATCGAAAAATTGGCAAAGGACCTAAATAGACACCTTTCTAAAGAGGGCATATGGAAATCCAAGAGACATATGAAAACACTAGAGGCCTGGTGCAAGAAATTCGTGCACGGAGGGGGGTTCCGCAGCCCGGTTTGCACCCTCTCCAATCTGGGACCCTTCTGGGGATGTCTGACTCCAGGTTTAGGCCCAATCCAGCAGTCGGACATCCCTCTCACAATCCAGGACTGCTGGCTCCTACCCACTCGCCTGCCTGCCTGCCTAATTGCTCCTAACCGCTTCTGCCTGCCAGTCTGATCACCCCTTAATTGCTCCCCTGCTGGCCTGATTGATGTGTAACTGCTCCCCTGCCAGCCTGATCACCCTCAACTGCCCTCCCCTGCTGGCCTGATCGCCCACAACTGCCCTCTCATGCTGGCCATCTTGTGCTGGTTTAGGACCGATCCAGCAGTCAGACATCCTTCTCACAATCCGGTACGACTGACTCATAACCACTAGCTTGCCTGACTGCCTGATCGCCCCTAACCCCTCTGCCTGCCTGCCTGATTGCCCCTAACCCCTCTGCCTGCTGGCCTGATCACCCCTACCTTGCCCCCCTGCCAGCCAGATTGCCCTTACCTTGCCCCCCTGCCTGCCTGATGGCCCATAACCTCTCTGTCTGCCTGCCTGATCACCCCAAACTGCCTCTGTCTGCCTGCCTAATTGCCCCTAATTTCCCTCTTCTGCCTACCTGATTAGCCCTAATTGCCTCTGCCTCGGCCCCCACCACCAATGCTTTGTCCAGAAGGAAGTTAGACATCTGGAAGATGGCCGGTCTACCCAGTCTAATTATCATATTACCCTTTATTAGTATAGATAGATTATATAGGATAGGATTGCTTAAATGGGGGGTGCTTTTTCAGCAGGAGAAGATGCCTTGGCAGACAAAAACACATAATCTCTATATCTGGACTGATAGCCAGCCATATGCACTATACTGCCAAACTGGTCATAAAAAAATTGAATCACTTTCTCACACATTACACCAGGGGTGGGCAAACTTTTTGACTCGAGGGCCACAATGGGTTCTTAAACTGGACCGGAGGGCCTGAACAAAAGCATGGATGGAGTGTTTGTGTGAACTAATATAAATTCAAAGTAAAGGAGCGGAGGGGAGAGCAAGAGAACCGTCTGCTCTTTCGGCTCCGTGGGCTGGATAGAACAGCCGAAGGGCCGGATCCGGCCTGTGGGCCGTAGTTTGCCCACGGCTGCATTACACCAAACAGCTGTTGCCCTTAAAACACCTCCTCAGCCCCCACCTTAGGTTTTGACTTCACAGTTCACCCAGAGTAGGTTCTGATTGGTTGGTTTCTATGCCAGTCAGCACCAAAAGCTCCGCCTCCTAGGCAGCCATTGGCTCCTTGCAGTTCACCCAGATTTGGTTCTGATTGGTCGGTTTCTATTCCAGTCAGCTTCAAAAGCCCCGGGTTCTAGGCAGCCATTGGCTCCCTGCAATTTACCCAGATTTGGTTCTGATTGGTTGGATTCTAGGCCAGTCAGCATCTCTGGTCCTATCTCCAGGCCTGATTATAGAGGTGGGGCTGATCAGCAGCTGCCCCAGACTGCTGGCAAGCAGGCTGAACTGCTGACCTCTGGGAGAGAGAGAGAGAAGCTTGGCTGCTGGCAAGGCCCAGAGAGAGAAACAGGGTCTGATCACCCTGCTTCTCTCTCTGGGCCTCACCAGCAGCTGCCTAGGAGGCGGAGCTTTTGGTGCTGATCAGCCACACCTCTCTCTCCGAGAGGTCAATGGTTCAGCCCGCTCGCCTACTGCACTTGCAGCCTGGCATTCGGTCGAGCCTCTGGACATTTTGGATGTTACGACCCTGGTGCTCTCTCTCTCTCTCTCTCTCTCTCTCTCTCTCTCTCTATATATATATATATATATATATATATATATATATATAAGCTCAAATTCACTAATCATCTGAGAGATGTAAATCAAAACAACAATGAGGTATCATCTCACACCTGCCAGAATGGCTATCATCAACAAAAAAAAAGTGCTGGCAAGGATGTGGAGAAAAAGGAACCCTTCTGCACTGCTGGTAGGAATGCAGACTGGTGCAGCCACTGTGGAAAACAGTATGGCCCTTTCTCAAAAAATTAAAAATGGAAGTTCCATTTGCCCCAGTAATCTCACTTCTAGGAATATATCCCAAGAAAACAGAAACACCAATCAGAAAGGATATAGGCACCCCTATGTTCATAGCAGCATAATTTACAATAGGGAAGATTTGGAAACAGCCTAAATGCCCATCAATAGATGAGTGGATTAGGAAACTGTGGTAAAAAAGAAGGAATTCTTATCATTTGTAACAGCATGGCAGAAAATGGAGAGCATTATGTTAAGTGAAATAATCCAGTCAGTGAAACTTAAATACTACATGATCTCACTCATTTGTGGAATATAAAGAACATTATAAACTGATGAACAGAAATAGATACAGAGGCAAAGAAGTATTGAACAGAATGTCAAACTACAGTGGGAATGCAGGGCGGATTTGGGGGTGGGTGGGTAAGAGATCAACCAAAGGACTCTTATGCATGCATATAGAATAATCAATGGATGCAGGACACTGCGGGGTTGAGTGCATGTTCTGAAGGGTAAGGGAAGTGGTGGGGAGGTAAATGGGGAAAAAAAGGAGACATATGTACTACTATTTGTAATACTTTAAATAATAAAATAGAATTTTAAAAAATGACTGAGTGGGCCTAAGCTGTCAGTCGGACATCCCCCCACGGCTCCCAGACTGCAAGAGAGTGCAGGCCAAGCTGAGGGACACCATCCCTCCCAACATCAAGTGCATAAATTTTCATGTGCCAGGCCTCTAGTCACTTATAACAAAAAATGTTACTAGAGATATATAAGGACATTGTATAATGACAAGAGTGTCAATCTATCAGGAAGATGTAACAGTTATAAATATACTCTGAGTGGCCATATTATTATGATCTCTGAATGTATAATAATCTGGCCACTCAGTGTGTGTATGTGTATACACACACACACACACACACACACTAGAGGCCCAGTGCATGAAATTCGTGCACGGGGGTGTCCCTCAGCTCAGCCTGCACCCTTTCCAATCTGAGACCCCTTGAGGGATGTCCAACCACCCGTTTAGGCCCAATCCCACTGGGATGGGGCCTAAATGGGCAGTCGGACAGCCTTCTCACAATCCAGGACTGCTGGCTCCCAACTGCCTTCCCCTCCAGGCCTGGTCCCCACCAACTGCCCTACCCTGCAGGCCTGGAGGCCTGGTCCCCCCAACTGCCCTCCCCTGCAGGCCTGGTTCCCCCCAACTGCCCTCCCCTGGTGGCTTGGTCTCTCCCAACTGCCTTCCCTTGCAGGCCTGGTCCCCCCCATCTGCCCTCCCCTGCAGGCCTGGTCCCGCACAACTGCCCTCCTCTTCAGGCATGTTCCCCTCCCAACTTCCCAACCCTGCTGGCCTGGTTCCCCTCAACTGCCCTCCCCTGGTGGCTTGGTCTCCCCCCAACTGCCCTCCCTTGCAGGCCTGGTCCCCCCCAACTGCACTCCCCTGCAGGCCAGGTCCCACCCAACTGCCCTCCACTGCAGGCCTGGTACCCTCAACTGCCCTCCCCTGCTGACCTGCTCTCCCCCTACTTCCCTCCTCTGCTGTCCCAGTCACCCCTAACTGCCCTCCCTGCTGGCCTGGTCTCCCCCAACTGCCCTCCTCTGTGGGCCTGGTCACCCCTAACTTTCCACAACTGCCCTCCCCTGCAGGCCATCTTGTGGCAGACATCTTGTGGTGGCCATCTTGTGTCCACATGGGGGAGCCATCTTTGACCACATGGGGGCGTCCATCTTGTGTCTTGGTGTGATGGTCAATTTGCACATTACTCTTTTATTAGATAGGAGATATATATATACATTAAAGGCCCGGTGCATGAATTCGTGCATGGGTGGGGTCTAGCCAGCCTGGCCAGGGGGAGGGGACATGGGCAGTTGGCCAGCCTGCCTGCTGGTCGAACTCCTGGTTGAGGGGACAATTTGCATATTAGCCTTTTATTATATAGGATATACACTGAGTGGCCAGATTGTTATGTGTTCAGAGATCTTAATAATCTGGCCACTCAGTGTATATGTACTTAATAAGAGAGCACCAAAATTCATGAAATAATAATTGAAAGAAATGGGGGAATAAACAAACTAACAATAATAGAAAATTCAATGATTTACTTTTAATAATTAATAAGACCACTACTCAAAGTTTACCAATGAAATGAAATAGCTGAACAACACTATAAAGGAAGTAGACATAACATCTCTAGAATAGACTACCCAGCAGCCAACACAGGACATAAAGTATTCTTAAGTGAGAATATTAACTAGAATAGAACATACTAGTATGCTAGACAATAAAACAAACGTGAATGAAGGTTAAAATATAAAATAATAAAAAAATATCTTCTCTGATACAAATGGAATAAAATTAGAAATTGATAATTGGGGAAATGAACAAATATGTAGAAATCAAATACATAATGATAAACAGTCCCAATGGTTTACAGAAGAAATCTAAAGAAAATGGGAAATACTTTGAGATGAATAAAAATGAAGGCATTACATACCAAACATATATGACATAGATAAAGCAGTGTTTAGATGGAAAATTATAGCTGCAAATGTCTACTAGTATATTAAGAAAAAAAGAAAGAAGAAATATCGCAAATTAACAATCTCACATTCCACCTTAAGTCATTGAAAAAATAACAGCAAACTAAACCTAAGATAAGCAGAGGAATGGAATCATAATGATTAGAATGGAAATTAATAAAATAGAAAAAAAATCAATGAAATGAAAAGCTGATTCTTTAAAATTTGACAAGCCTTTTTATTGACAAATGTTTACTTAGTCTGATTACGGGTAGGTGAATGGATAAGGAAACATGATCCATATATTTTCTGTTTACAAAAGACCCACCCCAGAAAAAAGGACTCACACAGACTGATAGTGAAGGGATGGAAAATAATTTTCAGGCCAATGCAAATGAAAAGTAAAAAAAAAAAAAAACAAAAAAAAAAACTGGGGTAGCAATACTTATTTCTGACAAATTAGACCTCAAAATGAAGGCTGCCAGAAACCGATCATTATCCCACTAATAGAGAGATGTGGAAAGGGAATGGGGAAGGCTGGTCAACCTTAATTGCTCTGAAAGGTCGGAGCTAATCACTCACTCTTTAGTTGAAACATTGTTAGCTGAAGCAGCCTCCACCTCTGTTTGTCTTATGTAAATTTCTGTTATTGGAATTTCCTGCCTAAAGGTTATGGGCATATCCCATAGTCTCAATAAAAGGGATTGCAAGGCCAGAGCAGGTGGTAGTCCTCCCACTAGCGGTGGGCTCCTGCCTAGACCCCAATATTCCCAAATTAATACTTTTCTAGTCTTTTTTCATTTGTGTGCAGCCTTCTCCAGAACCCGAACCCTGAACTGGAGTCCTGAACCACACGGGACATGAAAGGGGTTCCCACAGAAGGCCATGACAAGAGATAAGGAAGGTCATTTCATAATACTAAAGGGAGCAATTCACGTGAGGGTATAACTCTGGTAAACACATATGCACCCAATATGGGAGCACCCAAATACATAAAACAACTTCTGGAAAATATCAAAGAAGAGATCGACAGCAATACAATTATAATAGGGGACTTTAATACCCCCTTGACACCACTGGTTAAGTCCTCTAAACAAAAAAATCAGCAAGAAAACATCAATCTTAAATGACTACCTAGATCAGTTGGAATTAATTGACATCTTCAGAACATTTCACCACAAATCTACATAATATACATTCTTCTCAAGTACACATGGGTCATTTTCAAAGATAGACCACATACTGAAACACAAGCAAAGTCTCTTCAAATTCAAGAAGATAGAAATCATATCAAGCATCTTTTCAGATCACAATGGCATAAAATTGGAAATCAACTACAGTAAAAACAATGTAAAACATCAAACATTTAGAGTCTAAATAGCATGCTATTAAACAATGATTGGCCTACCAAAGAGTTCCAAGAAGAAATAAGAAGCATCCTGGCAACAAACAAAAATGAAAATACAATCCAAAATCTATGGGTCACAGTGAAAGCAATCCTGAGAGGGAAGTTAATAGCTCTACAGGCCTACCTCAACAAACAAGAAAAAAATGGTAATAAAATAAACGACACAGAGACCAAAAACAAAACAAACAAACAAACAAACAAAAATCAACAAAACCAAGAGCTGGTTCTTTGAAAGGATAAATAAGATTGATAAACCTCCAGGCTGGCTCACCAAGAACCAAAGAGAAAGGACCCAATCTGCTCTATTGATGCATTACTATTATATTAGTCTGTGTTGGTTTACTCATATATCTAATTTCTTCTTCCCTGCTCCCAGTCCATGCACCCTTCCCTTTTCTCTTCCTTTGGTAGCCAACATTTTTCTTGTTGTTGTTTGTTTGTTTATTTGTTGTTTTGTTTTTATTTTATGCATTTGTTTTTCCTCTCCACACTTGCTCTCTTCTTCTACTAATAGCTTAAGTAGTTTCACTCACAAAACTCAGGCCTATCTGCTCTCTATTATATTCTCCTTTTCAAAAAATAGTTGAATAGAAAGGAGACTATATATATATATATATATATATATATATATATATATATATATAGTATTTTGTTTTTTTTATTTTTTTCTTATACACTCATTCTATTTCTACCTCCCCTATACTGAATTGTGGCTATTCCCCAATTCATTCAATTTGTTTAACTTACCTTCTGGAAATAAGCTCTGCCTCTTCAGATTCAGTTCCCCACTTTTTTCTGGGTGTTCGTTGTTTGCATTTTTTGGTTTAATGGTTGGTATTGTGGAGTTTTCTCCACATATACATATATATTCCCTTTTTTTTCTTCTTTTTCTTTTCTCTGTTACCTTTTTTCCTTTTCTCAATATCATTTTTGCACTCTGTTCTCTCCCCTAATTCTCTTTTCTCTGGTAGTCACCTTAATTTGGGGTTATTGGTATCGTGGTTAATTTGGTTTTCCTCCCTCTGTGTCATGGCTTGTTGAGTTGTATTTTGTGCCTTTTGCTCAATGTGATAGAGAGGGATCCACACACCCAAGCACCCTGAGATGAGCAAAAATGGGGAGGAAAATAAACAGCCCCCATACAAAAGAAAAGGAGGAATCACCAGAAAAGGAAATTAATGAAATGGAGGCAAGCAATTTGTCAGAGAAAGAATTCAGAGCAATTGTCATAAGGAAGCTGAAATGGATGGAAGACAAATTTAACAACATGTGTAAGAATTAAGAGGAAATAAAGAAGAGCTAAGAAGAAATGAAGAATAACATAGCTGCAATAAAGAACATAATAGAAAGCATCAACAGTAGACTAGAAGAAGCTGAGGGCCACATCAGAGAGCTAGAAGACAAGGTAGGAAAAAACACCCAAGTAGAGAAGCAACAGGGAAAAAAGCTTAAAAAGAAGGAGGAGAGCCTAAGGGAGCTTTGGGACAACACAAAATTAAAAACATCTGCATAATAGGGGTGCTGGAAGAAGAGGAAACTGAGCAAGGAATAGAAAGCTTATTTGAAGAAATGACAGAATACTTCCCCGATATTGGGAAGAAAAAAACTCACACAAGTCCAAGAAGGTCACAGAGTCCCAAACAAGATGAACCCAAAAAGACTGACATCCTAATTAAATTGGCAAACATCAATGACAAAGTAAGAATCTTAAAGGCTGCCAGAGAGTGACAGAAAGCTACCTACATGAGATCTCCCATTAGACTATCGACTGATTTCTCAACACAAACACATCAGGCCAGAAAGGAATGGAAGGAAATACACAAACTGATGAAAAGCAACAGACTGAATCCAATACTATGCCCAGCAAGGCTATCATTCAAAATTAAAGGGGAAATCGTGAGCTTCACAGACAAAAAAGGGCTAAGGGTGTTTATTACCACCAAGCCAGCAATGCAAGCAATGCTAAAGGGACTGCTGTAAAAAGAAGAAATAGGAAGGGAAGAATGAACAAGGGTATAAAGAATAAAAATAGTGAAAAACAAGTGCCTATCAATAATAACCTTAAGCATAAATGGATTAAATGCTCCAGTCAAAATCAGAAATGAAAGGGTGAAGTAACAACAGACCCTGCAAAAATACAAAGGATTATGAAAAAATACAACCTCACAGAGAAAGCAGGGGGAGGGGGGTTTAGAAATCAACCAAAGCACTTGTATGCATGCATATTAGCATGACCAATGGACACAGACATTGGGGCAGTGCAGGCTTGTCCTGGGGGGTGGGAGTGGTCAGGGGGTGTCATTCAGGGAAAAAGGAAACATATGTAATACTTTAAATAGTAAATTAATAAATAAATAAATTAATTAAAAATAATATTTTTAAAGGATTATAAGAAAATACTATGAATAATCATATGCCACTCACTAACCTGAAAAAAAAGAAAAAAGCCTCTTACCCAGGCTGGCCACACCCCCATGGGGTGAAGGTCCCCATAGGGGTGCTTGGCCAGCCTACAAACAGCCATAAGCCTCTCACCCAGGCTGGCCAAGCACCCCAGTGGGAACCCCCCACCCTGAAGGAGGTGTGGCCAGCCTGAAAACCACCCTCAGCCCCTCACCCAGGCTTGCCAGGCACCCCAGCAGGACCACCTACCCTGAAGGGGCTGTGGCCAGTGTGAAAACGGCCCTCAGCCCCTCACCCAGGCTGGCCAGGCACTCCAACAAGGTCCCCCACCCTTAAGAGGGTGTAGCCAGCTTGAAAACAGCCCTCAGCCCCTCACTCAGGCTGGCCACACCCCCTCAGTGGTGATCCTCTCCTCATGGGGGCATGGCCACCCTGAAAACCACCATAAGCCCCTCGCCCAGGCAGCCCCATGCCCCAAGGGAACCCCCACCCTGATCCGGGACACCCTGCAAGGCAAACCAGCCAGCCCCCACCCATGCAACAGGCCTCTCCCTATACTAATAAAAGGGAAATTAGACTGGGAGACCTTCCAGGAGACCTTCCAGACGTTCTTCTGGACAAAGCCATGCTGGTGGGGCCAAGGTAGAGGCGGTTAGAGGCCAAGAGAGGAGGGCAGTTGTGGGTGATCAGGCTGGTAGGGGGTGGGGACATTGGGGGTAAGCAGACCAGCAGGGGAGCCAGTTGGGGGCAAGCAGGCCATCAGTGGGGGTCAGTTGGAGGTGATCAGGACAACGAGGGGGGGCAGTTTGGAGTAAGCAGGCCAGCAGGGGGCAGTTGGGGGTGAGCAGGCCAGTGGGGAGGGAAGGTGGGGGTGAGCAGGCCAGAAGGGGGGCAGATGGGGGTGAGCAGGCTGGCAGGGGGCAGTTGGGGGCAAGCACACTGGCACAGGGGGAAGTTGGGGGTGATCAGGCTGGCAGGGGGGGCATTTAAGGGAGAGCAGGCCAGAGGTGGGGGGCAGTTGGGGGCAAGCAGGCTGGCAGGCAGAGTGGTTAGGGTCAATCAGGCAGGCAGGCAGGCAGGTGAGCAGTTAGGAGCCAGCAGTCCCGGATTGCAAGAGGGATGTCCGACTGCCTGTTTATGACTGATCCCTGTAAACCGGCAGTAGGACATCCTTCAAGGGGTCCCAGATTGGAGAGGGTGCAGGCCGGGGTGAGAGACATCACCCCCCCCCCCGCCCCCGTGTGCATGAATTTCATGCACCGGGCCACTAGTAAATAAATAAATACATAAATGAAGTAAAAAGAAAAAATTATATCTTAATTAAAAGATTAAAAATAAAAAAGTGAGGAGAAGGAAGATGGCTGCTGACGGGAAGGCAGACTGCAAGATAGTGTGTGAGTGAGAGAACAAAGGGAGAGTGTGTGGTCTCACGGGAAGTGTTTGTTTCTGAGTTGAAGGACAGCTATACTCCAGGGGACTGTGGGGGATTGCCAGATGGGGTTCCCCTGACGGGGAAGCTTCCACTGCTGCTGGGATCCCTCCATGAGCAACTTGCTCTGACATGGAGACCATGCCATTTTGAAGGGGAGAGTGGATGTTGTCGGAAACCTGAAAAACCTGGGACTCTACAACAACGGCACCCAGAGAACAGCTGCAAACCCAGGAACACTGATCACCAAGTGTCGTGAGCACGCGGATTTGGAGGAGCTCTGCGCCTCCTCATGGAAAGGTCAGATTTCGCCTGATATAAGGTGAGATCTCTGGTACGGGCAGGAGAGAGAAAAGCGCATGTGGGAGCTGGAGGATCCAGGGAATTCTTCACCGAGAAAAGACTGAGGCCATTGGGGCTGGCATGATCCGTGAATGTGGAAGGGGACCCACAGGGCTGCTAACATAAGGGAACTCTAAAAAGCAACCCATAACTAAACTGGGCACAAAAGGGCAACCTAAAAAAAAAATTTTAACAGTGTGCCTGCTGATTAGACCCAAGGGGAAAAAACACTGCACAGACTTGCGCCTCAGCACCGGAGTTCACGCATTTACTCTGGCACTTTTTTTTTTCACATTTTTTTCATCTTTCAATCCGTGCTTTTGATTACTAAGCCCAATACATAGGATCACCCAATTGGGGACACTCTAAGAGACTGCAGGGGAAAGTTGTTTTTGTGGAACCGGGGGATCAGAGTGGGAAATAACCATCAGAGAACAAGCTCTGGGGCAGCCCATTCCCCCAAACCAGTATTAAGTGCCACAGGGAAATCAATATCTAAACATTAGCTAGAGAGGACCTATAGACCCAGAGGTCAATCAAGAAATACTACCGCCCAGGGGTTGAATCACAAATTGACTCTTGTGTAAACACAAATAAAGGAGGATACGAAATAGAGATGTACTGCTTGCTTGAAAATCAGGACTGTGGCCTACAACACTGAGGAGCAGTGGAACGCAGGGAACTGCAATACTGTCCTGACTAGGACACAGGTGTGCCAAACAGAACAGCAGAGGAAGTGAATGACCTTCATTACTGCACATTTTTATTTTTATTTTTTTCATCTTTTACTTAAGAAACTAATGTTTTTTCTTTTTTCCTCACTTGATTTTACCTTTTTTATTATTACACTTTTATTTTTAATCAGTATTATTACTGCTACTATTTTACCTTTTTTTCAAAGTGTCATTTTATTTTCTTTTTATTTTATTTTGGGATTAGTGTTCTACATTCTATTTTCATCTTTCCTTTAGCATCATTTTACTCTGTCTCAACTTTACCTTAGCCAACACTCTCTTCCTCACTTTTCCCCCTTTGTTGTTCTGTTTCTCTTACCTTATCCCTGCATTAGATTTTCCCTATTCCTTCTTTTTACCCCCTGTTAAAATTTCACCCTAATTATATATTTAACTTTCAATCCCCTGCACTGAGTCCATACACACTTCTCTCTTCTCTTTCTTCACTATTCATTTTTTTCCGTCTCTGTCCTTTGTTGTTGTTTGCTTGAATGTTGATTATATTGGTGCTTTTATGCTTGTTTGTGAGATTGGCTTGCTATTTATTTATTTATTTATTTATTTATTTATTTGGTTTTGTTTCTTACTTCTGTGTTCCCTCACCTCATTTGATATTAGTTGTTGTATTTTTCATTCATCTCTAAGTATTTGTTGCTGGCATTTGTTGGGATTAGTGGCTGTTTTATTGGAGTTTTATCCCCATATAAATAGTTTTCCCCCCTCTTCTTTTTTATTCTATTTCTTTTCTCTCTTACTTTTTTTTCCCAATTTCATTTTTGCACTCCTTTTTTCTTTCTCTTTTTGTTTTTTCTTCTCTTCTTCTTTCATTCTTATACCTTAACACTCTTTTCTCTGGTGGTCACCTTTATTTTGGGTTATTAGTATCATGAATACATATGTGTTCAGTGCCCTGTGTGTTGTGCCTTGTTGTGTTGTATTTTTGAATCAATGCAGTAGAGAAAGAACTACATAATCAGACAACTGGAGAAGAGAGATCATGGGGAGACAAAGAAACAGCCTGCATATGAAAGAAAAGCACACATACCAGAAAAGGAAGTAAACAAAATGGAGGCAAGCAACCTGTCAGAGAAACAATTCAGAGAAATGGTTCATAAGGTGGATGAAAAGAATGGAAGACAAATTCAACAATATGTATAAGAACCAAGAGGAAATGAAGAAAAAGCAAGAATAAATGAAAAATGACATCGCTGCTATAAAGAACTCAATTGAAAGCATCAAGAGTAGACTAGAAGAAACAGAGGAGTGCATCAGAGAGCTAGAAGACAAGGTAGTAAAAAATACTCAAGCAGAGCAGTTTCTAGAAAAATAATTAAAAAGCAGGAGGAGAGCCTAAGATAACTTTGGGACAACACTAAAGGAAACAACATCTGCATAATTGAGGTGCCAAAAGGAGAGGAAATTGAGCAAGGAACAGAAAACCTGTTTGAATAAATAATGACAAGAAAACTTCCTGATATAGGGAAGAAAAAACGCACACAAATCCAAGAAGCTCAAAGAGTCCCAAACAAAAAGAACCCCAAAAGACTAACACCAAGGCACATTATAATTAAATTGGCAAACATCAATGACAAAGTAAGACTCTTAAAAGCAGCCAGAGAGAGACAGAAAGTTACCTACAAATGATCCCCCATCAGAGTAGCGACTGATTTCTCAACAGAAACTCATCAGGCCAGAAGGGAATGGAATGAAATATACAAAGTCATGCAAAGGAGGGGTCTGAATCCAAGAATACTCTACCCAGCAAGGCTATCAATCAAAATTGAGGGTGAAATCAGGAGCTTCACAAACAAAAAAGGACTAAGGGAATTTATTAACACCAAACCAGCAATGCAAGAAATGCTAAAGATCTGCTGTAAAAAGAAGAAAAAGGAAGCAAAGAAGGAACACAGGGGTAAAGAATAAAAATGGTGACAAACAAGTACCTATCAATAATAACTTTAAATGTAAATGGATTAAATGCCCCAATCAAAAGACATAGGGTAACAGGGTGGATAAGAAAACATGACCCATATATCTGTTGTATACAGGAAACACACCTCAGAATAAAAGATGCACACAGACTGATGGAGAAGGGATGGAAAAAGGTATTTCAGGCAAATGAAAATGCAAAAAAAAAAACCCCTGGAGTAGCAACACTTATATCTGACAAATTAGATTTCAAAGTGAAGGACCTAAAAAGAGATAAGGAAGGCCACTTAATAATACTAAAGGGAGCAATCCAACAAGAAGAAAAAACTCTGGTAAACATATACACACCCAATACAGGAAAACCCAAATACATAAAAAAAACTCCTGGAGGATATCAAGGGAGAGATTGACAGCAATGCAATCATAGTAGGGGACTTTAATATCCCACAATCACCATTGGACAAATCCACAAAACAAAAAATCAGCAAAGAAACCTCAATCCTAAATGACTCACTAGATCAGATGGAATTAATTGACATCTTCAGAACATTTCACCCCAAAGCCACAGAATATACATTCTTCTTAAGTGCACATGGATCATTTTCAAAAATAGATCATATATTGGGTCACAGGCAAAGTCTCTTCAAATTCAAGAAGATAGAAACCATATCAAGCATCTTCTCAGGTCACAATGGCATAAAAGTGGAAATCAACTACAATAAAAATAATCCAAAAAATCAAACACCTGGAGACTAAATAGCATGCTATTAAACAATGACTGCATTACCAGAGAGATCAAAGAAGAAATAAAAAACATCATGGCAAAAAACGACAATGAATACACAACAATCCAAAATCTATGGGACACAGCGAAATTAGTCTTGAGAGGGAAGTTCATAGCTCTACAAGCCTACTGCAAAAACCAAGAAACAATGGTAATAAATTACCTAACCCTACAATTCAAAGAGTTAGAAGCAAAAAGAAAAGCCCTGTGTAAGCTGAAGGAAGGAAATAATAAAGATCAGAGAGGAGATAAATGACACAGAGACCAAAAAAACAAACAACAACAACAACAAAAAAAAAAACAATACAAATGATCAACAAATCCAAGAGCTCGTTCTTTGAAAGGATAAACAAGATTGATGAACCTCTAGCCAGGCTCACCAAGAAGCAAAGAGAGAGGACCCAAATAAACAAAATCAGAAATGAAAGATGAGAAATAACAACAGACACACAGAAATACAAAAGATTCTTAAAAAATAATATGAACAACTCTATTCCAAAAAAACTGGACAACCTGGAGGAAATGGACATATTACTAGAAAAATAGAACCTTCCAATTTTCAGTCAGAAAGAGTCTAAAAATCTCAGTAGGTCAATAACTATGGAAGAAATTGAAGCAGTCATCAAAAAGCTTCAAGCAAACAAAAGCCCGGGGCCAGATAGCTTCACAGGGGAGTTTTACCAAACATTCAAGGAAGAACTAAAATCTATCCTCCTCAGACTATTCCAAAAAATTCAAGAGGAAGGAACACATCCAAGATCATTCTATGAAGCCAGCATCACCCTAATACCAAAACCAGATAAAGACAACAAAATGAAAGAGAATTACAGGCCAATATCCCTCATGAACACAGATGCCAAAATCCTCAACAAAATTGTAGCAAATTGGATCCAGCAATACATTGGATCCACCATGACCAAGTAGGATTTATCCCAGGATTCCAAGGATGGTAAAATATCCGCAAATCAATAAATGTGATACATCACATAAACAAATTGAGAGATAAAAATCATATAGTCATATCAATTGGTGCAGAAAAAGCATTTGACAAAATCCAAAACCCATTTTTGATGAAAACTTTCAGCATGGTGGGAATAGAAGAATCATACCTTAACATAATAAAAGCTATATATGACAAACCCACAGCCAACATCATACTCAATGGGCAAAAACTAAAGTCATTTTCCCTAAGAACATGAACAAGACAGGGATACCCACTCTCACCACTCTTGTTGGACATAGTATGGGAAATATTAACCATTGCGATTAGACAAGTAGAAGAAATAAAAGGTATCCAAATTGGAAAAGAAGAAGTAAAAGTGTCCCTATTCACAGATGACATGATATTGTACATAAAAAACCCTAAAGAGTCCATCAAAAAACTATTAGACTTAATAAATGAATTTGGCAATGTAGCAGGATACAAAATTAACACCAATAAACCTATGGCATTTCTTTACACCAATAGTGAAGTTACAGAAAGAGAGAATAAAAAAGCAATCCCATTTACCATCGTACCAAAAAAAATAAGATACATAGGAATAAACTTAACTAAGGAGGTAAAAGACCTCTACTCAGAAAACCACAGGACACTGAAAAAAGAGATAGAGAAAGACATAAACAGATGGAAGAACATGCCATGTTCATGGATTGGTAGAATCAACATCATTAAAATGTCCATATTACCCAAAGCAATCTATAGACTCAATGTACTGCCCATTAAAATACCAACGGCATATTTCAGAGACCTAGAAAGAACTCTCCAAAAATTCATCTGGAATAAAAAAAAAAGACCCTAATAGCCACAGCAATCCTGAGAAAGAAGAACAAACTAGGTGCAATCTCAATACCAGATGCCAAGCTGTTTTACAAAGCCACTTTTCTCAAAACAGCCTGGTACTGGCACATGAACAGATATATACACCAATGGAATAGAATAGAGAACCCAGATATTGACCCAAACCACTATGCTCAATTAATATTTAACAAAGGAGGCATGAACATACAATGGAGTCAACACAGTCTCCTCAATAAATGGTGTTGGGAAAATTGGACAGATACATGCAAAAAAATGAAAATGAGACCACCAACTTACACTATCCACAAAATAAACTCAAAATGGATCAAGGACTTAAACATAAGACGGGAAACAATAAAAATACTAGAGGTATCCACAGGCAGGAAAATCTCTGACATATGCCAAAGCAATTTCTTCACAGATACCGCTCCTAGGGCAATAGAAACTAGGGAGAAAATAAACAAATGGGACTACATCAAAATCAAAAGCTTTTGCACAGCAAAAGAAACCATCAACAAAACAACAAGAAAGCCCACTGTATGGGAGAACATATTTGCAAATGTTATCACTGATAAATGTTTAATCTCCAACATTTACAGGGAACTCATACAACTTAATAAAAGGAAGATAAATGATACAATAAAAAAATGGGCAACGTACCTAAATAGAAACTTTTGAAAGAAGACAGAAGGAAGGCCAAGAGACATGAAAAAATGCTTAAAGTCACTAATTATCGGCGAGATGCAAATCAAAACGACAATGCTGTACCATCTCACACCTGTCAGAATGGCTATCATCAACAAATCAACAAATGACAAGTGCTGGAGAGGATGTGGAGGAAAAGGAACCCTGGTCCACTGCTGGTGGGAATGCAGACTGGTGCAGCCACTGTGGAGTTTCCTCAAAAAACTAAAAATGGAACTCCCATATGACCCAGTGATCCCGCTTCTAGGAATATATCCCAGGAAACTAGAAACACCAATCAGAAGGGATATATGCACCCCTATGTTCATAGCAGCACAGTTCAACATAGCTAAGATTTGGAAACACCCTAAATGCCCATCAGCAGATGAGTGGATTAGAATACTATGGTACATCTACACAATGGAATACTATGCTGCTATAAAAAAGAAGGAATTCCTACCATTTGCAGCAGCATGGATGGAACTGGAGAGCATTATGTTAAGTGAAATAAGCCCCGCAATGAAAGTAAAATACCACATTATCTCACTCATTTATGGAAAATAAAGAACATTATAACCTGATGACCAAAAATATAGATACAGAGGCAGTAAAGCATGGAACAAACTTTCAAATTACAGCGGGAAGGCTGGGGAGTGTTGGGGCGGGGGTCAGGGGGGGAAGAGATCATCTGAATGACTTGTATGCATGCATATAAGCACAACCAATGGACACAAGACACTGGGGGGGTAGGATGACGGCATGCAACGGGGTGTAGGGGAGGCTGGGGGAAGGTCAATGGGGGAAAAAGGAGATATATGTACTACTATGTGTAATATTTTAAACAATAAAATAAAATTTAAAAATGAAAAAAAATTAAAAATAATAAAAATTTGAAGTAGTGAAGTGTTGTTTGCCTCAGCTGAGTTTTAATATCACTAGACAAGTTTTAAGAAACTTCTCTACTGTTCTGTCTGTCATGTCTCAGGTTCCTGTTAGGTAATCAGCACTGTGTTGAAGTTCCCAGCAATCCACCACTCCTCTGTCAGACTCCACAGCCTTGGTTTCAGGCAGGTGGGATCTTCTGTCACCTTTGTTTGTCTGACTGCTTTGAGTGGTATTTACATAAGCATGTATTTCTGAAACCAGCTCTAGGTGGTGGTGTTGCTGTATTAGTTTACGGGACCAAATGGCCCCTCAACCCAGTCCTCAAGGGTTCCCTGGGGGTATTCAGAATCCTTGTTTCCCTGCAGAGCTCAAGGCTGGGTGTGGCTGCACTGCTAGGAGGGGCTGGCTCTTCAGGAGAAGATTGGCTGTTCAGGGTTGGAGGGACCAGACTGTCCCAGACCTGGCTTCCTGGTCACCTGTCCCTATTTTTCTCCCTAGCTTCCACAAAACCACCTTCCCCTGCACTGAAGCCTAGGTGAGTGTAATTGAAAGATCTTATATACTGGGTTTAGCAAGTAAAATCAAGAAAAGTATAAAGACAGAGCAACTGTGCCACTGTGCGTATCTTTCCCCCCAGTGCTGCATGGCCAGTGCAGAACTTCAGGCTGCCTTTCTGGGCACAGCCTCCCATGGCTTTGGACTTAGATCTAGAGTCCCCAGCTGCCAGCAGCCCTGTAGACCTCCTTTCACAGTCGAGTATTAAGCATTTCCCCAAGGGACAGGGACTTGGTGCAGTGCAGTTTCCTTCTGATCCTCTAGTCCCAGTTTCCTTCTGGCCCTCTAGTCCCAGATCTCTCCAGCCCAGAACACTGATCCTACCGTTTTCCAGGCATCCTCTGTCCTTTCTGGCCATGGATTGTCTAAACAGCTGTGTTTAATTCACCAATTCTGGGTGGATGTTATTTGATTCAGCTGTTTCTTCTGTCTGCTTTGTGAGAAGGCACAGGACACATCTGCCTATTTGGCCACCATTTTGTCTCCCCCCAGACAAACTTTCCTTACAATCCTTTTTAATTCTGTGGTGTCAGTTGTTACTTCACCACCTATTTTATTTTATTTATTTGGGTCCTCTTTCTTTGTTTCTTGATGAGTCTGAATAAAGATTAATCAATCTTATTTATCTTTTGAAAGAACAAGCTCTTGTTTTCATTGATATTTTTATATTGTGTTTTTAGTCCCCATGTCATTTATTTCTGTTCTGATCTATTTTTTAAATTATTTATTGTTTAAAGTATTACATATAGTATTACATATGTCTCCCCTTTTCCCCATTGACCTCTCCCCAGGCACCCCCAACCCCCTGCACATGCCCTCACCCCCCTAGTGTCTATGTGTCCATTGGTTATGCTTATATTCATGCATATAAGCCCTTTGGTTGATCTCTTACTCCCCCCGCCTGCCTTCCCTCTGAAGTTTTATGGTCTGTTAGATGCTTCTATGTCTGGCTCTATTTTTGTTTTTTCTTCCTTCTACATACTCTGGGCTTTGTTTTGTTTTTCTCTTTCTAATTCTTTAAGATGTAGGGTTAGATAGTTTATTATTAATTGTTCTTATTTTTTGAGGTAGGCCTGTAGTGCTATGAACTTCTTTGTCAGGAGCTTTTGCTGTTTCCCAGAGATTTGGAGTTGTTTTGTGTTCATTTTCATTTGTCGTGAGGAAGTTTTTGATATATTTTTTATCTAATTGGTAATGCATTCATTGTTTAATAATATGTTATTTATCCTCCATGTGAGTTTTTTTTTACTGTAGTTGATTTCTAATTTCATTCCATTGCTATTTGAGAAGGTGCTTGTTAGATTTCAATCTTCTTGAATTTGTAGACATGTGTTGTGTCCTAACATGTTGTTTATTTTGAGAATGACCCATGTGTACTTGGGAAGAATTTACATTCTTAAGCTTTAAAGTGAAATGTTTTATAAATGTCAATTAAATTCATCTGATACAGTGTGTCATTAGAGTCACTGTTTCCTTGTTAATTTTTTTATCTGGAAGATCTATCCAGTGAAGGTGAAGTCAGTGGGGTGTTAAAGTCCCCTACTATGACTGTATTGTTGTCAATCTCTCCCTTAAAGTCCTCCAAAAGTCTTTTTTATATATTGAGGTGTTCAATGTCCCTCTCTCTATATGCAAATCTATAAGCATATCCTCAAGTGAGGATTAAAAAAACAAACACAGCTAACATCATTCTTAATGATAAAGTACTAGATGATTTTCTCCTAAAGTCGGGGTGTTTACTCTTGCGACATTGAACTGGAACTTCTAAACAGGGCAATTGGGCAAAAAAAAAAAAATTAAATAATAAATAAATAAATAAATAAATAAATAAATAGAAGAAATCAAAATTTGAAAAGAAATAAAATTATATCTATGTACTTGAATATATATAATCCTAAGAAACATACAAAAATAGTATTACAACTTAGAAACATGTTCAGCAAGGTTTTACAGTATAAGATCAATAAACAAAAATCAATTACATCTTTATACCTTTGCAATAAAACATCAAAAAATAAAACAAGAGAGAGAAAAATGGCAGCAGAATAGACGGACGTGTCCTGAGCCTTGTCCCGGAGCAGATAGAGGGAGCTGTAGAGAGCCGTCTGGGAAGGCACATGGATACTTTTTTAATTCTTATCAGCTGAGCCCATGGGTACTGGCAGAATCCTGTTTTCAGTACTGATTTCTTATCTTTATCCATGTACTTGGAATGAGGAACAAAAAGGACCTTGACCCACCCAAAATAAGGAGCTTACTCAGATCCTGATGAATAGGATTTGGGCACACCCGAAACTCCTTTTGATCATAAAATCTCTTTTGGAAACCAATAAATATGCTGTGTTGTCAGAGGTGAGTGTGACTGTCTCTCTATCAGAGGACAGGAAGCCACCCAGCACCCAGCTTGTATCTATTTCTGTCTCTTGTCTCTTTCTCTAATTTCTTAATCCCCAGCTCTTCCCCTCAGGATCCTGTCTTTCTCCCTTTCCGTGCGGGACACGGAAACCGAAGAAACACTGCACCACAGGGAGCAGCTGAAACGAGTGGAATCCAGCCTGAATTGGTGAAGGAGACGCAGCTGGTGAGACAGTTTGCAGCCAGGAAGGGCAGAGATCCCCCGATAAAGGTAAAGTCAAAGATCTAGGCAGTAGAATCTGCTGGACCTCTGAGCCCAGGTCAAGGAGAAACTACACAGTGCCAAGCCACGTCCCTGAGGACAGGCAAAGCCTCTGACTGAAAAAAAAAAAGGGGGGTCCACTGGACTGCGGGAGGTAGGAGATTTTAGATCTTGGAGTCTGGATTTTGGATCTGAGCTCTAAGGCAGCCCTGAAGAGCTGCCGGACTGCGCAGTGCCAGCAAGAAAGAAACTTGCAGAGACACGGTCCCTCCTCGCGCTGGGGCCTGCGCCTTTCTGCACTGAACCTGGTTCGTAGGACCCTTAGGATACAGACGCTTACCTGTAGTTGAGGTGCAGAAGAGGGAGTGGGATTGTGGAATCTGGGGAGAGTAGGCAGCGGATGGTCTAGGAGAGGTGGAAGCAAGCCTGGTGCTGAGTCATATCTAGGCCCTGTCGCCACTTTCTCCAGAGAGATAGCCCCTCCCGCCAGTCTCCAGGCAACCAATATAGCCACACCCAGATCCCACACTGATTAACACCATGGAATCTCAATACTCCCTGAGGCCATAGGATCTGCCCTAAAGAGAAATCTTTAGAAGTTAAGCACCTCAATTACACAGCTACACTGCCAGAGCCCTTCAGAGTGCTTCAGTGTGCCTCACTGGCAAACTTACCATGGGTGCTCCTGTGAGCCGCCACTGGGAGTAAGCGCCTATCCACCACAGGTGCAGCAGTGAAAGCTGAGTCTGCCCACCCCATAACTACAAAACTCTGGGCATCACAGTCACACCTTTCCAGAGTGCAGGCCCCCTGAGCCACATCACCCTGACAGAAAGTTCTTTAGTGCCACTGTGAGTACCCACTGGGCATGCGTGGTTTCAATTAAGGGTGCAAGACAGCAAAAATTGGGATACTACCCTCCACGGCTGCTGACTTCTAGACACTGCAGCTGTGCCTCTCAAGCTCGCAGGCCTACATCAAGAGAACCCAAATAGCTCAAGTAGGGAGCTACACTAGATTACCAAGCCCAGGAGAACTGAGAGATTACACCAGTAGCACCATCACCAAAAGAACCTGGGTATCAAAGCAATTGGATCTACAATTAAAACATTACAGGAAAACATGGGGAGACAAAAAAGCAACTGCCAAAGGAAAGAAAAAGAGGAATCACCAGAGAGGGAGTTAAATGAAATTGAGGATAGTAGCTTAACAGAGAAAGAATTCAGAGTAATGGTTATAAGGATGTTTAAATGGGTGGATGACAAATACACACAACTCAATGAGAACTATAAGGAGCTGAATGAGAATGTCACCAACATGAAAAGAAACCAAGAAGAGATGAAGAATGACATAGGTGCAATAAAGAACACATTGGAAGGCTTAAACAGTAGACTAGAAGAGGCTGAGGACTGCATCAGCGAATTAGAAGACAAGGTAGGAAAAAACACACAAACACAGCAGAAACTGGAAAGAAGACTTAAAAAGCAGGAGGAGAGCCTAAGGGAGCTTTGGGACAACACAAAACGAAACAATATTAGAATAATAGGGATAACAGAAGGAGAGGAAGAGAAGCAAGGAATAGAAAACCTGTTTGAAGAAGTAATGACAGAAAACTTCCCTGATATTGGCAAGAAAAAAACTATGCAAGTCCAAGAAATACACAGAGTCCCAAACAGGTTGAACCCCAAAAGACCAACACCAAGACACATCGTAATTAAATTGGCAAACACTAACTACAAAGTAAGAATCTTAAAGGCTGCCAGAGAGAGACAGAAAGTTACCTACAAGGGCTCTCCAATTATAATATCAACTGATTTCTCAACAGAAACACACCAGGCCAGAATGGAATGGAATGAAATATACAAAGTGATGCAAAGCAAGGGTTTGAATCCAAGAATACTATACCCAGCAAGGCTATCATTCAAAACTGAAGGTGGAATCAGGAGCTTCACAGACAAAAAAGGGCTAAGAGAGTTTATCACTACCAAGCCAGCAATGCAAGAGATGCTAAAGGGACTGGTGTAAAAAGAAGAAAGAGAAAGGCAAAAAAAACCCCACAAAAACTAAGGAAAAATATGACAACAAACATGTACTTGTCAATAATAACATTAAACATAAATGGATTAAAAGCACCAGTCAAAAGACATAGGGTAGCTGAATGGATAAGAAAACATGACCCATATATTGCTGTCTACAGGAGACCCACCTCAGAGCAAAGGATTCACACAGACTGAGAGTGAAGGGATGGAAAAACATTTTTCAGGCAAATGGAAATGAGAAAAAAGCTGGGGTTGCGATACTTATCTCTGATAAAATAGACCTCAAAGTAAAGGCCATAACAAGAGATAAGGAAGGTCACTATATAATACTAAAGGGAGCAATTCAAAAAGAAGATATAACTCTGGTAAATATATATACACCCAATGCAGGAACACCCAAATTCATAAAAAAACTCCTGGAAGATATCAAGGGAGAGATTGACAACAATACAATCATAGTAGGAGACTTTAGTACACCACTGACATCACTGGATAAATACTCTAGACAAAAAATCAGCAAAGAAACAGAAATTCTAAATGACGCACTAGATCAAATGGACCTTATTGACATCTTCAGAGCATTTCAGCCCAAAGCCACGGAATATACGTTCTTCTCAAGTGCACATGGGACATTTTCAAAAATAGACCACATACTGGGTCACAAGCAAAGTCTCCCCAAATTCAGAAAGATTGAAATCATATCAAGCATTTTCTCAAACCACAATGGCATAATATTAGAAATAAACTATAATAAAAACATTCCAAAAAATTCAAACACTTGGAAGCTTAATAGCATGCTATTAAACAATGATTGGGTGATCAACGAGATCAAAGAAGAAATTAAAAACATCCTGGAGATTAATGACAATAAAAACACAATAATGCAATTGCTATGGGACACAATGAAAGCAGTCCTGAGAGGGAAGTTCATAGCTCTACAGGCCTACCTCAAACAACAAGAAAAAATGCTAATAAATGATCTAACTCAACAACTCAAAGAATTAGAAAGAGAACAACAAGAAAAGCCCACAGTGAGCAGAAGGAAGGACATAATAAAGATCAGAGCAGAAATGAATGATATAGAGACCAAAAAAACAATACAAAAGATCAACAAAACCAGGAGCTGGTTCTTCGAAAGGATAAACAAGATTGATGAACCTCTAGCCAGGCTTACCAAGAAGCAAAGAGAGAGGACCCAAATAAACAAAATCAGAAATGAAAGAGGAGAAATAACAACAGACCCAACCGAAATACAAAGGATTGTTAAAAAATACTATGAACAACTCTATTCCAACAAACTGGACAACCTGGAGGAAATTGACATATTCCTAGAAAAATATCACCTTCCAAAACTCAATCAGGAAGAATCTAAACAGCTCAATATGCCAGTAACTATGGAAGAAATTGAAGTAGTCATCAAAAAGCTTCCAGCAAACAAAAGCCCGGGGCCAGATGGCTTCACAGGGGAGTTTTACCAAACATTCAAGGAAGAACTAAAACCTATCCTTCTCAGACTATTCCAGAAAATTAAAGAGGAAGGAACACTCCCAAGCTCCTTCTATGAAGCCAGCATCACCCTAATACCAAAACCAGATAAAGACAACACAATGAGAGAATTATAGGCCAATATCCCTCATGAATATAGATGCCAAAATCCTCAACAAAATTCTAGCAAATCGAATCCAGCAGTACATCAGAAAGATCATACACCATGACCAAGTAGGATTTATCCCGGGGATGAAAGGATGGTACAATATTCGCAAATCAATAAGCGTGATACATCACATAAACAAATTGAGAGATAAAAACCACATAGTCATATCAATTGATGCAGAAAAAGCATTTGACAAAATCCAACACCCTTTCTTGATAAAAACTCTCAGCAAGGTGGGAATAGAAGGATCATACCAGAACATAATAAAAGCCATATATGACAAACCCACAGCCAACATCATACTCAATGGGCAAAAACTAAAACCATTTACCGTAAGTACAGGAACAAGACAGGGATGCCGACTCTCACCACTCCTGTTCAATATAGTGCTGGAAGTATTAGCCATTGCAATCAGACAAGAAGAAGAAATAAAAGGCATCCAAATTGGAAAAGAAGAAGTAAAACTGTCCTTATTCGCAGATGACATGATACTGTACATAGAAAACCCTAAAGACTCCATCAAAAAATTACTAGACTTAATAAATGAATTTGGCAATGTAGCAGTATACTAAATTAACGCCAAGAAATCTATGGCATTTCTATACACCAATAATGAACTTACAGAAAGAGAGACTAAAAAAGCAATCCCATTTACCATCGCACCAAAAAAAATTAAGATACCTAGGAATAAACTTAACTAAGAAGGTAAAAGACCTATACGTGGAAAACTACACGACACTGAAAAGAGAGATAGAGGAAAACATAAACTGATGGAAGAACATACCATGTTCATGGATTGGTAGAATCAACATCATCAAAATGTCCATACTACCCAAAGCAATCTATAAATTCAATGCACTTCCCATTTAAATACCAAGGACATACTTCACAGACCTAGAACGAACTTTCCAAAAATTTATCTGGAATAAAAAAAGACCCCAAATAGCTGCAGCAGTCCTGAGAAAGAAGAACAAAGTAGGTGGGATCTCAATACCGGATATCAAGCTGTATTACAAAGCCACTGTTCTTAAAACAGCCTGGTACTGGCACAAGAACAGACATATTGATCAATGGAATAGAATAGAGAACCCAGAAATTGACCCAAATCACTATGCTCAATTAATATTTGACAAAGGAGGCACGAACATACAATAGAGTCAAGACAGTCTCTTCAACAAATGGTGTTGGGAAAATTGGACAGATACATGCAAAAAAATGAAGCTAGATCACCAATTTACACCATACACAAAAATAAACTCAAAATGGATAAAGGACTTAAACATAAGACGGGAAACCATATAAATACTAGAGGAATCCACAGGCAGAAAAATCTCTGACATATGCCGAAGGAACTTCTTCACTGCTACTGCCCCTAGGGCAATGGAAACTAAAGAGAAAATAAACAAATAGGACTACATCAAAATAAAAAGCTTTTGCACAGCAAAGGAAACCATCAATAAAACAACCAGAAAGCCCACTGCATGGGAGAACATATTTGCCAATGATATCAACGATAAGGGTTTAATCTCCAACATTTACAGGGAACTCATGCAGCTTAACAAAAAGAAGATAAAACAACCCAATCAAAAAATGGGCATCTGATCTAAATAGACACTTTTCGAAAGAAGACAGAAGGAAGGCCAAGAGACATATGAAAACCTGCTCAAAGTCACTAATCATCAGAGAGATGCAAATCAAAACAACAATGCGGTACCATCTCACACCAGTCAGAGTGGCTATTATCAACAAATCAACAAATGACAAGTGCTGGCGAGGATGTGGAGAAAAAGGAACCCTCGTGCACTGCTGGTGGGGATGCAGACTAGTGCAGCCACTGTGGAGAACAGTATGCAGTTTCCTCAAAACCTAAAAATGGAACTCCCGTTTGACCCAATAATCCCACTTCTAGGAATATATCCCAAGAAACAAGAAACACTAATCAGAAAGGATATATGCACCCCTATTTTCATAGCAGCACAATATACCATAGCTAAGATTTGGAAACAGCCTAAATGCCCATCAGCAGATGAGTGGATTGAAAAACTGTGGTATATCTACACAATGGAATACTACGCTGCAGTAAAAAAGAAGGAGTTCCTACCATTTGCAACAACATGGATGGAGTAGGAGAGTATTATGTTAAGTGAAATAAGCCAGGCAGAGAAAGATAAATATCACATGATCTCACTCATTTGTGGAATATAATGAATGGCATAGACTGATGAACAAGAACAGATCCAGAGACTGAGAAACGTCGAACAGCACGTCATACCTCAGGGAAGGTATGGGAGGGTGGGGATAAGGGGGAGAGATCAACCAAGGGACTTGTGTGCATGCATATGAGCTTAATCAATGGACACAGATAACAAGGGGGTGGGGCATAAGTGGGGGGTGGGTGGTTATGGGGGAATAATTTGTGTTTTTGCCTCCCTGACAAAGTTTATATAAAGTTACAAAAAGAAATTGTCAGCCAGTTTGAAATTGAATTGCTGTGGCCTAGAGCAAAGAATATCCTTACATGATATTATTCTACAATGTCATTATAATTTTAGATATTTTACAACAGCATATTGTACAATTATCCCAAACAAACCTACAAACTAATTCTTGGAATGTTTGGCAGCAATTAAAAAAAAATAAATACAATAAAGAGGACATTAAAGGACTTAATCCCTTTCAGAAGGAATTAAGGCACTGGGAAGGCACCTGAGCATTCTATATTGGCCCCTCTTGCCTTTTGTGCCAAGAGGGACCCTCTTCTCACAATCCAATAGCCCTCAGCTGTTTCCTGAGCTTTCTTTTCATGCTGAGCTTGAAGCCTCGTGGTGGCTGGTACCATGGATCTGTCTCTCGCCCAATCGTGTGAGCTGGGCCCTCCCTGGAGAAGAAACCTGAGTTCCCTGAGATATGTGATCAGTGCTGAGGCCCCGCCAGCAGGCCAGGGGATCCCAAGGCAGGTGCTGGGCGTGGAGGCCACGGGGGCATAGGCTACCAAGGAGACAGAACTGAACCTCACATCATCCTGCTTGGCCCCGGAGGATGACTGGTTAGCCAGAGACGGGTAAGATTCCTCAGGGAAGAAACAACCTAACACAGGCACAGTCCCAGAGGGGCCATCAGGAGAGAAATTGGGGATTGTCATAGGTGGGGCACAGACCCCCACCCTCCCGACCTTGCAGGGGCCTGAACACTCGCCCCGTCTGAGGGAGGTCTCCTGCTCCTATGGCTGCTTTGCTTCCCACACCCAGCTCAGATCGGGACACACGTGACAGACAGTGTGACTTGGCCCAGCTCAGACTGGGACCCAGGTAACAGACAGAGACTTGGCTGACAGCAGCTGCCCTATATCTAAATCCAGCCTAGCACCAGGAATGCTCAGGGCCTACTCAAGAATGCAAATAATCCTTTCCACTAATATTTACAGGGTAAACTAAGATTGTTGGTAGAGTATTAAATTTGACAGTAAAATAATAATCAAGTTTTCAGATTAAATTAAATAGGCTAATTCAAATAAGTGAATATTCAAGAAAATTTAATTGTACTGGACAAAAAGCTGTTCCTAAAGTGTTAACTAAAATTTCTATTGGTAGTTCATCTCATGGTAAAATTCCTGAACATGCAATGAAACTAAAGCAGCCATATTTTTGTGCAAAAAATTAAAATTTAAAGTTATCAAGACTGCATTTTAAAATTTACAAAAGCCTCCATTAATCAAAAAAGGGGGGATAGTAGGGTAATATCATGTAAGGAAAAATATCCTATAAGTAAATTACATCTAGAAAATTTTTACTTTACAAAATTAATTTTTATTTGTAATGCTAACAGCAAGACACCCATGAAAAACACACATGGTGTCTAAATAAGACAAAGGAAAATTGTTTGAGCAAAAATAAAAAGGATCCCAAATCAATTATATAGAAAAGATTCCTTTATTAACTTTTGGTTGAGAATATGTTTGTATATTTTCAGAAAACAAGTCCAAGACCATGTGGATTCCTGCAACAGAAAGGAATTGACAGGTCTGCTCCAACCACGAAGACAAGAGGAGAAACAGTCCAGAGATGGAAGACGCTGACGACGCCTTGCCACCCTAGCAGTCAGCAGCTGTGCGTCGCAGCAGGTTGCCTAGGACCAAACCAGAGAGGGTCGGACCTGCATTGCCACCATGTGCCCACCATCCAGATATCATTGCTGACATGTACACATAAGGAACTGTTTGACATTGGAACGGGGACTCAGAACTGTTGGACATTGAAATTGGGACTCAAACATTTTTTGTTTTTATATGTTTATTTCTAGTATGCAGAGGCAAGATTTTTTAAAGGAAAGAAAAGGGGAAAAATAGATACAGAAGCAAAGAAGCATTGAACAGACTGTCAAACTACAGCGGGAAGGCGGAGGAGGTTTTTGGGGGGGGGGCTGTAAGAGATCAACTGAAGGACTTGTACACATGCATATAAGCATAACCAATGGATAAAAGACACTGGGGAGGGGGCAGGTAAAGGCATGTACTGGGGGAAAGGGGAGGATGGGGGGAGGTCAATGGGGGAAAAAAAGAGACATATGTACTACTATTTGTAATACTTCAAACAATTAAAAAAATTTTAAAAGAAAAAAATAAAATAAATAAATTTACTAATAATTTGAAAAAAAATAAAAATATAAAACATAAGAGAAATTCATTCATAATGATATCAAAAATAATAAAATACTTAAGAATGATGTTTTAAACATATTTTATTGATTTTTTTATAGAGAGGAAGGAAGAGGGATAGAGAGTTAGAAACATCAATGAGAGAGAAACATCAATCAGCTGCCTCCTGCACACCCCCTACTGGGGATGTCTCTGCAACCAAGGTACATGCCCTTGACTGGAAGCGAACCTGGGACCCTTGAATCCGTAGGCTGATGCTCTATCCACTGAGCCAAACCAGTTAGGGCAGGAATGAATTTAATGAGCTACAAAACTTATACTTCAAAAACTATAAACCATTGTTGAAAGAAATTAAATAACATTTGATAAACAAACAAACAAACAAAATATGGAGCAGAAGATGTAAGATGCCTAAAATTAATCCACAGTTTCAACACAATCCTCATCAGATTTGCCACTAAGTTATTTTTAGAACATGACAAGATGATTCTAAATTTCATACAGAATTGTAGATTTAGAAAAGCCAAAACAATCTTAACAATGAAGATGAAGTAAAAACCCTCACATATCCCAGTTTTACAGCTTACTACAAATCAATGGTAATCAAGACATTGTAGAAGTAGCAAATGCATAAACATATTGATGCATGGAATACAATTGAGAGTTTAGAAATAATCTGAAACATCTAGGGTGACTGATTTTTAAAAAACATTCTAATACTATCCAACACAGAGGGAAAAAATATTTTCAACAACTGGTTGGACACATGTGTATTAGGCAGTTATACAGGCATGAGCAAAATAGGAATGATATGCCAGTATGAAAACACCACCAGGGTGAAGAGCCCCAGGTACCTAGCAATGGGTTAAACTGGCAAAACAAGGACCTCACTCCCAGGGTGACCTTTCTTCCCCTGGCATATAATTAACCATGTGGTTTAGACCTCCTGACCTTTCATATCACTGGTCATGTAGTTTGGACATTTCCCTGACCTTTCCTCCCCTAGCATGTTACTAGTCATCTGATATACATCCTTAGAGGAGGAATAAGAGGGGCAGAGAATAGCCTCATATGACTCCCATACAAGCCCTTGCATGACCACTCCCTTAAGCATTAAACCCTCAGAACAATGCGGTTCTGGCCTACATCAGATAATCTTAGGAGCAAAGCCTTGGGCCTGTTGACCACAGAGACAGAGTTGCAGTCAAACTAGAGATAAAATCTATGCCTCAGTAGTGTTTCAGCTTCAGTACCAGAAAAGCAGTAAAACCATACAGAGTGATGTCATGGGTGACATCAGGACCTGATGCAATGACTAATGACCCCCTACTCTAGAACTAACCAATCAGTGGAGACCAGGACCTGAAAGGAAACACCAGAAAATCTGATAAATATTTCTATTATGATCCTCCCCTGAGACCTCCCCTGAAATCCCCACCTTTAAAAACCTCAAGACGAAGGACTTAGCGCTCTCTCTCTCTCTCTCTCTCTCTCTCTCTCTCTCTCTCTCTCTCCCCCTCTCTCTGTGCCTTCTTCCTTTAAGTGTGTCTCTGTGCTTTCTTTCTTCTAAACTCCAAGGGACCTTCTTTTGCCTCTGTAAATTTTTTCCTGAGCCTGTGCAGCCCAATTGGCTCACTTCTTTCATCTCTAACTTTCTAAATAAACTTTTGTTTGTATTTGAGTTTTGACTCTGAATTCTTTCCTAGCCAGTAATCAAGTACCAAGGTTGCTGAACTGAGGTTCTATTCCTGGTAACATTCTGGTGCCCTTTCTCCACTAACAAATACTCAGCCATATGCAAAAGGATGACATTGAAACTCAAAATAGTTCAAAGTACTAAGTGTAAGAGTAACATCTATAAAACTCTTAGAACAAAATATAAGGATAAACTTCAGTATCTTTGGATTTGGCAAAGGGTTCTTATATATGAAACCAAAGCAAGAGAACAAAAAAGAGAGATAAATTGAACTTTATCAAAATTTTGAAAAACCTTCTGTATTTCAAGAGATACCATCAAAGAAATGAAAAGAATGGAATAAAATATTTCAAATCATATATGTAGTAAGGGACTTGTACCTCGAATACATACATATTTTGTGTTAGTTTCAGCCTATTAATAGTGATTCTATCTGCTAGAAATGTCAGGGGGCACTCACCTCAGCCCATACTACTGTAGACAGACCCCAATGGCATTCCCCTGATCACAGCCAATGTTGTGGCTGGACCAAACTGGGGTCACACAGCAAGGGAGAAAGGGAGAGAGGGAAAGAGGGAGAGAGGGAGAGAGGGAGAGAGAGAGAGAGACAGAAAGAGAGAGAGAGAGAGAGAGAGAGAGAGAGAGAGAGAGAGAGAGAGAGAAGAGAACGTGGTGATCTGCATTTATTTGGATCAAGAATAGGGTGCCTGTGGGTTTGCAGTTTCACTATTTACTGATGAATTTAAAATATGAGTAGAAATTGAGCATGGGATGGTAAAAGTAAGATGTCAAACAATCAGTTTTTAGAATCAGTTTTTAGGTCAACCAGAACTTTCTAAAAAATGGAAACTTCATAACTTCCTGTGTGGGATGGTCTGGCTCTTTATTTACTTGTGTAGGTAGCATTGTTTTTAATGGAGATGGGTGAAATGGATATTTCTGAATATCCATTAAATAAAAATCTTAATATCAGGCACCTAAATTACAATTTAAAAAGCTAATTACCAGGCACTAAAAGTATAAGAAGGAATTTCTACAACTCAATAATACAAAGATAAATAACTCAATTTAAAAATGGGCAAAGGATCTGAGTAGGCATTTCCCCAAAGATATATAAATGGCCAATTAGTACATGAATAGATGCTCAACATAATAAGTTACCTGGGAAATACAAATCAAAACCATAATAATATACTACTTCACTGACATCCACTAGAATGGATAGAAAAATCAAAAAGTGTTGGCAAGGACATGGAGAAATTAGAACTCTAATGCACTGTGGATGAAAATATAAAATAATACAGACATTTTGGAAAACAGCCTGGGAGCTCCTCAAATAATTAAATGTAGAATACTATATGACTAAGTAATTCCACTACTAGGGATAGCCCCAAGAAAAATGAAATATGTCCTGTCATAAATTTGTTTATGGCAGGATTATTCATAATGACCAACAGGTAGAAACAGCACAAATGCTCATCAATGGTTGAATAGATAAAGAAAATGTGGTAGTGGAAAGGGCAGAGGATGCCTTCACAATGGTAGGATCAGGGATCTGGGCTGAAGGGATACATGTGACCACAAGGCCAAGAGAATCAGAAGGAAGTTACACTGCACCAAGTCCATGTCCCTTGGGGACAGGTGTAACATCTGACTGGAAAAGAAGTCCATAGGGCTGCCAGGGGCTGGAAAATCTAGATCTAAGTTTACAGCCGTGAGAGGCTACGACCAGAAAGGCAGCCTGAGGAGCTGCCTGAGCCACGTAGTGCTGCAGGGGCAGGGGAGGGGGACTCCCAGTTGAGTGGTTGCTTTGCCTCTGTTGTGTCTTTGTTTTTATTTGCTAAATCCAGTTCACAGGACCTTTCAATTACAAACACTCACCCAAGGCTGTGGTGCAAGTAGAAATGCAGATTTGTGGAGACTGGTGAGAGGCTGTGGAGGGGAGCAGGACAGGGAGAGGTAACCAAAAATCTGGCACTGAAACATTCAGGAACCTCTTAACCTAAGCAGCCATTTTTCTCCTGAAGAGCTAGCCCCTCCTAGCAGCCTCAGGGAAGCCAGTGCAGCTGAACCCAGACTACACATTTTCAGAGGAAACAGAAACTCTGAATAGCCCCAGGGAGCCCTGGGGACTGGGTTGAAGAGGGGCCTTTTGGTCCTGGAAAGCAATACAGCACCACCCTTACCTAAAGCCCTGTAAAAAATAGACTCTTTAGTGATTAATATTAAAAGCAGGCAGACAGGTAAAACAGGCAGATTGGTCTCGCCTGCTTGCAGCCAAGGCTGTGGAGACAGACACAGAGGAGCAGTGCATCACTTGGAACTGCACTACAGTGCTGACAATCAAACAGGAAACTGAAAAGTGGCAGACAGAACATAAGAGTGGGATCTTAAACCATCCCCCATGGGGCATTAAAACTGGCTGAAGCAAATGACACTTAACTTTTTCTTAATATTTTATTTAATTTTCCCTTATCTTTTTTTTGTTTTGCTTTATATTTTATTTTTGTATTATTTTTACTCATTCTATTTTTTATTATTGTTATTTTATTTTACGTTTTCACCTTTTTTTCCCTCACTTCTCCCTTCTTCATCCTCTCCTCTTTTCTCCTATCCCCACTTTAGTTTTTATCTTTCCTTTCTTTTTACCCCTTGTTAAAAATTCATCTTCTTTATCTACTTTATTGACATTATTATTATTGTAGTCTCTGCTGGCTTACTTATATATCTAATTTTCTCTCCCCTGCTCCAAGTCTCTTTCTTCACTAACCAATTTTTAAGCTTTTTTTTCTCTCCTCTCTTCTTCACCTAATTGTTTAACTAGTTTTACTCACTCAAGTCATGCTTATCTGCTCTCTCCTCTATTCTCCTTTTCCAAAAATAGATGAATAAATAGATGAATGAATGAAGACAAAATTATTTATTTATTTATTTTTCTTTTTTTTTCTTATCCACTAATTCTCTTTCTACACCCTCTACACTGAACCATGGTACTTCCCCTATTCATTTAATTCCTTAACCTCACTTTTTGTATATAAGCTCTGCATATAGCGATTCTGTCATCCCCCTTTTCTGGGTGTTTGTTGTTTGCATTTTTTTTCGTTTATTTGTATGTTATGTAGTGTTTTCTCCCCATGTAATTGTTTTCTTCATTTTCTTCTTTTTCTATTCTCTCTTACCTTTTTTTTTTCCTTTTCTCAATATGATTTTTGCTCTCTTTTTTCTCTCTTAATTCTCTTTTCTCTGGTGGTCACTTTTATTGTGGTTGTCGGTGTCATGAGTACATGTGTGTTTTGTCCCCTTTGTGACTTGTCATGTTGTGACTTGTTGAGCTGTATTTTGTGCTGTTTGGTCAACATGTTAGAGAGCAAGCTACATAACCAGGCACTATGAGAGGAGACTCCACCCACAAATGAGACAATAACACTCAAGTCCCAACTACACCAAGAGAACCCAAACATCCCAAGAAGGGGTCATCCCCTGAACACCCAGCCCAGAAGACCTGAGAGATTGCAACACTGGGCCCCACAAAACATTATATATATATATATATATATATATATATATATATATATATATATCCATAATGTGCAAATAGACCGACTGGTGGAACAACTGAACAACTGGCAACTGGTTGCTATGATGTGTGCTGACCACCAGGGGCATGGTGTGTGTCGGCTGTGGAAGGATGGTGGAGCAGGTTAGCAGGGTTGCCAGACAAAAGGAGGGCACCAGTCGCTGTCATCAGGGAAAGCCTCTGGTGGTTACTGAAAATTCTTTAATCCCACGTACCACGGTCCTGACCAGTGTTAGCACCTGCTGCCAGCACCAGCCCTGCTCCCACCCACTTCTGGTACCTGGCACTGGTCCTGATTGCTCAGCACCATCAGCACATGTGAGCAGTGGCTACTGGCCCTGATCACCCTGTGGGCTTCTCCACCTACCCCTGCTCCTGAGGGGTGATCAAGGCAGCAGCCTCCACTTGTACCCAGTGACAGCACGAGCCCCGCTCACACCCATTGCCGGTGCCAGCCCTGCTGCTGGCCCCGGCAGAGAGGTGACCAGGGGCTGCAGCAGGAGGGGCCAGATGGTGGTGTGGAGGATTGGCCAAGATCCACCCCTGTGCCCACTGCAGCCTCATGGCCCACAGTTCCTTTCAAGGTGCACCAATATGTGCATGGGGTCCCTTGTCTACTATATAAGACAACCTCAAAAAACATGGGTTGCGTAGAAGCTTGGTCTAATACATAAGAACAATCACAAAGGAACAGCAAAAATAGGAAGACAAAGAAACAACCTGCATATGAAGAAAAGAAGGAATCACCAGAAAAGGAAATAAACAAAATGGAGGCAAGCAATTTATCAGAGAAAGAATTCAGAGCAATGGTTTTAAGGATGGTGAAAAGGATGGAAGACATATTCAACAACATGTGCAAGAATCAAGAGGAAATGAAGAAAAAACAATACAAAATGAAGAATGAGATAGCTGCAATAATGAACACAATAGAGAGAATCAAGATGGAAGTGTAGGTAACCTGCCTGTACTCGTTGCCTCCCACAACCACATCAAAATTACAACTAAAATACAGAACAACCATCATCCAGAATCGTGAGAACACTGGCTGAATGGAAGTATTACAACTAGAGAAGTAAAGAAGAAAGCATACTGAGACTGGTAGGAAGGGTGGAAGTGCAGAACTGGCTCTTCTGGCACCCACATGTGCCACTTTTTTAATTTGTAGAGAGATTGCCTCTGTGGAAGCTGCCCAGAGGAGCAAGGGGTCCCAGCCCCATACCAGACAGCCAGCCCAGGGTCCCAGAGCTGGGGAAAAAAAGGTCCCTATTGGCAGTAAGAACTATGGGCTATAAAGAGGACCCAGCTGCTCTTCTTAAGAGGCCAAAACCATGAACTGAATTTACAGGCCCCAGCTTCCTCTGAGCTCCAGTGCCAGGGGTGACTGACCCAGACACATATGAGGAGAAACTGGACTGTCTGGCATCAGAGCTGGAATTCAAGGGTGGCTTTCTTCCAGATGGAGATGCTCACAGTGGTCATTGCTTCCCTGCTTTGACGCCCCCTGGTTGCAGGGCTTACTTGCAGTCATTTCTGTTTGCTCTGCCCTGTTGAATCCCTGAGACCCCGCCCCACTCAATTTACAACTCCATCCAAGCTGTAGGCAGCAGCTTTTACATATGAATGGCCTGTGCTTTCTCAAACTTAAAAACCTGTCAAACAAGCTGCAGCTGGGTCAGGGAGCCCCAAACCTATCAACAAAAGGCCTAAGACCCTGCACCAAAACCAGCCTGCCTTCCTTCACAGCTGGGCCTCATCTGGATACTTCCAAAACTGATACAAAGAGGAGGAATCTGGGATCTCTCTGTAGCTCCTGCCAGGTGGCCTCAGGCAGTGGCTGACTTTGCACCTCCCTAGAGACACAAGAGCCAGTGTACCCAGTGGTCAGTGTGAGACCATATCAAATTTCAAATCTTTACATTCATAAGTGGTACACCCAAGGGCCAGACTCAGTGAGCACTAAAGCTTCATTGAAGCAAGTCCTGGTCTACAAGGGTGTCTCTTGCACCGTATTTCTACCACTATAGTCGCAGTTGGTCCTCACAGCCAATTGGCCTGGAGGTCAATTCCTCCCAGTGATACCAACAGCAATGAAGGCTCAAGTACAACAAGATTGTGCACACAGCCCACAAAGAGGTGCACCTACAGTGCACAACTCAAGGGTTTGGGGAGGCTGAGCCATTGGGCTCTATAGGATACCTACTACACAAGATCACTATATCTACTCAAGGAGACTTAGCAGCTCTACCCAATACATAGAAACAAACACAGGGAAGCAGCCAAAATGCAGAGATGAAGAAACATGTCACAAATGAAATAAATTGAAGAAAGCAAACCACTGGATATAGAGTTCAAAATTGCAGTTATAAGTTACTGAAGAATCTTCTAGAGATCTCCAAGGGACGTAGTGAGACTTTCAAGGATCTTAGTGAGAATGCCAAAAAATTGAAAATGACCAGGCAGAAATTAAGCATAGATTGACTTAAATAAATAATAATGTAAAGGGATTCAACAACAGACTCGAGCAGTGGTCAGCAAACTGCGGATCGCGAGCCACATGCAGCTCGCGAGCCGCAGTTTGCCACTCTGTTGACTAATGAGTTTGCCTAACACTGACCTAGACACTCCATTCCAATAATTACAGGCTGTTGTTGTTCCTTGTGATTGAGCCCCTATCCCAGTGGTTGTTAAACTCATTAGTCAACAGAGTGGCAAACAGTGGCTTGCGAACCGCATGTGGCTCACAAGCTGCAGTTTGCCAACCACTGGACTAGAGGATCCTAAGAATCAAATCAATGATTTGAAATATGTGAAAGCAAAATCACTCAACTGGAAGAGAAACAAGAAAAATGAATCCAAAAATATGAAGATAGTGTAAGGAGCCTCTGGGACAACTTCAAGCGTACCAACATCCAAATTATGGAGATGCCAGAAGAAGAGAGAGAGCAAGATATTGAAAACCCATTTGAAGAAACAAGGACAGAAAACTTCCCCTACCTGGTGAAAGAAATAGGCTTACAAGTCCAAGAAGTGCAGAGAACCTCAAACAAGAGGAATGCAAAGAGGACCATACCAAGACACATAATAATTAAAATGCCAAGAGCAAAAGACAAAGAGAGAATCTTAAAAGCAGCAAGAGAAAAACAGTTAGTTGCTTACAAAGGAGTGCCCATTTGACTGTCAGCTGTTTTCTCAACAAAAACTATGTAGGCCAGAAGGGAGTGGCAAGAAATATTCAAAGTAATGAATAGCAAGAACCTACAACCAAGATTACTCTACACAGCAAAACTACAATTTAGAATTCAAGGTCAGATGAAGAGCTTCACAGACAAGAAAGAGCTAATGGAGTTCATCCACCACCAAACCAGTATTATATGAAATGCTGAAAGGTATTCTTTAAGAAGAGAAAGAAGAAGAACAGGGTAAAGATAAAAAAAAATATGAACAACAAAGTGACAACAAATACATATCTATCAACAATTGAATCTAAAAATAAAACAAATAAAAATTTGATGAACAGAAGAAACTGTTGAAATGAATAGAATGAGGGGCATGGAAGTGGAGCAGAGTGATGATTCTCATAGGGGAGAGGGTATCAGGGTGCAGAAAGAGATTGGGCAGGGATCTTGTATTCATGTATGCATTACTTATGGACATGGACAATGGGGTAACAATGGCCTAGGGTGGGGTGCGAACAGGGTGGAGGCGAGCAATGGGGTGAAATAAGAGAGATCTCTGTAATAATCTCAACAATAATGATTAAATAAAACCAAAAACAAAACAAAAGAAATAAAAACAAACAAACAAACAAACAAATAAACAAAAAGAACACAATGGAAAGTTACAACAGTAGACAAGAATGACAGGACCACATCAGAGAGTTAGAAGACAAGGTAGGAAAACATTCAAGCAGAGAAGCACTGGGAAAAAAGCTTAAAATGTAGAAGGAGAGCCTAAGGGAGTTTTGGGAAAACCCGAAATAACACAACATCCACATAATAGAGGTACCAGAAGGAGAGGAAACTGAGTAAGGAATAGAAAACATGTTTGAAGAAATAATGACAGAAAACTTCCCTGATTTGGAGAACAAAAAAAGTCACAAAAGTCCAAGAAGCATACAGTGTCGCAAACAAGATGAACTCCAAAAGACAACACGACACATCATAATTAAATTGCCAAACACCGCCAACAAAGTAAGAATCTTAAAGGCTGCCAGAGACAGACATAAAGTTACCTACAAGAGATCTCCCATTAGACTATCAACTGATTTCTCAACAGAAACACATCAGGCCAGAAGGGAATGGAATGAAATATACAAAGTGATGCAAAGGAAGGGACTTAATGCAAGAATACTATACCCAGCAAGGCTATCATTCAAATTTGAAGGGGAAGTCAAGAGCTTCACAGACAAAAAAAGGGCTAATGGAGTTTATTATCACCAAGCCATCAATGCAAGAAGTGCTAAAGGGACTGCTATAAAAAAGAAGTAATAAAAATGAAGGAGGAACACAAGCATAAAAAATAAAAATGGCAAAAAAGAAGTAACTATCAACAATAACCTTAAAAGTAAATGGACTAAATGCTCCAATCAAAAGACATAGGGTGGCTGAATGGATAAGAAAACATGACCCATATATTTGCTGTCTACAAAAGACCCACCTCAGAACAAAGGACTCACAGGGACTGAGAGTGGAGGGATGGGAAAAAGTTTTTCATGCAAATGGCAATGAAAAAATAAAGCTGGGGTATCTCTAACTGAAGGCCATAACAACAGATGAGGATGGCCACCACATAATATTAAAGGGAAAAATTCATCAAGAGTATATAATTCTGGTAAACATATATGCACCCAATACAGGAACATCAAAATACATTAAAAAAAAAAAACTTCTGGAAGATATCAAAGGAGAGATAAGCAATAAAACAATCATATTTTGTTTTGTATAAAGGGAACTTTCATACCCCATTGACATCACAGGATAAATCCTCTAAACAAAAAATCAGCAACGAAACAGGAATCCTAAATGACTCACTAGATCAGATAGAATTAATTCACATCTTCAGAACGTTTAACCCTGAAGTTAGAGAATATAGATTCTTCTCAAGTGCACATAGGACATTTTCAAAAAGAGACCACATATTGAAGCACAGGTAAAGTCTTTTCAAATTCAAGAAGATAGAAATCACATCAAGCATCTTCTCAGATCACAATGACATAAAATTAGAAATAAACTACAATAAAAACAATGAAAAAATTCAAGCGCTTGGAGGCTAAAGAGCATACTAATAAATAATGATTGGGTTACCAAAGAGTTCAAAGAAGGAATAAAAAGCATCCTAGAAACAAATGACAGTGAAAACACAACAATCCAAAATCTATGGGACACAATGAGAGCAGTGCTGAGAGGGAAGTTCATAGTTCTTCAGGCCTACCTCAAAAGCAAGAAAAATAGTAATAAATTATCTAATCTTACAAATCAAAGAATTAGAAAGAGAGCAACAAGAAAAGCCTAGAGTAAGAAGAAGGAAGGAAATAAAGATAAGAGTGGAAATAAATGACTTGGAGACCAAAAAATATACAAAAGATCAATAAAACCAAGAGCTGGTTTTTTATATATTTTATTGATTTTTTACAGAGAGGAAGGGAGAGGGAGAGAGAGATAGAAACATCGATAAGAGAGAATCATCAATCAGCTGCCTCCTGCACACCCCCTACTGGGGGGTGGGGATGTGCCCACAACCAAGGTACATGACCTTGACTGGAATCAAACCTGGGATCCTTGAGTCCACAGGCCAACACTCTATCCACTGAGCCAAACCAATTAGGGCAAGAGCTGGTTTTTTTGAAAAAATAAACAAGACAGATGAACCTCTAGCCAGGCTCACCAAAAAACAAGGAGAGATTATCCAATAAACAAGATCAGAAATGAAAGAGGTGAAGTAACAACCTACCCCACAGACACACAAATAATTGTTAAAAAATATTACAAACAACTCTACTCCAACAAACTGGGTAACCTAGACCAAATGGACATATTCCTAGAAAAATACAACCTTCCAAAACTCAATCAGAAACAATAAAAGAACCTGAATAGGCCAATAACTACCGATGAAATTGAAGCAGTAATCAAAAAACTTCCAGCAAACAAAACCCTGACCTAGAAGGCTTCACAGGGGAGTATACAAAACATTAAAAGAAGAACTAAAACCTATTCTCCTCATACTTTTCCAAAAAATTCAAGAGGAAGCCACACTTTCAAGCTTTCTATGAAGCCAGCATTACCCTAATACCAAAACCAGATAAAGACACTACAAGATAAGATAATTACAAGCCAATATCCCTGATGAACATAGATGCTAAAATCTTCAACAAAATTCTAGCAAATTGGATCCAGCATTACATTAGAAAATCATATACCAGGACCAAGTGGGATTTATTCCGGGAATGCCAGGATGGAACAATATTGGCAAATCAATAAATTTTATACATTACATTACCAAATTGAGAGACAAAAATCACATAATCATATCAATTGATGCAGAAAAAGCATTTGAAAAAAATCAACACCTTTTCTTGATAAAAACTATCAGCAAAGTGGGAATAGAGGGATCAGACCTCAACATAATAAAAGCCTTATATGACAAACATACAGCAAACATCATACTCAATGGGCAAAAACTAAACTCATTTACCCTAAGAACAAGAACAAGACAGGAATGTCCACTTTCACGATTCCTGTTTGACATAGTACTGGAAGTGCTAGCCATAGCGATCAGACAAGAAGAAGAAATAAAAGGCATCCAAATTGGAAAAGAAGATGTAAAACTGTCATTATTCATAGATGACATGATATTGTACATAGAAAATCCTAAAGACTCCATCAAAAACTACTAGGTTTAATGAAAGAATTAGGCAATGTAGCAGGATACAAAATTAACACCCAGAAATCTATGGCCTTTTTATACACTAATAATGGATTCACAGAAAGAGAAACTAGGCCAAAACCGGTTTGGCTCAGTGGATAGAACATCGGCCTGCAGACTGAAGGGTCCCGGGTTCGATTCCGATCAAGGGCATATACATTGGTTGTGGGCACATCCCCAGTGGGGGGTGTGCAGGAGGCAGCTGATCGATGTTTCTCTTGAATCGATGTTTCTAGTTCTCTATCCCTCTCCCTTCCTCTCTGTAAAATATCAATAAAATATATAAAAAAAATAAAGAGAAACTGAAAAACCAATCCCAGTTACCATTGCAAAAAAAAATTAAGATACTTAGGAATAAACTTGACTAAGGAGGTAAAAGACCAGTACTCAGACAACTATAGGATGTTGAAATAAGAGATAGACAAAGACATAAACAAATGGAAGAATATACCATGTTCATGGATTGGTAGAATCAACATCACTACTGTAAAATGTCCATACTTCCTAAAGCAATCTATAGATTCAATGCATTCCCCACTACAATACCAATGACATATTCACAGACATAGAAAAACTCTCCAAAAACTCATCTGGAATAAAAAATTATCCCAAATAGCCACAGCAATCCTGAGAAATGAGAACAAAGTTGGAGGGATCACAATACCAGATATCATGTTATATTACAAAGCCACTCTTCTCAAAACTGCCTTGTACTGGCACAAGAACAAACATATGGACCAATGGAACACTACAGAGGACCCAAAAATCGATCCAAGCCATTTTGCTCAATTAATATTTGACAAAGGAGACAAGAGGATAGAATGGAGTCAAGATAGTCTCTTCAAAAAATGGTGCTGGGAAAATGGACAGATACATGCAAAAATATGAAACTAGACCACCAACTTACACCATAAACAAAAATAAACTTAAAATGAATAAAGGGCTTAAACTGAAAATGGGAATCCATAAAAATCTTAGAAGAATCCATAGGCAGCAAAATATCAAGCATATGTTCTAGCAATATCTTTATTGTTATAGCTCATAGGATAATTTAAACTAAGGAGAAAATAAACAAATGAGACTAAGCACAGCAAAAGAAACAATCAACAAACACCAAGAGAGCACATTGCATGGCAGAACATGTTTGCCAATGTTATTTCTGATAATGGTTTAATCTCCAAAATTTATAGGGAACTCATACAACTTAACAAAAGTAAGATAAACAATCCAATAAAAAATGGGCAAAGTACCTAAGTAGATACTTTTTATAAGAGGACATGTAGAAGGCCAAGAGACATATGAAAACATGCTCAAAGTCACTAATCATCTGAGAGGTGCAAATAAAAAGACAATGAGGTACCATCTCACACCTGTCTGAATGGCTGTTATCAACAAATTACAATTGTTGGCTAGGATGTGGAGAAAAGGAACCCTTGTGCACTGCTGGTGGGAATGCTGACTGGTGCAGTCACTTTGGAATATAGTATGGAGTTTCATCAAAAAGTTAAAAGTGGAACTGCCATTTAACCCAGTAATCCCACTTCTAGGAATATATCCCAAGAATTCAGAAACCCCAATCAGAAAGGATATTTCCACCCCTATGCTCATAGCAGCACAATTTACAATAGTTAAGATTTGGAAACAACCTAAGTGCCCATTAGCATATGAGTGGAATAAAAAAATGTTGGTACATCTACACAATGGAATACTATGCTGTTGTGACAAATAAAGAACTCTTACCATTGCAACAGCATGGATGGACCTGTTGAGCATTATGCTAAGTGAAATAAGCCAGTTGGAGAAAAGTAACTATCACATGATCTTACTCATATGTGGGATATAATGATCAATATAAACTGATGAACAAAAATAGATCCAGGGACATAGAAGCATCTAACCTCAGAAGGAAAGTGGGGGGGTGCGGGGTTAGAGAACAACCAAAGGTCTGTATAAGCATAACCTATGGACACAGACAGTAGGGGCATGAGGGCATGTGCTCGGGGGGGGGGGGGGTGGGCGGGTAGGAACATCCGGGGATAGGTCAATGGGGAAAAAAAGGAGGCATATGTAATACTTTAAACAATACATATTTTATATTTAAAAAAACGCTAGGAGAATATCTAAAAAAAAAAACACCACAAAACAAAAGGTGGTATGTCCATACAATGGAATATTATTCCACCTTGAAAAAGAATGAAGTACTACTACATGCTGTAACATGATGAAGCTTGAAAATGTATGCTAAGTCAAAGAAGTCAGTCACTGAAGATCTCATAATATGATTCCATTCCTATGAAACTACAGCATAGGTAAATCTACACACACAGAACATAGATTAGTGGTTGCTTAGTGATGTGGGTTTTGATTAGAGGGGTTAGATGGGCCATGAGTAAAGAGTTCTGAATATGTTTTAGAGATGATGAAAATGTTCTAAAATTGACTATGCTTATGGTTGTACATATCTGTGAATATATCCAAAACCATTGAATTGTACACATTAAAGGGTTGGGTTTTAGAGTATGTAAATTATATTTCCATAATGCCATTTAAAGAAAAAGGAATGAATTAATTAATAATTGAATAAATTTAGATAATTGTAGATGAACCTAAGTTCAATGCCTCACCAAATAGTACAAAATCTGAATTAATATGATATGCATGAAATATGCATTTTATTATCATTGCAAAGCTATGAGTCAAGAAATGCAAATCAATTTAACATCAATTACATATGTTCCTGGAGATTAGAGTCCTGAAAATGGATCTGAACCTGGCTGAGGTGATTAGGAGACTTAATTTTAAGAACTAACCAGTGTTAAAATAATAAGCCCATGGGTAGAAAATGCATTAGAAGTGCATTATTTGTGAGTCATCAAAGGACCACTGAACAAATGTTAAGACAATAACGAGTCAAGAAACCAAGACTGAGAAAGTTAGGGCTATTTTCATCAAGTCCACCAGAAAGCTTGTCTAAGCCAGTTGTTCTTTACATGGTAATCATCATGGGAGTTTTCAAGTCAGAATCTCTGGGAGTGGGGCCTAAACCTTGGCATTTTTAAAGTTTCCTGCTTGAGTCTAAAGGACTTCCACAGTGAAAAACTACTGGAATAAGCCAAGAAATCTGTATGTGACCCCCAAAGAAAGGGACCAAGGGAGGAATATTTCCCTGGAGGATTGATCCAGTGAGGTCCTTTGGAACTCTGGAGGTTGTAAGGAGTCTAACACCTGAGTGTGAAAAGTAGGATTATTCTGAAGCTTGAAATGAGAGCTCTAAAAGGGTCCATAGTGATTTTTAAGTCTATCTCCTGCTCCCTCCTCTCCACCCAGTTTGAATGGGACATATACAGTATATACAAAGAAGGGAAAGAACTTGACTGAAGTCCCTGTGATTCATTGGCTGATCCCAGGTCTTTTGATTCCAAATTAGTGCCTTTACCATGACCTTCTTGCTTTCTAGTCTGAAACCAGGTTTAAAAGGTAGGCAGTTCTTAAACAGTCTATCAATGCAGTCAGTCTTTTCCTCAATTCTCTTTCCAAACTTGCCTAAAGGCTTCAAATCTTTATCTTTAATATGCTCTTTCAAAGCTACATTACATAATCAGTTCAGCAATAAACCTTTCAAGTTATATGACTTTTAGTCGAACTAAAATTTTTTGGCCTTGTTTTCCTGCCAAGATTCATGACTCCTGCCTGTCCCATTCTATGAGCATAATAATAAATAGCCCTTACTGAGTGCCAACAGCAGCCTGGGTACTCTGAGGCACTTGGGACTCGGGAGCTAGTGAAGTAGTTGTAGTTTGAGTTCAGCACCATTATTTTCTTATCCTGGTCTTTCACCCTTCCCAAGGCCAAAAACACCCTCCACTCATACCTAATCACCGCCCACCCCCCACCTCCAAAGTGTACTATTGCTATGTTTGATGTAGGATGTTTGCTCCAACCATTTTACCAGATAGCTGAAATGCTCTCCTTGCTTGCCCAACATTGTTATTCCCTATTTTCTCAGTGTGTTGCTCTTTATGCTGTGTTGTATGCATGTGTTGGTCTGTATTGTAAATTTAATTTAACTGTTGATAGCCGGCCAATATCTTCATGCTTGTGTGACAACTTCTTTATTATCTGTTTCTCCATCTGCCCTTTCTCAGACTAGACTACTGCTTCTCAGTTCACAATTGTCTATATAGCTCAGTTCACGGTTTCTCTCCCATCCCATGAGCTGAAACTGACATACAAAGAGTAGGGTGTCTACTTGTCTAAACTCTGTTTCTTCACTCCTAAGAGCATAATACATATTTCATATCACAAGCAAAGCTTTATGGGTTTTCCCATGCCCAGAAGTAGTGCTTCAAGTTAGACGAAGCAAGAAATAAAGGAAAATGAGAAATTTACTCTGCAACTGCATTAGCTCTGGTGTTTCTGACCATATCCACCAACATTTTTCTACTATTGTTGCTTTCTTTTGATTTTGTGTGGTGTTCAATTGACCAATGAAGCCTCAGAAGAACTGGCTCTGACACTTGAGAATGTCCTGAGCCCACTGCAGACAGCACTCCTCAGACATGTTGCAAATAATAGACTATTCAAGAGTCTTTTATCCTAACTACCCAGAAGACAGAGAAGAAGGAACTGGGTATGGTCATTAGGTTATATTGAGAGAAGATCAGGCAGTTGAGATCTAAAACAGGATGCAAGGGATTCTCATAACCTTCCTTCTGTTTTGAGGATTTCCTAGTTTGAGGCATAAGCAATATGACATCACTTATAATTCATTGCTTTCACGTGTCCAGTGGTAATTCTGTCATTTGAGTTCCCCATCAAGTCTATCTTTCCATAAGTGGAAATAACATGTGTGGGACTTGATGCACAGACATATGGGTTTGACTCCTGATTCTGGGTAAACCTTTGCAAATTATCAAACTTTTCTCAGTGATAGTTTCCTCTTATAAGAAATTGCTTGCAAAGTTTTGAGAATTCAATGATATACCTTTGATGCAAGACAAATATATATGTCACAGAGCAGTGACAAGATAAATGATAATCTCCATATTTTTTGTCTTCCACTCTCTCCCAGGAACTTCTTCATAAACAGGAAGTAACCTGGTTTTGTCCCTGCTCTCAAGACTCTGGGTTGGCTCCAAGAGCTGGGGAAAAATAATGATTTTTTTTTATTTTAGCCCTAGGCACTGAGCTAAGTGTTTTATATGTATCATCTCATTTAATTCTCACAACTACCCTATGATTAGGTTATTATTTCCATTTTACATGTAGAAAAACTGAGGTATAGAAAGATTCAATAATTTGTGCAAGGTATGCAACTAGTAAGTGATAGAACAGGATTTGAACCAAAGCAGTCTAACTTTAAAGTTTTTGCTCCTGACTGCTACATCACATGTTTGGTAACACTAGACTTTGCTTGGGTGGAGCAAACAGCAACTAGAAGTTTTCTTTCTTTCACTTCAAGGCCTGTCCAGATAATCAGAGACCAGAGCCATCCTGTCTAAGAGCTGCAACTTACCACTTCTGCAACTTTTCCCCTTCACCTTTGTGTCCAATAACAGTCCTATGAAGATATCAACATTTTATAATTTCCTGGCAAATGAACATGATCTGTAAAAATTCCACAAATGTACTTTGCCCCAAATGCAGCAGCTGCCACCACTCTGCTACTGCAGCAGCCAAAATTCTTCTCTGCCCTGAATGACAGTCATAACCCCTTCTCTAGCTGTTAATTTGTAGTGGGCTAGGATGGTCGAAGCTTGTGTTCCAAGTTAAAAATATGTTTGATTGGGTGAAAACCTTCTTAGTGGACCGTAGATGTAGGGGTGCAGTGGAGGGTGCCAGACCATAGATGGTGGCTTTGTGCAATCCAGTCATTGGTACCAAGTAACTATGGTGTTGGGGGAGAGGCAGGTGTCTCCTCTCTTCAGGCACCATGAACACCCAGGTAGTAGGTTCCCTTTCTCAGCTACATTCCCTAGGGATAATGTGTTGGTTCCTTCCCTATCTACCTCAAGGTTGCTGGAAAGGAAGGCTGTGAGGTTGATGCCAAATGATAATTGGGTTAAGTTCATCCTATATAATAAAGAGGTAATATGCAAATTGACCATCACTCCAACACACAAGATGGCTGCCCCATGTGGACAGAGATGGCCACTGCATGTGGACACAAGATGGATGTCACAAGATGGTCGGCAGCAGAGGGCAGTAGGGGGTGACCACGACAGCAGGGGAGGACAGTTGGGGGGAAACAGGCCTGCAGGGAGGGCAGTTGGGGGAGACCAGGCTAGAAGCGGAGAGCAGTTAGGGGCGACAAGGCCAGCAGGGGAGGGCAGTTAAGGGTGACTGGGCCAGCAGAGGAGGGCAGTTAGGGGCAACCAGTCCTGCAAAAGAGGGAAGTTGGGAGTGACCAGGCATGCAAGGGAGGGAAGCTGGGGGAGACCAGGCCTGCAAGGAAGGGCAGTTGGGAGGGATAAGGCATACAGGGAAGGGAAGTTGGGGGGACCAGGCCTGCAGGGGAGGGCAGTTGGGGAGGATAAGGCCTATAGAGGAGGGCAGTTTAGGGGGACCAGGCCTGCAGGGGAGAGCAATTGCGAAGGACCAGGCCTGCAGGGGAGGACAGTTAGGGGCAACCAGGCTGGCAAGGTGCGGAAGTTAGGGGTGACCAGGCCAGCAGGAGAGGGCAGTTGGGGGCAACCAGGCCGGCAGAGGAGGGCAGTTTGGGGCAACCAGGCCTGCAGGGGAGGGCAATTAGGGGCAATTGGGCCGGCAGGGGAGCAGTTAGGCTTCGATCAGGCTGACAGGGGAGTGGTTAGGGAGTGATCAGGCTGGCAGGCAGGAGAGCAGTTGGGAGCTAGCAGTCTTGGATTGTGAGAGGGATCCTGGATTGGAGAGGGCGCAGGCTGGGCTGAGGGACACCCTTCCCCGTGAAGTGCACAAATTCCGTGCACCGGGCCTCTAGTGTAGATATAATCATCATTTGCCCTGGCCTAACTGAATGTGCTTTGTGCCCATTTATGGTGTGATCTTGAACAAATCATTTTTCCACTTTGAGCCTCTGTTTTCCCATCTGGATTATGAAAGTGTGGGAATAAATTAGTGATTTTCTAATTATTTTAAGTGGTACTTACTATTTCTTTTCAAGTAAAACCTTAAATGAAAGCCTGACATATAAAAGGGAAAAATAGCAAGAGTTGCTCTTGTGGACTGAAGGTATTAGGGATGGTAGGAAGAGAAGTGGTTAAAGGAAGGGGATTTTGCCCTGGAGCCCTAACTGTTCATATTCATCTTCATATCCCCATGATAGCCCCTGAAGCACCTTAAGGGAACACATTTTGAAAACTTTTGATCTGAATACTCTTGTGGTCCCCATTTAAATAGGATGGTCTTAGAATTGATGGTAGTGGGGAAAGTGGGGTACCTGGGAAAAGGGAAGAAGAAAGAGACCTAGGTAAAATTAAGACTTCACTTCTAATTTTTTCACAGAAAACAGTAATCCAGGAACATTGGTGAAATCAAGAAAGTGACTTCTTCCCCACAAAACCCTACCTCTAAAATTAAAAATGAAAGAGGGAAGTTGAGTAGCATGGATTCTAACTGGGAATGGTATAGCCAGTGGTGTGAATCAATAATTCCCATATGATTCCATGTCTGATTTGCTGTGCAACCTTTGTCAAATAAATCTCCTTCCTTCTCTGTGCCCATTTCTGCCTTTCTGATACTAGAAGGGCAACACTAATCAACATGGGCAGACTCAGGCAACTCTGATGGAAATGTTGGGGTTGGAGCAAAAAGCTTTTCCTTTGTAATTACTTCATGTCCCATGTTTGAATCCCTTAGTATCCTGCCTCCCTTAATCAGCCCTGTGAAGTCTCATCAATAATTTTTTTCTAGGCTCTTCCCAGGTCTGGTAGGAAAAATATATGTCTCTTTCCAATTTGGGATCCAGGCCATAAGCCCTGTTCATGAAAGACGTGAACTAGTGAGCAAGTTGAAATAATAGAAAGATCACACTTTCATAATGGGTGGGGCTCTGACCTCTTGAAATAGGTTTATGGTTTAGAAAGGCCCCATGCCAAACATCTGTGTACTACTTAAGCCCCACTGTGAAAGGGTCCCCAGGGTATTTTAGGACACCTTGGGTGACATAGGAAAATCACACCAGGTTTTTCTTCTCTGTAACTTGTGTCTAAGCACAGGACTATAACAGGTTTGTTTCCCACAGACTTACCTTGTGCTTCAGTCCCATAAGGAAATAGTAAGCACAGCACATATAAATTACAAGGATACAGAGAGGGTTTTAATAAAGAGACCATTTACAAAGTTGTGAGGGGTTGTAAAGAAACCACAAGGCCTAGTTCAGTACTCACAGTTGGTCTTTGTCACCACTCTTAAGCCTGAAGGGGTGAAAGGAGGGAGTGACTGAAATTTGAAATGAAATGGTCTTTTAGAGGGGACAGTCAATTGAGGAACCATGATCTAAGTTGAGAGTTACAGCCAGCTCAAGGTGACAACGTGGGAAGGATCTGGGAGAATAAAGAACCTGGCTCTACTCTTCTCCCTCACTCCAATATTCTGCCAGTTTCTCCCCAAAACCAAACCTAACTGGATACCAGAAGACACTGGAGCTTGTTAATGTACAAGTCAGCCTCCTGGGCCAGAGAGCAGTTTGGAGGAAAATGAAGAGTGGACCTGGAGCCCTGTTCAGTGTTTCTTAGTGGTTAGAGCATTGGCCCGAGCACTGAAGGGTCACAAGTTTGATTCCAGGTCAAGAGCACTTACCTGGGTTGCAAGTTCCATCCCTGCTCTGGTTGGGGCATGTGCTGGAGACAACCAATGGATGTGTCTCTCAGAATGGAAAAAAAATACCCTTGGGTGAGGATTTAGAAAAAAAGAGTTGATCTGGAAAGGCAAAAGGAAGCTAGCCAGTATAGTTTGGTTGATGAATTCAGCTCCCTATACCACTCTTCCTCTGACACACAAACTATTCTAGTTCTTTCATTATCTCTAGTTTGACATCCTTTTAGATACAAATCTGACTCCAGATATTTCCAGCTCAAGCATTCAATCTAGAACCTTCAAGTTTCATAAGATTCTAGAGTCAGAAACTTTCTGGCATCTTTGACTCCAAACTCTACTGCTCCAGAATCCTTTTAGAAATAATAGTCCAGAAAACTGAATTGACCTTGAAATACTATTTTTCTATCAATTTATTTGGAGTATAGTCAGTGTGGCTGAATTGTTTCAACTTCAGGGCAGGTGTTGGGTCTCTTGCTCCTCTGTGCACCATGCAGACAAGATGTTGTCACTCTATCCTATATAATAAAAGCCTAATATGCTAAGTGTCTGGTCGACTGGTCAGCCGTTCAACCAATCAAAGCATAATATGCTAATGATATGCTAAGGCCACTCAACCGCTCACTATGATGTATGCTGACCACCAGGGGGAAGATGCTCTGACCTGTAGGTTAGCTTGCTTCTGGGGTACAGCAGATCGGGACTGAGTGAGATGGACTGCACACGCCCTGGAGTCCTCCTGCGGTCCCTTCCCATCTGTCCAACCTCCTGCATACCTCCCTGGCCCCGAATGTTCACGGGTGGGGTCCCTTGGCCTGGATAGTGCCCTCTAGCAATCCAGGACCCCTTGGGGGATGTTGGAGAGCTGGTTTCAGCCCTACCCTGCAGGCCAGGCAGAGGGACCCCACTGATGCACTAATTAGTGCACCAGGCCTCTAGTAAATAATAATGAAAGATGGGTGTAATTAAAGCAGTAGCTGGCATTGCTCACTGGTCAGACCAGCAAGGCAAGACGAGAGGTGATTGGAGGATTAAGGATGCAGAAGAGGTATCAAGTAAGATAAAAATGTTGATCTTGCTGAATAAATGACCTCTACCCCATTGCTGGGTAAGACAGGAAAGGGGCCAAAGACATCATCTAAAGCCTAGAGGCAGAGGTTTACAGTTTCAGTCCCTCATGAAGAGTGCTTTCACCCAAAACATCACCTTCCCACCCATAATAGACAGTGCCACAGGGGCAATAGCACTGAATTAGACACCAAACCATCTGGATTTAAGTCTCTGCTTATTACTTGTTGTGTGAACTTGGCCCACTTTTTTTGTCTATCCTTTAGTTAATCTATCGAATAAGGATAATAGTCCCTTTCCTGCCTCCTTTACTGTGTGGCTTCTAAGGACCCAGTGAGATCATGCTTGGAAAAACAGTGTGTTTAAAAACATCGTAAAATTTTGGGTCCAGGTTTCCTCCATCCTGAGTGAGTACGAGTAAGTGAGTGGTATAATGCGTATGATTGAGAGAATTGTTAATGTGTGTAAATGAGTATGCATGACTGGAGGTGAGAAAGTAAAGGAGAGAATATAAGGAATATGGGAGGGGATATATGTGAGAGAATAGATGAAAATTAATGTCTGCAGGTATTTGTGTGAGAATTAACATGTTTGGGAACACATGAGAGAGTGTGAGAGAGGAAATAAGAATATTTGTGGATTTGCAAAATTCTCAGTTTGTGAAAGAGTGAATGCAGAGGATAAGTACTTGTGTATATGGATGTAGATGCATAGCTTTGATCATATAAATTGACATTTTTATAAGTTCATAATTCTTCAACATTGGCAGTTTTATATAGTTCAGCCTACTATGTAAGTATGTAAGATTGCATAAGTATTTGCAGATTTATGAGTGAATTGTTTGTGAATAAGCCAAGGTTCACATTTGTGAGTGAATGAATGTGCATGTCCCAGCAAATGTGGTTTTCTTGTGCAAATGAATTGTGTGAAATCTAATTTCTATGTTTTTTGGTAGAGCATATGTGAATGTGAATCTACATGAGCATGCATGTGAATATGATATGTTTGGAAGAAAAGAGGATGAGTTCAAATATGACAATGCATGTGTGTCTAGGAGAGAGAGAGAGAGAGAGAGAGAGAGAGAGAGAGAGAGAGAGAGAGAGATTGAACACAGAGAGAACAAACCTAGCCTTTGGACTCTACTAGTGAATAGATGGCTTCCTGTCGACTCATAACTTTCCAAAAAACAAGCTTTCTAAGCTGAAAATTTCCGCACAGACTATCCATTCCAAAAGGGTGCCTTTTAATTTTTTCTCTGTTTGTTTCAAGCCTTATGCCTAGCCATTTTGGGCCAAAGAGAAGAGTAAGTGCCCAGCTTTACTTAAATAATAATTGGAAACATTTTGCTATACACAAAAAAACTAACTGGAAAATGACTGGCATGTGGGGCAGAAACATGGTGAGGGTTGTAGCCTGAAAGACAAAGGGCCCCTCAGCTACTTTATTTGCTCTCTGTAAAGTAGCCTTAAGTGACTGAAATATTTCTGTCACCACAAGCAGTATGAAATTTCACCACCAGTTGGAGTTACATAACCATATCCATGGCAACCGAAGCACATAAACATGCAGTATCACTGTTGGCTGGGTACATAGCAGTGGTTTTAGCACTCCCACAACCCCTCCCCTTCTTCTCTTTCTAGGTTGTTTTCTCTTTTTATCCGCCTCCTATTTTTCTTTCCCATAAAAAGCAAGAAAATTAAATGTTGCAGAAACTGAGTGGAAACTTAAGCTCCTAAAGCAGTGAGTGCACATGAGGCAAGTTTTCTTCTCTGAGGAACAGCATAGGTGCTCAGCTTGCCTGCAGGCCAGCTCATACCATGGAAATTACTGCCTCGCACCACTATACCGAAACTCAGAGACATGCAAACTATGTAGTGTCTACTGTTGAAAGGAAATCAGGCAGACTGAAGAGAAAGCAGGCACATATTCTAAAAGAAACCCTGAAAACTCAGCATCCTAGGACTCCTTCCTTTTTTTATTGATTAAGGAATTACATAAGTATCCTTATTCCCCCATTGCCCCCCACCCCCCACTCATGCCGTCACCCTCTGGAAAAACAGTGTGTTTATACATCGTAAAAAATGAAACTACACCACAAACTTACACCATTGGTTAGGCTTATATGCATACATACAAGTCCTTTGGTTGATCTATCCGCCCAGCCTTCCCTACCTTCCCTCTGAGATTTGACGATCTAATCAATGCTTCTCTGTCTCTGGATCTGCTTTTGTTCATAAGTTTATGTTGTTCATTATATTCCATATATGAGTGAGATCATGTGATATTTATCTTTCTCTGACTGGCTTATTTCGCTTAGCATAATGCTCTGAGTTCCATTCATGCTGTTGCAAATGGTAAGAATTCCTTCTTTTTTTACCACAGCATAGTATTCCACTGTATAGATGTAGCACAGTTTTTTAATCCACTCATCTACTGATGGGTACTTCGGCTGTCTCCAAATCTTAACTATGGTGAATTGTGCTGCTATGACCATAGGGGTGCATATATCCTTTCTGATTGGTGTGTCTAGATTTTTGGAATATATTCCTAGAAGTGGGATCACTGGATAAAATGAGAGTTCCATTTTTAGTTTTTTGAGGAAACTCCATACTGTTCTCCACAGTGGCTACACCAGTCTGCACTCCCACCAACAGTGCATGAGGTTTCCTTTTTCTCTGAATCCTCCTTAGCACTTGACATTTGTTGATTAGTTGATGATAGTCATTCTGACAGGTGTGAGATGGTAACGCATTGTCATTTTGTTTTGCATCTGTCAGGTTACTGGTGACTTTGAGCATATTTTAATATGTCTCTTGGCCTCCTTAAGTTCTCTTTCAAAAAGTATCTATTTAGATCCGTTGCCCATTTTTTGATTGGGTTGTTTATCTTTTTTTGTTAAGTTGTATGAGTTCCCTGTAAATGTTGGAGATTAAACTCTTATCCTTGATAACATTGGCAAATATGTTCTCCCATGCAGTGGGATTTCTTGTTGTTTTGTTGATGGTATCTTTTGCTGTGCAAAAGCTTTTCATTTTGATGTAGTCCCATTTATTTTCTCTTTAGTTAGCATTGCCCTGGGAGCTGTATTGGTGAAGATACTGCTTCAGGATATTTCTGATATTTTGCTGCCTGTGGATTCCTCTAATATTTATATGGTTTCCCATCTTATGTTTAAGCCCTTTATCCATTTTGAGCTTAACTTTGTGTATGGTGTAAGTTTGTGGTGTAGTTTCATTTTTTTGTATCCAATTTTCCCGACACCATTTACTGAAGAGACTGTCTTAACTCCAATGTATGTTCTTGCCTCCTTTGTTAAATGGCTTTGGTCAATTTCTGGGTTCTCTATTCAATTCCATTGGTCTATATGTCTGTTCTTGTGCCAGTACCAGGCAGTTTTGAGAACAGTGGCTTTGTAATACAGGTAGGTTGATATCTGGTATTGAGATCCATCCTACTTTGTACTTCTTTCTCAGGGTTGCTGCAGCTATTTCGGATCTTTTTTTATTCCAGAAGAATTTTTTGGAGAGTTCGTTCTAGGTCTGTGAAATATGCCATTGATATTTTAATGGGGAGTGCATTGAATCTATAGATTGATTTGGGTAGTATGGACATTTTAATTATATTGATTCTACCAATCCATGAACACGGTATGTTCTTCCATCTGATTATGTCTTCTATCTATTTTTTCAGTGTCCTGTACTTTTTCGAGTACAGATCTTTTACCTCCTTAGTTAAGTATAATCTTAGGTATCTTAATTATTTTGGTACAATGGTAAATGGGATTGCTTTTTTAGTCTCTCTTTCTGTAAGTTCACTATTGGTGTATAAAATGCCATAGATTTCTTGGTGTTAATTTTGTATCCTGCTATATTGCCAAATTCATTTATTAAGTCTAATAATTTTTGGTGGAGTCTTTAGGGATTTCTGTGTACAGTATCATGTCATCTGCAAATAATGACAGTTTTACATCTTCTTTTCCAATTTAGATGCCTTTTATTTCCTCTTTTTGTCTAGTTGCTATGGCTAGCAATTCCAGAACTATGTCGAAAGGAGTGGTGAAATAGGGCATCCTTGTCTCGTCCCTGTTCTTAGGTGAAATTGTTTTAGTTTTTGCCCATTGAGTATGATGTTAGCTGTAGGTTTGTCATATAAGGCTTTTATTAGGTTGAGGTATGATCCCTCCATTTCCAGTTTGCTGAGGTTTTGTTTTTTTTTAATCAAGAAAGGGTGTTGAATTTTGTCACATGCTTTTTCTGCATCAATTGATATGACTATGTAATTTTTATCTCTCAATTTCTTTATGTGATGGATCATGTTTATTGATTTGTGGATATTGTAGCATTCTTGCATCCCTGGGATAAATCCTACTTATTCATGGTGTATGATCTTTCTGAGGTAATGCTGGATTTGATTTGCTAGAATTTTGTTGAAGATTTTGGCATCTATGTTCTTGAGGGATATTGGCCTGTAATTCTTTTTAATTGTGTTGTCTTTATCTGGTTTTGGTGATGCTCGCTTCATAGAATGTGCTTGGATGTGTCCTTCCTCTTGAATTTTTTGAAACTGTCTCAAGAAGATAGGTTTTAGTTCTCCTTGAATGTTTGATAAAACTCCCCTATGAAGCCGTCTGGGTTTTGTTTGCTGGAAGCTTTTTGATGACTCCTTCAATTTCCTCCTTAGTTATCAGCCTATTGAGATTTTTAGATTCTTCTTGATTGAATTGTGGAAGGTTGTATTTTTGTAGAAATATGTCCTTTACCTCAAGGTTGTCTAGTTTGTTGGGATAGATTTGTTCATAGTATTTTTTTTAGAATCCTTTGTATTTTTGTGTCATCTGTTGTTATTTCACCTCTTTAGTTTCTGATTTTGTTTATTTGGGTCCTCTCTCTTTGCTTCTTGGTGAACCTGGGTAGAGGTTCATCAATCTTGTTTATCCTTTCAGAGAACAAGCTCTTGGTTTCATTGATCTTTTTTATTTTTTTTTTTTGTCTCTATGTCATTTATTTCTCTTCTGTTCTTTATTATCTCCTTCCTTCTGCTCACTCTGGGATTTTCTTGTTGCTCTCTTTCTAATTCTTCAAGTTGTAGAGTTAGATGATTTATTACCATTTTTTTTCTTGTTTTTTGAGGTAGGCCTGCAGAGTTATAAACTTCCCTCTCAAGACTGCTTTCACTGTAGATTTTGGATTGTTGTGTTTTTATTGTCATTAGTTTCCAGGATGTTTTTAATTTCTTCTTTGAGCTCTTTGATAACCCCATAATTGTTTAATAGCATGCTATTCAGCTTCTAAGTGTTTGGATTTTTTATTGCTTTTGTTGTAGTTTATTTCTAATATTATGCCACTGTGGTCTGAGAATAAGCTTGATATGATTTCAATCTTCTTGAATTTGGATAGACTTTGCCTGTGACCCAATATGTGGTCTATCTTTGAAAATGTCCCATGTGCACTTGAGAAAAATGTATATTCTGTAGCTTGGGGTGAAATGTTCTGAAAATGTCAATTAAGTCCATCTGATCCAGTGATCATTTAGGATTGCTGATTTTTTTTGTCTAGAGGATTCACTCAGTGATGTCAATGGGGTATTAAAGTCCCATATTATGATTGTGTTGTTGTCAATCTCTCTCTTGATATCTTCCAGGAGTTTTTTTAATGTATTTGGGTGCTCCTACATTGGGTGCATATATTTTAATCAGGATTATATCCTCTTGTTGTATTGATAATTTAGTATTGTGAAGTGTCCATCTTTATCTCTTGTTATGGCCTTAACTTTGAGATCTATTTTGTCAGATATAAGTATTGCTACCCCAGCTTTGTATTCATTTCCATTTGTCTGATAGATATTTTTCCATCCCTTCATCTTCAGTCTGTGTGAGTCTCTTGTTCTGTGGTGGGTCTCTTTTAGTCAGCATATATATGGGTCATGTTTTTTTGTTTGTTTGTTTTTGTTTTTGTTTTTTTGTTTTTTTATCCATTCAGCCACTTGATGTCTTTTGATTGGACCATTTAGTCCATTTATGTTTAAAGTTATTATTGATAGGTACTAGTTTGTAGCCATTTTTATTTTTTGTTCCTGTGTTCCTTCTTCTCTTTTTATTTCTTCTTTATATAGCACTGCCTGCCAGAAACCAATCATTGTCCCACTAATAGAAAGATGTGGACAGGAAACTGGGAAGGCTGGTCAACAACCTTAAATGTTTTAATCACTCACTCTTTAGTTGAAACATTGTTAGCTGAAGCAGCCTCCACCTCTGTTTCTCCTATGTAAATTTCTGTTATTGGAATTTCCTGCCTAAAGGTTATGGGCATATCCCATAGTCTCAATAAAAGGGATTGCAAGGCCAGAGCAAGGGGTAGTCCTTCCACTAGAGTTGGGCTCCCGCCTGGCCCCCAATATTCCCAAATTAATACTTTTCCAAGTCTCTTTTCATTTGTGTGCGACCTTCTCCAGAACCCGAACCCTTAACTGGAACCCTGAACCACGCGGGACGTGAAAGGGGTTCCCATATCTGGCGCTTGAACCTGGGACTTCTGGAGGAGATGATATTTTTCGCCTAAGAGCGAAGGAAAGGAAAAAATTCACCTAGAAAAAGGTGAGGGAGGTTCACCGCACACAAAGCCCATGGACTAACTGCAGAGTCGCGATCTGTAAGTAGGGTGGGAACGTCTTTTTCAGCCAGGCTAATGGGGAAGAATTAGGCTATAAATATAAAATAAACTTTATTATTAGAATTTTGGTTTGTATGCTTAAGGTATTAAAAGTTTCAGAAGGTATTCTTTTATAGTTTTTGTTTTAGAATATAACCCTTGGTTTCGTGAAGAAGGTACATTAGATCTTGAGTGTTTGGCAAAAAGTTGGTCAAAATTTGAAAAAAGCTCAGCAGCAGGAAAAAACTCACCTCAAAAACTGTTTCTCCATGGGGAACATAATATTGCGTTTGCTAGAGCCTTTTAGAAAGGCTGAGGAGGAGCCTCCTCCCCTGGTTCCCTCTGCTCCTCCTAGAGAGGAGCAGGAAGAAAAATTGGAGGAATGGCCTTTATGGCCCCCTCCACCTCCATGTCCTAATCCTGAAACATTTAATTCGCCACCAATAGAATCATCTATACACAGAGCCATCAGAGAAGGAATGAAGGACATGTCGGTGGAAGAAAGGCTTGCTTTTCCTATTATACAAGTAGCTGACCCACAGCTCCCAAATTAGATAATAAGACAATATGAAAAAATAGATTTTAAAATGATAAAAGCTTTTCGAGAAAGTGTTGTTCAAAACGGCCCAATGGCTCCTTTTACAGGAGAAATTATGAACAATATTTCTGAAGCATTCTTATCTCCTTATGATTGGTATTCTCTGGCTCGTGCAACTCTGGATGGAGGAGATTATTTACTATGGAAGGGAGAATATTTGGAGAAATGTCAAGAGCAAGCCCGCGCAAATGGAGGGCTGAATGCTCAAATAACTTATGAAATGCTGGCAGGACTGGGACAGTATATGGATGTACAAAACCAGCTACATTATGTGCAACAGGCGTATGAGCAAATTAGACTTTGTGGAAGAAAAGCTTGGTGGGCTTTACCAGCAAAAGGGGACCCTCATGGAGCTTTTAGTAAATGTATGCAGGGACCTACAGAGTCATTTTCTGATTTTTTGGCTCGTCTCACTCGAATAGTGAGACGACAGATTCAACATGAGGCAGCAGGAGATATTTTAATTCAGCAATTGGCTTATGAAAATGCCAATGCTGATAGTAAGAAATGCCTGACATCTCTGAGAAGAAATAGTACCATTACAGAGATGATTCGAGCATGTCAGAATGTGGGATCAGGCACTTTTCAAGCAAATTTACTCGCTGCTGCAGTAACAGTGGAAAATAAGAGGTGTTTTAAGTGTGGAAAGGCAGGACATTTCCAAAAGGAATGTAGACAATTAAGAAGGGCACAAGGTAGCGCTCTAGGGAGAGGTGTAAACACTCAGCCACTGAGAGATTCAATCCCTCGGTGTACTAGATGTCAGAAAGGGAACCATTGGGCCAGTCTATGTAGATCGAGATTTCATAGAAATGGGCAACTTCTAGATCAAGATAGAGGGCATGGTCAATTCCCGGGAAACAGCCAGAGGGGCGCCCCCCAGCCCCGTCATCAATAGGGGAAATCTGCCCTGCAAGGCCCACAGTGGATTCCCTCATCCGAGCAACTCCAAAAAGCGCAAGCCTGGATCTTAACAGCACTATAGCGGTCACTTTGACCCCTGATATTGCTCGGCAAGCTATTCCTACAGGAATTTGGGGACCTGTTCCACTGGGAACTTTAGGATTAATCTTAGGGAGGAGTGGAAACACTCTGAAAGGACTAACTGTTCTGCCTGGTGTTATTGATTCAAATTATGAAGGAGAAATTAAAGTTATATTAGAATGTAATCATGTTATGCAAATTACTCCAGGACAAAGAATTGCTCAGATACTACTTCTACCTTATGTTCAGCAAGGTGAGGCTATAAGTAGGAAAAGAGAAATGCAAGGATTTGGAAGCTTGGACATCTATTGGATACATGAAATTAGCAAAACCCATCCTATGATTAATTTAAGAATAGAGGGAAAACAATTTAGGGGTCTAGTGGACACTGGAGCGGATGTTAGTGTTATCAGCAAAGAATTCTGGCCTCCAAGTTGGTCCATGGCAGAAGCTATGGGCTCAGTTAAGGGGGTAGGAAGTAGTGCTGCATTGTTAAGGTGGCAAGATGAGGAAGGACAGACAGGATGGTTTGAGCCCTACATCATCTCTGGAATTGCAGTCAACTTATGGGGCCGGGATGTTTTAGAAGGTTTACAGGCATGTATTATTACCGGGAAAGGAAGGCAGTTAATGACTCAGATAGGATATCAACCTTTTTAGGAGCGGTCACTGCTCAGTCTCCTCACCCTCATGCTGATCCTATACAATGGAAAGATGATAGACCTCTATGGGTGGATCAGTGGCCATTAACTGAGGAGAAATTAAGTCATATTCGTGAATTAATACAAGAACAAATAGAAGCTGGTCACATAGAGCCTTCCAATAGTCCTTGGAATACGCCTATATTTACAATCCCTAAAAAGGCGACAGGAAAATGGCGATTGTTACATGATCTTAGAGCAGTTAATGCACACCATGGGAGCTTTACAACCTGGACTTCCAGCGCCTTCACAGATCCCTTTAAATTGGTCTCTCATAGTAGTAGATCTTAAAGATTGTTTTTTCACCATTCCCTTGGCACCTCAAGATAAACAGAGATTTGCATTTTCGGTTCCATCTATTAATAATGTAGAACCCATGAAAAGATATCAATGGAAGGTTTTACCTCAAGGAATGGTCAATAGTCCTACTTTGTGTCAAAAATATGTGGCTCAAGCTGTTCAGCCTTTAAGAGACAAATACTCCCAATGTTACATTATTCATTACATGGATGACTTGCTCTTAGCAAGCCCCCGGGAAGAGCAGACTTTGGCCATGTTTTCCCAATTAAAAGAGGAGCTCCTTAAATGGGGCTTAAGAATTGCCCCAGAAAAGGTACAGAAAGAAATGCCTTTCCAATATCTGGGAACCATAATTGAAAACCAACGCATTAGGCCTCAGAAGGTGAAGATAAGAAAAGATTGTCTTAAAACTTTAAATGACTTTCAGAAATTATTATGGGACATTAACTGGTTAAGACCTTATCTGAAGATCTCTACAGGAGAAATGACAAATTTATTTAATTTACTTAGAGGTGACTCTAATCTTTCCTCTGCCTGAACATTAACAGATGAAGCTAGGAAAGAGTTGCTAAGAGTGGAGCGGGCAATTTCCTCAGCCCAGGTAGTACGGTTACGGCCCGAATTACCTTTATTGGGACAAATTAACCCTACTGCAAATAGTCCCACTGGAGTCATCTTTCAAAATAAAAATTCTCCTGCCATTATTGAATGGGTCCACCTAGGGCATCAATCCTCTAAAACTGCGGTTATATATGCAGAACTAATGGCCCAACTAATATTTCAACTTAGGAAACATTGTAAACAGCTTAGAGGGGAAGAGCCCCAGTGTATCTACCTCCCCCTCACTGGGAAGCAATTAGAAATGTTATTTCAGACTGATATAAATTGGCAAATTGGGTTAAGTGGATATTCAGGGGAACTTAGCTGTCACCTATTAAAAGATAAATTACTACAATTTTTATATAATACCTCCATCATTATACCAAAAAATACTAGGCAGGAACCTATTCCTGGAGCTTTAACTGTTTTTACTGATGGATCATCTAATGGGAAAGCTGCCTATCATACAATGAATTCAGACCGAGTCATACTGACCAGTCATACTTCTGTACAAAGAATTGAACTAGAAGTCATTAAGGCTGCATTGCAGGATTTCCAAGAGCCTCTTAATATAGTCTCTGATTCCTTTTATGCTGTGAACTTAGTGAATAGAATTGAAACTGCCCGGTTGAAATGGCTTAGTGACCAAAGTTTATTTTTATTATTTAAACAAGTTCAGCAGATTGTACAACAGAGACAATATCCTTTTTATATCACTCACATCAGGGCTCATAGTGTCTTACCTGGTCCTTTAACAAAAGGAAATGCACAGGCTGATCAATTGGTTGTTTTATTAAAAGAAGCCTTAGAATCTCATTGGCTTTTACATCAGCCTGCCAAAATGCTGTCTAAACAATTCTCAATCACTCGACAGCAGGCAAAACAGATTATTAAGGAATGTCCCACTTGCATGTTACATCTACCTCAAGGGCCTAGAGGTTTTCAAAAAGATCATATCTAGCAAATGGATGTAACGCATTATAATTCCTTTGGACACCTTGGGGCATTACATGTCTCTGTAGACTTTTCAAAGGTCCTGTGGGCTACTGCATCTACAGGAGAAACGGCAAAACAGGTTATTAATCATTGCCTAGCTGCTTTTGCCTTCATGGGAGTTCCAAAGATTATTAAAACTGATAATGGGCCTGCTTACACAAGCTGTCAATTCCAGGAATTTTGTAAAAGGTGGAAAATTCAGCACATTACAGGAATACCATATAATTCCCAAGGACAGGCCATTATTGAACGACAGCATCAGCAGCTAAAATCCCAACTTGAAAAACAAAAAGGACGGATGATGGAGAAATCACCTACGGGTAGGCTGCACCAAGCCTTAATTACTTTAAATTTTTTCACTTGTGATGATGAAGGAAGGACGCCTATGGAGCTACATTGGTGTCAGAATAAAACAAAAGAAAATGGTCTAGTTAAATGGAAAGATCCCGAATCTGGTTTATGGAAGGGACCCGATCCATTACTAACCTTTGGCAGAGGGTATGCTTGTATATTTCCAGAGAATTTTTCCAAGCCCGTGTGGATTCCTGCTAGAAATATTAAACTGCAACAGGGATCCACGAGAGAAATTAGCCAGACAAATGAAGACCTTGCACCTGGAGCCACACCATGCAGCCGCAGAAAGTCAACTACCTCAGCCACAGAGAACAGCAACTCCAAGCAATCCACTGAAGATGAGAAGCAGGAGGAGGACAAGCAGGACAACAAACAGCCCGGAGACCACCTGGGGCATGGTAAAGAGGACGGTACAGACGCCTGAGAACATCTTTCTTGCCATGCTAGCAGTAATCAGCTGTACGGTAATATTACCTGGGGCAAATGGGGAAGTATTTTGGACTTATGTTCCTGACCCTTCATGGGTAAGAACCCTTATGTGTGCTGATCCCCCGCCTAATGTAGTATCCAGGAGGAACATGGGTGGGGCAAGGAAGTAGGGGACTATACTACTTGCTCTTGGGAGAGGTGCAAAAAATGTAACTAGACCTGGTCTATACAAAGAAAACTTGACAGCCAGTTTGAAATTGAATTGCCATGGCCTAAAGCAAAGAATATCCTTACATGATATTATTCTACAATGTCATTATAATTTTTGATATTTTACAACAGCATATTGAACAATTATCCCAAACAAACTTACAAACTAATTCTTTGCATGTTAGGCAGCAATTTAAAAGGACATGAAAGGATTAATCCCTTCCAGAAAGGAATTAAGGCCTCCCTGGGAAGGCACTTGAGCATTCTATACTGGCCTTTTTGCCAAGAGGGACCCTCCCACAGCTGTTGCCTGAACTTTCTGTTTATGCTGAGGTTGAAGCCTCGTGATGGCTGGTACCATGGATCTGTCTCAGGCCCAATGGCGTGAGCTGGGCCCTCTCTGGAGAAGAAACCTGGGTTCCCCAAGATATGTGATCAGTGCCGGGGCCCCGCCAGCAGGTGAGGGGATCCCAAGGCAGGTTCTGGGCATGGAGGCCATGGGGGAATAGGCTACCAAGGAGACAGAACTGAATCTCACATCACCCTGTTTGGCCACGGAGGATGGCTGGTTAGCCAGAGACGGGTAAGATTCCTCAAGGAAGGAACAACCTAAGACAAGCACAGTCGCAGAGGGGCCATCAGGAGAGAACTTGGGGATCAACAGAGGTGGGGCACAGACCCTCATCCCCCCAACTTTGCAGGGGCTTGAACCCTCGCCCCTTCTGAGGGAGGTCTCCTGCCCCCATGGCTGCTTCGTGCTACCCACACCCAGCTCAGATCGGGACCCAGGTAACAGAGCCCAGCTAAGATCGGGACCCAGACAGAGACTTGGCCGACAGCAGCTGCCCTATATTTAAATCCAGCCTAGCACCAGGAATGCTCAGGGCCTACTCAAAGAATGCAAATAATCCTTTCTACTAATATTTACAGGGTAAACTAAGATTGTTAGAGTATTAAATTTGACAGTAAAATAGTAGTCAAGTTTTCAGATTAATTTAAATTGGCTAATTGAAATAAGTGAATATTCAAGAAAATTTAATTGTACTGGACAAAAACCTGTTCCTAAACTATTAACTAAAATTTGTATTGGTAGTTTCTCTCATGGTAAATTTGCTTAGCATGCAAAGAACCTAAAGCAGTCATATTTTTGTGCAAAAAATTAAAATTTAAAGTTACCAAGACTACATTATAAAATTTCCAAAAGCCTCCATTAATCAAAAAAGGGGGGATAGTGGAAAAATAGCATGTAAGGAAAAATATTCTGTAAGTAAATTACATCTAGAAAATTTTTACTTTAAAAAATTTTCATTTTCATTTGTAATGCTAACAGCAAGACACCAATGAAAAACATACATGGCGTCAAAATAGGCCAAAGGAAAATCGTTTGGGCAAAAAAATAAAAAGGATCCCAAATCAATTATATAGAAAAGATTCCTTTATTAACTTTTGGTCGAGAATATGTTTGTATATTTTCAGAAAACAACTCCAAGACCATGCGGATTCCTGCAACAGAGAGGAATTGGCAGGTCTGCTCCAACCAGGAAGACAAGAGGAGAAACAGTCTAGAGATGGAAGACCCTGACGACACCTTGCCATGCTAGCAGTCAGCAGCTGTGTGTCGCTGCAGGTTGCCTAGGACCAAACCAGAGAGGGTCGGACCTGCATTGCCACCATCCAGATATCATTGCTGACATGTACATATAAGGAACTGTTTGACACTGAAACTGGGACTCAGAACTGTTGGACATTGAAATTGTGACTCAAACATTTTTGTTCTTATGTGTTTATTCCTGGTCTGCAGATGCAAGATTTTTTTTAAGGAAAGAAACGGGGGAGATGCCGGAAACCAATCATTGTCCCACTAATAGAAAGATGTGGACAGGAAACTGGGAAGGCTGGTCAACAACCTTAAATGTTTTAATCACTCACTCTTTAGTTGAAACATTGTTAGCTGAAGCAGCCTCCACCTCTGTTTCTCCTATGTAAATTTCTGTTATTGGAATTTCCTGCCTAAAGGTTATGGGCGTATCCCATTGTCTCAATAAAAGGGATTGCAAGGCCAGAGCAAGGGGTAGTCCTTCCACTAGAGTTGGGCTCCTGCCTGGCCCCCAATATTCCCAAATTAATACTTTTCAAGTCTCTTTTCATTTGTGTGCGACCTTCTCCAGAACCCGAACCCTTAACCAGAACCCTGAACCATGCGGGACGTGAAAGGGGTTCCCACAACTGCCTTTAGCATTTCTAGCATTGCTGGCTTGGTAGTCATAAACTCCCTTATCCTTTTATTTTATTTTTTTTTAACTGTGAAGCTTCTTATTTCCCCTTCAATTTTGAATGATAGCCTTGCTGGATAGAGTATTCTTGGATTCAGTCCTTGCTTTGCATCACTTTGTACATTTCCTTCCATTCCTTTCTGGCCTGTTGTGTTTCTGTTGAGAAATCATTTGATAATCTAACAGGAAATCCCTTGCACTTAACTTTCTTCTCCCTCTTGCTGCCTTTAAGATTCTCTCTTTGTCCTTAACGTTTGCCAATGTAATTACGATGTGTCTTGGTGTGGGTCTTGTTGGGTTCATCTTCTTTGGGACTGTGTTTGTGTGACTATTTTCTTCCCACACAGGGAAGCTTTCTGACATTATTTCTTCAAATAGGTTTTCTAACCTTTGTTCCTCTTCCTGTCGTTCTGGCACCCCTATTTTTCATATGTTGCTTCATTTTATGTTGTACCAAAGCTCCCTTAGGCTCTCCTCCTGTCTTTTAATTTTCTTTTTCTCCAATTGCAGTTCAGTTTGGGTGTGTTTTGCTTCCCTGTCTTCTAATTTGATAATTCAGTCCTCAGCTTCTCCTGGTTTACTGTTGAATCTTTTCATGGTGTTTTCTATTGCAGGTATATCATTCTTTATTTCTTCTTGATTCTTACATAAGTTGTTGAGTTTTTCATCCATCCTGTTTGTGAACTGTCGACCCTTATTCTGAATTCTTTTTCTGACATATTGCATGCCTCCGTTTCACTTAGCTGCTTTTCTGTGACTCCTTTTCTTTCCTTTGGGGGTTTCTTTGTCTCCCCATTTTTGCTCTCACTGCAGGATCTAGGTGTCAAGTCATGCAGGGGCTGCTCCTCAGGCAGTCATAGCAGCAGCTGCTCCTCAGTTGGTGGTGGTTCCTCTGGTGGGCGCTGCTCAAAGCAGTGGTGGCTCCTCTGGCTGTGGGGGTGGGCTGCGTGTGGCTGCTGTTCCTTGGATGGGTGCATGCTGCTCATGCAGCTGCTGTTCCCTGGACAGGGGCAGGCTCCTTGTGGGGCCGCTCCTTCTTGTATGGGGGCAGGCTGCTTGCACAGCTGCTGCTCCTCAGATGGGTTTGGGCTGCTTGCATGGCTGCTGCTCCTCAGACAGGGCTGGGCTCCATGTGGCTCCTGCTCTTTGGATGGGGGCAGGTTACTTGCAGGGCTGCTGTACCTTGGACAGGGATGGGTTGCTCATGCAGCTGTTGCTCCTTGGATTAGTGGGGGGCTGCTCACATGGCTACTGCTTCTTTGATGTGGGTGGGCTGCTCGCGGGGCTGCTGCTCTTCAGACAGTGGCAGGCTGCTCACGTGGCTGCTGCTGTCCTGGTCGTGGTGCCCTGGGCTAAACCATTGGGCCTGCCATCAGGGAGCAAGCTTCGGAGCTCACAGGAGTCCGCGTCCGGGTGACTGGAGTCTTGGGACTGTGAGATTGCAGCTGAGGCAGCATGTCCCTGGCGGGGGTGGCTGTAGAGTCCTGGGTGTTATCTGAGGGCAACCTTGGTGGAGGTGAGGCTGGGCTCCCAGTCAAAGCATCTCTCCCCTTCAAAAAGACGTGACCTCTACAGAAGAGCCAGCTGCTCCAGGACTGTTTGCAATGGTAGCAGAGGCTGCCTGGTTAGTCGAGCCCAGTCAGCCCTCCCCTGAACATCCTGTGGGATATAACTGTGCCTCATTCACACACAGACACACCCCACATGTCCATACACTCCACTTTAGTTCTCTCACTAACTCATGCTTTCTCCCTCACTGCCACCTTCTTCCTGCCTCTGTAGTTGGGTCTGGCATGTTATTGACTTGTTCATGGATGGAGTCTCCTCTCCGGGTGTCTGGTTATGTGGCTCGGTCTCTACCACATTGGCCAAACAGGATAAAATTCACCGCGACAAGACACAACACAAAGGGAACAAAACACAAATGTACTCACAACACCAATAACCCCAATATAAGTGACCACCAGAGAAAAGAGAATTAGGGTAGAGGAAGGAGAGCACAAATGATATTGAAGAGAGAAAAAATAGTATTAGAGAAAAGAAAAAGAAGAAAAAGGAAAAAAAAAAGTAATATATATATGGGGAGAAAACACCAGAGAACAAACAGGTAAACCAACACATACAAACACCAAATACCACATAAAGAGGGTTGGGGCAGCATCCTATATAAAAAAGAGGTAATATGTAAATTGACCATCACATCCTTGCACAAGGTGGCCACCCCCAGATGGTTACAAGATGGCTGTACCCATGTGGTCACAAGATGGCTGCCACAAGATGGCCATCAGGGGAGGGCAGTTGTGGGTGATCAGGCCAGCAGGAAAGGGCAGTTAGGGGTGACCAGGCCACCAGGGGAGGGCAGTTAGGGGCAATTAGGCTGGCAGGGGAGGACATTTGTGGGCAACCAGGCCTGCAGGGGAGGGGAGTGAGGGGTGACCGGGCTGGCAGGGGAGGGCAGTTGCAGGTGAACAGGCCTGCAAAGGAGGGCAGTTGGGGGTGACCAGGCTGGAAGTGGAGGGCAGATAGAGGCGACCAGGCTGGCAGGGAGGGCAGTTAGAGGTGACCGGACCAGCAGGGGAGGGCAGTTGTGGGTGACCAGGCCTGCAGGGGAGGGCAGTTAGGGGCGACCAGGCCGGCAGGGGAGGGCAGTTGGCCAAGACTAGGCCTACAGGGGAGGGCAGTTGGGGGCACCAGTCCTGCAGGGGAGGGCTGTTGGGGGCAATTGGGCTGGCAGGGGAGCAGTTAGGTATCAATCAGGCTGGCAGGGGAGTGGTTAGTCTGTGATCAGTCTGGCAGGCAGAAGCGGTTAGGGGCAATCAGGCAGGCAGTCAGGTGAGCAGTTGGGAGCCAGCAGTCCCGGATTATGAGAGGGCTATCCGACTGCCGGTGTAGGCCTGATCCCTGTGGGACATCCCCCAAGGGGTCCCATATTGGAGAGGGTGCAGGCTGGGCTGAGGGACACCCCACAGTGCACAAATTTCATGCACTGGGCCTCTAGTCTTATATATAAAAAAAGTAAGGCTAAGGAATTGGATGAATATGGGGAGGAATTCAGTTCAGTATAGAGGAAGTAGAAAGATGATGAGTGGATAAGAAGAAAGAGAAAGAGAAGAAAAATATAATAAAAATTTTTAAATTAATTTAAAAATAGTATAAAATAAAAAAATTAGAATGATGAAAAAGTAATGCAAAAAGAAATAGCAAATAAAGAAATAAACAAAAATGAAAATAAAGAAAAAAGAAAAAGATAACAAAATAATAATAAAATAAAATAAAAATTAAAAAGTGAACTGTCGTTTCTTTCCAACAAGTTTTATTTCTGTGAGGGCTGGTTTAAGATCCCACTCTTTTGTACTGTCTGCTGCTTCTCAGTTTCCTGTTGCTGCGACTGAAGACCTCTCTTTAGGCCAGTCCCTGTGGGATCTCAGGGACTATTCATATTTTTTATTTTTTTGTGTCCTTTGTGCCACTCAGGGTTTAGTCTATGTGTGGCTGTATTGGTTGCCTGGAGACTGCAGGGAGGAGCTATCTCTTCAGGAGAAAATGGCTGCCTCAGTTCCAAAATGGCTGCCTAGGTCCCACAAGTCAGGTATGACAGCACCAGGCTCACAGCCACCTCTCCCCAAACCTCTCCTCTAGGATCTTTCCTTTAAGTATCCCAGGAGCCCTGGGGCAGTGGCAGCATGGTAGAGATTGTGTAGTGGATGTTTCTGAGATGAGAGAATGAGGTTTGGGAAAATGGGGACATACTTTGTCTTAGGCAATATCACTACTTTTTCTAGAGTTTGGTATTGAACTGTGTTCCCACTGGGGTCAAGAGGCAGAATCTGAGACCAAAAGTGTAACTCTAGTCATCAGGATTCAGGGATTCAAATCTGTGTATCCATCTTTTAGAAGCTTTATGACCCCAGAAAACTAACAGCATCTTAGTAATGCTGGATACCTGAAAAACATGCTATTATCCCCTACTCTCACACAGTGATAAGATCATTATTTATGCAAATGGCCCATTTCTTCCCTTGACTACTCTGAAAGAGAATTATTCTTTGCATTGAACTGAAATTTGTTTCCCTGTCAATACTATCCATGGGTCTTTGCTCTGTCCACTCGGCTCCCCATTTCTTACCTATTCTTTTTATCCTACTATAAACCTTCATAAACCTTCTAGAAACCACATTCTCATGAGTCTTCTTTTAACTAAATGGCCTCACTTCCTTCAACTGTTTCTCATTAGTTGGGTTCTCCCTCTTTAGCCTGCTCACTCTTCTCTGTAAAAGTTCTTGATTTGCTGTATCTCTATTAAAGTGTGAGGTCTACAGTTTGATACAACCTGCAGATGATGTCTGACAAGTTATCGAATCATCTATCACCTAATTATCCCAAATTAGGTGATAAATTCCAGGAGTAGGACTGCAGTGCAGGGTGAGAAGGTACATGGCATGTACAAAAGGGGAGTCTCAGGAATATGTTTCTCTCCTAGTATCCATCTCTCTATCCTGGAAAATAGGGCATTAAATGCTTAAAACTACCATTTCAAGTCTGATCTGCAGCTCTTAAATACAAGTGAGCTGCTGTTCCATAATACCAGACATCCGGTGCTTCACCCCTGGCATAACTGGCACCTGGGTGCTGGATATGCATAGATAACCTCCATGACAACTCCCTTTGTTCCTGCCTTGATCTCTAGAAACATTAGTCCTGGTGAGAGCAGAGTATTAATGCTTCTGGAGCTCTTACTAGTATATGCTATGCTCACAGCAGTAGCTGCATTCCTTGCCCTGGGAGTTGCAGAACAGGTCCACAACTTCCTTTATGAGCTCTTCTGCAGTTAGAATTCACAGTTTACTTAGAAGTTGCCTATTTAGGGGCAATGTCAGATCAGTGGATAGTGTCATGGTGCCAGGTGTAGTGAAGGAAGGATAAAAGGGGTGGTAAGTTTTGAGCTCTCCCCACTTTTTCTGATGATTATGATTCCAGAATCTTCATTTAAGGGAGAATTAAGAGCGACATTTTTCTAGACAAGTACATTGATTTTATATAGAGTCTATATGTATTCTGGGGTGGCTTTGAAAGGCAGATGGAAATTATGGTGGGGAGATAAAGGCCTCTCCAAACCTACCATTTGGCAAGCCATTCCTTTCACTCAAATTTATTTCTGTCCAGAGCTCTGAGTATATGTGCACACACATGTGTGCCCAGCTGTCAAAAATGTGTGTGTGAGGGGTAACTTTAAGCCTTGAGGAAGCCTGGCATTGAGCTGACATGCCACCCAACCTGACATGCTGTGTATGAGAAAGCTGGGAAGACTGAGTAAAAAGAGAATATCAAGGGACATCAATCTCAGCAGGAATGGAGTTGAGCCAATCAACCACTGATAGGTAAGAAAATTTTCATTTCTTGAGTATTTAAACTGTGTGTCAAAAATAGTATTAAATTATTTCATATACATTTACCTGAGTCCTCACAACCCACTGACCAGCCCTTCCATGTCCCCTGCCCTAGGTAATTATTACAATCCTATTTCACAAAGAGGAAAATGGAGAGTAGGAGCAATTTGATCATGTTAATATGACTATAGGTGACTGCAATTTACTCCCAGTAATGAGTAATTATTAGTCCCAATAATGTCTGCCTCTAAGTGGAACTGCCTTCTGTTTTTTGAAGCAGTAAGCTTAATTGAGTCTAAGCAATGGCCCCAGGATCCACCCCTCATATCTGAGACCCATTTTGCTGTTGCAAATGGTATGCTTTTGGACATAGGAGATAATGCTGGGCTGGCAGGAGAGTGAAGACCATTTCCACTATTGTGGGTCCACCGCATCAACCATAACTTTGGCATTGACTTACTGTGTGATGTCAGATGAATCCCTTCCCACTGTCTGGGTCTCAGTTTCCCACCTTTAAAAATAGTTGTGGTACATGCTAAATTAGATCATTTAACACCATGCTTTGGTATCTAATAGGGTTTTAATAGGTAATAGCTTAGGAGATAGTTGGGCTGGGTGATCTGCCTGTTGGAATAATTTCTGAATCTGTATCTCTTATCTTCTTGCCAGGAAAGGAGGGTGACCTACACTGACTAGCATAGCACAACAATTTAGGGCATTGCCACCTAATAGTATTGAGGGAGCAAAATCAGTTCCTTCAATAAACTTTAGTTAAATGCCACTTTTCAACCATATATTTTATTATTAACATTAGGCTAGATTTTGGGACTTCAGTGATGCATAATATACAGGCCTTACTTTATAAGGATTTTCCAAGAGAATTGGGATGGGTAGAATTTTCTAGAATAGGTCTGGAGGGCAAGACAGCAAAAGAAGCCCCAATTGATCCAGGTGAGCAATAACTGAATCAGGGAGCTAGCAGAGAGAACTAAAGCAGCTTGAAGATGCTTCAGAAGTAGGCTGAAGGCCCATAAGTAGATCTAAAAGCTGTAGCACATTTACACAACAGAATATTATACAGCTGTGAAAAAAAGAAGGCTCTATTACCTTTGCAGACAGAGAGACCTGGAGAACATTATGCTAAGTGAAATAAGTTAGTCACTGAAAGACAAGTATCACATGATCACACTTATATGTGGAATCTAATGAACAAGATAAACTGATAAACAAAATAGATCCAGGGACATGGAAGCATGGAAAAGACTGATGAAACTCAGAGGGAAGGGGGGAGGGGTAGGAGAGATTAATCAAAGAATTGATATGCATATATGCATAACCCATGAACACAGACGACAGTGTAGTGAAGGTTTGGGAGTGGGCTACATTGGGTCAATGGGGGGGGGGAAGGGGACATCTTTAATACTTTCATCAATAAAGTTATTTTTTTTAAATTAAGTGGGTGGTGAAAGCCAGGGGTGGTTTAAAGAGAAGCAGTGGCAAAGGCATTGAGAACTAATTACAATGGTCTACCAGGCCCTTTATAATCTCCTTCTTACCTCTCTGGCCTCATCTCTAAAGCGCACTCCAGCTGCTCTTAATTCTTTGCTGTTCCTTGAACAATTCATATACACAACAGTCTTTGCATTTGCCATTCACACTTTCCTCATATATTCACATAGCTCATTCTTTCCTACTTCTGATATTAACTCAAATCTTACCTTTTGCAGGGAGACTTTCTTTGGCTATCATGTCTAAATTTACACCCATCCTCCTAATATTATTGGCTCTGATTTTTTTCTACTATTTAGCACATACCACTATCTAACTTATTATACATTTTATTTACTCTCATTGTGTCTGTCTTCCTCACTAGAATGTAAGTGCCATGATTTAGTGTCTGATTTCTTTACTACTATGCCTCCAATGGCTAAAATATTACCCTGTACTAGTAGGTACTCAATAAATAGTTTTTATTATTTTTATTTAATTTTTTATTGTCTATAGTTTTACATATGACCCCTTTTCCCCCAATTGACCCCCCGAGCCATTCTCACTCCGGGTAAGTCCCCAACACCCCAGTGTCTGTGTCCATTGGTTATGCTAATATGCATGCATACAAGTCCTTTAGTTGCTCTCTAAACACCCCTCCCCTATCATTTGTCTCTGTATCTATTCTTGTTCAACAAATTATGTTGATCACTATATCCCACATATGAGTGAGAACATGTGCTATTTATCTTTCTCCAACTGGCTTATTTCACTTAGCATAATGTTCTCCAGTTCCATCCATGCTGTTGCAAATGGTAAAAGTTCCTTCTTTTTGAGAGCGGCATAGTATTCCATTGTGTAGATGTATCATAATTTTCTAATCCACTCATCTGCTGATGGGCATTTAGGCTGTTTCCAAATCTTAGCTATTGTAAATTGTTCTGCTATAACATAGGAGTGCATATATCCTTTCTGATTGGTGTTTCTGGTTTCTTAGGATATAGTCCTAGAAGTGTGATTACTGGGTCAAATGGCAGTTCCATTTTTAACTTTTTGAGGAAACTCCATACTGTCTTCCACAGTGGTTGCACCAGATTGCATTCCCACCAGCAGTGCACAAGGGTTCCTTTTTCTCCACATCCTCACCAGCACTTGTCGCTTGTTGATTTGTTGATGATAGCCATTCGGACAGGTGTGAGATGGTATCTCATTATTGTTTTGATTTGCATCTCTTAGATGATTAGTGACTTTGAGCATGTTTTCATATGTCTCTGGGCCTTCTGTATGTACTCTTTTGAAAAGTGTCAATGTAGATCCTTTGCCCATTTTTTGATTGGATCGTTTTTATTCCTTTTGATAAGTTGTATGAGTTCTCTGTAAATGTTGGAGATTAAACAGTTATCAGAAATATCATTGGCAAATATGTCCTCCCATGCGGTGGGTTTTCTTGTTGTTTTGTTGATGGTTTCTTTTGCTGTGCAGAAGCTTTTTATTTGGATGTAGTCCCATTTGTTTATTTTCTCCTTAGTCTCCATTGCCCTAAGAGCTGTGTCTGTAAAGATATTGCTACGACATACACTGAGTGGCCAGATTATTATGAATTCAAAGGTCATAATAATCTGGCCACTCAGTGTGTGTGTGTGTGTGTGTGTGTGTGTGTGTGTGTGTGTGTGTGTATTAGAGGCCCAGTGCATGAATTTGTGCATGGGTGGGGTCCGGCCAGCCTGGCCAGGGGAGGGGACATGGGCAGTTGGCTGGCCTGCCTGCTGGTCGAACTCCTGGTTGAGGGAAAAATTTGTATATTAGCTTTTTATTATATAGGTAATACACTGAGTGGCCAGATTATTATGTGTTCAGAGATCATAATAATCTGGCCACTCAGTGTATGTCTGCTATTTTGCTGCCTATGGAGTCTTGAAGGATTTTTATGGTTTCCCATCTTATGTTTAAGTCCTTTATCCATTTTGAGTTTATTTTTGTGAATGGTGTAAGTTAGTGATCTAGTTTCATTTTTTTTTTGTATGTATCTTACCTAATTTCCCAGCACCATTTATTGAAGAGACTGTCTTGACTCCACTTTATGCTCTTGCCTCCTTTGTCAAATATTAATTGACCATAATGGCTTGGGTTGATTTCTGGGTTCTCTGTTCTGTTCCATTGGTCTCTATGTCTGTTCTTGTGCCAGTACCAGGCATTTTAAGAACCATGGCTTGGTAATATAGCTTGATATCTTGTACTGTGATCCCTCCAACTTTCTTCTCATTTCTTAGGATTGTTGTATCTATTCAGGGTCTTTTTTTTTATTCCAGATGAATTTTTGGAGAGTTTGTTCTAGATCTTTGAAATGTGACATTGGTATTTTAATGGGGATTGCATTGAATCTGTAGATTGCTTTGGGTAGTATGGACATTTTAATGATGTTGATTCTACCAAACCATGAATATGGTATATTATTCAATTTGTATATGTCTTCCTCTATCTCTTTTTTCAATATCCTGTAGTTTTTCCAGTACTGGTCTTTTATGTCCTTAGTTAAGTTTATTCCTAGGTATCTTAATTTTTTAGTACAATGCTAAATGGGATTGTTTTAGTCGTTTCTCTTTCTCTGATTTCATTATTGTTGTATAAAACGACCATAGATTTCTGGGTGTTAATTTTGAATACTGTTATGTTGCCAAATTCATTTATTAGGTCTAGTAGTTTTTTGATGGAGTCTTTTGGGTTTTGTATGTATAGTATCATGTCATCTGCGAATAAGGATAGATTTACTCTTCTTTTCCAATTTGGATGTCTTTTTTTCTTCTTCTTGTCTGATCGCTATGGCTTGCACTTCCTATACTATATCAAACAGGAGTGGTGAAAATGGGCACCCCTGTCTTGTTCCTGTTCTTAGGGTAAATGAGTTTAGTTTTTGCCCATTGAGTATGATGTTGGCTGTAGGTTTTTCATAAAAGGCTTTTTATTATGTTGATGTATGATTCCTCTATTCCCACTTTGCTGAGAGTTTTTATCAAGAAAGGGTATTGGATTTTGCTAAATGCTTTTTTCTGCATTGATTATATGATTATGTGATTTTTGTCTCTCAGTTTGTTTATGTGATTTATCACATTTATTGATTTGCCGATATTGTACCACCCTTTCATCTCTGGAATAAATCCCACTTTCTCATGTTATATGATCTTTCTATTGTAATAATGGATCCAATTTTCTAGAATTTTGTTGAGGATTTTAGCATCTATATTTATCAAGGGTATTGGCCTGTAGGTTTCTTTTCATGTGGTGTGTTTATTTGGTTTTGGGATTAGGGTAATGCTGGCTTCATTGAAAGAGTTTGGAAGTGTGCCTTCCTCTTGAATTTTTTGGAATAGTCTGAGGAGGATAGGTTTTAGTTCTTCTTTGAATGCTTGGTAGAACTCCCCTGTAAAGCCTTGTGGACCAGGGCTCTCCTTTGATGGAAGATTTTTGATCACTGCTTCAACTTCTTTGATAGTTATCAGTCTAAAAAGTATTTTTTTATTCATCTTGATTGAGTTTTGAGATCTCATACTTTTATAAGAATTTGTCCATGCCCTAGCTGGTTTGGCTCAGTGGATAGAGTGTCGGCCTGGGGACTGAAGGGTCCTGGGTTTGATACCAGTCAAGGGCACATGCCTGGGTTGTGGGCTCAATCCCCAGTAGGGGGCGTGCAGGGAGCAGCCAATCAATGATTCTCTCTCATCATTGATGTTTCGATCTCTCTCTCTCTCCCTCTCCCTTACTCTCTGAAATCAATTTATATATATATATATATATATATATATATATATATATATATATATATATATATATGGAGAGAGAGAGAGAGAGAGAGAGAGAGAGAGAGAGAGAGAGAGAGGGAGAGAGAATATGTCCATTTCGTCTAGGTTGTCCATTTTGTTGGAATAGAGAATTTCATAGTATTATTTCATAATTCTTTATATTTCTGTGGGATCAGATGTTATTTCACCTCTTTCATTCCTGATTTTGTTTATTTGGGTCCTCTCTCTTTGCTTCTTGTAGAGCCTGGCTAGAGGATCATCGATCTTGTTTATCCTTTCAAAGAACCGGCTCTTGGTTTTGTTGATCTTTCATATTTTTTGGGAGGTCTCTATGTCATTTATGTCTGCTCTGATCTTTATTATTTTCTTCCTTCTGCTTAAGCTGGGCTTTACTTGTAGCTCTTCTTCTAACTCGGAGTTGTAGGGTTAGATAATTTATTAACATTTCTTGTTTGTTTGGGCGGGTTTTTTTTTGTTTGTTTTTTATTTTTAATTTTTGAGGTAGGCCTGTAGAGCTATGAACTTCCCCCTCATGACTGCTTTCACTGTGTCCAATAGATTTTGGATTGTTGTGTTTTCATTATCATTTGTTGCCATGATGATTTTTATTTCTTCTTTGATCTCTTTGGTAACCCAATCATTGTTTAATAGCATGCTTTTTAGCCTCCAGGTGTCTGATTTTTTTAAAATTGTTTTTACTGTAGTTGATTTCTAGGTTTATGCCATTGTGATCTGAGAAGATGCTTGATATGGTTTCTATCTTCTTGAATTTGAAGAGACTTTGCCTGTGTCCCAATATGTGGTCTATCTTTGAAAATGATCTATGTGCACATGAGAAGAATGTATATTCAGTGGTTTTGGGGCAAAATGTCCTGAAGATGTCAATTAATTCCATCTGGTCTAGTGTGTCATTTATGATTGATGTTTCTTTGCTGATATTTTTGTTTAGACTAGAAGATTTGTCCAGTTGTGTCAGTGGGGTATTAAAGTCCCCTACTATGACTGTTTTGCAATCAATCTCTTCCTTGATATCCTCCAGAAGTTTTTTTTATGTATTTGGGTGCTTCTGTATAGGGTGCATATATGTTTACCAGAGTTATATCTTGTTGTTGAATTGTTCCCTTCAGTATTATGAAGTGACGTTCTTTATCTCTTGTTATGTCCTTCACTTTGCGGTATAATTTGTCAGATATAAGTAATGCTACCCCAACTTTTTTTTTTTTTTCATTTCCATTCGCCTGAAAAACCCTTTTCTATCCCTTCACCATCAGTCTGTGTGAGTCTTTTTTTCTGAGTTGGGTTTCCTATAGACAGCAGATATATGGGTCATGTTCTCTTATCCACTCAGCTACCCTATATCTTTTGGTTGGGGCATTTAATACATTTACATTTAAATTTATTATTGATAAGTACTTGTTTGTCACCATTTTTATTCTCTATCCCTGTGTTCCTTCGTTCCTTCCTATTTCTTCTTTTTACAGCACACCTTTTACCATTTCTTGCATTATTGTTTTGGTGGTAATATACTTCCTTAGTCCTTTTTTGTCTTTGAAGCTCCTGATTTCACCCTCTATATTGATTGATAGCCTTGCTGGTTACAGTATTCTTGGATTCAGACCCTTCCCTTTCATGGACTTTGTATAATTCCACTCTCTTCTGTCCTGATGTGTTTCTCGAGAAACCAGTTGATAATCTGATGGGAGATCCTTTGTTGGTAGTTTTTTGTCTCTTTCTGGCAGCCTTTAAGATTCTTACTTTGTCGTTGGTATTTGCCAATTTAATTAAAATGTGTCTTGGTGTCAGTTTTTTGGAGTTCATCTTGTTTGCGACTCTTTGAGCCTCTTGGACTTGTGTGATTTTTTCCTTCCCAATATCAAGGAAGTTTTCTTTCAATATTTGTTCAATCAGATGTTCTATTCCTTGCTCAGTCCCCCCTCCTTCTGGCCCCCTATTATGTGGATGTTGTTTCATTTCATGTTGTCCCAAAGTTCTCTTAGTCTCTCCTCTTATTTTTTAAGTTTTTTTCTAGATGCTTCCCTGCATCAGTATTTTTTCCTACTTTCTTTTCTAGCTCACTGATGCGGTCTTCTGCTGCTTCTAGTCTACTGTTGATGCTTTATATTTTTTAAAATATTTTTTATTGTTTAAAGTATTTCATATATTAGTACATATATCTCCTTTTTATCCCCATTTACCTTCCCCTAGCCTCCCCTCCCCCCTGTCACATTCCCTCACCCCCCCCCAGTGTATTGTGTCCATTGGTGTGTTTATATGCATGCATACAAGTCCTTTGGTTGATCTATTTCCCCCCTTCCCAACACTCCCCAGCAAACCCGCTCTAATTTGACAGTCTGTTTAGTGCTTTACGGCCTCTGTATCTATCTTTTTACTCATCAAGTTATAATGTTCTTTATTTTCCATAAATTATTGAGATGATTTGGTATTTTTCATTCATTACCTGGCTTATTTCACTTAATATAATGCTCTCCAGGTCCATCCATGCTGCTGCAAATGGTAAGAATTCCTTCTTTTTTATAGCAGAGTAGTATACCATTGTGTAGATGTACAATAGTTTTCTAATCCACTCATCAGCTGATGGGAATTTAGGCTGTTTCCAAATCTTAGCTATGCTGAATTGTGCTGCTATGAACATCAGGGTGCATATATCCTTTCTGATTGGTGTATATATTTTCTTGGGATATAGAAGTGGGATTACTGGGTCAAATGGGAGCTCCATTTTTAGTTTTTTGAGGAAATTCCATACTGTTCTCCACAGTGGCTGCACCAGTCTGCATCCACACGAGCCGTGCACGAGGGTTCCTTTTTCTCTGCATCCTCACCAGCACATTTCATTTGTTGATTTGTTGATGATTGCCATTCTGACAGGTGTGAGCTGGTACTGCGTTGTCGTTTTGATTTGCATCTCTCAGATTATTAGTGACTTTGAGCATGTTTTGATATGTCTCTTGGCCTTCCTTCTGTCTTCTTTAGAAAAGTGTCTATTTAGGTCCATTGCTCATTTTTTTATTGGATCATTTATCTTCCTTTTATTAAGTTGTATAAGTTCCCTGTAGATGTTGGAGATTAAACCTTTATCAGTGATAACATTTGCAAATATGTTCTCCCATAAAGAGGGCTTTCTTGTTATGTTGATGGTTTATTTTGCTGTGCAAAAGCTTTTTATTTTGATGTAGTCCCATTTGATTATTTCCTCTTTAGCTTCCATTGCCCTAGGAGCAGTATCGGTGAAGAAATTTCTTTGGCATTTATCTGAGATTTCGCTGCCTGTGGATTCCTCTGGTAATTTTATGGTTTCGGGTCTAATTTTGAGTTTATTTTTGTGTATGGTGTAAGTTGGTGGTCTCATTTCAGTTTTTTGCATGTATCTGTCCAATTTTCCCAACACCATTTATTGAAGATACTTTCTTGACTCCATTTTATGTTCATGCCTCATTTGTCAAATAATAATTGATCATAGTGGTTTGCATCGATAACTGGATTCTAGAGATATTCTATTCCATTGATCTATATGTCTGTTCTTGTGCCAGTACCAGGCTGTTTTGAGAACAGTTGCTTTGTAATACAGCATGAAATCTGGTATTGAGATCCCACCTACTTTGTTCTTCTCTCTCAGGATTGCTGTGGCTATTCGGAGTCTTTTTTTATTTCAGAAGAATTTTTGGAGAGTTCTTTCTCGGTCTGTGAAATATGCTGTTGGTATTTTAATGGAGAGAGCATTGAATATATAGATTGCTTTGAGTAGTATGGACATTTTAATGACGTTTAGTCTCCCAATCCATGAACATGGTATGTGTTTCCATCTGTTTACGTCTTCCTCTATCTCTTTATTCAGTGTCCTGTAGTTTTCCGCATATTGGTCTTTTACCTCCTTAGTTAAATTTAGTCCTAGATATCTTAATTTTTTGGGTGCAATGGTAAATGGGATTGCTTTTTTAGTCTCTCTTTATGTAAGTTCACTATTGGTGTGTAGAAATGCCATAGATTTCTTCGTGTTAATTTTGTATCCTGCTACATTGCCAAATTCATTTATTAAGTGTATAAGTTTTTTGATGGAGTCTTTCAGGTTTTTTATATACAATATCATGTCTTCTGCAAATAAGGACAGCTTTAATTCTTCTTTTCCAATTTGGATGCCTTTTATTTCTTCTTCTTGTCTAATTGCAATGGCTAATACTTCCAGTACTATGTCAAACAGGAGTGGTGAGAGTGGGCATCCCTGTCTTGTTCCTGTTCTTGGAGGAAATGATTTTAGTTTTTGCCCATTGAGTATGATGTTAGCTGTGTGTTTATCATATATGGCTTTTATTATGTTGAGGTATTATCCTTCTATTCCCACTTTGCTGAGAGTTTTTATCAAGAAAGGGTGTTGGATTTTGTCAAATGCTTTTTCTGCATCAATTGATATGACTATGTGATTTTTATCTCCCAATTTGTTTATGTGATGTATCATGTTTATTGATTTGCGGATATTGTACCATCCTTGCAATCTTCGGATAAACCCTACTTGGTCATGGTGCATGATCTTTCTGATGTATTGCTGGATCCAATTTGCTACAATTTTGTTGAGGATTTTGGCATCTATGTTCATGAGGGATATTGGCCTGTAATTCTCATTCATTGTGTTGTCTTTTTCTGGTTTTGGTATTAGGGTGATGCTGGCTTCATAGAAGGAGCTTGGAAGTGTTCCTTCCTCTTGAATTTTTTGGAATAGTCTGAGGAGGATACGTTTTAGTTTTTCCTTGAATGTTTGGTAAATCTCCCCTATGAAGCTGTCTGGCCCCAGGCTTTTGTTTGCTGGAAGCTTTTTGATGACTGCTTAAATTTCTTCCATAGTTATTTGCCTATTTAGATGTTTAGATTCTTCCTGATTGAGTTTTGGAAGGTTATATTTTTCTAGGAATATATCCATTATTTTCAGGTTGTTCAGTTTGTTGGAATAGAGTTGTTCATAGTATTCTTTTTAACAACCCTTTGTATTTCGGTGGGGTCTGTTGTTATTTCACCTCTTTCTTTTCTGATTTTTTTTTACTTGGGTACTCTCTCTTTGCTTCTTGGTGAGTCTGGCTAGTGGTTCATCAAACTTGTTTATCCTTTCAAAGAACCAACTCTTGGTTTTGTTGATCGTTTGTATTGTGTGTTTTTTTGTTTTGTTTTGGTCTCAATGTCATTTATCTCCCCTCTGATCTTCATTATTGCCTTCCTTCTGCTTATGCTGGGCTGTTCTTGTTGCTCTCTTTCTAACTCTTTGACTTGTAGGGTTAGGTAATTTATTAGCATTGTTTCTTGTTTGTTTTTTTTTTTTTTTGTTAGTTTGATTATTTGTTTTTTTGCAGTAGGCTTGTAGAGCTTTGAACTTCCCTCTCAAGACTGCTTTCACTGTGTCCCATAGATTTTGGATTGTTGTGTTTCCATTGTCATTTGCTGCCATGATGTTTTTTATTTCTTCTTTGATCTCTCTGGTAACCCAGTCATTGTTTAATAACATGCTGTTTATTCTCCGTGTGTTTGATTTTTTTGGATTGTTTTTATTGTAGTTGATTTCCAGTTTTATGCCACTGTGGTCTGAGAAGATGCTTGATATGATTTCTATCTTCTTGAATTTGAAGAGACTTTGCCTATGACCGAACATACGGTCTATCTTTGAAAATGATCCATGTGCACTTGAGAAGAATGTATATTCTGTGGCTTTGGGGTGAAATGTTCTGAAGATGTCAATTAATTCCATCTGGTCTAGTGAGTCATTTAGGATTGATGTTTCTTTGCTGATTTTTTGCTTAGAGGATTTGTCCAATGGTGATAGTGGGGTATTAAAGTCTCCTACTATGATTGTATTGCTGTCAATCTCTCCTGTGATATCCTCCAGGAGTTTCTTTATATATTTGGGTGCTCCTGTAGTTGGGTGTGTGTATGTTTACCAGAGTTATTTCTTCTTTTCGCATTTCTCCCTTTACTGTTATGAAGTGGCATTCCTTATCTCTTATGATGTCCTTCACTTTGACATCTAATTTGTCAGATATAATTATTGCTACGCACGTTTTTTTTTTTTTTCATTTCCATTCACCTGAAAAACCTTATTCCATCCTTTCACCCTCAGTCTGTGTGCATCTTTGTTTCTGAGGTGGGTTTCTTGTAGACAACAGATATATGGGTCATGTTTTCTTATCCAATCCATTACCCTATGTCTTTTGATTGGGGCATTTAATCCATTTACATTTATAGTTATTATTGATAGGTACTTATTTGTCGCCATTTTTATTCTTTACACCTGTGTTCCTTCTTCGCTTCCTATTTCATTTATTTTACACCAGAACCTTTAGCATTTCTTGCATTGCTGATTTGGTGGTAATAAATTCCCTTGGTCCTTTTTTTGTCTGTGAAACTCCTGATTTCACCTTCAATTTTGATTGGTAGCCTTGCTGGGTACATTATTCTTGGATTCAGACCCTTCCTTTGCATGACTTTGTATATTTCATTACGTTCCCTTCTGGCCTAATGAGTTTCTGTTGATAAATCAGTCGCTACTCTCATGGGGTTCTTTTTAGGTAACCTTCTGTCTCTCTCTGACTGCTTTTAAGATTCTTACTATGTCATTGGTGTTTGCCAATTTAATTATAATGTGCCGTGGCATCAGTATTTTGGGGTTCATTTTCTTGGGACTCTGTGAGCTTCTTGGATTTGTGTGGGTTTTTTCTTCCCTATATCAGGGAAGTTTTCTGTCATTATTTGTTTAAACAGGTTTTCTGCTCAGTTTCCTCTCCTTCTGGAACCCCTATTATGTAGATGTTGTTTTGTTTTTCGTGTTGTTCCAACGTTCCCTTAGACTCTCCTCCTGCTTTGTAATTTTTTTTCTAGAAGCTGCTCTACTTGGTTATTTTTTCCTACCTTGTCTTCTAGCTCACTGATGTGGTCCTCTGCTTTTTCTAGTCTACCCTTGATGCTGTCTATTGAGTTCTTTACAGTACTGATGTCATTTTTCATTTCTTCTTTGTTCTTCTTCATTTCCTCTTGGTTCTTACACATATTGTCGAATTTGTCTTTCATTCTTTTCAGCCACCTTATGACCATTTCTCTGAATTCTTTCTTTGACAGGTTGCTTGCCTCCATTTTATTTACTTCCTTTTATTGTGACTCCTGCTTTTCTTTCATATGCGGGCTGTTTCTTTGTCTCCCCGTGTTCTCTCTTCTCCGGGTGTCTGGTTATGTAGTTTTCTCTCTTTTTATCCCAGGCAAAATCTGACCTTTCCGTCATGGAGTGTAGAGCTCCTCTGAATCCACGTGTTCGTGCCAACTGGGAACCGGTGCTCTGGGGTTCGCAACTGTTCAGTGGGTGTCGCAATTGTAGATTTTCAGACTTCCTATAACATCCACTTTCCTCTTCAAGATGGCATGGTCTCTGCTTCCGAGATTGTCGCTCCGGGAGGGTACCCTGCAGCAGTGGGGGCTTCCCGGTCAGGGGAGCCCCATCCAGCAGTCCCCCACCATCTCATGGAGTATAGCTGTCCCTCAACTCACCAACAAACACTCCCCTTGCAACCCTCAGCTGTTCCTTCTATCTGCTCTGAGACAAGGCTCAGGATATGTCTGTCTATTTTGCCACCATTTTCTTGATCCTCTGATGCTTTCTATTCAGTTCTGTTTTTTAGTGGTGTCATTTTCATTTCTTACTGGTTCTTCTTCATTTCCTCTTGATTCATACTCATATTTTTAAATTTGTATTCCAACCTTTTCAGCATCCTTATAATCATTGCTCTGAATTCTTTCTCTGACATATTGCTTGCCTACATTTTGTTCACTTTCTTTTCTGGTGATTCCTCCTTTTCTTTTGTATGTGGGTTGTTTCTTTATCTCCCCATGATTGCTCTTCTCAGGGTGTCTGCTTATGTAGCTCTCTCTCTCCTACATTGACTTAAAGGCACAAAATACAACATGACAAGACACAACACACAAATATTTTCATGATACTTATAACCCCTTATATAGGTCACCACCAGAGAAAAAGAGAATTAGGGATAGAAAAGAGTGCTAAAATATTATTGAGAAAAGTAAAAAGTGTAAGATAGCAAAGAAAGAGAAGAAAAAAGAAGGGGAAAATATATGTATAGAGGGATAAAACTCCAATAAGACAACAACTGATCCAAATAATGCAAACAAAAAACACCCAGCAATGAAGGCAAACAATAAACAACAACTAATCCAAAAAAAAAAAAATCAAACAGCAAACACCAAAATTACAAACACTCACATGAATCTGAGGAGACAGAGCTTATTTCCAGAAGGTAAGGTCAAGGAATTGAATAAATGCAGAAATAGTCACAATTCTGTATAGAGGAGGTAGTAAGAGAATGAGTGTATAAGAAGAAAAGTAAAAAACATAATACAAAAAAGAAAAAAATATATATATTACATACAGTGTTTTCCCGAAAATAAGACATCCTCCGAAAATAATACCTACTTACAGGCTTCCTTCTGAGTGAAATATAAGGCACCCCCGAAAATAAGGCCCCAGGCTCTGTCTCAGAATGAAAATTAATTTACCGTAAACTGGTCGCTAGGGCCGCTCCGACTGGCGTCTAGCAACCAGTGACGTTACGCGGAGTCCTGACGTCACTGCTGTGTGAAGGCGGAGCGGAGGTCGGAGTGAGCGGTGAGCGCGGGGCAGGAAAGAGGAGGAGACTTTCGCAGATGCTTGTCGAAGAACAAGAGGATTAGAGCGGACGGGACGCGGCGAAGGTGGTGTGTGCTGGTCTGTCTCTGGTGACACTACCTGATGCTCATGGCCGCCTTCATGATGACTGAAGGTTCTGAGTCAGTGGTAGACCCTGCTCCAGCCCAGATCCAGGCCCCAGCAAGCCCAGTGACAGTCCCCAGGCAGGCCCCAGGGGGTAAATGTCTGATAAAGGGGTAGGGGGAAAGTCTGGTGAAGGTGTTCAGTGGCACAGGGGTGGGTGGAGGGGAATCACTTAAAATTGTGGTGCGATGTTTCTTCCTTTTCCGTGTCCCACACGGAAAGGGAGAAAGACAGGTTCCTGAGGGGAGGAGCTGGGGATTAAGAAATTAGAGAAAGAAAGAGACAAGAGACAGAAATAGATTCAAACTGGGTGCCAGGTGGCTTCCTGTCCTCTGATAGAGAGACAGTCACACTCACCTCAGACAACACAGCATATTTATTGGTTTCCAAAAGGGATTTTATGATCAAAAGGAGTTTCCGATGTGCCCAAATCCTATTTATCAGCATCTGAGTAAGCTCCTTATTTTGGGTGGGTCAAGGTCCTTTTTGTTCCTCATTCCAAGTACTTGGGTACTGATAACAGGATTCTGCCAGTGCCCTTGGGCTCAGCTGATAAGAATTAAAAAAGTATCCATGTGCCTTTCCAGACGGCTCTCTACAAAAATGACACAGGAGGATCAGAGGGGGCAATCAAAATGACACAGGAGGATCAGAGGGGACAATCAAAATGACACAGGAGGATCAAAAGGGGTTACTAAAATGGTAATCCCCCCTCTGATTCTCCTGTGCCATTTTGATTCCTCCCTCTGATCCCCCCTGTGTCATTTTGAGTGATCCCCCTCCCCCCACCTTGATACCCCAATTCCTTTTTTTTTACCCCTAGAAATGAGCGCAAAAAGAAAAAGCTACTCTGTGGAGTACAAGAAAGGAATCGTGGAAGACTCTTGGGACCAAAATCTTACTGCTTTCTGCAAAGAGAAGATGTTGAGTATCCGATTGGTCCGAAAATGGCGAGCAGAGTATGGTAACCTCATTGAACAAGTGGACAAGGGAAATGCTAAAAAGCGCAAGTGTGGATCAGGTCGGCAACCATTATTTTCCGAGCTGGAAGACCTGATCTGTGAATGGGTTGTTGACAGGAGAGCAAAGGCTTTGGTTGTGAATAAGGCTCAGATTCAAGAATTTGCCCTTGCAATGGCACCACAGTTTGACATAGCCCCCGAAGACTTCAAAGCATCACAACACTGGCTGGATAATTTCCTTTAGGGAAGTGAACTGTCTTTAAGAAGATCTACAACATTGTTTAGGTTGGAAGATACTCAAGTTATGAAGCGAGCACTTGCATTCAAGTCCTTTATTGATGATGCTGACTTCTCTAAATACAATCTTTCCAACATGATTGCTATGGATGAAACTGCAGTGTTTATGGGTCAATCATCTCAAACAACAATTGAACAGCAGGGTGCTTCCTTAGCGTACATTCCCTCCACTGCTTACGAAAGTTCATGTGTTTCCTGTATTTTGGCAATTCGTCTGGATGGCACTAAAATCCCACCTTTAATCATTTCTAAGGGCAAGAAGGAAAAGATTGAACGTGTTTTGGGCGTTTTTATTCTTGAAACTGAAAAAGCCTGGGCCACACAAGCAGTTATAAGGAAGTGGGTCGATTTAATGCTGCCGCTTGTTATGCGAGGGAGCCAAAGAGGTCTGCTAGTCTGGGATGCAGCCAGCACTGACCGCGCTAAAGAAATGAAGACATTTCTTCACGAAAGAAAAATAGATCAGATAATGATTCCCGCAGGAATGACGGCCTATCTCCAGACTCTTGATATTGCAATAAACAAGCCATTCAAAGACAATTTGTGCATGGAAATTAATGACTACATTGAAAATAGGATGGAGAGAAATCAGCGTGGAAACTTTGTGAAACCTAAACTGCAAGAAGTTGTGACTTGGGTGAAGAATTCATGGGAGAAAATCACTGACAGTTGCATTGCAAATGCACTGCAAGCAGGCTACCTTGACAAGAAGTACTCATTTAAAGACAGTGCTATTGCTAAACATGAGAGATTTGGTCCACTGATTCTGAAAGAAATGGAGTCACAAGAAATTCACCAGGAAATTCAGGAATTGGATTGTTATGATGATGTTCCAGAAGATGATGACATGATTGTCATTGAATAAATGAGTAAATTCTTGATACTGTAGGATTCACAGTTTGTCTGGATTGTGTTGACAACTACCGTACTACCGTACCGTATACAGGTAATAAATTTCCTTTATTTTCATTTAACAATAAATGTGTACCATATTCTTCTTCATGGAAAAATAAGACATCCCCTGAATATAAAACCTAGCGTGTCTTTGGGGGCAAAAATTAATATAAGACACTGTCTTATTTTCGGGGAATCATGGTATATACAACAAATCCTATCTAATAAAAGAGTAATATGCAAATTAACCATCACTCCACTACACCCAAAAGCCATGCCCACAAGCCACGCCCACAAGCCAATCAGGAGCATATATGCAAATAAACCCAACCAAGATGGCTACAGCCACAGAAAACAGGAGGGAGGCTTGAGTTTCCCCAGCAATAGAGGAAGCCAAGCTTTCCATCTGCCCTTGCTGGCCTAGGCCTCCACTCAAGGCTACAAGGTTTCAATCATTGAAGATTCATAAACCCAAACAGAATGGAGGCAACCATGGAGCTGGAAAGAGCAGGAGGCTAGGATTGCCCCCGGTGATGGAGGAAGCCAAGCTTTCTGCACACCCTGGCAGGCCCAGGTCTCCGCTTAAGGCAACAAAGTTTCAATTATAGAAGGTACATAAATCCCAATAGCAATGGCTGCCGCCATGGAGCAAGTAGAAGGCTTGGCTCTGCTCCAGGCTACAAAGTTTCAATTGTAGAAGATAAATAAACCCCAGATACCAGGGCCTCTGCTTGGGTCACCAGGGGGCATGGCCGGCCTGCAAACCACCACAGGCCCCTCGCCCAGGTTGCCACATGCCCCAAGGGAACCCCCACCCTGATCGGGGACACCCTTCAGGGCAAACCAGCTGGCCCCCACCCGTGCACCAGGCCTCTATCCTATCTAATAAAAGAGTAATATGCAGATTGACCATCACTCCAACACACAAGATGGCTGCCCCCATGTGGTCAAAGATCCTGCCCCCATGTGGACACAAGATGGCCTCCACAAGATGGACAGCAGGGGAGGGCAGTTGGGAGGGACCAGGCCTGCAAGGGAGGGCAGTTGTGGGCGATCAAGCCTGCAGGGGATGGCAATTAGGGGTGACCAAACCGGCAGAGGAGGGAAGTTGGGGGCAACCAGGCCTGCAGGGAAAGGCAGTTGGGAGGGACCCAGGCCTGCAGGGGAGAGCAGTTGGGAGGGACCAGACCGGCAGGGGAGGGCAGTTGGGGGCGACCAGGCCACCAGGGGAGGGCAGTTAGGGGCAATCAGGCCTGCAGGAGAAGGCAGATATGGGGGGACCAGGCTGGCAAGGGAGGGCAGTTGGGCCTGCAGGGGATGGTAGTTGGGGGTGACCAGGCCACCTGGGGAGGGCAGTGAGGGGTGACCAGGCCTGGAGGGGAGGGCAGTTTGGAGTGACCAGGCCTGCAGGATAGGGCAGTTGGGGGTGACCAGGCCACCTGGGGAGGGCAGTGAGGGGTGACCAGGCCTGGAGGGGAGGGCAGTTTGGAGTGACCAGGCCTGCAGGATAGGGCAGTTGGGGGTGACCAGGCCTGCAGGGGAGGGCAGTTAGGGGCAACCAGGCTGGCAAGGGAGGGAAGTTAGGAGTGACTGGGCCAGCAGGAGAGAGCAGTTGCGGGCGACCAGGCCTGCAGGGGAGGACAGTTAGGGGTGACCAGGCCTGCAGGGGAGGGCAGTTAGGGGTGACCATGATGGCAAGGGAGTGCTGTTAGGGGTTACCTGGCTAGCAGGAGAGGGTAGTTGGCGGTGACCAGGCCTGCAGGGGAGGACAGTAGGGGTGACCAGGCCAGCAGGGAAGGTCAGTTAGAGGTGACCACGATGGCAGGGGAGGGCAGTTAGAGGCAATCGGGCCAGGAGGGGAGCAATTAGGCCAGGGGTGGGCCAACTTTTTGACTCGAGGGCCACAATGGGTTCTTAAACTGGACTGGAGGGCCGGAACAAAAGCATGGATGGAGTGTTTGTGTGAACTAATATAAAATCAAAGTAAACATCATTACATAAAAGGGTACGGTCTTTTTTTTGTTTCAATAGTTTTATTCATTTCAAACATTTTAACAAGAAGAATGTAAACACTAATTATTATAATTTGAAACTTCAAAAAATGGAGGAATCATAGCACAATAACATACCTTACATAGAAGATGGCAAAGGCAAAATAAAATTGCCTAACAAAGGAAAGGTACAAAAGCCTTTCAAATTAAACTTAAATATAATAAAATAATTTAAAACTAAAACAAATAGAAAAGAACAAAATGTGTAAACAGTAAATTAAACATTTTCTTTTGTGCAACTTCCAAATTATGCCCAGGACATAGATGTAGATGGCAATGTAGACTGGGTTGAAAGGTTTTTGGTCTTTAAAACATCAACTTCAGTGGGAACAGTGTTGTTGGTCTCCTTTTTTAGCTAATGCATCAAAGTCTGGAGTTAGTTTTGTTGTGGCTATTCTCAGGATAGATCTGAGGTGTTCGTCAGTTAAGCTGGATCTGTGAGGGGCTTTGTTGATGTTCATGACGCTAAATGTCTGCTCACAAACATAGGTTCACCCAAACAGCACCAGTATCTTCTGTGCCATCCTCCGGATGTTTGGAAAAGTGGCTTCATTAAGTGAAGCATAAAAGTCTCTTAGTTCAAGAGAGCTGAATTTCTCCTTTAGGACAAAGTCAGACTGAAGATCGATGAGTTCCAGTTGCACCTCTTCTGGTGCTGTTTCAGGGTTTTGTGACAAAGGACAGGCTATCAGTTGAAGTGACTGGTCAATTTTTTCAACATCAGAAAACCAACGACAGCATTCTGCATGCAGGTCATCCAGTGATTTGCTGTATTTCTTCACGTTTTGGATGGTCTCCTTCTGTGTGGCTAGTGTGGCAAAATGAGTGAAGACTTTGTCTGAAATTTGTCTAGAAAAGAAAATCAGCTTCGATTTAAAGGCTTTCACATTAGTGTACATGTCATGTACATACGGATCTTTTCCCTGTAGCTTCACATTTAGCTCATTCTACAGCAAATGCAAAGTCACACAGCCAATTCTTGTCACTCAGCTCAGTAAATTCGTCAGACTTCCCCTTTAATTTCAAAAATGCACCAATCTCTTCTTTGAGCTCCCACACTCGTTGGAAAACTTCCCAAACTCAACCAGCAGACACGAGAGTGGTAAAGTAAGTTGTGGTGATCTGCATCAGTTTCCTCCAGAAACTTAATAAACTTACAGTGCTGAAGTCCCTTTGCTCGAATGAAATTAACAAGCTTTACGACTGGACTAACAACATGATTAAGTTGTAATATAAACTTGCACAATGATTCCTGGCGAATAATACAGAGAAGAAAAATAACATCTTGGTTAGGGTTCTCCTCTTTCACTTTATACTGAATTCTTTTTAGCAGTCCAACATTTTTTCCAGTTAAATTTGGAGATCCATCTGTCGTGACATTAGCAAGTTGACTCCATGGTAGCTTCATTTTCTCGATGACAGTAGACACCTGGCCATACAAGTCCTCTCCCTGTGTTTTTCCTTTCAGTGGCTCCATGGCTAAAAACTCCTCCGTAATTTCAAAATTGTCACTAATCCCTCGGATAAAAATTAAGAGCTGAGCAGTGTCCTTTACGTCATTACTTTCATCCAATGCTAGTGAATAAAACTTAAAGAACTCTGCCTTACTATTTAACTTGCTGGCCAAGTCTTCATCAATCAGTTCCACTCGACGAGTCACTGTCCTGTGCGATAAGCTGAGTTTTTCAAACTTGCCTTTGCTCTCTGGACACAAGAGACCTGCTGTCTCTATCATACATTCTTTCAAAAACTCGCCTTCAGAGAGAGGTTTGCTAGCTTTTGCTAATTTGAATGATAGCATAAAACTTGCTTTGGCAGTTGTCTCTTGAATTGCAGTTTGTCTGTGAAAGACATTTTGCTGAGCCTGTAATTTAGCCATCAACCTCTGTGCAGTAGCCTCCCGTTCTTGAGGTGACTGCTTGCTAGCATAGTTGCCATGCTTTGTGGCAAAGTGACGGCGGAGATTGTACTCTTTGAAGACTGCAAGTGTTTCCTGGCATATCAGACATACCAGCATTGATCGAACTTCAGTGAAAAAATATGTTGCTGTCCACTCCCTCTTAAACACTCGGCATTCACTGTCCACTTTCCTTTTCTTTGGTCCACTCATGTTTAATATTGGGCTAAAACCAACAGTACCGTTCTCTTATTAAATTCTTTACTAAAATAAGACAGTAAAGTATAAAAACAAGTGATTAAATTTGCTCTACTATAACATTTTTGGTCTTCTAAAAATATATATATATATATATATATATATATATATATATATATATATATATATAGAACACAAAATCATCTGAAAAAGTTCAGACATGGGACAGAGGCACACCCTGACCATAGAGAACAACCCCTTTCCTCCATAGGAAACCTGTGTATCTTTCACACAGGCCCTTTGTTTATGGTAACACACATAGCTGCACATTGCTGTGTCTTCCAGACACACTTGTATGGGAGGTGCTAGGGCAGTGCAAAACATGGGTAACCAGTAGTTACCACTAGCACTTCTGTCACTGGCAAAAAACAGCCGCAATGCATATAGTGTGAAAGAGTCCATTATCAATGTCAGATTGCATCCACTGGACTCTATAAAAACAACCAAGTGCCACTTTTAAATGCCCATTGCAACAGTTTTTCTTATTAAAAGCTGGAAATGGCAGGATATTTATATATATACCCCTACTGTGACAGCCTGGCAGAGCATTACAAAGGAGAAAACCCAGCATCTGGTGATGTCCATAAGTACAAGACTTCAGCCTGTCATTACCAGGAAAGGGTTTCATCTAAGTATTAGATATGAACATTTGATTTTCAGTTTTTCATTTGTCCAATTTCTTCTGAAACCCTGAAATTAAGCGATTTTGTAATAAAATCTTTAGTTCATCACATTTCTATACAATCTTTTTGTTCAACCCACTGAATTAGGGTTCGTTCACATTAGCGGTGCTGCCATTGCAGTGTGGTGCAGTACTGCAATGCAGCGCAGCTAGGGTTAATGCAGGGTACACAGGTTTCCATCATGTTTGCATTGATGCTAATGTGCAGTGGTGCATGTTAACACAAATGCCCTGTAGCACACATTTTTACAGGCGTAAGGGGGAGAAGCAAATGCAGAGCAAAATGCATTTGTTTTGCCGCTAACACATGTGGTTAGTGGCCACGGTAGTGTTACTGATACCGCATCCGTATCAGCAAAAAAATGCAGCCGCAGCATGGCTAGTGTGACATGTCCTCTGTGTGTCTTTTTCCCTGCTGCGCGCGTCCTCAGTGGGAAAAAAAACTGCAGTGGATACAAGTCCTAAAAGCTGAAAGTCTTTGTTGTTTTATTAACAAGTCATTGTGATGTACAGAATGTGGGAACAGGAAAAAATTGTGTTTGAGTAGAGCTCTTAATCTTACCTCAGAAAGACTCTGATACTGTGCTCTCCAGGGGCGTGTCTCCCTACATCACCATGATAACGTGTCTACGCATTTCCAGGGTGATGTCGGGAGACGCGTCTGCGGGCATTACAAGGAGCCTCTGGAAGATTGAGAGGTTGTTCCTTCTACTGAATGGGCGGATATAAATCTGCCCACTCAGAAGAAGGAGCTGCAGCTGTGTTTCCAGACATTGCCATGTTAACACTGCTGCTGGTGAAGGAGCGGAGGGGAGAGCAAGAGAACCCTCTGCTCTTTCGGCTCCGCGGGCCGGATAGAACAGCCAAACGGGCCGGATCTGGCCCGCAGGCCATAGTTTGCCCACGGCTGCTCTAAGGCCATTAGTTACATAGTTGACTGCGCAGATACTGGCAGGAGTGTTAGGCTCAGAGGCAGGAAGATAGGATAATCAGGCATGGCTTTAACAAAGATCTATTGTGTCACCTAAAGCTAGGCTCTTCCCCTCAGTATAAGAATAAGATCCTCATATTAATATAGCCCTTTAGAGCTTACAATTTTCTTTCACATGTATTATCTAATTTTAAGGCTCACACAGCTTTCTGAAGAGTGCAAAGCAGAGGTTATTATTCAAACAATGTAAAAGGAGTTTATATTCTTTGTTTAAATGACTCTGATGATTCATCAGTCCTCCTCATCAGCCACCTCTGTGGGTAGAAATAGTTATTCCTGTTTCAGAAGGCTACTCTCTCTTTGGCCTGACATCCCCAAATTCCCTAGCTCAAATTGACCCTGAGAATGAAAGTCATAGGATTATTAGTTTACTGTTTCTCCTCCCCTAACCTTAGTTCCCCAAGAAGGGTTTCTTAACTATTTACTAAGGGACAATATAAAGAAAAAATGGGGAATAGACAGGATTGGACTTGACTCAGTTACTGTGATATAAAATCTCAGAGCTTCAGTGTTCCTAACTGAATATGGGGGAGGGGGTATATTGCTTGTGTTGCAAAGTTGTCTGAGGATTAGAGAGAAATTAAGGATATCATCTGACTGAAATCGGAAATGATGATTGTTTTTAGAATTTTCAAGCTACTATATAGTCTCATAAATATGAACCTAGGGAAAGAGGCATCAAAACAAAACTGGGACCTCTCTCTGGAGATGTTTCTGGCATTTCTTCACTTCAAGTCAAAGCAATAAGGAAGCATGTATGGAGTTCACACTGGGGGCCTAATTGGGTGGTCCACTGGTAGAAGATAACATTCTTCTACAAGAAAAAGCCTTTCATAAGGGAGAGTAAAACTAGGCACACCCTGAATTAGAAACCCCAGAATTATAAACATTTATTCATTTCCATAAAAAAATAATGGGGAAAAGAAAGCTACACTTACAGTTAGTGCCAGATATATTACCCCATTTAACCCTCACAATGACTCTAGACTGTAGAGCAGAGGTAACTGCTGTAGGACAAGAATCCATGACTTTTACATTATGCTTCAGTCTATTACATTATGCTTTTCACTGTCTTGTGCAAGGGTGGCCATGGATCTTCCTTTAGGTCAATGGTCGGTAAAATTTTTTTGTCAAGGACCATACAGAAAATATTTTAAGCGTTACGGGCAACAGGTGACTTATTATTATCCTTCTCCTTCTTAAAATATTATTTACAATAGCCAAGATTTGGAAGCAGTCCCAGATCCCATGAGTAGATGAGTGGATAAAAAAGCTGTGGTAAATTTACACAATGGAATACTAACTACAGGGCTCTGAAAAAGAAGGAACTCTTACCTTTTGCAACAATATGCATGAATGTACTAAAATGAAATAAATCAGTCAGAGAAAGATAAATAGCATATGATCTCACTTATATATGGAATCTATTGAACAAAATAAACTGATGAAAAAATAGAAACAGAGGCATACATACATGGAACAGACAGACTGCTGTCAGAGGATATCATCTGACTGAAATCAGAAATTATATTCTTTGTTTAAATGACTGAAATCAGAAATTATATTTTTATGGTTTCCCGTCTTATGTTTAAGTCCTTTATCCATTTTGAGTTTTAATTTTTTGGAATATTGTGAGGAGGGTAGGTTTTAGGTCTTTGAAAATTAACCACATTATTGGATGTATTGCAAGTGGAAGAGGGACTGCATAAAAGAAGGTGAAGAGATTACATAAAGAACATGTATCCATAACCTATAGACACAGATAACAGTGTGGTGATGGCCAGAGGGAAGGGGGTGGGGTGTGGGTTTAGGGGAGTAGAGGGGAGGAAATGGGGACATCTGTAATAGTGTCCACAATAAAAAATAAATTTTTTCAGTGTACATACCTATTTTTTAAAAATTTACCTTTATTGTTGAAATTATTATAGATGTGTCCCCCTTCTGTGTTCCCTATTTTTTCCCATTGACACCCTCTACCTTGCACCCACCCTTCCAAAGCATTCACCACACTATTTTCTGTGTCCATAGGCTATGCATATATGCATATAAGTTCCCCTGTTAATCACACCCCAGCCACCCCTGCCTCCCCTCTAAAATCTGTCAGTCTGTTCCATGCTTCTGTTTCTGGATGAATTTTGTTCATCAGTTTATTTTTGTTCATTAGATTCCACATATGAGTGAGATAATGTGATAAATATCTTTCTCTGACTGGCTTATTTCGCTTAGCATAATACTTACTAGGTCCACCCATGCTGTTGCAAATCGCAAAAGTTCTTTCTTTTTTACATCAGCATAACATTCAATTGTATAGAGGTACCACAGTTTTTTGTTTTTTTTTTATCCAATCAGCTGCTGATGAGCACTTACATAGGCTGTTTCCAAATCTTAGCTACTGTAAATTGGGCTGCTATAAATATACCAGTGCATATATTCTTTCTGATTGGTGTTTCTGATTTCTTAGGATATATTACTGGAAATGGAATCACTGGGGGAAATGGACGTGTCATTGCAAATTTTTTAAAGGAACTCCGTACTGTTTTCTAGAGTGGCTGCACCAGTCTGCATTCCCACCAGCAGTGTATTAGGGGTCCCTTTTCTCCACATCCTTGCCAAGACTTGTCCTGTGTTGATTTTTTGATGATAGCCATTCTGACAGGTGTGAGGTGATACCTTTTTGTCATTTTAATTTGCATCTCTCTGACAATTAGTGCCTTTGAGCATTTTTTCATATGTTTTTTGGCCTTTTGTATGTCCACTTTGGAGATGTATCTATTTAGGTCGTTTGCCCATTTTTATAATTGGCTTGTTTGCCATCCTTTTGTTAACTTGTATAAGTTCCTTATATATTTTTAAAATTAACCACATTATTGGATGTATCATTGGCAAATATGTTCTCCCATGCAGTGGGCTCTCTTATTGTTTTGTTGATGGTTTCTTTTGCTGTGCAGAAGCTTTTTATTTTGATGTAGTCCCATTTTTTTTTCTCCTTAGTTTCCATTATCATAGGAGCTGTATTAGTAAAGATATTGCTACGACATATGTCTGCTAGTTTGCTGCCTATGGCTTCCTCTAATATTTTTTGTGGTTTCCCGTTTTACGTTTAAGTCCTTTATCCATTTTGAGTTTAATTTTGTGTATGGTATATGTTGGTGGTCTAGTTTCATTTTTTTGCATGTATCTGTCCAATTTTCACAACACCACTTTTTGAAGAGACTGTCTTGACTCCATTGTATGCTCTTTCCTCCTTTGTCAAATATTAATTGAGCATATTGGCTTGGATCGATTTCTGGGTTCTCTGTTCTGTTCCATTGGTCTATATGTATTTTCTTGTGCCAGTGCCAGGTGGTTTTAAGAACAGCGGCTTTGTAGAATAGCTTGATATCTGGTATTGTCATCCCTCCAACTTTGTTCTCATTTCTCAGGATTGCTGCCACTATTCTTTTTTATTTTGTTGTTGTATTTTTTATTCCATATTAATTGTTGGAGTATTTGTTCTGGGTCTGTGAAATATTCCATTGGTATTTTAATAAGGATTGCATTGAATCTGTAGATTGCTTTTGGAACATGGACATTTTAATAATGTTTATTCTACCACTCCATGAACACGGTATATTCTGCCAATGTTTATGTCTTCCTCTATCTCTTTTTTCAACATCTTGTAGTTTTGTGAGTACAGGACTTTTACTACTTTAGTTAAATTTATTCCTAGGTATCTAAATTTCTTGTGGCAATGGTAAATGGGATTTTTTTTTTTAGTTTCTCTTTCTGTGAGTTCCTTATTGGTGTATAAAAAAAGCCATTGATTTCTGGGTGTTAATTTTATAGCCTGCTACATTGTCAAATTCATTTATTAAGTCAGTAGTTTTTTGATGGATTCTTTAGGGTTTTCTATGCACAATATCATATAATCTGTGAATAATGACAGTTTTACTTCTTTTCAATTTGGATGCCTTTTATTTATTCTTCTTGTCTGATCACTATGGCTAGCAGTTCCATACAATATCAAATAGGAGTGATGAAAGTGGGCATTGTGTCTTGTTACTGTTCTTAGGGGAAATGACTTTAGTTTGTGCCCATTGAGTATAATGTTGGCTGTAGGTTTTTCATATAAGGCTTTTATTATGTTGAGGTATGATCCCTCTATTCCCACTTAGCTGAGAGTTTTTATAAAAAAAAATGGTGTTGGATTTTGTCAAATGCTTTTCCTGCATCAATTGATATGATTATGTGATTTTTGTCTATCAAATTGTTTATGTGATATATAACGTTTATTGATGTGCGGATATTGTACCAGCCTTGCATCCCCGAAATAAATCCCACTTGATCATGGTGTATGATATTTCTAATGTAATTCTGGATCTGATTTGCTAGAATTTTGTTGAGGATTTTAGGGTCTATGTTAATCAGGGATATTGGCCTGTAATTTTCTTTCTTTGTAGTGTCTTTTTCTGTTTTGGGATTAGGGTAATGTTGGTTACATAGAAAAAGCTTAAAAGTGTGCTTTACTCTTGAATTTTTTGGAATATTGTGAGGAGGGTAGGTTTTAGGTCTTTGAATGTTTGGTAAAACTCCCTTGTTAAAGATGTCTGTACCAGGGCTTCTGTTTTCTAGAAGTTCTTTGATTACTGCTTTAATTTCATCAATAGTTATAATAGTTTTCAGGATTTTTTTTTTTAAATATATTTTATTGATATTTTACAGAGAGGAAGGGAGAGGGATAGAGAGCTAGAAACATCAATGAGAGAGAAACATCGATCAGCTGCCTCCTGCACACCCCCCACTGGGGATGTGCCCGCAACCAAGTTACATGCCCTTGACCGGAATCGAACCCGGGACCCTTCAGTCCGCAGGCTGACGCTCTATCCACTGAGCCAAACCGGTTTCGGCCAGGATTTTTAATTTTCCTGATTGAGTTTTGGAAGATTGTATTTTCTAGAAATATGTCCATTTCATCTAGGTTGTTCACTTTGTTTGAGGAGACTTGTCCGTAGTAATTTTTTTTTTTTTACAAACCTTTGTATGTCTGTGGGGTCAGTGGTTACTTCACTTCTTTCATTTCTGATTTTGTTTATTGGGGTCCTCTCTCTTTGTTTCATAGTGAACCTGGCTAGAGGTTCATCAATCTTGTTTATCCTTTCAAAGAGCCAGCTATTGGTTTTATAAATCTATTGTATTGTTGTTGTTTTTTAGTCTCTATGTTGTTTATATTTGCTATGATCTTAATTATTTCTTTATTCTGATTACTCTAGGATTTTCTTATTGCTCTCTTTCTTATTCTTTAAATTGTAGGGTTAAATAACGTATTACCAGTTTTTTCTTGGTTTTTGAGGTAGGCCTGCAGAGCTATGAACTTCCCTCTCATGGCTACTTTCACTGTGTCCCATACATTTTGGATTGATATGTTTTCATTGTCATTTGTTTTCAGGATGCTTTTATTTCTTCTTTGATCTCTTTGGTAAAACGTTTAATTATTTAATTTTTCTTTTTTATTTTATTTTATTGTTGAAGGTATTACAAATAGTAGTACATGTCTCCCTTTTTCCCCCCATTGACTTCCCCCTGGGTTCCCTACCCCATGGCACTTGCCTTCAAGCCCTCCAGTGTCACACGTCTATTGGTTGTGCTTATATGCATGCATACAAGTCTGTCAGTTGATCTCTTACCCTCCCAGTCCTCCCCTACCTGCCCACTGTAATTTCACAGTCTGTTTGATGCTTCTTTGCCTCTATCTATTTTTGTTCAACAGTTTTTAATGTTCTTTATATTCCATAAAAGAGGGAGAGCATTGGTATTTATCTTTCACTGACTGGCTTATTTAACTTAGCACTACATTAACATCACTGGATAAATCCTCTAGACAAAAAATTAGCAAAGAAACATCAATCCTAAATGACTCACTAGATCTGATGGACTTAATAGACATCTTTAGAACATTTCACCCCCAAACTACACAATATGCATTCTTCTCAAATGCACATAGGACATTTTCAAAGATAAACCACAATTTGGGACACTGGCAAAGTCTCTCCAAATTCAAGAGCATTGAAATCATATCAAGCATCTTCTCAGATGATTATGGCATAAAATTAGAAATCAACTACAATAAAAACAATCACAAAAATTCAAACACTTGGAGGCTGAATAGCATACTATTAAACAATGAGTGGGTAACCAAAGAGATCAAAGAAGAAATTAAAAATATCCTGAAAACAAATGACAATGAAAACACAACAATCCAAAATCTTTGGGACACAATTAAAGCAGTACTTAGAGGGAAGTTCATAGAATCACAGGCCTAACTAAAAAACAAAACAAAACAAACAAAAAAAAAAAACAAGAAAAACTAGCAATAAACCATAGAACTCTGCAACTTGAAGAATTAGAAAGAGAGCAACAAGAAAAGCCCAGAGTGAGCAGAAGGAAGGGAATAATAAAGATCAGGGCAGAAATAAGTGACATAGAGACCAAAAATACAATACAAAAGATCAATGAAACCAAAAGCTGGTTCTTTGAAAGGATAAAGAAGATTGATGAACGTCTAGCCAGACTCACCAAGAAGCAAAGAGAGATGACCCAAATAAACAAAATCAGAAAGGAAAGAGGTGAAATAACAACAGACCCCACAGAAATACGAAGAATCGTATAAAAATACTATGAGCAACTCTACTCCAACAAACTGGTCAACCTATAAGAAATGGGTATATGCCTAGAAAAATATGACCTTACAAAACTCAACCAGGAGGAATCAAAAAATCTGAATAGGCCAAAAACTATGAAGGAAATTGAAGCAGTAATTAAAGAACTTCCTACAAACAAAAGCCCTGGATCAGACGGCTTCACAGGGGAGTTTTATCAAACATTCAAAGACAAAATAAACCCTATCTTCCTCAGATGGTTCCAAAAAATTCAAGAGGAAGGAACACTTCCAAGCTCTTTCTACAAAGCCAGCATTAACCTAATCCCAAAACCAGATAAAGACAATACAAGAAAGAGAATTACAGGCCAATATGCCCCATAAACATAGACACTAAAATCCTCAACAAAATTCTAGGAAATATTATCCAGCATTACATTAGCAGAATCACACAATGACAAAGTGGGATTTATTTCAGGGATCTGGGTATGGTACAATATCCACAAATCAATAAGTGTGATACACCACATAAACAATCTTAGAGATAAAAACCATATAATCATATCAATTGATGCAGAAAAAGCATTTGACATAATCCAACACCCTTTCTTGATAAAAACTCTCAGCAAAGTGGGAATAGAAGGATCATACCTCAACACAATAAAAGCCATATATGACAAACCCACAGCAAACATTATACTCAATGGACAAAATCTAAAACCATTTCCCCTAAGAACAGGAACAAGACAGGGATGCCCACTCTCACCACTCCTGTTCAACATAGTACTGGAAGTACCAGCTATTGAGATCAGATAAGAAGAAATAAAAGGCTTCCAATTTGGAAAAGAAGAAGTAAAACTGTCCTTATTCCCAGATGAAATGATATTGTACATAGAAAACCCCAAAGACTCCATAAAAAAAAAAAACTCCTAGACTTGATAAATGAATTCGGAAATGTAGCAGGATACAAAATTAACACCCAGAAGTCCATGGCTTTTCTATACACCAGTGGTCGGCAAACTCATTAGTCAACAGAGCGGCAAACCGCGGCTCGCAATCCGCATGTGGCTCGCGAGCCACAATTTGCCTACCACTGCTATACACTAATAATGAACTCAAAGAAAGAGAAATTTAAAAAGCAATTCTTTTTACCATTGCAACAAAAAAAATAAGATACCTAGGAATAAACATAACCAAGGAGATAAAGGACTTGTACTCAGAAAATTTCAGGACGCAAAAAAAAAGAGATAGAGGAAGACATGAACAAATGGAAAAATATCCTATGGTCATGCATTGGTAGAATAAACATCGTTAAAATGTCTATACTACCCAAAGCAATTTATAAATTCAATGTAATACCCATTAAAATACCAATGACATACTTCAAAGACCTAGAACAAATTCTCCAAAAATTCATCTGGAATAAAAAAAAAAAAAGACCCCAAATAGCTGCAGCAATCCTGAGAAAGCAGAACAATTTTGGAGGGATCACAATACAAGTAATCTAGCTATACTGCAAAGCCACTGTTCTAAAAACTGCCTGGTACTGGCACAAGAACAGACATATAGACCAGTGGAACAGAACAGAGAACCTAGAAATTGACCGAAGCTATATGCTCAATTAATATTTGACAAAGGAGGCAAGAGCATACAATGGAGACAAGACAGTCTCTTCAATAAATGGTGTTGGGAAAACTGGACAGATACTTGCAAAAAAAAAAAGAAAGAAAGAAAGAAAGAAAGAAAGAAAGAAAGAAAGAAAGAAAGAAAGAAAGAAAGAAAGAAAGAAAGAAACTAGACCAGCAACTTACACCATACACAAAAATAAACTCAAAATGGATAAAAGACTTAAACGTAAGATGGGAAACCATAAAAATCTTAGAAGAAGCCATAGGCAGAAAAATAGCAGACATTTGTCATAGCAATATCTTTACCGATACAGCTCCTAGGGCAATGGAAACTAAGGAGAAAATAAACAAATGGGACTACATCAAAATAAAAAGCTTCTACACAACAAAGAAACCATCAACAAAAGAACAAGAAAGCCCACTGCATGGGAGAACATATTTGCCAATGTTATCTCCAATAAGGGTTTAATCTCCAACATTTACAGGGAACTCATACAACTTAACAAAAGGAAGATAAGTAATCCAATTAAAAAATTCGCAAAGGACCTAAATAGACACTTTTGCAAAGGACATTCAGATAGCCAAGAGACATATGAAAACATGCTGAAAGTCACTAATCATCCAAGAGATGCAAATCAAAACAACAATGAGGTACCATCTCACACCTGTAAGAATGGCTATTATCAACAAACAACAAGTGCTAGAGAGGATGCGGAGAAAAAGGAACGCTAGTGCACTGCTGGTGGGAATGCAAACTGGTACAGCCACTGTGGAAGACAGTATGGAGTTTACTAAAAAAATTAAAAATGGAACTCCTATTTTACCCAGTAATCACACTTCTAGGAATATATACCAAGAAAAGAGAAACACCAATTAGAAAGGATATATGCACCCCTATGTTCATAGCAGCACAATTTACAATACTAAGATTTGGAAACAGCCTAAATGCCCATCAGCAGATGAATGGATTAGAAAACTGTGGTACATCTACACAATGGAATACTATGTTGCTGTAAAAAAGAAGGAATTCTTACCTTTTATTTTTTCAAGTATGCTATTCAGTCTGCATGTGTTTGATTTTTTTTGTTTTTATTGTATTTGATTTCTAATTTTATGCCATTTTGATCTGAGAAGATGTTATTTCTATCTTCTTGAATTTGAAGAAACTTAGCCTGTGTCATAATATGTGGTCTATCTTTGAAAATGACCCATTTGCACTTGAGAAGAATGTATATTCCTTTGCTTTCAGGTGAAATGTTTTGAAGATGTCAATCAGTTCCATCTGATCTAGTGAGTCGGTTAGGATTGCTGTTTCATTGTTGATTTTTTTGTCTAGAAGAGTTATCCAGTGATGTCAATGGGGTATTATAGTCTCCTACTATGAATGTATTGCTGTCAATTTCTCTTTTGATATCTTCCAGAAGTGTTTTATGTATTTTGGTGCTCCTGTATTGGGTACATATATGTTTACCAGAGTTATATCCTGTTGTTGTATTGATCCCTTTAATATTATGAAGTTGCCCTCATCTCTTGCTATGACCTTCACTTTGAAGTATATTTTGTCAGATGTGAGCATTGCTACCCCAGCTCTTTTTTGTTTTTCATTTGCCTGAAAATGTTTTTTTTAACTGTTTGAAAAAAAAAAAAAAAACACCATTGTACAACTATCCTTAGCTTACAAGCTTTGGCCCAGGGTCTTTAGTTTGCCTACCTCTGCTTACTAGTAAATTTCCTGAAAAAGACATGTTATCTAACTTTCTGTGTTGCCTTCTTAACATGTTTGATGGCCACTAGCCTTGGCTCTCATTCCAGAAATAGGAAGCAGCAAAAGAGTAGAATTTGGTTATGGATGTGTGTGCTTACTTTTTCCTAACTCTTGGGGAAAAAAAGCAACTGGAAAAGCGTTACATGTATATATTAACTGATTTTTCAGTGCTTATGGTGTGTCAGGATATATGCATTAACACATTAAGTTTTCCAGCATCATTTTGAAGTATACATAATTATCCTCTTTTTATATGAAAGAAAAATTAGGCTCAAAGGAACAAAATAATTTGTTTGAAGCCATCCAGTCAGGAAATAGTCATGGACTTAAATCTAGGTATGTCTGACTATAGAGCCCATTACATAATCATTGTGCAGTTCCACAAAGCATTTGTTACATCTTACATACAAAAACACCTTCAATCCATGGTGTGTCATTAGTAGAATAAGAAAATAAAGACAAAGGAGAAGATGAGCCAGACCATTGTGATAAATATAATTAATTGCTTCACTTGAGCTTCCTGACACCCAAGACAAAGTAAACAGCATTGGTAGTTTCTGTGAAGAAATAAAATATTTTTCTAGGACTAAATTACAAAGTGGAAATAATATTGTTTCTGAGGGTTCAGCTCTGTATAGGTTAAATGTATTTTTGCCAGCTGACTTTGTGTTTGCTCTGTACCAAGCACTACCATGGGGGATAAAGATACTGACATAACTAAGATACCATCTGGACCATTCAGGAAATCAAAATATGGGACCGGAGACAGACTGGTCAATATCTGACCCTAAAGCATGGCAGTCAAGTAATTGCTCCTTAGAGGTATAAACAAAGAAATTTGCTAATTTCTCCTATGTATACTGCCCTTCACAAATTACAAAGCACTGACACATTTTTTTTCTCTAATTTAATTGTCACAAAAGCCCTGGAAAATAGATACTACCATCCTTGTTTTACCATTGAGAAGACTAAAACCTTTGGAGGTGAAACAACTTACTTAAAGCCCTGGTTTGTCTAATTCTAAGTGCTGTGCACCTGCCATGTCCCATTGTCTTTTTTTTTTTTTTTTAAGAGGCTAACTGCCCAGCCAATGCAGCTCAGTGAAGCATCAACCTATGAACCAGGAGGTCATGGTTCAATTCCTGGTCAGGGCACATACCCGGTTGCTAGCTCAATCCCCAGTGTGGGACATGCAGGAGGCAGCCAACCAATGATTCCCTCTCATCATTGATGTTTCTCTCTCTCCCTCTCCAAAATCAATATATATATAAGACGCTAGCAGTAAAAATATAAGAGAATAATACTTTTATCTAATGGATCAGACAAGGATTTATGAAGGAGTGTTTTTAAGGTGGGCCTGAAAAGGTGAGGAGTAGTTGGAAAATAATAAAATGGGGGAAGGGCTTTATGAGGACTAAAGAATTGAGTCCTAAGATGGTTGGGAAGGAGAGTCTGCATATAGGAAAATGATCTAGAGCATGTAAGGCCCACTCTGGGCCCTGATGGTAAATCAGGTAAACTGCTGATCTTGAGTGCCACAGATTAGGTTAGTTGGAAGGCCAGAAGAACTTTTAAGAATATATATATATATATATATATATATATATAAAATATATATATATATATATATATATATAATAAAATATATATATATATAATATATATATAAATAAATATATATATATATTCTTATTATATATATATATATAAATATATATAATATATAATATATATATAATATATATATAAAATTTATATTTTAGAGCAGCGGTTGCCAACCTTTCAGCCTAATGGACCACCAATGGTCCTCGGACTACCAGTTGGTGACCACTGTTTTAGAGACTACCTTCCACCAACACCACATGCTTCCATCCCATCTTAGTGATGAAGACACTGAGGCTCCTAATAAGGTCCATAACCTAGGTCTCTGTACTTCTAACCTGTGTTCCTTCAGTAGTCCCAAACCTTGGCTCTCCTTTGCTGCAAGGCCTTTCTATGGTGGAGACCTGCTTGGAAGCTTGCTTTGCAGGCTAGGTTTCCACTTCTAACCATTAATTCCCACCCCACCTGTCACGAGCTCCCTTTGTTTTCTGGGGAGTGCTTACTCTTCAAGGCCACTTGTGCAACTGGATTACTGATGGTCTTAACAACAGAAGAGGGAAAAACTCACAACCCATAAACCCTGAGCACAGTACCAAACTATGCCCTGTGCCGAGCAATCTCATGTGTAGTTCTACCTCAAAACCTTGTGAATTTAGGGACTGCATTCCACAATTTACAGATGAAGAAACTACTAAGATTTCAAGTTATATATGGACTTTTTTAAGGGAAGACATCTAGTAAGTAATATAGTCAAGGTTTGAACTCAGGTCTGTCTGACCCCAAAGTTCATTCTACATTTTATATTGGCAGAATGATGCCTCTCCATCTTCATCAGTCATGGGGCAGAAAGCAAGGCAGGGATCCTGTTCGCATTTTATAGTTGTGTTTCCCAATATGCTAGGCATTATCCACACATGACTATTTGCATTTAAATGAATTGAAAAATAAAATACATTTTGCACCAATGCTTGTATGTTTTATTTTTTACTAGAGGCCTGGCACACGGATTCATGCACTCAGTGTGGCCTGCCAGGATCAGGCCGAAACTGGCAGTCTAACCCCACCTGCCGCTCCTGTCTGCTGCTCCTGCCTGCTGCTCCTGCTCATCCAGGCGCTGCTGTGCCTGCCATGGGCTTGCACCCAGTCAGTCCTGATTGGGCCAGCCATGAGCCCTGTATCTGGCACCCTGCTTGTCCCGGGATCTGGATCTGTCCCTCTGATGTTTGAGCCGGTTGTCGAGAGCCACGTGGCAGCTGCTTTTATATTGTTTTTTCCTTGTGGAGTGTCTAGGGAGGAGAAGCGGCCACGGTGCCCTAGGAGGTCAGCAGTGCTGTTAGGATCATGCCTGTGGTGCCAGTCCGTTGATGCCTGGCCCATTCTCCAAAGATTAGATCTGCAGGACTACTGAGGGAGTGAGTGGCTGCTGCCAGGCTGGTGGGCCACCGGGACTGGTCGGTCAGCTGAGCAGTGCTCCCACTGTGAGAGTGCACTGACCTCCAGGGGGCAGCTCCTGCATTGAGTGTTTGCCCCCTGGTGGTCAGTGTGCATCATAGTGACTGGTTGACCGGTCATTTGGTTGCTTAGGCTTTTATATATATAGACTAGAGGCCCGGTGCATGAAATGTGTGCATGAGGGGGGGTCTCTCAGCCTGGCCTGCACCCTCTCCAATCCGGGACCCCCCAGGGATGTCTGACTGCCAGCAGTCGGACATCCCTCTAGCAATGCAGACTGCTGGCTCCTAACTGCTCACCTGCCTGCCTGCCTAATCGTCCCTAACCACTCTGCCTGCCTGCTTGATCACCCCTAACTGCTCTCCCCTGCCAGCCTGATCATCCCTAACTGCTCTCCCCTGCTGGCCTGATCACCCCTAACTGCTCTCCCCTGCTGGCCTGATTGCCCTAACCACCTCTGCCTTGGCCCCCACCACTGTGGCTTTGTCTGGAAGGATGTCCAGAAGACATCTGGTCTAATTAGCATATTACCCTTTTATTAGTATAGATTGTTAACAGTATTACAGATGCCCCCCCACACCCTCCTCTTTGCCCACCTCCACCTAGGCCCCGCCCCACTGCAGGCCTTCACCACACTATTGTCTATGTCTACAGGCTATGCATATATGCATCTATGTTATTTGCTTGATAATTTCCAGTCCAAAAGAAAATACAATATAAAACTTAGTTCGTCAGTCACCCTAGCCATAGTTCAAGTGCTCAGAAGCCACATGTGGCTAATGACTACAATATTGGACAGTGCAGATATGGAATTAATTTGAAGTTCTATTATATATTTAATGTGGCCACAGTAACCACATGTAGTGAATATGATATTGGAGAGTACAGATATAAAACTCATAAAATAAGGAAGAATTTTGATTTGATAAGATATTGTCAAGATAGCAGTTGCATATACTAAATTAACAAATGTAGTTAGTAAATTAATAGCAAATCAAGGTCTCTGTGATTCTACCTTTAGGCATGGATGTGGATTAGATACTCTCCACATCAGTGGTTTACATATCAATGTGCAATGACATAGAAAAGAAACTACACTGGTCCTGGAAGTCCTAGGTTCAAGTCCCAGCTTATTCTCTGACTCCGTGACCTTGAATAATTACCCTGTTCTCTCTTGGCCACAGTGTTCTTGTTTATCACAATGCAGAAGACCTGTAAGGATGCTAAAGGTCCTTATAGGCCTTATAGTCTGTGAGCCTGTGAGTCAATGGCTGCATTTTTACTAAATTAATTTGCACATCTCTGTAAAAGCAGATTCTTGGAAGATGCTGCCAGGAATTTGTATTATGGAATGCCAGACTCTTTTACTAAGTGCACAAAGAGAGAGTGAAGACTAAGGAATAGGCACTTATCCTTGGTTTGCAGAGAGCCTTTACTATGTGTGTTTGCTCATAACTAGTTCATGTATCTGTCTGTACTTTGCTAGTCTGTCTGTCTTTTGTCACTGGCTCCTAGGGAGATAAGGTTGGTGGCTGTAGCTATGTAATACCAGTCAAAACAGTTGAAAAAATGGTAATATTTTATTTGGCAAGTTGCTACTTCTGAAAGAAACAAGTAATACTTTGATTTATTCAACCAGTAATTACAGAGCATTTATTGTGTGCTAGATACTATATGGGTGAGCAAAATTAGATATAGCACCAAAACTTCCCTCACCAAAGGCTTCTTCTGATCATTCCCAGCTGGAAACTTATGGAGTCTCTGGTTTTATATGATGTCAACACAGAGATTTCAGACAAAAGAGCAAAAGTTGAAGTTTTTAACACATTAAAGACCAACCTTTGAGTCTGAGAAATTCAGTGGGTACAATACTGCGAAGCAATATTTTCCTTTCATTTATTTACCCTTCCCCCAGGCCACATCCAGGTTTCCTAAGCTTTCTTAATTAACCTTAAGCCTTTGTTGCCTCCCCATTTATGCAATCTGCCTCCTACTTTCTTAGGGCCTGGCCTCTCTAATACTCAGGGGAATAAAATAAAACTCACACTTTTGGATTAGGCTTCTGATCTGTCAAATACAGTGCTTGAGGCTTTAACTTTTGCATTTTTAATATATTTTTATCGATTTCAGAGAGGAAGGGAGAGGGAGAGAGAAATCAATGACGAGACTCATTGATCTGCTGTCTCCTGCACTACCACCCCCCCCACCTTACTCGGGATCAAGCCCTCAACCTTGGAATGTGCCCCAACTGGGAATTGAACCATGACCTCCTGTTTCATAGGTCCAGTTGGGCTCAACAAGTATTATTGATACTTATTGTGTATCAAGTTCTATTTCTATGGCTTCTGGGGACCATTATTTTTTCTGAATCTCAAAATGAAGAGAAAGAAGTCATAACACTCAAAAAGACTTAAAATGCTAAACTGTCAGAGCTAAAGAGGTCCTTGGTAATCAGCTAGTCCTAAATTTTCTCAACATACAGAAAAGGACACTGAGGCCCAGAGAGAAGTAGAACATTGTCCATGACTACATGGCCAACCAGTAGCACTGATAGACTTACTGCAGAAATGGAAGCCCCAGAGGGGTCAAAATAGCTTTGAAAACTTTATAATAATTCTGAACATATCAGCAATCTAAAGGCTCAGGTTTTTTACTTAGGGCAGTGGTCGGCAAACTGCGGCTCTGTTGACTAATGAGTTTGCGGACCACTGACTTAGGAGTCTGTGTTTTTTTTTTCTCTGACTTTCTGAATCTATTCCCCTATTCATATATTGCCACCTGCCATAGCCCCAGTTTAGACAGATGAGTGACTCTTAGCCAGTGTGCTGAGTTGATTTTTCTCACACCTAGCTCCATCAATTCCCCGTGAAGTACTTCCATTTTCCCATCTGTACTCACAAGCCAGAACAGAAAACAAAGAGCCACTATAAAAACTGAGCAATAACTGTGGGAGGGGGGAAATTCCAAATACCATTAAGTTCTCATCTTATCTTTATGCTTAGCCAAAATGCTACACAGAACTTGCTGCCATTGGTTCATTCCAAAGCAGGCACCAACGTTGGATTCAAGGTGTAGCTATGAGCATATCTGAAAGATAAGCACAAGTTTTCAAATTTCATTTAAGCACATGTCTGAAAGAAAGAAAAGTATCAGACTGTGTTCTCATAATGGTTTACACCCAGACACAAGATCTCTAGTTTCCCTGATCCAGCACTGTCATCCAGCACTCTCATTCTCAGGCTAGGTTAGGGCACAGCATATCAGCTGACCATCAACTAATCCATAGACCCTCAACCTGTGTATAGGGACTGGGTATCCATGGATATGACACAGGAGCTTGACAGACTTTCTGGAATGATACGATTTTGGTGTGTAAGTAAAATTTTTATAGGTAGAGTCCATTGCACTTCACATATTCTCAAAGAGATCCACAATCCAAAAAGTTTAATAACACTATACTGCTGTCCATTTTTCTCCTTCTTTCTTCTTCTTCTTCTTCTTCTTCTTCTTCTTCTTCTTCTTCTTCTTCTTCTTCTTCTTCTTCTTCTTCTTCAATAGGAGCACTAATGTTTTGGGGGCAGAATGGATTTACCCAAACCCACTCAGTTAATAGAGGCAGAAATCAGAACTAGAAACCAGGTATTTTGAATACCAAGTCAGTGATATTTCCTTTCTACTGAGAGAAATAAAGAACCAAATGCCTTTATTCTGTGAACTCTAAAATATTGTATTTAGTTGTTCTATTAACTGCCCAGCCTTCCCTCAGATGGCACTATCATACCTACCAACCCCCAAATCATTCTACAATTGAGTTTGTCCTCTGATATACTTACCTATATTATGTTTCATCTTTCAAAGTCTGGCCAAATAATTTAACAAGTCTAATAAATGTATTTATGTTAAAATATTAATGATACATATACACTGAGTGGCCAGATTATTATGATCTCTGAACACATAATAATCTGGCCACTCAGTGTGTCAGTGTGTGTGTGTGTGTGTGTGTGTGTGTGTGTGTGTGTGTATTAGAGGCCTGGTGCATGAATTAGTGCATGGGTGGGGTCCAGCCAGCCTGGCCAGGGGGAGGGGACATGGGCAGTTGGCTGGCCTGCCTGCTGGTTGAACTCCTGGTCGAGGGGACAATTTGCATATTAGCCTTTTATTATATAAGATATACAGTGAGTGGCCAGATTATTATGCGTTCAAAGATCATAATAATCTGGCCACTCAGTGTAATAAATGATTATGATTATTGATATAAATGATTTATTATAAATATATAAATGGTAGATTATGACACTAGCTTTCCCCTCAAGAGGCCTTTGAACAGGGGTTCTCCATACAAAATGTCTTATTATTATCATCATTATTAATCTTTATGTTGTTACTGAAATAGTCATGGATAAGCAGTAAAACCCTGGAGTTCAAGTCCTACCTCTTTTATCTCCTATCTCATCCAGGACTAGTCATTTAATTTTTCTGGGTCTAACTTTTATTATAGTATTTACTAACTTATATTGTTGACATGAGGATTAAATAAGCTTATGTGTGTATGTACGTAAACTTTCCAAAATGTAGAAAACACCTATACAATGTATAAGTCTTTTGATAAAATAACTAGATTTCTGATTTCAGGTTTGTATTCCCACCATGATCAACTTTTTTGTTTTGTTTTGTTAATCCTCACCTGAGGATATTTTCCCATTGATTTTTAGAGAGAGTGGAAGGGAAGGAAGAGAGATAGAGAGAAACATTGCTGTGAGAGCGACACATTGATTGGTTGCCTCCCACACATGCCCAGACCAGGGCCAGGGATCTAGCATGCAACAGAGGTACGTGTCCTTGACTGGAATTGAACCCAGGACTCTTCCTTCAGTCTGTGGGCCAATGCTCTATCCACTGAGCCAAATCAGCTAGGACACCATGATCAACTTTTATTTTTTTTGTTTTCTAAAAATACACATAATATAAAATTTACCATTTTAACCATTTAAAGGTAGAAAATTCAGTGGCATTAAATATCTTTGATAAATGTTCAGAAGATAGAAAAATTAAAGCAAGGAAGATCAACAATATTTTACAAAATATTTTTCTAGAGTATGACCTATGTCACTCTTAACAAACATTCATCAGTCTCTGACACCCTCTCCAGTGTCCTGCTTATTCCTTGGTCAGAAAAGTGGGGATTCATAACAGGTCCTACAAATCCAAATCATCATATAATGAACATAGGTTTGGGAATCTGATATTTAATTTAAGCAACTTGATCTTCCTTCTCTACTGACCCTTGAAATCCTCATATCTACTGTTGTAGGATTGGACTATATAATTAGTAAAATGCCTTCAAGATTATACATTCATGTGGTGTAAATGAAAGATAATAGGCTCTAGAAGGGGAGAGACAAAATGGCAGCGGAATAGACAGACGTGTCCTGAGCCTCGTCCGGGAGCAAATAGAGGGAGCAGCTGAAACGAGTGGAATCCAGCCCGTATTGGTGAAGGAGGCACAGCTGGTGAGACAGTTTGCAGCTGGGAAGGGCAGAGATCCCTCCGATACAGGTAAAATCAAAGATCTAGGCAGTAGAATCTACCAGACCTCTGTTCCCAGAAGGTTGGTTGGGGAGAAACTACATGGCGCCAAGCCGCGTCCCTGAGGACAGGCAAAGCGTCTGACTGGAAAGAAAAAAAAGGGGGGGGGGTCCACGGGACTGCGGGAGGTAGGGGATTGTAGACCTTGGAGTCTGGATTTGGGATCTGAGCTCAAAGGCAGCCCCGAAAAGCTGCCAGACCGCGCAGTGCCGGCAAGAGAGGAACTTGCAGAGAAGCGGTCCCTCCTCACGCTGGGGCCTGTGCCTTTCTACACTGAACCTAGTTCGTAGGATCTTTAGGATAAAGACACTTACCTGTGGCAGAGGTGCAGAAGAAGGGGTGAGCTTATGGAATCTGGGGAGTGTAGGCAGCGGACAGTCCAGGAGAGGTGGAAGCGAGTCTGGTGCTGAGTCATATCTAAGCCCGGTAGCCATTTTCTCCTGAGAGATAGCCCCTCCCTCCAGTCTCCAGGCAACCAATATAGCCACACCCAAATCCCACCCTGAATAACACCATGGAATCTGAATACTCCCTGAGGCTATAGGATCTGCCCTAAAGAGATATCTTTAGAAGCTAGGAACCTCAATTACACAGCTACACCACCAGGGCCCTTCAGAGTGCTTCAGTGGGCCTCGCTGATGAACTTACTGTGGGTGCTCCTGTGAGCCGCCACTGGGAGTAAGCGCCTATCCACCACAGGTGCAGCAGCAAAAGCTGAGTCTACCCACCCCATAACTACAGAACTCTGGGCATCACAGTCACACCTGTCCAGAGGGCAGGCCCCCTGAGCCACATCACCCCAACAGACAGTTCCTTGGTGCCACTGTGAGTCCCCACTGGGCACGCGTGATTTCAATTAAGGGTGCAAGACAGCAAAAATTGGGATACTCCCCTCCACGGCTGCTGACTTCTAGACACAGCAGTTGTGCCTCTCAAGCTTGCAGGCCTATATCAAGAGAACCCAAATAGCTCAAGTAGGGAGCTACACTAGATTACCAAGCCCAGGAGAACTGAGAGATTACACCAGTAGCACCATCACCAAAAGAACCTGGGTAGCAAAGCAATTGGATCTACAATTAAAACATTACAGAAAAACATGTGGAGACAAAAAAGCAACTCCCAAAGGAAAGAAAAAGAGGAATCACCAGAAAGGGAGTTAAATGAAATTGAAGCTAGCAGCTTAACAGAGAAAGAATTCAGAGTAATGGTTATAAGGATGTTTAAATGGATGGATGACAAATACACACAACTCAATGACAAATACACACAACTCAATGAGAACTATATGGAGCTGAATGAGAATGTCACCAACATGAAAAGAAACCAAGAGGAGATGAAGAACGAGATAGCTGCAATAAAGAAAACATTAGAAGGCTTAAACAGTAGACTAGAAGAGGCAGAGGACCGCATCAGCGAATTAGAAGACAAGGTAGGAAAAAACACACAAACACAGCAGCAACTGGAAAGAAGACTTAAAAAGCAAGAGGAGAGCCTAAGGGAGCTGTGGGACAACACAAAACGAAACAATATTAGAATAATAGGGATACCAGAAGAAGAGGAAGAGAAGCAAGGAATAGAAAACCTGTTTGAAGAAATAATGACAGAAAACTTACCTGATATTGGCAAGAAAAAAACTATGCAAGTCCAAGAAGTACATAGAGTCCCAAACAAGTTGAACCCCAAAAGACCAACACCAAGACACATCATAATTAAATTGGCGAACACCAATGACAAAGTAAGAATCTTAAAGGCTGCCAGAGAGAGACAGAAAGTTACCTACAAGGGATCTCCTATTAGAATATCAACTGATTTCTCAACAGAAACACACCAGGCCAGAAGGGAATGGAATGAAATATACAAAGTGATGTAAAGCAAGAGACTGAATCCAAGAATACTATACCCAGCAAGGCTATCATTCAAAATTGAAGGTGGAATCAGGAGCTTCACAGACAAAAAAGGGCTAAGAGAGTTTATCACTACCAAGCCAGCAATGCAAGAAATGCTAAAGGGACTGCTGTAAAAAGAAGAAAGAGAAAGGCAAAAAGAAACACAAACACTAGGGAAAAATATGACAACAAACATGTACTTGTCAATAATAACATTAAACGTAAATGGATTAAATACACCAATCAAAAGACATAGGGTAGCTGAATGGATAAGAAAACATGACCCATATATTTGCTGTCTACAAGAGACCCACCTCAGAGCAAAGGATTCACACAGACTGAGAGTAAAGGGATGGAAAAAGATTTTTCAAGCAAATGGAAATGAGAAAAAAGCTGGGGTTGCGATACTTATATCTGATAAAATAGACCTCAAAGTAAAGGCCATAACAAGAGATAAGGAAGGCCACTACATAATACTAAAGGGAGCAATTCAAAAAGAAGATATAACTCTGGTAAACATATATGCACCCAATGCAGGAGCGCCGAAATACATAAAAAAACTCCTGGAAGACATCAAGGGAGAGATTGACAACAATACAATTATAGTAGGAGACTTTAATACACCACTGACATCACTGGATAAATTCTCTAGACAAAAAATCAGCAAAGAAACAGCAATTCTAAATGATGCACTAGATCAAATGGATCTAATTGACATCTTCAGAGAATTTCACCCCAAAGCCACAGAATATACGTTCTTCTCAAGTGCACATGGGACATTTTCAAAAATAGACCACATACTGGGTCACAAGCAAAGTCTCCCCAAATTCAAAAAGATTGAAATCATATCAAGCATTTTCTCAGACCACAATGGCATACTATTAGAAACAAACTATAACAAAAACATTCCATAAAATTCAAACACTTGGAAGCTGAATAGCATGCTATTAAACAATGATTGGGTGAGCAACAAGATCAAAGAAGAAATTAAAAACATCCTGCAGACTAATGACAATAAAAACACAACAATGCAATTGCTATGGGACACAATGAAAGCAGTCCTGAGAGGGAAGTTTATAGCTCTACAGGCCTACCTCAAACAACAAGAAAAAATGCTAATAAATGATCTAACTCAACAACTCAAAGAATTAGAAAGAGAGCAACAAGAAAAGCCCACAGTGAGCAGAAGGAAGGACATAATAAAGATCAGAGTGGAGATAAATGACATAGAGACCAAAGAAACAATACAAAAGATCAACAAAACCAGGAGCTGGTTCTTCGAAAGGATAAACAAGATTGATGAACCTCTAGCCAGGCTTACCAAGAAGCAAAGAGAGAGGACACAAATAAACAAAATCAGAAATGAAAGGGGTGAAATAACAACAGACCCCACAGAAATACAAAGGATTGTTAAAAAATACTATGAACAACTCTATTCTAACAAACTAGACAACCTGGAGGAAATGGACACATTCCTAGAAAAATACAACCTTCCAAAACTTACTCAGGAAGAATCTAAAAATCTCAATAGGCCGATAACTATGGAAGAAATTGAAGCAGTCATCAAAAAGCTCCCAGCAAACAAAAGCCCGGGGCAAGATGGCTTCAAAGGGGAGTTTTACCAAACATTCAAGGAAGAACTAAAACCTATCCTCCTCAGACTATTTCAGAAAATTCAAGAGGAAGGAACACTTCCAAGCCCCTTCTATGAAGCCGGTATCACCCTAATACCAAAACCAGATAAAGATAACACAATGAAAGAGAATTACAGGCCAATTTCCCTCATGAATATAGATGCCAAAATCCTCAACAAAATTCTAGCAAATAGAATCCAACAGTACATCAGAAAGATCATACACCATGACCAAGTAGGATTTATCCCGGGGATGCAAGGATGGTACAATATTCGCAAATCAATAAACGTGATACATCACATAAACAAATTGAGAGATAAAAACCACATAGTCATTTCAATTGATGCAGAAAAAGCATTTGACAAAATCCAAAACCCTTTCTTCATAAAAACTCTCAGCAAGGTGGGAATAGAAGGATCATACCTCCACATAATAAAAGCCATATATGACAAACCCACAGCCAACATCATACTCAATGGGCAAAAACTAAAACCATTTCCCCTAAGAACAGGAACAAGACAGGGATGCCCACTCTCACCACTCCTGTTCAATATAGTGCTGGAAGAACTAGCCATTGCAATCAGACAAGAAGAAGAAATAAAAGGCATCCAAATTGGAAAGGAAGGAGTAAAACTGTCCTTATTCGCAGATGACATGATACTGTACATAGAAAACCCTAAAGACTCCATCAAAAAATTATTAGACTTCATAAATGAATTCGGCAATGTAGCAGATACAAAATTAACGCCAAGAAATCTATGGCATTTCTATACACCAATAATGAACTTACAGAAAGAGAGACTAAAAAAGCAATCCCATTTTCCATCGCACCAAAAAAATTAAGATACTTAGGAATAAACCTAACCAAGGAGGTAAAAGACCTATATGCGCAAAACTACAGGACACTGAAAAAAGAGATAGAGGAAGATGTAAACAGATGGAAGAACATACCATGTTCATGGATTGGTAGAATCAACATCATCAAAATGTCCATACTACCCAAAGCAATCTATAAATTCAATGCACTGCCCATTAAAATACCAAAGACATATTTCACAGACCTAGAACGAACTTTCCAAAAATTTATCTGGAATAAAAATAGACCCCGAATAGCTGCAGCAATCCTGAGAAAGAAGAACAAAGTAGGTGGGATCTCAACACCAGATATCAAGCTGTATTACAAAGCCACTGTTCTTAAAACAGCCTGGTACTGGCACAAGAACAGACATATAGATCAATGGAATAGAATAGAGAACCCAGAAATTGACCGAAATCACTATGCTCAATTAATATTTGACAAAGGAGGCACGAACATACAATGGAGTCAAGACAGTCTCTTCAACAAATGGTGTTGGGAAAATTGGACAGACACATGCAAAAAAATGAAGCTAGATCACCAACTTACACCACACACAAAAATAAACTCAAAATGGATAAAGGACTTAAACATAAGACGGGAAACCATAAAAATACTAGAGGAATCCACAGGCAGAAAAATCTCAGACATATGCCGAAGGAACTTCTTCACTGATACTGCTCCTAGGGCAATGGAAGCCAAAGAGAAAATAAACAAATGGGACTACATCAAAATAAAAAGCTTTTGCACAGCAAAGGAAACCATCAATAAAACAACAAGAAACATGGGAGAACATATTTGCCAATGATATCAACAAGAAACAACTGCATGGGAGAACATATTTGCCAATGATATCAACGATAAGGGTTTAATCTCCAACATTTACAGGGAACTCATGCAACTCAACAAAAAGAAGATAAGCAACCCAATCAAAAAATGGGCAATTGATCTAAATAGACACTTCTCGAAAGAAGACAGAAGGAAGGCCAAGAGACATATGAAAACCTGCTCAACGTCGCTAATCATCATAGAGATGCTAATCAAAACAACAATGCGGTACCATCTCACACCTGTCAGAATGGCTATTATCAACAAATCAACAAGTGGCAAGTGCTGGCGAGGATGTGGAGAAAAAGGAACCCTTGTGCACTGCTGGTGGGAATGCAGACTGGTGCAGCCACTGTGGAGAACAGTATGGAGTTTCCTCAAAAAACTAAAAATGGAACTCCCTTTTGACCCAGTGATCCCACTTCTAGGAATATATCCCAAGAAACTAGAAACACGAATCAGAAAGGATATATGCACCCCTATGTTCATAGCAGCACAATTCACCATAGCTAAGATTTGGAAACAGCCTAAATGCCCATCAGCAGATGAGTGGATTAAAAAACTGTGGTATATCTACACAATAGAATACTACGCTGTGGTAAAAAAGAAGGAGTTCCTACCATTTGCAACAACATGGATGGAGATGGAGAGTATTATGTTAAGTGAAATAAGCCAGGCAGAGAAAGATAAGTATCACATGATCTCACTCATTTGTGGAATATAATGAATGGCATAAACTGATGAACAAGAACAAATCCAGAGACTGAGAAACGTTAAACAGCACGTCATACCACAGGGAAGGTAAGGGAGGGTGGGGGTGAGGGGGAGAGATCAACCAAAGGACTTGTGTGCATGCATATGAGCCTAATCAATGGACACAGACAACAAGGGGGTGGGACATAAGTAGGGGGTGGGGGGTTATGGGGGAATAATTTGTGTTTTTGCCTCCCTGACAAAGTTTATATAAGGTTACAAAAAGATATTGACAGCCAGTTTGAAATTTAATAGCCATGGTCTAGAGCAAAGAATATCCTTACATGATATTATTCTACAATGTTATTAAAATTCTAGATATTTTACAACAGCATATTGTACAATTATCCCAAATAAACTTACAAACTAATTCTTGGAATGTTTGGCAGCAATTAAAAAAAAAAAAAAAGGACATGAAAGGATATAATCCCTTTCAGAAGGAATTAAGGCGTTGGGAAGGCACTTGAGCATTCTATATTGGCCCCTCTTGCCTTTTGTGCCAAGAGGGACCCTCTTCTCACAATACAATTGCCGTCAGCTATTGCCTGAGCTTTCTGTTCATGTGGAGCATGAAGCCTCGTGGTGGCTGGTACCATGGATCTGTCTGTCGCCCAATCGTGTGAGCTGGGCCCTCCCTGGAGAAGAAACGTGAGTTCCCTGAGATATGTGATCAGTGCTGAGGCCCCGCCAGCAGGCCAGGGGATTCCCAAGGCAGGTACTGGGCGTGGAGGCCACGGGGGCATAGGCTACCAAGGAGACAGAACTGAACCTCACATCACCCTGCTTGGCCCCGGAGGATGACTGGTTAGCCAGAGACTGGTAAGATTCTTCAGGGAAGAAACAACCTAAGACAGGCACAGTTGCAGAGGGGCCATCAGGAGAGAAATTGGGGATCATCAGAGGTGGGGCACAGACCCCCACCCTCCCAACCTTGCAGGGGCCTGAACCCTCGCCCCGTCTGAGGGAGGTCTCCTGCTCCTATGGCTGCTTTGCTTCCCACACCCAGCTCAATCGGGACACAGGTGACAGAGAGTGACTTGGCCCAGCTCAGACTGGGACCCAGGTAACAGACAGAGACTTGGCCTGACAGCAGCTGCCCTATATCTAAATCCAGCCTAGCACCAGGAATGCTCAGGGCCTACTCAAGAATCCAAATAATCCCTTCCACTAATATTTACAGGGTAAATTAAGATTGTTGGTAGAGTATTAAATTTGACAGTAAAATAATAATCAAGTTTTCAGATTAATTTAAATAGGCTAATTGAAATAAGTGAATATTCAAGAAAATTTAATTGTACTGGACAAAAAGCTGTTCCTAATGTGGTAACTAAAATTTCTATTGGTAGTTCATCTCATGGTAAAATTCCTGAACATGCAATGAAACTAAAGCAGTCATATTTTTGTCAAAAAATTAAAATTTAAAGTCATCAAGACTGCATTATAAAAGTTACAAAAGCCTCCATTAATCAAAAAAGGGGGGATATTAGGGTAATATCATGTAAGGAAAAATATCCTATAAGTAAATTACATCTAGAAAACTTTTACTTTACAAAATTAGTTTTCATTTGTAATGCTAATAAATAGCAAGACACCCATGAAAAACACACATGGTGTCTAAATAAGTCAAAGGAAAATCGTTTGGGCAAAAATAAAAAGGATCCCAAATCAATTATATAGAAAAGATTCCTTTATTAACTTTTGGTCGAGAATATGTTTGTATATTTTCAGAAAACAACTCCAAGACCATGTGGATTCCTACAACAGAGAGGAATTGACAGGTCTGCTCCAACCACGAAGACAAGAGGAGAAACAGTCCAGAGATGGAAGACACAGAAGACGCCTTGCCACGCTAGCACTCAGCAGCTATGCGATGCAGCAAGTTGCCTAGGACCAAACCAGAGAGGGTCGGACCTGCATTGCCACCATGTGCCCACCATCCAGATATCATTGCTGACATGTACACATAAGGAACTGTTTGACATTGAAATGGGGACTCAGAACTGTTGGACATGGAAATTGGGACTCAAACATTTTTTGTTATTATATGTTTATTTCTAGTCTGCAGAGGCAAGATTTTTTAAATGAATGAAATGGGGAAAAAATAGATACAGAGGCAAAGAAGCATTGAACAGACTGTCAAACTACAGTGGGAAGGCAGAGGAGGTTGCGGGGGCGGGGGCTGTAAGAGATCAACCGAAGGACCTGTACGCATGCATATAAGCATAACCAATGGATAAAAAAACACTGGGGGGAGGGGGCAGGTAAAGGCATGTACTGGGGGGAAGGGGAGGCTGGGGGAAGATCAATGGGGAAGGAAAAAAAAAGGAGACATATGTACTACTATTTGTAATACTTCAAACAATTAAAAAATAATAATAATAATAATAAATGAAAAAAAATAAAATAATTGTCATCCTAAAGAAAAAAAATAGGCTCTAGAATCACAGAGACCTGGATTTAAGGCCCAGTAATACCGCTTTTTTAACTATATGAACTTGATTGCTGTGATAATTTTATGTGTCAACTTGGCTATGCTATAGTATCCAGTTGTTTAACTAAACACTAATTTAGGTGTCATTGGCAAAGGTATTTTGTAGATATGGTTAACCTCTACAATCAGGTGACTTTATGTAAAGAAGATACCCTCAATAATGTGGATAGGCCTTATCCAATCAATTGAATGCCTTAAGCACAATGATTGAGGTTCCCTGATGAAGAAGTAATTTTGTGTAATTTACAGCATCAACTCTGCCTGAGTTTATAGCCTTCCAGTCTGCCCTACAAATTTTGGACCTGCCAGCCCCCACACCCATGTGAGCCAATTCCTAAAATCATAGATATCTTATTGGTTCTGTTTCTCTGGAGAATCCTGACTAATATCAACATTCATATAAAAACACTTTTAGAGCAATTACAATATGCTGGGGATTGTTTTAGACACTGGGGATTCTTCCCCTCAAGAAGCTTAAAATCTACTAATTTACTGCAGGGAGATGTATCCTATATAATAAAAGCCTAATATGCTAAGTGTCTGGTCGTCTGTTCAACCAATCAAAGCGTAATATGCTAATGATATGCTAAGGCTGCTCAATTGCTCACTATGACATGCACTGACCACCAGAGGTAGTCAACCAGTTGACCAGTCACTATGACATGCACTGACCACTGGTGGTAGACACTCCCACCAGTAGGTTAGTTTGCTGCAGGCATCCGGTTGATTGGGACTGAGCAAGACAGGCAAGACATGCCCTGGAGCCCTTCCAGGGTCCCTACCCTGCTGGCCAATCTCCCACATTCCTCCCCAGCCATGATTGTGCACCACTGGGATCCCTTGGCCTGTCCTGTGCCTTTTCACAATTTGGGACCCCTCGGGGGATGTTGGAAAGCCTGCAGGACAGGCTGAGGGACCCCACTGGTGCACAAATTCATGCACCGGACCTCTAGTAATATATACTAGACATAACAAATAAATGAAGAATATAGGATGTTAACCTTTATAAACCACACATTCCTCCTCTGTAAAATGGAGGTATTCAAAATAATGAATTTTTACATTATAAGAACATGGAAAGTCAATAAATGGTAGCCACTATTATGAGTCCACAATTACACTATGGTTTTGAAAAATTCATTTTGAACAGTATTTCTTCTAATTCTTCTATTTCTTCTATAATAATCATGTCCTAGAGGAATGGTGATATAGCTGATCTAGAAATAACAATAACAACTGGATTTGGAGTCAAAAGTCTGTCTTTGATACTCAGGTCAATTAATACTTATATGACCTTCAGCAAGTCAATTAGCTTCTCTGATAATACTCCTTTATAAGGGTTTCAGGAGGAGTAAATATTATTGTGTCAGTGTTCATGACTTAAAAGCAAGAATGGTGGGAAAATGTTTTCAGAAGTCTCTCTCTTAACCAGAACATTTAGTTACTCAGAGGAGTTTGTTCCCTGCCCCTCACCACACCCTCATCCACTCTTTTTCCTCATTTAAGGGTTGCTATATTAATCAGTTATCAACTCAGGCCTAGTTTCCTCACTGGAGTCATTTACAGCAGACCCTTTAGCATTTCTTGCATTGCTGGTTTGGTGGTAATAAATTCCCTTAGTCCTTTTTTGTCTGTGAAGCTCCTGATTTCACCTTCAATTTTGATTGACAGCCTTGCTGGGTACAGTATTCTTGGATTCAGACCCTTCCTTTGCATGACTTTGTATATTTCATTCCATTCCCTTCTGGCCTGATGAGTTTCTGTTGAGAAATCAGTTGCTAGTCTGATGGGGGTTCCTTTGTATGTAACTTTCTGTCTCTCTCTTGCTGCTTTTAAGATTCTTACTTTGTCGTTGGTGTTTGCCAATTTAATTATAATGTGCCTTGGCGTCGGTCTTTTGGGGTTCATTTTGCTTGGGACTCTGTGAGCTTCTTGGATTTGTGTGGGTTTTTTCTTCCCTATATCAGGGAAATTTTCTGTCATTATTTCTTCAAAGAGGTTTTCTATTCCTTGCTCAGCTTCCTTTCCTTCTGGAACCCCTATTATGCGGATGTTGTTTTGTTTCATGTTGTCCCAAAGTTCCCTTAGACTCTCCTCCTGCCTTTTAATTTTTTTTTCTAGAAGTTGCTCTACTTGGGTATTTTTTTCCATCTTGTCTTCTAGCTCACTGATGCGGTCCTCTGCTTCTTCTAGTCTACTCTTGATGCTTTCTATTGAGTTGTTTACAGCAGCGATGTCATTTTTCATTTCTTCTTGGTTCTTCTTCATTTCCTCTTGGTTCTTGCTCATATTGTCGAATTTGTCTTCCATTCTTTTCAGCCACCTTATGACCATTTCTCTGAATTCTTTTTCTGGAAGGTTGCTTGCCTCCATTTCATTTACTTCCTTTTCTGGTGATGCCTGCTTTTCTTTCATATGCGGGCTGCTTCTTTGTCTCCCCATGGTCTCTCTTCTCTGGGTGTCTGGTTATGTAGTTCTCTCTCTCTCTGTTTTTCAGTTTGGCACGCCTGTTTCTCAGTCCAGACAGTATTGCAGTTCCCTGCGATCCACTGCTCTTCAGTGTTGTAAGCCAGTCCTTTCCGTGGTGGAGTGTAGAGCTCCTCTGAACCCGTGTGTTTGCGCCAATTGGGGAGCGTTGTTCTGGGGCTCGCAGTCTTTCCTTGGGTGCCGCAGTTGTGGATTTTCAGGCTTCTGATAAGCTCCAGTTTCCGGATCAAGATGGCGCAGACTCCGCGTCCAAGCCCGCAGCTCCGGGAGGGGACCCAGCCGCAGTTGGTGCTGCCAGGTCAGGGGAACTCCGTTTAGCAGTTCCCCACCTCCTTCTGGAATTCAGCTGTCTCCCAACCAGCCAACAAATACTCCTTGTGCGACCTTCAGCTGTTCTTTCTTTCTGCTCCGGGACAAGGCTCGGAACACGTCTGTCTATTCCGCCGCCATTATTCCCTCCCTCCCTCACTGAAGTCATTTAAACACAACCATGGTTAGGGACTGGTTCTAACTCGTAACTAATAATTGGTCATAAATCTCAAATAAAACCTGATTTTCACATCCATGGCATGACCTCCAGTGTGAAAACTGCTAGATTTTTCCCTCCTGGCTCTTCCTAAAGTTATCCCACTCCAACTTCTCAGTTACTCACACCCCATGCTCACACACCCTGTATATCCCAGAGCAGTTCTTTCAAGGAGCCTTCTGAGTCAAGAATACTACTCATTGAGCAGATGATGTTTGATAAAGGAAAATATCCAGAGGGATTTTTTTTTTTTTGGAAGCAGACATTACAGAAAGTTGATAGGAGTCTCCATTTTTTGTTTATTGAGGGAAAGAGAAGCCTAATCATAGAACCACTGAAGATGGAAAGAGAGGGCTTCAATGTAAACAGATCTACACCTGCTACAGAGTGTTCAGTGGTTGAATGTGTCAGTAGTTTGTCTTTACATGGGGAGTGTGGATGTATATCTCTCTTCCTTACCCAGTTCCTCTTCAAGCCAAGCTAAACAAAGCCAATGCATCTAATTTGTTGCACAGGGACTCAAAGGCTATGAGTTGTTTCAGCTATGTGTGATAAAAGTAAGGGTGGGCCTCTGACCAAAGGATAAAATCATGAGACACCAGAGTTGCCCTAGCCAGTGGATAGATTGTCAGCCTGTGGACTGAAGGGTCCTCAGTTCAGTTTAGGTCTAGGGCACGTACCTCAGACCTGGTCAGTGAACATGTGGGAGACAACCAATCAATGTGTCCCTCTCACATCGATGTTTCTCTCTCCCTGTCTCTCCCTCTCCCTTCCACTCCCTTTAAAAATCAATGGAATATCCTTCGGTGATGATTAATTTAAAAAAAAAGAGACACCAGAGTTATTTTAGCAAATTTTTGCTTTGGCATAATGTCCCTACAGTTATGCCCAATGGATATTTCCAGGGCTTTGGGAAATCCTAAGAACAGTGTAGAGCCATTTGCCTTCTAATATCTGGTGGGATTTCTCCCACTGACTATCCTTAAGAAAGACACCAACAAAATGCTCTCTCACATGCTCTAACACCATAATCTACTACTCAAAGCCAATTTCACCCCTGTATTATTAGAAATATTCATAGAACCTCACCCTTCTTCCCATTTTCTAACCGTCTGGATAATCATTCAGGTGACCTATTTTAATCTCAGTCATTCCTCCTTCACCTCCTTTTCTCCAGACCATCATTTCATTTTGTATACCTTTACCAATGTTAACTTTCCCAAGGGGAAAGGGGCTGAGTTAGACCTTCCAATTCAAGTTTCCTTTTTATTTTCTCAGGATTAGAAGATGTGGGTCTCCTTACTCCTTTACTTGTCTAACATAAATAAAGTAAGCAAATCTCCAAAAGACAGGCATAATTTTTTTTCCCTAGGACCATATTGAGAAATGAAGAGTAAGTGACAGAGAATAGAGATATATTGAGCAAGGGAAAGAAGAAAACAAGCTACAAGAAACGTTCTAGAAAACAACCTAGACAGAGAGAATAGTTCTTCATTCAATTACAAGTATTTATTGATCCTACTAAATGCCAAACACTTTTCTAGGTGCTCAGGACACAGAAAAGAACAAAATAGACTAATATATCTGCCTTTCTGGAACACACACATAATTGAGAAAGAAAAACAATAAGCAGTAAAGCTAGTAAATGAGTAAATTATATATCATATACTTGAAGCTGAGAAATTATGCAGAAAATGGAAAAGTTACAACAGGGTGAAGAACATCAGGAGTGCTGGATGTGAAGACAGTGTACAGTATTTAATACAGTGGTCAGGTCTTAGTCATTTTCATTTGAACAAATATTTGAAGGAGGGGAAGGAGTAAGCCATAAAGCTGTTTGATGAAGAGCATTTTGAACAGAAAGAACTTTGCAGGCTAAGATAGGAGCATGCCTATTGTATACAAGAAACAGCAAGCAGGCTAGTGTGGCTGGAATGGCAAGTCTGAGGCAAAGAATAGTAGAAGAATAAGTCATAGAAATAATGACAGGAAAAGAAATAAATTTTGACTTTTATACTGGGTGGGATAGGAGCACTTGCAGAATTTTGAGCAAAGAACCACTCTAATCTGGGTTCTGCTTCTGAAGCACCATGTGATCTTAGGCCAGACCTCTCCCATACCATAAGCAACACTCAGCATCTTTATAAATGATGTGTTGGTAAAAAGCAGTTATTTTCAAACTCTTTCACACCCAGTAAACTTGTTTTATAATAGAGTCTCTCCCCACTGTGCCCTACCTCATGAAATGGAACATTGTGCTGCCATTAACAGTGATGAAATGTAGCTATCAAATAAAAACCTTACCTGATCTCCAACATATAAAATACACAAGTGTAGAGATGCTTTTGTTGCAGCAAACTGGGGGTAGGGAGGAGAGGAAACATCACTTGCCCTTCAACAAGAGATGCCTTGAGGCTGTTTCCACAAAACTCTAAGTTGGGAGGAGTAAAAATTTAAGTTTTGTCTCATATCTGTGATTTTCACCAAAAATTATTAGAAAGTCCTTGCTGGTGTTGTTCAGTGGTTCAGTGGTTAGAGTGTTGGCCTGCACATGGAATGCTTGTCGGTTTGATCACTGGTCAAAGGCACGCGCCTAGGTTTCATGTTCGATCCCAGGCCTCTGTTGGGGTTTGTGGAGGCAAACAATCGATGTGTCTCACTCACATCAATGTTTCTCTCTCTCTTTCTCTCTCTCTCTCCCTCCTTCCCTCCCTCCGTTCCATTCTAAAAATCAATGAAAAAATATCCTTGGGTGAGGATTAACAACAAAAACATTTAAAAAAAACTATTAGAAACAATAAACAAATAAAGTTGCAGGATATAAAGTCAATGTAGAAAAATACACTCCGTTCCTGTATGCTAACAATGAAACTTCAGAAAAATAAATGGAAAAAAATTCATTTTTCAATTGCAACAAAAATAATAAAATGCTTAGGAATAAACTTAACATATGAGGTGAAGGGCCTACATACTGAAAAGTACAAAGCATTATTTAAAAATATTTTAAAAGACAGTGAAATGGAGAGATATTCCATGTTCAAGGATTGGAGGAACAAACATAGTTAAAATAGCCAAATTACCCAAAGCAATATACAGATGTAATGCAATCCCCACTAAAAAACCAAAGACATTTTTAAAGATATAGAACAAAAAAAAAATCATTAGATTTGTATGTAACCATAAAATACCCTATATAGCCAAAGCAATCCTGAGAGGAAAGAATGAAGCCTGAGGTATCACTCCAGGATTTTAAATTGTACTGCAAAGCAATGATAATCAAAACAGCATGGTATTGGCAGAAAAACAGACACACAGGTGAAAGGAACAGAATTGAGAGCCCAGAAATAAATTCATGTGTATATGGGCAAATAATTTTTTCTTACTTTACCATTTTAAAATTGATTTTTAATTATTATTTTTTATTTAAATTTTATTGGGGTGACATTGGTCAACATGAACATATAGGTTTCATGTGTGGATTTCTAAGTTACAAAGTCTGTATATAGCACCATGTGTCCACCACCTAAAGTCACATCTTCTCCTGTCACCTCATATTAGGAACCTCTTCTTCCCCCACCCCTCAGCAACCAACACACTGCTGTTTGTGTTAGGTTCAGTTTTATATCCCACATATTAATGAAATTGTATGGTTTTTAGATTTTTCTGTCTGACTTATTTCACTTAGCATAATGTTCTCAAGGTCCATCCATATTGTTGTAAATTATGCTATTTCATCCTTTCTTATGGCTGGGTAGTATTACATTGTGTATATGTACCACATCTTCTTTATCCAGTCTTCTATCACAATGCACTTTGGCTGTTTCCATGTCTTGGCCACCATGAATAATGCTGCAATGAACATAGGGATGCATATACCCTTGCATATAAATGTTTTCCAATATATATCTAGGAGGGAAATTGCTGGGTAGTATGGTAGCTCTATTATTAATTTTTTGAGGAATTTCCAACTGCTTTCCATAGTGGTTGTACAAGACTACATTCCTACTAGCAGTGAATGAGGGTTCCCTTTTTTCTACAACCTCTCCAACACCTGTTATTGTTTACCTTTTTTATTTAATTTTACAAGAAATAATAAGTTTTATTTTTACTCTCCTGACTATTAAAAATATTTCAAGTTCATTATATATTTTATTACAGTAACTTGGAAATGTTCATTTATGTCATTTAAAAGTTATAAATCACAATTAGACTACATCAGAATTACTTGAACATTTTCACAAAATAAAAATAATGTTGGTTTCATCCAAAAGTATTGATTACTTTTACCACAATTCTTCATTTATGGTCAGAATAATATTTCTTAAATACATTCAAACTAACAGGTAAATGCATCAGAAAAAAATAATTAAGAAGAATAAATTTGAAAAGTGCAGAGCTGTTAACAGGGAATACTAAAAGGAGATCATAACTTTTCTTTTTCTTTCTCATCCTTGGTGCTTTATTTTTTTCTTCTTCTTTATTGTTTAAAGTATTGCAAATAGTAGAAGATATGTCTCCTTTTTTTTTTCACCAATTGACCTTCCCCCAGCCTCCCCTACCCCCTGGCACATGCACTCACCCTGCTCCCACCCTCTTGTGTCCATAGAATATGCTTATATGCATGCATACAAGTCCTTCGGTTGATCTCTTACCTCCCTCCTGCCCTGCAACCATCCCTAGCCTTCCCGCAGTCATTTGACAGTCTGTTTGATGCTTCTCTGCCTCTGTATCTATTTTTGTTCATCAGTTAACAATGTTCTTTATTATCCATAAATGAGATCATGTGGTATTTTTCTTTCACTGCCTGGCTTATTTCACTTAGCATAAGGCTCTCCAGTTCCATCCATGCTGCAGCAAATGGTAAGAATTTCTTCTTTTTTATAGCAGCGCAGTATTCCATTGCATAGATGTACCATAATTTTCTAATCCACTCATCTGCTCATGGGCATTTAGGATGTTTCCAAATCTTAGCTATTGTAATTTGTGCTGCTATGAACATAGGGGTATATATATCCTTTCTGATTGGTGTTTCCCTTTTCTTGGGATATATTCCTAGAAGTGGGATTACTGGGTCAAATAGGAGTTCCATTTTTAATTTTTTGAGGAAATGCCATACTGTTTTCCACAGTGGCTGTACCAGTCTGCATTCCCACCAGCAGTGAAGGAGGGTTCCTTTTTCTCCGCATCCTCTCCAGCACTTGTCCTTTGTTGATTTGTTGATGATAGCCATTCTGACAGGTGTGAGGTGGTACCTCATTGTTGTTTTGATTTGCATCTCTCAGATGATTAGTGGCTTTGAGCATGTTTTCATATGTCTCTTGGTTTTCTGAATGTCCTCTTTCCAAAAGTGTCTATTTAGGTCATTTGCCCATTTTTTTATTGGATTGTTTATCTTCCTTTTGTTAAGTTGTATGAGTTCCCTGTAAATGTTGGAGATTAAACCCTTATTGGAGATAACATTGTCAAATATGTTCTCCCATGCAGTGGGCTTTCTTGTTCTTTTGTTGATGGTTTCTTTGTTGTGCAGAAGCTTTTTATTTTGTTGTAGTCCCATTTGTTTATTTTCTCCTTAGTTTCCACTGTCCTAGGAGCTGTATCGGTAAAGTTATTGCTATGACAAATGTCTGCTATTATTCTGCCTATGGCTTCTCCTAAGATTTTTATGGTTTCCGATCTTACGTTTTAGTCCTTTATCCATTTTGAGTTTATTTTTGTGTATGGTGTAAGTTGCTGGTCTAGTTTCATTTTTTTGCAAGTATCTGTCCAGTTTTCCCAACGCCATTTATTGAAGAGACTGTCTTGTCTCCATTGTATGCTCTTGCCTTCTTTGTCAAATATTGATTGCACATAATGGCTTGTGTCGATTTCTGGGTTCTCTGTTCTGTTCCACTGCTCTATATGTCTGTTCTTGTGCCAGTTTCAGGCAGTTTTGAGAACAATGGCTTTGTAGTATAGCTTGATATCTGGTATTGTGATCCCTCCAACATTGTTCGTCTTTCTGAAGATTGCTGCAGCTATTTGGGGTCTTTTTTTATTCCAGATGAATTTTTGGAGAATTTGTTCTAGGTCTTTGAAGTATGCCATTGGTGTTTTAATGGGGATTGCATTGAATTTATAGATTGCTTTGGGTAGTATGGACATTTTAATGATATCAATTCTACCAATGCATGAACATAGTATATTCTTTCATTTGTTCATGTCTTCCTCTATCTCTTTGTTTAGCATCCTGAAATTTTCTGAGTACAGGTCCTTTATCTCCTTGATTAAGTTTATTCCTAGGTATCTTAATTTTTTTGTTGCAATGGTAAAAAGAATTGCTTTTTAAATTTCTCCTTCTGTGGGTTCATTATTGGTGTATAGAAAAGCCATAGACTTCTGGGTGTTATATTTGTATCCTGCTACATTGTCAAATTCATTTATTAAGTCTAGTAGTTTTTTGATGGAGTCTTTGGGGTTTTCTATGTACAATATCATGTCATCTGCTAATAAGGACAGTTTTACTTCTTCTTTTCCAATTTGGATGCATTTTATTTCTTCTTCTTGTCTGATCACAATGGCTAGTACTTCCAGTACTATGTCGAACAGGAGTGGTGAGAGTGGGCATCCCTGTCTTGTTCCTATTCTTAGTGGAAATGGTTTTAGTTTTTGCCCATAGAGTATAATGTTGGCTTTAGGTTTGTCATATATGGCTTTTATGATGTTGAGGTATGATCCCTCTATTCCCACCTTGCTATGAGTTTTTATGAAGAAAGGGTGTTGGATTTTGTCAAATGCCTTTTCTGCATTAATGGATATAATTTTATGGTTTTTATCTCTAAGCTTGTTTATATGGTGTATCACATTTATTGATTTGCAGATATTGTACCATCCTTGCATCCCCGGAATAAATCCCACTTGGTCATGGTGTATGATCTTTCTAATGTATTACTGGATTAGATTTGCTAGAATTTTGTTGAGGATTTTGGCATCTATATTCCTGAGGGATACTGGCCTATAATTCTCTTTCTTTGTATTGTCTTTATCTGGTTTTGGGATTAGGGTAATGCTGGCTTCATAGAAAGAGCTTGGAAGTGCTCCTTCCTCTTGAATTTTTTGAACAGTCTGAGGAAGATAGGTTTTATTTTGTCTTTGAATGTTTGATAAAACTCCCATGCAAAGCCATCTGATCCACGGCTTTTGTTTGTAGGAAGTTCTTTGATTACTTCTTCAATTTCCTCTGTAGTTATTGGCCTATTCAGATTATTTTATTCCTCCTGGTTGAGTTTTGTAAGGTCATATTTTTCTAGGCATATGCCCATTTCTTCTATGTTGACCAGTTTGTTGGAGTAGAACTGCTCATAGTATTTTTATACGATTCTTTGTATTTCTGTGGGGTCTGTTGTTATTTCACCTTTTTCCTTTCTGATTTTGTTTATTTGGGTCCTCTATCTTTGCTTCTTGGTGAGCCTGAGTAGGCATTCATCAATTTTGTTTATCCTTTCAAAGAACGAGCTCTTGGTTTCATTGATCTTTTGTACTGTATTTTAGGTCTCTATGTCAGTTATTTCTGCCCTGATCTTTATTATTCCCTTCCTTCTGCTTACTCTGGGCTTTTCTTGTTGCTCTCTTTCTAATTCTTCAAGTTGCAGAGTTTGATGGTTTATTACCAGTTTTTCTTGTTTGTTTGAGGTAAGTTTCTAAGGCTATGAACTTCCCTCTCAGTACTGCTTTCATTGTGTCCCAAAGATTTTGGATTTGTTTTTTCATTGTCATTTGTTTCCAGTATGTGTTTTATTTCTTCTTTGATCTCTTTGGTAACCCACTCATTGTTTAATAGTATGCTATTCAGCCTCCAAGTGTTTGATTTTTTGTGATTGTTTTTACTTTATTTGATTTCTAATTTTATGCCATTGTGATCTGAAAAGACGCTTGATATGATTTTAATCCTCTTGAATTTGGAGAGACTTTGCCTGTGTCCCAATATATGGTGTATCTTTGCTAATGTCCCATGTGTGCTTGAGAAGAATGCATATTCTATAGTTTTGGGGTGGAATGTTCTAAAGATGTTGATTAAGTCCACCTGATCTAGTGAGTCGTTTAGGATTGAAGTTTCTTTGCTAATTTTTTGTCTAGAGGATTTACCCAGTGATGTTAATTAGGTATTAAAGTCTCCTTCTATGATTGTGTTTCAATCAATCTCACCCCTGCTATCTTCTAGAAGTTTGTTGTTTTTTTTTAATGTATTTGGGTGCACCTGCATTGGGTTCATAAATGTTTACCAGAGTTATATCCTTCTTGTATCAATCTCTTTAGAATTATGAAGTGGTCTTTCTTGTCTCTTCCTATGGTCTTCACTTTGAGGTCTATTTTGTCAGATATAAGTATTGCTATCCCAGTTTTTTTTTTCATTTCCATTTGCCTGATAGATACTTTTACATCCCTTCACTTTCAGTCCTTGTGAGTCCCTTGTTCTGAGGTGGGTCTACTGTAGACAGCAAATATATGGGCCACGTTTTCTTATCCATTCATTCACTCAATGTCTTTTGATTGGAGCATGTAATCCATTTACATTTAATGCATTATTGATAGGTACTTGTTTGTAGCGATTTCTTTATTTTATGCCTCTGTTCCTTCCTCCCTTTCTATTTCTTCTTTTTACAGCATTTCCTTTAGTATTTCTTGCATTGCTGGCTTGATAGTGATAAACTCCCTTATCCTTTTTTTGTGTGCTGAACTCCTGATTTCCCCTTCAATTTTGATTGATAGTCTTGCTGAATAGAGTATTCTTGAATTCAGTCCTTTGCTTTGCATCACTTTGTATACCTCCTCCCATTCCCTTCTAGCTTGATGTGTTTCTGTTGAGAAATCATTTGATAATCTGATGGGGGATCTTTTGTAGGTAACTCTCTGTCTCTCTCTTGCCGCCTTTAAGATTCTCGCTTTGTCGTTAATATTTGCCATTGTAATTATGATGTGTCTTGGTGTGTGTCTTTTGTGATTCATCTTGCTTGGGAATCTCTGTACTTGTGTAACTTTTTTCTTCCCCACATCAGGGAAGTTTTCTGTCATTATTTCTTCAAATAGATTTCCATCTGGTGTATGACCATACACTGTATGACCATTACTCTGAATTCTTTTTCTGTCATGTTGCATGCTTCATTTTCACTTATTTCTTTTCTTGGTGATTCCTCATTTTCTTTCCTCTGGGGATTGTTTAGTTGTCGTCCCATGCTAACTATCACCAGAAGGTTCAAATGTCGAGTTGTAGGGGCTTGGGCCATGTGCAGTGGGAGCTTCACACCCCCCGAGTATCACTGAAGAGCTCTGACACCAAGACCTGTGGCTGCTGTCGGTTGGTGGGAGCCACACTCACCCAGGATCAGAGTCACAGGTGCTTAGTGTGGCCTCGTGTGTGCACCTAGAATTAGGGACCCTGCCTGCACTGCACTGAAATAGAGACCCCACTAGCGTGTGCCAGAAATCATAGTTCCCTAGTGTGTGTCAGGAGTCAGAGACCCCCTGTGACTGCGCCGAGAATCTTGTATCAGAGTCTCTGTTTCTTGGTGCGGCCTCACGCCGAGAATCAGGGTCCCTGTGTGAGCATGCCCCAAGAATTGGAGTCACTGTCTCTTAGTGTGAATGCACTGGGAATCAGGGATCCTAGGCGCATATGATGAGAAACAGAGTCAAGTCACTGGTGCTCAGTGTTGCCTCTCAAGTGGAGAATCAGGGTTTCCCGTTCTGCTTAGGGGACCGGGTTGCGCAGTTGCACTGTGTCAGCATGAGGTCCACTCCTGCCCTACAGAAAACAGCCTTCTGTGTGTGTTTGCCCTGAATCAAGGTCAGGTGGCTCTGCAGTCCTGTGTGGGTGTGGGGTCTGGTCCTGTGGGTGTGCACTGTGGGAAACAAACTCCCCATGTCCATGTACCCAGGCTCAAATTCAGTGCAGCCCCCATGTGGGCCCGGGGTCTGGTCACGGGAAACAAACTCCCTGAGTTTGCTCCCCCCGGATCAAATTTAGCGAAGCCTCCCTGTGTGGGTGTGGGGTCTGGCCACGGGAAACAACCTTTCTTTGTCCTCACACTCAGGCTCAAATTCAGCGCAGCCTCTTTGCATGGACCCAGGGTCTGTTCACAGGAAACAAACTCTCGGAGTTCACACTCTCAGGCTCAAATTCAGCACAGCCTCCCTGCATGGGTGTGGGGTCTGGTCATGGGAAACAGGCTCCCTGAGTTCATGTGCCCAGGTTCAAATTCAGCGCAGCCTCTCTGCATGCGCCCAGGGTCTGGCTGAGGGAAACAAACTTCCCATGTCCACACATCCAGGCTCAAATGCAGGTAGAACTGCTGCTGCTGTGTGTGGGCAGGAGGCCTGTTTGAGCTGAGAGGGTCTGGCAGTTCCTATGTCACTGCTGCGAGGCCTGCGGGGAGGAGGATTGGCTCTGTGACTCAGAGAAATCTGCGGTCAGTGGGGTGCTTGGGGTCTTGGTGTCCATGGGTCTGCAGCTGTGGTCGCAGGTACTTTTACCCGAGTGGCTGTAGGATCCCGGTTTGCGTCTGAGACCAGATTGGGTAGTGGTGAGGTTAGGATCCTAGTCTCAAGCAGTTCAGTTCTTCAAGATGGCCTGTTATTGTTTATCTTGTTGATAATGGCCACTCTAACAGGTATAAGGTGGTATCTCATTATAGTTTTAATTTGCATTTCCCTAATTGCCAGTGAGGTTGAACATCTTTTCATATATCTATTGGCTGTTTGTATTTCTTTTTGGGAGAGGTGTATTTTCAGGCCCTCTGTCCACTGTTTGATTGTATTGTTTATTTGTTTGGTGTTAACTTTTATGAGCTCATTATACAGTTTGGAAATTAAACCTTTGTTGGAGCTACTGTTTGAAATTATCATCTCCCACCTGGTTGGTTGCCTGTTTGTTTTGTAGTCCATTTCTTTTGTTGTGCAGAAGCTCTTCAGTTTGATATAGTCCCATTCATTTATTTTAGCCTTTACCTCCCTTGCCTTTGGGGTCAAGTCCATAAAATGTCATCTACCACCCAGGTCCATAAGTTCGGTACCTAAATTTTCTTCTATGTAACTTATAGTTTTGGATCTTATGTTTTTTTATTTTATTTTTTTATTGTTTAAAGTATTACAAATAGTAGTACATATGTCTCCTTTTTTTCCCCATTGACCTCCCCTCGGCCTCCCCTACCCCCCAGTACATGCCTTTACCTGCCCCCCCAGTGTCTTGTATTAATTGGTTATGCTTATATGCATGCGTACAAGTCCTTCAGTTGATCTCTTACAGCCACCCTCCCCCAACCTCCCCTGCCTTCCTGCTGTAGTTTGACAGTCTGTTCAATGCTTCTTTGCCTCTGTATCTATTTTTCCCCATTTCATTCCTTTAAAAAATCTTGCCTCTGCAGACTAGAAATAAACATATAATAACAAAAAATGTTTGAGTCCCAATTTCAATGTCCAACAGTTCTGAGTCCCCGTTTCAATGTCAAACAGTTCCTTATGTGTACATGTCAGCAATGATATCTGGATGGTGGGCACATGGTGGCAATGCAGGTCCGACCTTCTCTGTTTTGGTCCTAGGCAACCTGCTGCGACGCACAGCTGCTGACTGCTAGCATGGCAAGGCATCGTAAGCGTCTTCCATCTCTGGACTGTTTCTCCTCTTGTCTTCGTGGTTGGAGCAGACCTGTCAATTCCTCTCTGTTGCAGGAATCCACATGGTCTTGGAGTTGTTTTCTGAAAATATACAAACATATTCTCGACCAAAAGTTAATAAAGGAATCTGGGCGTGGGAAGCAAAGCAGCCAAATCTTATGTTTAAGTCTTTGATTCATTTTGTATTAATTTTTGTACATGGGGACAAACTGTAATCCAGTTTCATTCATTTGCATGTGGCTTTCCAGTTTTCCCAGCACCACTTATTGAAGAGACTATCTTTACTTCAATGTGTATTTCTGGCTCCTTTGCCAAAAATGATCTGTCCATATACATGTGGTTTTATAGCTGTGCTCTCTATTCTGTTCCATTGACTTGTGTGTCTGTTTCTCTGCCAATACTATGCTGTTTTTTGTTTGTTTGCTTAATTCTTATTTATTGTTTAAAGTATTACAAATAGTAGTACATATGTCTCCTTTTTTTCTCAATTGACCTTCCCTCAACCTCCCTTACCCCCTACTCCTGCACATGCCCCCACCCCCCTCCCAGTATCTTGCTTCCATTGGTTATTCTATGCTGTTTTGATTATCATAGTTCTGTAGTATAATTTGAAGTCAGGTAGCATGATACCTCCAGCTTTGTCCTTCCTTTTCAGGATTGCTTTGGTTATTCTGGGTCTTTTGTGGTTTCATGCAAATCTGATGATTTCTCATTCTATTTTTTTTTAAATTACATTGGTATTTTGATGGGGATTGCATTAAATCTGTATGTTGCTTTGGGTAATATGGCCATTTTAACTATGTTGATTCTTCCAATCCATGAACCTGGTATGTTTTTCCATTTTCTTGTGTCTTTTTCAATCTCTTTTAATAATGCTTTGTAATTTTCGGTATATAGGTCTTTCACATTCTTTAAGTTTATTTCTAGGTATTTTATTCTTTTGGTTGCTATTGCAGATGGAATTGTTTTTTCCATTTCTTTTTGTGAAGTTTTGTTGTTGGTATTCAGGAAGAGGTAATGGATTTTTGCACATTGATTTTATATCCTGCAATTTGACTGTATTTGTTCATTGTTTCCAGTAGTTTTTTGGTGAAGTCTTAAGGGTTTCCTATATATAGCATCATGTCGTCCACAAAAACTGACAGTTTGACTTTTTCCTTCCCTAGGATGTGTTTTGTTTCTTTCTCTTGCCTTATTGTTCTGGCTAGGACTTCCAGTTCTATGTTGAATAAGAGTGGTGAGAGTGGACATCCTTGTCTTGTTCCTGATCTTTGGGAAAAATCTTTTAGTTTTTCATCATTGAGTATGATATTGGCTGAGGGTTAATCATATATGGCCTTTATTATGTTGAATTTTTCTTCTATTCTTATTTTATTGTTTTTTAATCATAAATGGATGTTGTATCTTATCAAATGCTTTTTCTGCATCAATTGATAAGATGATGTGATTTTTATCCTTTCTTTTGTAGTGTATTACGTTGATTGATTTGCCAATGTTGAAGCATTCCTGTGCCCCTGTAATTAATCCCACTTGATCATGATGTATTATTTTTTGGGTGTACTTTTGTATTTGATTAGCTAGTATTTTGTTTAGGAGTTTTGCATAAATATTCATCAGGGATATTGGTCTGTAGTTTTTGCTGTTGTTGTTGTCTTTGCCAAGTTTTGGTATCAGGGTTATATTGGCCTCATAGAATGTCTTATGAAGTATTGTTTCTTCAATTTTTTGGAAGAGTTTATAAAGAATATGTTTTAATTCTTCCTTGAACACTTGGTAGAGTTCACTGGTTACGCCTTCCGGTCCTGGGCTTTGGTTTTTGGGAGGTTTTTGATGGTTGTTTCAATTTCCTCACTGTTGATCAGTCTATTTAGATTTTCCAATACTTCATGATTTGGAAGGTTATATATTTCTAGGAACTTATCCATTTCTTCTAGGTTATTTAATTTGGCAGCATAAAGTCTTTCATAATATTCTAGTATGATCCTTTGTGTATCGATGTTGTCTGTGGTGACTTCTCTCTCATTTCTGATTTTGCTTATATGGGTCTTTTCCCTTTTTTTTAGTGAGTCTGGCCAGGGGTTTGAATATTTTATTAATTTTTTCAAAGAACCACTCTTTGTTTTACTGATTTTTTGTATATTCTTGTTGTTCTCTATTTCATTTAATTCTGCTCTAATTTTTATTATTTCCTTTCTTCTGCTAATTTTGGGTTGCTTTTGTTCTTTTTTTTCTAGTATTTTAAGATGTGATATTAGGTCATTTACTTGGAATTTCTCTTGTTTCTAATTGATAATAATGGCTTAGGTCAATTTCTGGGTTCTCTGTTCTGTTCCATTGGTCTATATGTCTTTTTTTGTAGGCTGTTTGTCCCTTTTTTATTGTTTATAATATTACAAATAGTAGTACATACACTGAGTGGCCAGATTATTATGATCTCTGAACACATAATAATCTGTCCATTCAGTGTATATCCTATATAACAAAAGGCTAATATGCAAATTGTCCCCTCGACCAGGAGTTAGACCAGCAGGCAGACTGGCCAACTGCCCATTCCCCTCCCCCTGGCCAGGCTGGCTGGACCCACCCATGCACTAATTCATGCACCAGGCCTCTAATTATATATATATATATATATATATATATATATATATATATATATAGAGAGAGAGAGAGAGAGAGAGAGAGAGAGAGAGAGAGAGAGAGAGAGGCCAGATTACTATGTGTTCAGAGATCATAATAATCTTGCCACGCAGTGTATGTCTCCTTTTTTCCCCAATTGAACTTCCGCTGGACTCTCCAACTCCTGGCACATGCCCTCACCCCACCCACCAATGTCTTGCATCCATTCGTTATGCTTATATGCATGCATACAAGTCCTTTGGTTGATCTCTTACCTCCACCCACCCCTCCCCACCATCCCGCTGTAATTTGACAGTCTGTTCGATGCTTCTTTGCCTCTGTATCTATCTTTTTGTTCATCAGGTTATAATGTTCTTTATTAACCATAAATGTGTGAGATCATGTGGTATTTTTCTTTCATTCACTGGCTTATTTCACTTAGCATAATGCTCTCCAGTTCCATCCATGCTGCTGCAAATAGTAAGAATTCCTTCTTTATTATAGCAGCATAGTAATCCATTGTGTAGATGTACCATAGTTTTCTAATCCACTCATCTGCTGATGGGCATTTAAGCTATTTCCAAATCTTAGCTATTGTAAATTGTGCTGCTATGATCATAGGGTTGCATTTATCCTTTCTGATTGGTGTTTCTGTTTTCTTAGGATATATTCCTAGAAGTGGTATTACTGGGTCAAATGGCAGTTCCAATTTTAAATTTTTGAGGAAACGCCATACTGTTTTCCACAATGGCTGCACCAGTCTGCATTCCCACAAACAGTGAAGGTGGGATCGTTTTTTTCCCCATCCTCTTCAGCACTTGTCATTTGTTGATTTGTTAATGATAGTCATTCTGACAGGTGAAAGGTGGTACCTCATTGATGTTTTGATTTGCATCTCTCTGATGATTAGTGACTTTGAGCATGTTTTCATATGTCTCTTGGCTTTCTGAATGTCCTCTTTCAAAAAGTGTCTATTTAGATGAGTTGCCCATTTTTTTATTGGATTTTTTATCTTCCTTTTGTTAAGTTGTATGAGTTCCCTCTAAATGTTGGAGATTAAACCCTTATCAGAGATAACATTGGCAAGTAATGTTCTCCCAGGCAGTGGGCTTTCTTGTTGTTTTGTTGATGGTTTCTTTTGTTGTGCAGAAGCTTTTTATTTTGATGTAGTCCCATTTGTTTATTTCCTCCTTAGTCTCTCTTGCCCAAGGATCTGTGTCTGTAAAGATATTACTACAACATTTGTCTCAATTTTGCTGCTTATGAAGTCTTATAGGATTTTTATGATATCCCGTCTTACCTTCAAGTCCTTTATCCATTTTGACTTTATTTTTCTGTATGGTGTAAGTTGGTGATCTAGTTTCATTTTTTTTGCATGTATCTGACCAAATTTCCCAGCACAATTTATTTTTTTGTAAATAAATCTTTATTGTTCAGATTATTACAGTTGTTCCTCTTGTTCCCCCCACAGCTCCCCTCCACCCTGTTCCCACTCCACCCCATACCCTTACCCCCACTGTCCTCATCCATAGGTGTAATATCTTTGTCCAATCTCTTCCTGCAGCCCCCACACCACTTTTCCCCAGAGAACTGTCAGTCCACTTCCTTTCTATACCCCTGATTCTATTATATTTACCAGTTTATTTTGTTCATCAGATTTTTTATTCACTTTATTTTTAGATTCACTTGTTGATAGATATATATTTGTTGTCACTTCGTTGTTCATAATTTTTATCTTTATTTTCTTCTTCCTCTTCTTAAAGAATACCGTTCAGCATTTCATATAATACTGGTATGGTGGTGATGAATTCCTTTAGCTTTTTCTTGTCTGTGAAGCTCTTTATCTGACCTTCAATTATAAATGATAGTTTTTGGGTAGAATAATCTTGATTATAGGTTCTTGCTATTCATCACTTTGAATATTTCTTGCTACTCCCTTCTGGCCTGCACAGTTTCTGTTGAGAAATCAGCTGACAGTCATATAGGTACTCCCTTACAAGTAACTAACTGTTTTTCTCTTGCTGCTTTTAAGATTCTCTCTTTCTCTTTTGCCCATGGCATTTTAATTATGATGTGTCTTGGGGTGGTCCTCTTTGGATTCCTCTTGTTTGGGGTTCTCTGTGCTTCCTGGACTTGCAAGTCTATTTCTTTCAGCAGGTAGGGGATGTTTCCTGTCATTATTTCTTCAAATAGGTTTTCAATATCTTGCTCTCTCTCTTATCCTTGCACCTCCATAATTCAGATGTTGGTACATTTGAAGTTGTCCCAGAGGCTCCTTACACTATCTTCATATTTTTGGATTCTTTTTCTTTTTGCTCTTCCAGTTGGGTGTTTTTTGCTTCCTCATATTTCAAATCTTTGACTTGAATCTTGGGATCCTCTAGTCTAGTGTTGAATTTCTGTGTACTATTCTTTATTTCAGTCAGTGTATGCTTAATTTCTGACTGGTCATTTTCCATTTTGGGGGGCATTCTCACTAAGATCCTTGAAGGTCTCACTAAGTTCCTTGAAAGTTTCTAGAAGATTCTAGAGTAACCTTATAACTGTGGTTTTGAACTCTATATGTAGTAGTTTGCTTTCCTCCATTTCTTTCATTTGTGACCTGTTTCTTTGTCTCAGCATTTTGGCTGCTTCTCTGTGTTGATAAAGTGGTCTTGTGTGTTAGGTGTCCTATAGGACCCAGTGGCTCAGACTCTCCAGTCACCTGAGGTGGATGATCTTGGTGCACCCCTTTGTGGGTTGTTTGCACAGTCTTGTTGTAGTTAACCCTTGATTGCTGTTGGTATCACTGGAAGGAATTGACCTCCCGGGAAATGGGTTGTGATGACCAGCTGTGTCTACACTGGAAGATCTGTTGTACAAGAGACACCTTAATGACGCAAGACTTGCTTCAGTGGGGCTTTGTTGCTCACTGAGTCTGCCCCTTGAGTGTGTCTCTTATGGATGTGAAGCGTTGTAATCTGGTATTTTCTCACTCTGACCACTCTGTACACAGGCTCTTGGATCTCCAAGGAGGTGCAAAGTCAGCCACTTGCCTGAGGCCACCCAGCAGGAGCCATAGAGACATCTGAAGATTCCTCCTCTTTGTTTGGGGTTTGGAAGTGCCCAGATGAGGCCCAGCTATGAAGCAAGGCCTGCCAGGCTTTGGGCCTTCTTTTGGAAGCTGTGGAGCTCTCTGACCCAGCTGCAGTTTGACAGGTTTTAGGCAAAAAGACAGGCCATTCCGATGCTCACAGCTTAGGTGTGGTTATAAATTGTGTGGGCAGGGTCTCTGGGAATCACCAGGGTGGAGCAAACAGCAATGGCTCCCTGTCAGCCCTGAACTGGAGCTCTGCATCCGGAGCCCCTGTGCAGGAACAATGATCGCTGCAAGCCCCTCTAAGAGAAAGCTGTCCTCACCTTCCTAACCTGATGCCAGACTATCCATTTTCTCCCAGTATGTGCCTGGGTCCCCCAGAGTCTCACCCAGAACTGGAGATCAGAGAAAGAGGGAGCTTGTATCTCCCTCCAGATTAAAAGAGCAGCACATACAGGTGCCAGCACTTTTCACTCCTCTGCACCTCTTCCCAGTCGCACTGTGCTTTCTTCACCTCTGTATTGTGGAACTTCCACTCAGCCAGCTTTCCCACAGTTCTGGGTGGTAGTTTTTCTGCTGTTTAGTTGTGGTTTTGATGTGGTTGTGGGAGGCAGCAAGTATATGTGTTTACATATGCTGCCATCTTGGTTCTCCCTCCAGCACCATTTATTAAAGAAACTGTTTTGACTCCATTGTAAGCTCTTGCCTCCTTTGCCAAATATTAACTGAGCATAATGGCTTGGGTCAATTTCTGGGTTCTCTATTCTGTTCTATTGCTCTGTATGTCTATTCTTGTGCCAGTATTAGGCAGTTTTGAGAACTTTTGTTTGCTAATATAGCTTGATGCCTGGTATTGTGATCCTATCAACTTTGTTCTTTTTTTTCTCAGGACAGCTGTGGCTATTCGGGGTCTTTTTTATTACAGATGAATTTTTGGAGAGTTTGTTCTAGATCTTTGAGATATGCCATTGGTATTTTAATAGGTATTGCATTGAATCTATAGATTGCTTTAGGTAGTACGGGCATTTTAATGATGGTAATTCTACTAATCCATGTACATGGTATGTTCTTCTATTTGTTTATGTCTTCTTCTATCTTTTTTTTCAATGCTCTGTAGTTTTCCGAGTACAGGTCTTTTATGTCCTTAGTTAAGTTCATTCCTAGGTATCTTATTATTTTTTTTTTTTGTACAATGGTAAATGGGATTGGTTTTTTCATTTCTCTTTCTGTGAGTTCATTATTGGTGTATAAAAAGGCCATACATTTCTGGGTGTTAATTTTGTATCCTGCTACTTTGCCAAATTCATTTATTAGGTCTAATAGTTTTTTTGATGGAGTCTTTGAAGTTTTCTATGTATAGTATCATGTCATTTGAGAATATTGACAGTTTTACTTCTTCTTTTCCAATTTGGATGCCTTTTATTTCTTATTGTCTGATTGTTATGGCTACTACTTCTAATACTATGTCAAATAGGAGTGGTGAAAGTGGATATCTTATCTTGTTCCTTTTCTTGGGGGAAATGTGTTGATTTTGCCCATTGAGTATGATGTTGGCTGTAGGTGTGTCATATAGGTGTTTTATTATGATGAGGTATGATCCCTCTATTCCCACTTTGATGAGCATTTTTATCAAGAAACAGTTTTGGATTTTGTCAAATGCTTTTTCTGCATCAATTGATATGACTATGTGATTTTTTTATCTCTCAATTTGTTTATGTGATGTATCAAATTTATTGATTTGTGGATATTATACCATCCTTGCATCCCCAGAATAAATCCTAATTGGTCATAGTGTATGATCTTTCTAATATATTGTTGTATCTGATTTGCTAGAATTTTGTTGAGGATTTTAGCATCTATGTCCATCAAGGATATTGGCCTGTAGTTTTCTTTTTTTGTGTGTGTGTGGTGTGTTTATCTGGTTTTGGGATTAGGGTAATTCTGGCTTTATAGAAAGAGCTTGGAAGTATGCCTTCCTTTTGAATTTTTTGGAATAGTATGAGAGAGAGCTTTAGTTCCTTGAATGCTTGGTGGAACTCCCCTGTAAAGCTGTCCAGACCAGGGCTTTTGTTGTTGGAAGATTTTTGATGATTGTTTTTATTTCTTCAGTAGTTATCAGCCTATTCAGGATTTTTTATTCTTGGTTGAGTTTTGGAGCTTGTATTTTTCTAAGAATATGTCCATTTCATCTAGGTTGTCCAATTTTTTGGAATGGAGTGGTTCATTGTATTTTTTCATAATTGTAATTCTGTGGGATTGGTTGTTACTTCACCTCTTTCATTTCTGATTTTGTTTATTTGGGTCCTCTCTCTTTGCTCCTTGGTGAGCCTGGCTGGAGTTTCATCCAATTTTTTTATCCTTTCAAAGAACCAGCTCTTGCTTTTGTTGATATTTTGTATTTTTTTTTTGTCTCAATGTTGTTTATTTCTGCTCTGATCTTTATTCTTTCCTTTGTTCTGCTTACACTGGAATTTTCTTGTTGCTCTCTTTCCAACTCTTAGAGTTGTAGGGTTAGATAATTTATTACCATTATTTCTTTTGTGAGGTAGGCCTGTAGAGCTACGAACTTCCCTCTCAAGACTGCTTTCACTGTGTCCCATAGTTTTTGGATTGTTGTTTTCATTGTCATTTGTTGCCATGGTGCTTCAGATTTTTTCTTTGATCACTCTGGTAGCCCAGTCATTGTTTAATAGAATGCTATTTATCCTTCAGGTGTTTCATTTTTTATTGTTTTTATTGTAGTTGATTTCTAGTTTTATGCCACTGTGATCTGAGAAGTTGTTTGATATGATTTCTATCTTCTTGAATTTGAAGAGACTTTGCCTGTGTCCCACCATATGTCTGTCTTTGAAAATGACACATATGCACTTGAGAAGAATATATATTCTGTGGCTTTGGGGTGAAATATTATGAAGATGTCAATTAATTCCCTCTGATCTAGTGTGTCTTTTAGGATTGATATTTCTTTGCTGATTTTTTTTTAATAAATCTTTATTCAGATTATTACAATTATTTCTCCTTTTTCCCCCCATAGCTCCCCTCCACCCCTTTCCCACCCCACCTTCTGCCCTTACCTCCCCCCCACTGTCCTCATCCATAGGTGTATGATTCTTGTCCATTCTCTTCATGAACCCCCCATACCCCTTTCCCCCTGAGAATTATCACTCCACTCCCTTTCTATGCCCCTCACCAGATTATTCTGTTCCTCAGGTTTTTAATTCACTTGATTTTTAGGTTCGCTTGTTGACAGATATGTATTTGTTGTTCATAATTTTTCTCTTTACTTTTTTCTTCTTCCTCTTCTTTAAGAATACCTTTCAGCATTTCATATAATACTGGTTTGGTGGTGATGAACTCCTTCAGCTTTTTCTTATCTGTGAAGCTCTTTATCTGCCCTTCAATTCTGAATAATAGCTTTGTTGGGTAGAGTAATCTTGGTTGTAGGTTCTTGCTATTCATCACATTGAAAATTTCTTGCCACTCCCATCTGGCCTGCATAGTTTCTGTTGAGAAGTCAGCTGACAGTCGTATGGGTGCTCCCTTGTAGGTAATTAACTGTTTTTCTCTTGCTGCTTTTAATATTCTCTCTTTGTCTTTTGCTCTTGGCATTTTAATGATGATGTGTCTTGGTGTGGTCCTCTTTGGATTCCTTTTGTTTGGGGTTCTGTGGGCTTCCTGGACTTGTAAGTCTATTTCTTTCACCAGGTGGGGGAAGTTTTCGGTCATTATTTCTTCAAATAGGTTTTCAGTATCTTGCTCTCTCTCTTCTTCTGGCACCCCCAAAATTCTGATGTTGGTATGCTTGAAGTTGTCCCAGAGTCTTCTTACATTATCTTCAACTTTTTGGATTTTTTTTTTTGCTTTTTGCTTTTTCGGTTGAGTGTTTTTTGCTTCTTTGTATTTCACTTCTTTGACTTGATTCTTGTGTTCCTCTATTCTGTTTCTGGGTCTCTGTATAATATTTTTTATTTCAGTCAGCGTATGTTTAATTTCTAGTTGGTCCTTTTTCATATCTTCGAGGGTCTCGTTATATTTATCGGCCTTTTCTAGGATATTCTTAAAAAGTCTTATAACGGTGGTTTTGAATTCTATATCCAGTTGTTTGTTTTCCTCCATTTCTTTCGTTTGTGATCTGATTCTTTGACCCCGCATTTTCACTGATTCCCTGAGTTGGTAAGGTAGATATTTGTGCTAGGTTTCCAATATGGCCCAGTGGGTCTGCTTCCCCAGTTAACCTGAGGTGGACACTCTTGGTGCACCCCTTTGTGGACTGTGTGTACAGCCTTGTTGTAATTAAGTCTTTATTGTTGTTGGTATCACTGGGAAGAATTGACCTCCGGGCCAGTTGGCTGTAAGGATCAGCTGTGTCTATGCTGGGAGAAGCCCGGTGCTGGAGACAGCCCTATAGGATTAGACTTGCCAAACTGCAATAGCCTCTGTGCTCAGCTTGGATGGGGTGGAGCCTCAGTCTTGGCTTCCTGTCAGCCCCGCCCCTGCGCGCAAGTGCGCTTTCAGTCCTCCGCCTTCCCCAGCTCGAGTCTCCGCCTGAGAGTCCAGACTCCCCCCACAAAAGCGTGGGTCCCCAGAGGCTCGCCTGGAACTGGGGTTCACTGCAGTCAGAACTGGGGCTCAGTGCAGTCAGAATCCTCTGACTCCCCTCCACTAGGGAAAGCTTGTGGCAACCCCCGCAGCCTTTGTGCGCACTGGCCCGCGTGCGCCTTCAGTCTTCTGCCTTTCCCATCTTGAGTCTCTGCCCGAGGTCCAGACTACCCCGTAAGAGCGTGTGTCCCCAGGGGTTCGCCCGGAACTGGGGTTCAGTGCAGTCAGAACTGGGGTTCAGTGCGGTCGGAGGCTTCCTTCCCCCTTCCGCCAGAGAAAGTCAGCCAGGCTCTCAGCCGCCCTTCCTCTCTGCACGCACAAAGCCCCTTTGCCGTACCTCCAATTCTCTGTGAGCTTTTCTCCTTCCTTCTAGTTGTAGAATTTTCACTCAGCCTGCTTTCCTGTGGTTCTGGATGGTGTCCGTTCTGTCTTTTAGTTGTAGTTTTGAAATTGTTGTGCGAGGCAGCAGTTTAGGTGTTTACCTATGCCGCCATCTTGGTTTCTCCTGCTGATTTTTTGTTTAGAAGATTTGTCCAGTGGTGTTAGTGGGTTATTAAAGTCCCCTACTATGACTGTGTTGCTGTCAATCTCTCCCTTGATATCCTCCAGAAGGTTTTTTATGTATGTGGGTGCTCCTGTATTGGGTGTGTATATGTTTACCAGAATTATATCTTCTTGTTGGATTGTTCCCTTTAGTATTATGAAGTGGCCATCCTTATCTCTTGTTATCTCCTTCACTTAGAGATCTAACTTGTCAGATATAAGTATTGCTACCCCAAGTTTTTTGTTTTCATTTCTATTTACCTGAAAAACCTTTTACCATCCCTTCACCATCAGACTGTGTGAGTCCTTTTTTCTGAGGTGTGTTTCTTGTAGACAGCATATTTATGGGTCATCTATTCATAACCGCTAAGCTACCCTATGTTTCTTGGTTTAGGCAGTTAATCCATTTACATTTAAAGTTATTATTGATAGGAACTTGGTTATCGCCATTTTCATTTTTTTATACCTGTGTTTCTTCTTCGCTTCTCATTTCTTCTTTTTACAGAAGACCCTTTAGCATTGCTTACATTGCTGGTTTGGCAGTGATAAAATCCCTTAGTCCTTTTTTGTTTGTGAAGCTCCTTATTTCACCCTCAATTTTGATTGATAGCCTTGTTGAGTACAGTATTCTTGGATTCAGACCCTTCTTTTGCATGACTGTATATTTCATTCGATTCCCTTCTGCCCTGGTGTGTTTCTGTTGAAAAATCAGTTGCTAGTCTGATGGGGGTTCCTTTGTAGGTAACTTTCTGTCTCTCTCTGGCTGCTTTTAAGATTCCTACTTTGTCATGGGTGTTTGCCAATTTAATTATAATGTGCCTTGGTGTCAGTCTTTTGAGGTTCATTTTTTTGGGGGACTCTGTGAGCTTCTTGGACTTGTGTGAGTTTTTTTCTTCCTTATCTCAGGGAAGTTTTCTGTCATTTCTTCAAACAGGTTTTCTATTCGTTGCTCAGTTTCCTCTCCTTCTATAACCCCAATTATGCGGATGTTGTTTTGTTTCGTGTTTTCCCAAAGTTCCCTTAGGCTCTCTTATTGTTTTTTAAGCTTTTTTTTTTTCTAGATGCTTCTCTTCTTTGGTATTTTTTCCTACCTTGTCTTCAGGCTCCCTCATGTGGTCCTCTGCTTCTACTAGTCTACTGTTGACGCTTTCTATTGAGTTATTTATTGCAGTGATGTCATGTTTCCTTTCTTCTTGGTTCTTCTTCATTTACTCTTGGTTCCTACCCATATTGTTGACTTAGTCTTCCAACCTTTTCAGCGACCTTATGACCATTTCTCTGAGTTCTTTTTCTGACATATTGCTTGCCTCTATTTGATTTACTTCCTTTTCTGGTGATGCCTCCTTTTCTTTCATATGTGGGCTGTTTCTTTGTCTCCCCTTGATCTCTCCTCTCCAGGTGTCTGGTTATGTAGCTCTCTCTCTCTTCCATTGACTTAAAGCAAAACATACAACACAACAAGGCACAACAATCAAGGCACTTAATAAAAATGTATTCATGATACTAATAACCCCAAATAAAGGTGACCACCAGAGAAAAGAGAATTAGGGGATAATATAAAGTGCAAAACTTATATTGAGAAAAAGATAAAAAGTAAGAGTGAAAAGGAAGAGAATAAAAAAAAGGGGGAAAACTATTTATATGGTGAGAAAACTGCAATAGAACAACTAATAAAAAATGCAAATAACTAACACCCAGATATGAATGCAAACTACAAACAACAACTAATAACAAGCAAAGAGAGGAAGACAGAAGCAAAAAAAAAGGAGAAGGAATCACACAAACAAACTAACAAAACAATCTAGTCAACAATCAAACTAACAACAACAATAGGACAGGGAGAAAGAAGGGCAAAACAAAATAAAACAAAAAACATAAATAAAAAAACAACAAAAAAAGGGACAAGAGAAAAAAATTGGACAATGAAGAAAGAGAAGAGAGAAGAGTGTATGGACTTGGAGCAGGGGATCAGAAATTAGATATATAAGTAGGATAAATTTTTAACAGGGGGTAAAAAGATGGAATAGGGAAAATCTAAAGCAGGAATGGGGTAAGAGAAATAGGACAACAAAAGGGGAAAAGTGAGGAAGAGAGTGTTGGCATAAAGGTAAAGTTGAGATAGAGTAAAATGATGCTAAAGGAAAAAATGAAAATAGAATGTAGAACACTAATTCCACAAAAAATAAAATAAAAAGAAAATTTAAATAAAGGTAAAATAGTAGTAGTAATAATACTGGTTAAAAATAAAAATATAATAACTAAAAAGGTAAAGTGAAGTGAGAACAAAAGAAAAAAATATAGTTTCTTAAGTAAAAGAAAAAAATAAAAGTGTGCAGTAGTGAAGGTCATTCATTCACTTCCTCTACTATTCTGTTTGGCACGGCTGTTTCCTGTCAGGTAGTCAAGACAGTATTGAAATTCCCTGCATTCCACAGCTCCTCTGTGTTGTAAGCCACATTCTTGTTTTCAAGCAGGCAGTATTTCTTTGTTACTCAGCCTGCCTGTGGTTGTATTTACATGAGTCAGTTTATGATTCAACCCCTGGGTGGCAGTGTTTCTGTATTGACATCTGGGGCTATAAGTCCTCTCTACCCAGTATTTAGAATTTGTTTTCCCTGCTGCACTTAATACTGATTTGGGGATTTGTACTGCCCCAGAGCTGGTTTTCTGATACTTTCTTCCTGCTCTCATCCCCAGGTTCCACAAAAACATCTTTCCCCTGCAGTCTCTGAGAGTGTTTTTAATTGGGTGATCCTATGTACTGGGCTTAGTAATCAAAAGAAAGGATTTAAAGAGAAAAAAGAGCCAGAGTAAGTGCACAAACTCGTGACTTTTTCACCCCCGCACTGCGCACGACTCTGCTCAGATCTCTATGCACATCTTTTCCCCCTGGCACAGCACAGTAGGTTTATTAGTAAGGCTTCAGGCTGCCTTTTTGTGCCCAGCCCAGCTATGGGTTGATTTTTAGAGTTCCATTCTGTCAGGAGCCCTGTGGACACCTTCTACATTCACGGACTACATTGGCTCCAACGACTATGGATTTTGTGGGGTGCAGACTTCCTCTGAACCTCTAGATCCCACTGCATGCGTTTGTCCCTTCAGCTTGGATCACAGACCTCACCTTTCTCTGGGCGAAATCTGACCTTTCTGTGAGAAGGTGCAGAGCTCGTCCAGGTCCCCATATTTCCACTGCTTGAGACCCAGTGTTTGTGGGTTTGCTGCTGGTCCCTGGGTGTTGTAGTTGTAGGGTCCCGTGAGGTATCTGATTCTTCCCAATTGAAGGTAAGGCTAGGCTTCCAATCACAGCCACTCTCCCCTTCAAGATGATGCAGTCTCTGCTGCCAAGCTGGTTGCTCTTGGTGAGATTTCAGCAGCAGTGAAGGCTGTCTGGTCAGGGGAGCCCAGTCTGGCAGTCCCCAACAGCCCCTTGGAGTATAGCTGTCCCTCACTCACAAATAGACAGTTCCATATGTCCACACACTCTCCTTTCGTTCCTTTACTCACACACTATCTTGCAGCCTGCTTTCCTGTCAGCAGCCATCTTCCTCTATATGTCTCTTTTTTTTTTCCAGTTAGTCTTTTGTGAGAACAGTGGCTTTGTAATGTAACTTGATATCTGACATTGTGATCCCTCCAACTTTGTTCTTTCTCAGGGTTGCTGCAACTATTCTGGGTCTTTTTTATTTCATATCAATTTTTGGAGAGTTTATTTTAGGTCTGTTAAATATGCAGTTGTTATTTTAATGGGCATTGCAATGAATCTATAGATTGCATTGTGTCCTACGGACATTTTAATGATGTTATTTCTACCAATCCATGAAGACAGCATGTTTTTCCACTTGTTTATACCTTCCATTATCCTATTTTTCCAAGTCCTGTAGTTGTCTGAGTACAGGGCTTTTATTTCCTTAGTTAAGTTTATTCCTAGGTATCTTAATTTTTTGTTGCCATGGTAAATGGGATTTTTTTCTCAGTTTCTCTTTCTGAGAGTTCATTATTGGTGTATAAAAAAGCCTTAGATTTCTGGGTATTAATTTTGTAACCTGCTACTTTGCCAAATCATTTATTAAGTCTATTACTTTGTTGTTGGAGTCTTTAGGGTTTTCTATGTGCAATATCATGTCATGTATGAATAATGACAGTTTTAATTATTCTTTTCCAAATCGGATGCCTTTTTTTTCTTCTTATTGTCTGTTCGCTATGACTAGCACTTCCATTATTATGTCAAACAGGAGTGGTGAAGATGGACATCCCTGTCTTGTTCTTGTACTTAGGGGAATTTATTTTAGTTTTTGCCCATTGAGTATGATGTTTGCTGTAGGTTCGTCATATAAGGCTTTTGTTCTGTTGAGTTATGTTCCCTCTATTCCCAATTTGCTGACTTTTTTTTTTTTTATCAAAAACGGTGTTGAATTTTTTCAAATGCTTTTTCTGCATCAATTGATATGATTATGTGTTTTTTGTCTTGCAATCTTTTATGTGCTGCATCACATTTATTGAATTATGGATATTGTGCCAGCCTTGCATCTCTAGAATAAATCCCACTTGGTCATGGTGTTTGGTCTTTCTAATGCATTGCTCTATGCAATTTGCTAATATTTTTTAAGATTTTTGCATCTGTGTTTAAGGGATATTGGCATGTAATTCTCTTTCTTTGTAGTGTCTTTATCTGGTTTTTGGATTAGAGTAATGCTGGCTTCAGAGAAAAAGCTTGGGAGTATTCCTTCCTCTTCGTTTTTGTTTGTTTGTTTGTTTGTTTGTTTGTTTGTTTGAATAGTCTGAAGAGGGTACATGTTAGTTCTTCTTTGAAAGTTGTTAAAACTCCCCTGTAAAACCATCCAAACCAGGGTTTTTGTTTGCTGGTAGGGTTTTGGTTACTGCTTCAATTTCATCAGTAGTTATCAGCCTATTCAGGTTTTCTGATTTTTCCTGAATGATTTTTGGAAGATTACATTTTTCTAGGGATATGTCCATTTCATCTAGGTTGTACAGTTTGTTGGAATAGGGTTGTGTATAGTGATTTTTTACAATATTTTGTATTTCTATGGGTTCAGTTGTTACTTCAGCTCTTTCATTTCTGATTTTGTTTATTTGGGTTGTCTCTCTTTGTTTCCTGGTGATCTTGGCTTGACGTCCATCAATCATGTTCATCCTTTCAAAGAATCAGCTCTTGGTTTTATTGATCTGTTGTATTGTTTTTTTTGGTCTCTATGTCATTTATTTCCACACTGATCTTTATTGTTTCCTTCTTTCTACTTACTCTAGGTATTTCTTGTTGCTCTCTAATTCTTGATGTTTTAGGGTTATATAACTTACTAGAAGTTTTTCTTATTTTTTGAGGTAGGCCTGTAGTACTATTACTTCCCTGTCAGCATTGCCATCACTGTGTCCCACTGAGTTTGGATTATTGAGTTTTCTTTGTCATTTGTTTTGAGGATGTTTTATATTCCTTCTTTGATCTCTTTGTTAACCCTTTTATTGTTTGATAGCATGCTATTTAGCCTCCATGTGTTTGATTGTTTTTATTATAGGTGATTTATAATTTTATGGCATTACAATCTGAGAATATGCTTGATACGATTTTTTATCTTCTTGAATTTGTAGAGACTTAGTCTGTTTTTTAACATGTGGTCTATCTTTGAAAATGACCCATGTGAACTTGAGAAGAATGCATATTTTGTAGCTTTGTCATGAAATGATTTGACGATGTCAGTTATTTCCATATGATATAGTGAGTCATTTAGGATTGCTGTTTTCTTGTTGATTTTTTGTCTGAAATTTATCCAGTTATGTCAATGGGTTATTAAATTCCCCTACTATAATTGTATTCTTGTCAATCTCTCCCTTGATATCTTTCAAAAGCTTTTTATGTATTTGGGTGTTCCTGCATTGGGTGCATATATGTTTACCAGAGTTATATACTCCTGTTGTATTGATTCCTTTAGTGTTATGAAGTAGCCTTTCTTATCTCTTGTTATGGCCTTCAATTTGTGCTCTATTTTGGCAGATATAAGTTTTGCTATCCCAGCTTTTTTTTCATTTACATTTGTCTGAAATTTTTATTCATCCCTTCCCTTTAAGTCTGTATAAGTCCTTTGCTCTCAGGTGTGTGTCTTGTAGTCAGCACATATATGGGTCATGCTATCTTATCCATTCAGCCACCTAATGTCTTTTTATTGGAGCATTTAATCCACTTACACTTAAGGCTATTATTGATAGGTACTTATTTGTTGCCATTTTTATTCTTTAAGTCTGTGATTCTCCCTCTCTTTCTACTCACTCATCTTGAATTGAATCTAGGATTACTTGCATTGCTGGCTTAGTTGAAATTAACTCCCTTAGCCTGTTTTTGTCTGTAAAGCTCCTGATTTCTCCATAAATTTTGAATAATAGCTTTGCTGGATAGAGTATACTTGGATTCAGTCCTTGCTTTTCATTACTTTGTATACTTCATTCTATTCACTTTTGTCCCTATATGTTTCTGTTGAGAAATCATTTGATAGTCTAATGGGAGATCCCTTGTAGGTAACTTTCTGTCTCTCTCTTGTAGTCCTTAACACGTTAAGCACCATGTCAATCACCAGTGACTGACACTACACTTTCTGTCCAGAAGACAAAACAAGATGGGTGCTTAATGTGTTAAGATTCTTTCTTTGTCATTAATGTTTGCATTTTAATTATGATGTTTCTTTGTGGGGGTCTTCTTGGGTTCATCTTGTTTGGGACTGTCTGTGCTTGTTTGAGTTTTTCTTCCCCTAATCAGGGAAGTTTTGTCATTATTTCTTCAAAAGGTTTACTATTCCTTGCTCAACTTCTTCTCCTTCTGGTACCTCTATTATACAGATAGCCCCAAAATTCCCTTAAACTCTCCTCCTGCTTCATATTTTTTTTTCCAATTGGTGTTCAGTTTGGGTGTTTTTTCTGCCTTGTCTTCTAACTCACTTATTCATTCCTCAGCTTCTTCTCGTCTACCTTTGAAACCTTCCAGGGTGTTTTTTTTAAACTTTGATTTCCCACCCCGCTTCCAGGGTGTTCTTTATTGAAGCTATTTCATTCATTTCCTCTTGATTATTATCCATGTTGGTGAATTCTACATAAGCTCCTTATAATTCTCATTGTGCTGTTGTAATTCTCAATCAGATGTTTGATCATCTTTATAACCATTACTCTGAATTCTTTATCTGACAAATTACTTGCCTCCATTTCATTTAGTTTCTTTTCTGGCTATTCCTCTTTCTTTTTCCTTTTGGGATTGTCTCTTTGTCTCCACATTTTTACTGTCCTTTTGTATTTGTTTCCATGTAATGTGAGTTGCTGACTCTTCCTGGGCCTGGGCAACCTGATTGAGATCCAGGAGGTTGAAGCCCCTAGTGGTCCAGTGATCTAGGACTACATATCCCAGAGGCTGGGTTGCCTTGAGTTTCATACCTTTATTGTCTCTTCTCTGAGTAATATTCCCTTTCCCCATTGATCTGGTTTTTCAGGCGTGCACTGCAGATGCTCCAGGTCAGCAGGGGTGCATGCACAGTTCATCTGGTGTGCAACCTTCTGTTAGGTCCCAGGCCCTCTGGCATGCAATTCATTGTATGGCCCTTGCACCCATAGCAGGTTGACACCTTAGGTCCTTCTGGCACACACTCAATGCTAGTGGTCCTGGGGCCTGGGCAGGGTGACACATTGGGTGCCTTTGCTGTGCACTCGCAGTGTTGTCCTGTGGCCTGGGCATGGTGCTATGCTGGGTCCTTCTGGTGCACACTCACAGGGTCTTGGGGCCCAGGCAGGGTGGGGCGCACGGTCCCTCTAGTGTGCACGCCCTGCAGAAGTCCTAGTCCCTGGGTAAGGTGGCTTGGGAGGTCTCTCTGGTGTGCACTCACTGTGTCAACATGGGAGCCTGTGGCAAGGTAGTGTGCCACTCACTGCAGGGTCACAGTGGTGGTCCCTTGTGCATTAAGGTTGGTGAGCTGTTAACTGTGCCAGTTCAGGGTGGTGTCTGAGGGCAGTCTGGGTATGAATGTGGCTGTGCTCCGATCCTCCATTACTCCCTCCTTCAAGATGGTGTGGTCTCTGCTCCAAAGCTGGGGCTGGCCTGGGAGTTCCTGTAGCAGTAGCAGGGGCTCACTTTCCAGGATAACCTGATCTGCCAGTCCCTGGGACTTCTAAGAGATTTATCTGTCCCTCACTTAGCCACATGCATACCACACATGTCCACTCACTCCACTCTCACTCTTTTACTAACTCACACTCTCTTTCTCAGTGCAGTCCTGCTGTCTGCCATGTTGGGGTCTCCTTTATTATTCTTATTCTTTGTGTTTTATTTTCCTTATTTTATTTTACATTATCTTTTCTAATTTCTTTTCATTTGTTTGTTTTGCTTACAATTATTTTCATCTCTTGTCTTTTAGTATTTGTTATTATTATTATTATTTTCTGCTGTTCTTTCTTTGTGTGTAGGTTGTTTTCAGTTTTGTCTGATTTTCTCCAGCTTTGTTTTGTCAGCACCTGTATAACAGTTGGCATTACATGGTCAGAGCTGAACCTGACAGTTTGCTACCCCAAGAGCTGTGCAAACCCACAAATGGGACATCATCAATCAATATAAAAATACAACAGGAGGGCCAACACAACCAATACAAAGGGCATGCCTAGAGTACCCAGCTCAGAGGATTAAGGACACTTCACCACTGAGGCCCACAAGACATCCACAACAAAAAGGCAACCCACCAAGACTGGGAATCATAGCAGTCTTATCCAATATGCAGAAGCAAACACAAGGAAACTTCAAAATGTGGAAGCAAAGAAACAGGACTCAAACGAAAGAACAGAGGAAATCTCCATGGGAAAAAAAGGTAAATTAAATTGAGGCAAGTAATTTATTAGAAACTAGAGGCCCAGTGCATGAAATTCGTGCACGGGGAAGGGGGGTGTCCCTCAGCCCAGCCTGCACCATCTCCAATCTGGGATCCCTCGAGTGATGTCCAACTGCCTGTTTAAGTCTGATCCCAAACGGGCAGTCAGACATCCCTCTCACAATCCAGGACTGCTGGCTCCCAACTGCTCGCCTGCCTGCCTTCCTGATTGCTCCTAACCGCTTCTGCCTGACAGCCTGATCACCACTTAACCAATCCCCTGCCAGCCTGATTGATGCCTAACTGCTCCCCTGTCTGCCTGTTTGCCCCTAACTACCCTCCCCTGCAGGCCTGGTCACCCCTAACCACCCTCCCCTGCAAGCCTGGTCCCCCCAGCTGCTCTCCCCTGCAGGCCTGGGTCCCCCCCAACTGCCCTCCCCTGCAGGCCTGGTCACCCCTGACTACTCTCCCCTGCAGGCTTGGGTTCCCCCTCAACTACCCTCCCCTGCAGGCCTGGTCACCCCTAACTGCTCTGCCCTGCAGGCCTGGGTCCCTCCCAACTGCCTTTCCCTGCAGGCCTGGTCGCCCCCAACTTCCCTCCTCTGCCAGCTTGGTCACACCTAACTACCCTCCTCTACAGGCTTGATTGCCCCCAACTGCCCTCCCTTGCAGGCCTGGTCCCTCCCAACTGCCATCCCCTGCTGGTCATCTTGTGGTGGCCATCTTGTGTCCACATGGGGGCAGGATCTTTGACCACATAGGGGCAGCCATCTTGTGTATTGGAGTGATGATCAATCTGCATATTACTCTTTTATTAGATAGGATAGAGGCCTGGTGCATGGGTGGGGGCCAGCTGGTTTGTCCTGAAGGGTGTCCCGGATCAGGGTGGGGGTTCCCTTGGGGTGTGGGGTGGCCTGGGCGAGGGGCCTGTGGTGGTTTGCAGGCCGGCTACCCCCCCTGGTGACCCAAGTGGAGGCCCTGGTATCTGGGGTTTATTTATCTTCTACAATTGAAACTTTGTAGCCTGGAGCAGAGCCAAGCCTTCTGCTTGCTCTGTGGTGGCAGCGATTTTTTTTGGATTTATGTATCTTCTATAATTGAAACTTTGTAGCCTTAAGCGGAGGCCTGGGCCAGCCAGGGTGTGTGGAAAGCTTGGCTTCCTCCATCACAGGGGGCAACCCAGCCTCCTGCTCTTTCCAGCTCCATGGCTGCCACCATTTCTGTTTGGGTTTATGTATCCTCTCTCATTGAAACTTTGTAGCCTTGAGTGGAGGCCTAGGCCAGCAAGGGCAGGTGGAAAGCTTGGCTTCCTCCATTGCTGGGGAAACCCAAGCCTCCCTCCTGATCTCTGTGGCCTTAGCCATCTTGGTTGGGTTTATTTGCATATTCGCTCCTGATTGGCTGGTGGGCGTGGCTTGTGGGCATGGCTTGTGGGTGTAGTGGAGTGATGGTTAATTTGCATATTACTCTTTTCTTATATAGGATAGTGTATGAAGTAATGGTTTTAACAATGTTCACAGCATGAAAAAAGACATAGAAATAATGGAAAACAGCCACTTTGAAATGAATAATACCATAACTGAAATAAAAAATACAGTGGAAAGAATAAGAGTAGTTAGAGGAAGTTGAGTAATAATCAGTTAACTAGAAGACAAGGTAGAAAAATCAATCAGAAGAGCAAATAGTAAAAATAATTGAAAAACATGTTTAAGGGAACTTTGGGACAACATTAAACATAACAACATCTTCAGAATAAAGGCAACAGAGGGAGAAAAACATGAGCAATTGATAGAGAACCTATTTGAAGAAATAATAACAGAAATCTTCCATAACCTGGTGAAAAAAAGTCACACATGTTCTGGAAGCACAGAGAGCCCCAATCAAGATGAATACAGAGACCCACACCAAGACACATAATAATTAAATTGATAAATGTGAAAGAAATAGAGAAAATCTCAAGGGCACCAAATGAGAGACAGTCAATTACCTACAAGGAAACTCCGATAAGGCTGTCAGATGATTTCTCAACAGAAACACTTGAGGCCACAAGATAATGGCATGCAGCATTCAAAGTAATGAAAAGCAAAGATCTGAAACCAAGATTACTCTACCCAACAAGAACATCATTTAAATTTGAAGGTGAAATAAAGAGCTTCCCAGGCAAAAAAGGTTAGAGGAGTTTATTACCACCAAACAAGCACTGCAAAAAATGTTAGTTAAAGGGACTACTGTAGGAAGAAGAAATATATAGAGAAGAACACAGGCATAAATATGTTTTAAAAAGTACCCATCCTATCAAATAAAGAGGGAATATGTTAATTGACCATCACCCCTCACAAAGATGGAAACACCCACAGCCAATAAGGAGGGAATATGCTAATTGCTTGTCATGCCCAAGACAGTGGCACCCAGTCTCCTCAGCCCTGTTGGGGTGTCAGGTGTGTGGCATGGCCCGGCCCACCACCAGGTGGGTCTGGCTGCTCTGCGTGCCTGCATCCAGAGTCCCCCAGTCCCCTCAGTTCCCCCAGTTCTCCCAGCCACTCAGAGCCAGCCCGAGGATCAGGCAAGCCTTGGATGTCAGTTGCCCAGCTGCCCAGGGCCGGCCCAAGGTGCAGGCAAGCCTCGGACGGTGGCTGCCCAGCAACCCATGGCCAGTCTGAGGAGCATAAAAGGCTTGGATGTTGGCTGTCCAGCCAATGCCCAAGGCACAGGCAAGCCTTGGATGGCGGCTGCCCAGCTTCCCAGGGCCACCCAAGGCTCAGGGAACTAAAGCCGGCGAAGGCTTGCACTGCTGGCAGTGACAGCAGCAGAGGTGTGATGGGGGCATCACCTTCCCCTGATCACTGGGTCACCTCCTTCCCCTGAGGGCTCCTGGATGGTGAGAGGGGGCAGGCTGAACTGAGGGAACCCCCTCCAGTGCATGAATTTTCAAGCACCGGGCCTCTAGTCAGTAATAAATTTAGATATAAGTAGACTAAAAGCTCCAATCAAAAAACATATGGTAGCTGAATTTGTAAGAAAACAAATGCGCGCGCGCGCACACACACACACACACACACACACACACACACATCAGAACAAGACTCTTACAAGATGAAATTGAAGGGATGGGAAAAAAGTTTCTATGCAAATAATAACAAAAAATAACCTAGAGTAGCAGTACTTATATGTGACAAAATAGACTTAATCAAAGGCCATGACAGAGACAAAGTATGACACTACATAACACTAAAATTATTGCTCCAACAAGAGAATATTACTTCGGTAAACATATATGCACCCCATATAGGAACACCTAAATACATATATTTTTTAAAACACAAATCTCTTGGAGGACTTTAGGGAGAGATTGACAGCAATACAGTCATGGCAGAGGATTTTAACACCCCACTGTCATCACTGGCTAGATCTTTCAGAAGAAAAGTCAACAAGGAAACAAAAACCTTAAAAGACACACTATATCAGATGGATTTAATTGATATTTATATAACATTTCATCCTAAAGGTGCAGAATATATATTCTTCTAAAGTAGTCATGGAATGCTCACAAGGATAGACCACATGTTAGGACACAAAATAAGTCTTAACAAGTACAAGAAGATTGAAATCATATAAAGCATCTTCTCAGATCACAATGGAATGAAACTAGAAACCAACCACAATTTTTAAAAAATAAAAAAAAATTTCAAACACATAAAGGCTATATGGCACATTATTAAACAATGAATGTGTTACCAATAAGATCAATCAAGAAAAACAAACTTCCTGTAAACAAGTGAAAATGAACACACAAAACCCAAAATCTATAGGAAAAGGCAAAAGCAGTCCTAGGAGGGAAGTTCATAGCATTACAGGCCTACCTAAAGAAACAAGAAAAAGATCAAATAAACAATGTAACCCAACAACTAAAACAATTACAAAAAGAACAACAAGAAATAGCCCAGAATAACTAGAAATAAAGAAATAATGAAGATCTTAAAAATGGAAATACATGAGATAGAGGCAAACTATATACTGTATATGTATAAAGGATGAATAAGGCCAAGAGCTGGTTCTTTGAAAAGATAGACAAGATTGATAGACCTTTAGTCAGACTCATTAAGAAACAAAGAGAAAGGACCCAAATAAATAGAATGAGAAATGAAAGAGGCAAAAAAACAACTGACATCACAGAAATAGAAAAGGTTGTAAAAAAAATAGTATAAATGACAAATTGGACAACCTGGGCAAAATGGACAAATTCCTACAAACATACATACTTCCAAAATCAAGAAAAATCAGAAAATCTGAATGGAATTGTAACTACTCACAAGATTAAAGTAATCAAATAAAAAAAAAAAAAACTCCATGAAAACAAATGTATTATACTGGATGGCTTCACAGGTAAGTTCTACCAAATATTTAAAGAGGACTAACACCTATCTTCCACAAAATGTTTCAGAAAAGTCAACAGAAAGTAAGACTTCAAAGCTCTTTTTAGAACCCAAGGAAAGAAGCTAAAAAAAAAAAAAAAAATCACATTTACCATTGCACAAAAAAAAAAAAAAAAAAAAAGATACCTAGGAATAAACTTAACTAAGGAAGTAAAAGATCTGTACTCGGAAAACTACAGGACATTGAAAAAAGAGATAGAGAAGACATAAAAAAAATGGAAGAATGTACCATGTTCATGGATTGGTAAAATCAACATCATTAAAATGTCCATACTATCCAAACAAATTTACAGATTCAGTGCAATCCCAATTAAAATACGAATGGCATATTTCAAAGTTCTAGAACAAATTCTCCAAAAAAAATCATCTGGAATAAAAAAAGACCCCGAATAGCTTCAGCAATCGTCAGAAAGAAGAACAATGTAGGAGGAATCACAATACCAGATATCAAGCTATATTACCAACCCATGGTTCTCAAAACTGCCTGGTACTGGCATAAGAACAGACATATAGACCAATAGAACAGAACAGAGAATTAAGAAATCTAGCCAAGCCAGTATGCTCAGTTAATATTTGGAAAAAGGAGGCAAAAGCATACAATGGAGTCAAGACAGTCTCTTCAATAAATGGTGCTGGGAAATTTGGTCAGATACATGCAAAAAACTTAAACTAGATCACCAACTTAAACCATACACAAAAACAAACTCAAAATGCTGAAGGACTTAATGTAAGGTGGGAAACCATAAAAATCCTACCAGTCTCCATAGGCAGCAAAATAGTAGACATATGTCGTAGCAATATCTTTACCGACAAAGTACCTGGGGCAATGGAGACTAAGGAGAAAATAAAAAGGATCCCAAATCAATTATATAGAAAAGATTCTTTTATTAACTTTTGGTCGAGAATATGTTTGTATATTTTCAGAAAACAACTCCAAGACCATGTGGATTCCTGCAACAGAGAGGAATTGACAAGTCTGCTCCAACCATGAAGACAAGAGGAGAAACAGTCCAGAGATGGAAGACGCTGATGACGCCTTGCCACGATAGCACTCAGCAGCTGTGCGTGGCAGCAAGTTGCCTAGGACCAAACCAGAGAGGGTCGGACCTGCATTGCCACCATGTGCCCACCATCCAGATATCATTGCTGACATGTACACATAAGGAACTGTTTGACATTGAAATGGGGAATCAGAACTGTTGGACATGGAAATTGGGACTCAAACATTTTTTGTTATTATATGTTTATTTCTAGTCTGCAGAGGCAAGATTTTTTAAAGGAATGAAATGGGGAAAAAATAGATACAGAGGCAAAGAAGCATTGAACAGACTGTCAAACTACAGTGGGAAGGCAGAGGAGGTTGCGGGGGGGGGGGGGCTGTAAGAGATCAACCGAAGGACTTGTATGCATGCATATAAGCATAACCAATGGATAAAAAAAACTGGGGGGAGGGGGCAGGTAAAGGCATGTACTGGGGGGAAGGGGAGGCCGGGGGAAGGTCAATGGGGAAGGAAAAAAAAAAGGAGACATATGTACTACTATTTGTAATATTTCAAACAATTAAAAAAAATAAACATGGAAAAAAATAAAAAAAATAAACAAATGGGACTACACCAAAATAAAAAGCTTCTGCACAGCAAAAGAAACCATCAAGAAAACAAGAAAGCCCACTGCATGGGAGAAACCAAGATGGCGGCATAGGTAAACACCTAAACTGCTGCCTCGCACAACAATTTCAAAACTACAACTAAAAGACAGAACGGACACCATCCAGAACCACAGGAAAGCAGGCTGAGTGAAAATTCTACAACTAGAAGAAAGGAGAAAAGCTCACAGAGAATTGGAGGTACGGCAAAGGGGCTTTGTGCGCGCAGAGAGGAAGGGCGGCTGAGAGCCTGGCTGACTTTCTCTGGCGGAAGGGGGAAGGAAGCCTCCGACCGCACTGAACCCCAGTTCTGACTGCACTGAACCCCAGTTCCGGGCGAACCCCTGGGGACCCACGCTCTTACGGGGTAGTCTGGACTCTCGGGCAGAGACTCGAGCTGGGAAAGGCAGAAGTCTGAAGGCGCACGCGGGCCAGTGCGCACAAAGGCTGCGGAGGTTGCCATAGGCTTTCCCTAGTGGAAGGGAGTCAGAGGATCCTGACTGCACTGAGCCCCAGTTCTGACTGCAGTGAACCCCAGTTCCAGGCGAGCCCCTGGGGACCCATGCTCTTGTGGGGGGAGTCTGGACTCTCGGGCGGAGACTCGGGAGCCGGGGAAGGCGGAGGACTGAAAGTGCGCACGTGCGCACGCGCCGGTGCGCACAAAGGCTGCGGGGGTTGCCACAGGCTTTCCCTAGTGGAGGGGAGTCAGAGGATTCTGACTGCACTGAGCCCCAGTTCTGACTGCAGTGAACCCCAGTTCCAGGCGAGCCTCTGGGGACCCACGCTTTTGTGGGGGGAGTCTGGACTCTCAGGCGGAGACTCGGGAGCCGGGGAAGGCGGAGGACTGAAAGCGTGCCCGCGCCGGTGCGCACAAGGGCTGCGGAGGTTGCCGTGGGCTTTCCCTGGTGGAGGGGAGTCAGAGGCTCCTGACGGCACTGTGCCCCAGTTCTGACTGCAGTGAACCCCGGTTCCAGGCGAGCCCCTGGGGACCCACGCTCTTGTGGGGGGAGTCTGGACTCTCAGGCGGAGACTCGAGCTGGGGTAGGCGGAGGACTGAAAGCGCACGTGCACGCAGGGGCGGGGCTGACAGGAAGCCAAGACTGAGGCTCCACCCCATCCAAGCTGAGCACAGAGGCTATTGCAATTTGCCAAGTCTAATCCTATAAAGCTGTCTCCAGCACCGGGCTTCTCCCAGCATAGACACAGCTGATCCTTACAGCCAACTGACCCGGAGGTCAATTCTTCCCAGTGATACCAACAACAATAAAGACTTAATTACAACAAGGCTGTACACACAGTCCACAAAGGGGTGCACCAAGAGTGTCCACCTCAGGTTAACTGGGGAAGCAGACCCACTGGGCCATATTGGAAACCTAGCACAAATATCCACCTTACCAACTCAGGGAATCAGTGAAAATGTGAGGTCAAAGAATCAGATCACAAACGAAAGAAATGGAGGAAAACAAACGACTGGATATAGAATTCAAAACCACAGTTATAAGGCTTTTTAAGAATATCCTAGAAAAGGCCGATAAATATAACGAGACCCTCGAAGATATGAAAAAAGGACCAACTAGAAATTAAACATACACTGACTGAAATAAAAAATATTATACAGAGACCCAGAAACAGAATAGAGGAACACAAGAATCAAGTCAAAGAATTGAAATACAAAGAAGCAAAAAACACTCAACCGAAAAAGCAAAAAGCAAAAAAAAAATCCAAAAAGTTGAAGATAATGTAAGAAGACTCTGGGACAACTTCAAGCGTACCAACATCAGAATTATGGGGGTGCCAGAAGAAGAGAGAGAGCAAGATACTGAAAACCTATTTGAAGAAATAATGACTGAAAACTTCCCCCACCTGGTGAAAGAAATAGACTTACAAGTCCATGAAGCCCACAGAACCCCAAACAAAAGGAATCCAAAGAGGACCACACCAAGACACATCATAATTAAAATGCCAAGAGCAAAAGACAAAGAGAGAATATTAAAAGCAGCAAGAGAAAAACAGTTAATTACCTACAAGGGAGCACCCATACGACTGTCAGCTGACTTCTCAACAGAAACTATGCAGGCCAGACGGGAGTGGCAAGAAATTTTCAATGTGATGAATAGCAAGAACCTACAACCAAGATTACTCTACCCATCAAAGCTATCATTCAGAATTGAAGGGCAGATAAAGAGCTTCACAGATAAGAAAAAGCTGAAGGAGTTCACCACCACCAAACCAGTATTATATGAAATGCTGAAAGGTATTCTTAAAGAAGAGGAAGAAGAAAAAAGTAAAGATAAAAATTATGAACAACAAATACATATCTATCAACAAGCGAACCTAAAAATCAAGTGAATTAAAAACCTGAGGAGCAGAATAATCTGGTGAATATAATAGAATCAGGGGCATAGAAAGGGAGTGGACTGATAATTCTCAGGGGGAAAGGGGTATGGGGGGTTCATGAAGAGAATGGACAAAAATCATACACCTATGGATGAGGACAGTGGGGGGGAGGTAAGGGCAGAAGGTGGGGTGGGAAAGGGGTGGAGGGGAGCTATGGGGGGAAAAAGGAGAAATAATTGTAATAATCTGAATAAAGATTTATTTAAAAAAAAAAAGAAAGAAAGTCCACTGCATGGGAGAACATATTTGACAATGCTATTTCAGATAAGGGTTTAATCTCCAAAATTTAGAGAGAACTCATATAACTTAACAAAAGGAAGATAAACAATCCAATCAAAAAATTGGCAAAAGTCCTAAATGGACACTTTTTGAAAGAGGACATACAGAAGGCCAAGTGACATATGAAAACATGCTTAAAGTCACTAATCATCCAAGAGATGCAAATAAAAACAACAATGAGATACCATCTCACACCTGTCAGAATGGCTATCATCAATAAATCAACAAACGACAAGTGCTGGAGTGGATGTAGATAAAAAGGAACCCTTGTGCACTGCTGAAGGGAATTCAGACTGCTGCAGGTGCTGTGGAAGACACTATGGATTTTCCTCAAAAAGTTAAAAATAGAACACCCATTTGACCCAGTAATCTCACTTCCAGGACTTATATCCCAAGAAACCAGAAACATCAAACAGGAATGTTATATGCACCCCTTTGTTCATAGCAGCACAATTGACAATAGCTAAGATTTGAAATCAGCCTAAGTGCCCATCAGCAGATGAGTGGATTAAAAAACTGTGGTACATCTACACAATGGAATACTATGCGGCTACAAAAAAGAAGGAACTTTTACCATTTGCAATAGCATGGATGGAACTGGAGAGCATTATGCTAAGCAAAATAAGCCAGTAGGAGAAAAATAAATATTACATGATCTCACTCATATGTGGGATATAATGATCAACATAAACTGATGAACAAAAACAAATCCAAAGATAAATAGCAGGGGAACTGGGGGTGGGGGTTGAGAGCAACCGAAGGACCTGTATGCATGCATATTAGCATAACCAATAGACACAGACACTGGGGCAGTGGGGGCTTTCCCCGGGTGGGAATGGCTGGGGTTGGGGGAGTCAATCAAGGAAAATGAGACAAATGTAAAACATTAGACAATTAAAAAAATTATGTGACCACAAAAATAAGCACTTTTTTGAAAGCCAGCATCTTCCTTATTCCAAAACTAGATAAAGACACTAGAAAGAAAGAAAATTATAACCCAATATCCCTGATGAACATAGATGCTAAAATCCTCAATAATATATTACCAAATGGGGTTCAGAATGCATTAAAAAGATCATACACCACAACTAAGTGAGATTTATTCTGGGGATTCAGGCCTGGTACAATATTCACAAATCAATAAATGTGATACACCACATAAGCAAAAGATAGGATAAAATTCACATAATCACATAAATAGATGCATAGATAGCATTTGACAGAATTCAGCACTCATACTAGTATATGAGAAAAACTTTCAGCAAAGTAGGAATAGAGGGATCATACCTCAACATAAAAAAAGCCTTATATGACAAACCTACAGCCAATGTTATACTCAATGGGCAAAAACTAAAACCATTTCCCCTAAGAACAGGAACAAGACAGGGATGCCCGCTTACACCACTCCTCTTTGACATAATACTGGAAGTGCTGGCCACCGCAATCAGACAAGAAGAAGAAAAAAAAGGCATCTTGGAAAAGAAGAAGTAAAATTGTCATTATTTGCAGATGACATGATACTGTACATAGAAAACCCTAAAGATTTCATAAAAAATTATTAGACTTAATAAATGAATTTGGCAATGTAGCAGAATACAAAATTAATGCAAAGAAATCTAAGGCATTTTTATACACCAATAGTGAACTTACAGAAAGAGAGATTTAAAAAAAACAACCCCATTTACCATTGCACCAAAAAAAATTAATATGCCTAGTAATAAACAACTAAGGAGGTAAAAGACATGTACTGAGAAAACTATAGGACACTGAAAAAAGAGATAGAGGAAGAAATAAACAGAAGAACATACCGTGTTCATGGATAGGTAGAATCAACATCATTAAACTGTCCATACTTCGCAAAGCAATTTATAGATTCAATGCAATCTCCATTAAAATACCAATGGCATATTTCACAGACTTAGAACGAACTCTCCAAAAATTCATCTGGAATAAAAAAAAAAAGATGTCGAATAGCAGCAGCAATCCTGAGAAAGAAGAACAAAGTAGCTGGGATCTCAATATCAGATATTAAGTTGTATTACAAAGCCACTGTTCCCCAAACTATCTGGTACTGGCACAAGAACAGACATATAGTCAAATGGAATAGAATAGAGAACCCAGAAATCAACCCAAACCACTATGCTCAATTAATATTTGAAAAGGAAGGCAAGAGCATACAATGAAGTTATGACAGTCTCTTCAATAAATGGTGTTGGGAAAATTGGACAGATGCATGCAAAAAAAAATAAAACTAGACCACCAACTTACACCATACAGAAAAATAAACTCAAAATGGATAAAGGACTTAAACGTAAGATGAGAAAACATAAAAATGTTAGAGGAATCCACAGCAGCTAAATCTCAGACATATGCCGAAACAATATCTTCAATGATACAGCTCCTAGGGCAATGGAAACTAAAGAGAAAATAAACAAATGGGACTACATCAAAATGAAAAGCTTCTGCACAGCAAAAGAAAGCATCAACAAAACAAGTAAGCCCACTGTATGGGAGAACATATTTGCCAATGTTATCTCCGATAAGGACTTAATCCCAACATTTACAGGGAACTCATACAACTTAAAAAAAGGAAGATAAACAACCCAATTAAAAAATGGGCAACGGACCTAAATAGATACTTTTTGAAAGAGGACATAAGGAAGGCCAAGAGACATATAAAAATATGCTCAAAGTCACTAATCATCTGAGAGATGCAAATCAAAATGACAATGAGGTACCATCTCACACCTGTCAGAATCTATCATTATCAAATCAACACATGACAAGTGCTGGAGAGGATGTGGAGAAAAAGGAGCCCCAGTGCACTGCTGGTGGGAATGCAGACTGGTGCAGCCACTGTGGAGAACAGTATGGAGCTTCTTCAAAAAACTAAAAATGGAACTTCCATTTGACCCAGTGATCCCACTTCTAGGACTATATTCCAAGAAACCATAAACCCAATCAGAAAGGATATTTGCACCCCTATATTCATAGCAGCACAATTTACAATAGCTAAGATTTGGAAACAGCCTTAGCTCCCATCAACAGATGAGTGGATTACAAAACTGTGGTACATCTACACAATGGAATACTATGCTGTTGTAAAAAAGAAGGAATTCCTACCATTTGCAGCAGCATGGATGGAACTGGAGAGCATTATGCTAAGCAAAATAAGTCAGTCAGAGAAAGTTAAATATCACATAATCTCACTCATTTATGGATTATAATGAACATCATAAACTGATGAACAAAAACAGATTTAGAGACAGAGAAGCATTGATCAGAGGCTCAAACCACAGAGGGAAGGTAGGGTAGGGTGGGGGTAAGGGAGAGAGGTCAACTAAAGGACTTGTATGCATGCATATAAGCATAACCAATGGACAAAGACAACAGGGGGGTGAGGGCATGAGTGGGGGTGGCAGTGGGGGGATATGGACACATTTGTAATATCTTAATCAATAAAGAAAGGAAAAAAATCTTCCAAATTGGAAAGGATCAAGTAAAGCTATATTTATTCACAGATGACAAGATTTTGTACAGAGAAACTCCTAAAAGACTCCACCATAAAACTACTAGATTTAAATGATTTTGGTAAATTAGCAGGATACAAATTTTACATACAGAAATCAATGGCATTTTTTGTACACCAATAATGAACTCTCAGAAAGAGAAACTAAAACAGGAATCCCATTTACCATATCAACAACCACAGCAAAAAGGAACCAAAGAGCATACTTAATCAAGTAGGTAAAATACCTGTATTCAGAAACATATGAAACATTGAAAAAAGAAATAGAGGAAGATACAAACAAGTGGAAGCATATACTGTGCTCATGGATTGGAATAATTAACAACACTAAAATATCCATACTACCCAAAGCAATGAATAGATTCAATAAAATCCCAATTAACATTCTAATTGCATATCACATAAATCTAGAACAAATATTCTAAAAATAAATATGGAACCAAAAAATACCCCAAATTTCCACTGAAATCTTGAGAAAAGAGAACAAAGCAGGAGGAATCACTATACTACAAAGTCTTTTTAATCCACACAGCCTGGTACTGGCACAAGAACAGGCATATAGATAAATTGAATCGAAAAGAGACTCCAGAAATCAACCCACACCATTATGGTCAATTAATATTTGACAAAGGATGCAAACACATACAATGGATTAAAGACAGTCTCTTCAATAAATGGTGTTGGGGAAATTGGGCAGGCACATGCAAAACTAAAAATGAAATTAGACCACCAACTTACAACATATACAAGAATAAACTCAAAATGGATAAACATAAGTTGCAAAACCATAAAAATCCTAGAAGAAAGCATAGGCAATAAAATATCAGACATCTCACATAGTAGTATGATGGCCTATACATCTCCTAGGTAAGATAAGAGAAACAAAGTAAAAAATAAATCTATGGGACTACATCAAACTAAGAAACTTCCTTACAGCCAAAGAAACCAACAACAAAATGAAAAGGGAATCCATTGTATATTCACCAATAACATATCTGGTAAGGGGTTAATTTCCAAAATATATACAGAACTTATACAATTAAACACCAGGAATACAAACATTCCAATTAATAAATGGGCAATGTACTTGAATTGATACTTCTCCAAAGAGGACATACAGATGGTCAGTAGAAACATGAAAAAAAATGCTCAATGCCATTAATCATCAGAGAGATATAAATTAAAACTACAATGCGGTATTACCTCACACATGCCATAATGGCTACCATTAATAAACCAACAAAAATAAGTGCTGGTGAGGATGTGTAGAAAATGGAACATAGTACACTATTGTTGGGAATCCAGACAGGTGCAGCCACTGTGGAAAGAATATGGTGTTTCCTCCAAAAATTAAAATGGAATTGCCTTTTGCCCCAGTGATCCCACTTCTAAGAATGCTGAAACACAAATCAGAAATATATGCAGTTTTATATTCATAGCAGTGTTATTTATAATAGCTAATATATGAAAACACCCCAAGTTCCCATCAGTAGATGAGTGGATAAAAATCATTTTACATTTACACCATGGAATACTATGATGCTTTAAAAAGTAGGATATCTTACTCTTTGAGAGAGCATGGATGGACCTGGAGATTGTTATGCTAAGTGAAATAAGCCAGTCAGAGAAAGACAAATATCACATGATCTCACTTATATGTGGAATCTAATGAACAAAATAAACTGACAAAAAAAATAGGTCCAGAGACATGAATGCATGGAACAGACTGACAGATCTCAGAGGGGATGGTTGTGGGGGAAAGGTGAAGAGATTAACCAGAGAGCATCTATGCATATATGCATAACCCATGGGCACAGACAATAGTGTGATGAAGGCCTGTGGTGTTGAGTGTACTTAATTTATGGGGCAAAAGAGAAAAAATGTAGGACATCTGTAATCCGATATAATAAAAGCCTAATATGCTAAGTGTCCGGTTGTCCATTCAACCAATCAAAGCGTAATATGCTAATGATATGCTAAGGCCACTCAACCGCTCGCTATGACAAGCACTGACCACCAGGGGTCAGTCAGTCAACCAGTCGCTATGACATGCACTGACCACCAGGGGGCAGATGCTCCGACCAGTAGGTTAGCATGCTGCTGGAGTCTGGCTGATGGGGACTGAGCTAGATGGGCCAGACACACCCTGGAGCCCTCCTGCGGTCCCTCCCTGGCTGGCCAAACTCCCGCATCCCTCACCAACCCTGATCATGCATCAGTGGGGTCCCTCGGCCTGGAATGTGTGCCCTCTTACAATCCGGGACCCCTCAGGGGATGTCAGAGAGCCGGTTTCAACATGATCACACAGGCCAGGCCAAGGGACCCCACTGGTGCATGAATTCGTGCACCGGGCCTCTAGTACTGTCAATAGATGGAATATGTAATGTGTTATGGCATTATGGCAGAGATTTTACACCACCTATCCACTTGTCCTTTTGATCACACAACTATTCTATATTTCCAGATTTCTTTGCAGTTAGTTGTAGTCATATGACTGAAATTTGGACAAAAGAATGTGTGTGGAAGAGGTACACATTAATTGCAGCCTTAGTTCTTAAAACATCCCATAAAATAGCTTCTCTATTTATTCTTCCATATCATATCAAACAGACCAGGATTCCAAGGATGTAAAAAGATTGTACCCCAGTTCTGCTGGTTATTTTCCATTTGCTCTCAGATATCTACTCTCTACTGTCTTCCAACATACTATGTGCCCTTAGATTCTAAGGCTTAGAAGTTTAAGTTAATTGACTTCATTGTTTGGACTCCTAAGCCCATATACTTTTCACTACACTATACACCCTCTCACATACACATCAAATGCTGAAATACTTCCATACCAGTTGATAAATACCTGCTGTCCTTATCCCTCACTTTTTGTGGGTCTACAGTTTTTCTCCTTTGATACTTTAACACCCTTTAGCAAGGTCACCAAAAACCCCAAGTGCTATCTGGAAGTACCCCATTATAGTCACGGTTGTTACTATAGTTGTCTGGGTAGTTTCTATAGCACACCATTATTATTAGACATTTCTTCTGTCACTAGGCACTGAGGCATTGCAATGGATTCCTCAAGGAAGGGCCTGGCTGACAAGACAGAGACAAATTGCCAGAGTGTATTTACAACTTATGTTTTCTTTCATACTAAAGGTTTTTTGAATGGGCCACACTTGTCTACCATGAAGGCTTGGAGTCTGGCTCCATCAACATGGCTCCATTTTCACAAGGATGATGAAGTAAAGAACCACCATCACTATAGTCCTTCCTCCTTGTGATTGAAATTCTGCTTCTATCCTGCTCAGCCTTGACACCTGCTGCAAGCTTCTCTCCTGATGTCAATGACAAGGAATAGTGTGAGAACTCTGAAGTCATGGCACCTTCCCTTGTTCTTATGCTCCTCTTTTAAAAGGTGAAGTAAAGCACACAGGATCATGGGGGAAAGAAAACATTAGTTACCTGCTGTTTCAACAGAAACATCTCTTATTTTGCTGTAAGTTTTTGTTTAGAAATAAATGGAATTCTATGGATCCGTAGACCACCTATTTCATATACCACCTGTTCCACATATCCTCAAGTAGCTCACACCATTGTATCCTGGTAATGAGAATGCATTCCATACCCTCCATTCCTGATCACTCTTTTTCCATGAGGCTCCTACTCATCTCTCCAGGTCCATGTCAAAGTCGTCTCCAGGCAAAATATATTTCTCCTCTATGCTTCCAAAGTATTATGCTAGAAATCCATTCTAGTACTTGTCTCTGTTTTCTTTGTGTTATACTTGGTTGTGTACTACTCTTACTTTGGCTATTAAAACATCAATTTTCAAACTGAGCTGAACAGAGTTCCAAAGGGAAGCAATCTTCAAACTTTTATTCTCTGTAAATATAAAATACATTTTATATTTGACCTAGTCTCACACATATAACTGAAACAAAACTTTCATAACTACTCACTGCATGTGTATTGCATTCTGAGATGTCATTTTACATTTTATTCTACTCTATTTTAGTTTTTCAAGTGCTGACCTTGACCCCAGAAATGAATTTTAAGGTTACAATTAAGTTTCAAACCACAAAGCATCAGCTTTAGGGTCTGCTAGTAGCATCTGGAAAAAATGAACTCTAGACTCTCCACTCCATTATTTTCTTTGTTTTCCAAATCAGTCTTCCAGGTATTATATTGTTTAATGAACAAGTCCCAAGGTTAAAAGGAAAATAAACAAACTAAAAAAGAAAACCGCTAGAATCCAAGCCCCTGGAAGACTGCTGAATGCCAAGGAGTCTGATGTAGAACTCGGGGCCAGTCTTTGACACTTTCTGGCTATCTTAATCCTGCCTGATGTGGTTTGAACCTTGCACTTTGACTAAGACATGTATATGTTTTTGGCTTCCTTGATCTTTAGCTTTCAACAACACATTTAAATATATATCATTGTCACTTTTCAGTTGAGGAAACTGAAGCTCAGAGTGTTGAAATGACTTGTTCAAGATCACATAGCAAAGCCAGGAATAGAGTTCAGTACTCCTGACTAAAGTTTGTGTTAGAGTCAATACCTACCTAACTTTGGTTTGTTGTGCAATGTAATAGCAAGTGTGTGCTAGTTAAATGCAATTAAAATTAGGTTTAATTCCTAGTTTAGCTACTTTATAACAGAGAGAAATTTGTAATATCACCTTATTTTAGAAATTTGTAATATCACCTCAGACTCAATTTATAGATCTGCAAAATAATTAATAATATTTACTTCACAGGAAGTTTTTTGATGACTAATATGGTAGTGCTTGTGAAGTATCTAGTACATAATTAGAATACAGTAAATTCTTAATAAATGACCACAAATACTATCACATTGTGACTCTTTCCAACATACAACCTAAAAATGATCCCAAATCAGAAATGAGAGGGGAACAGAGCCCAGATGATGCAGTCCATAGAGATAAACCTCTCAGCCTACATGGCTGGGTAGAGGAGGGCATAGAGGATATCTAAGACAGCCAACAAAGAATAACTAGCACAAATGGGGTATAAGCACTTTTAGTTTGGGGATACTAATCTGCTTCCCTAAAGTTCTAAAGACAGTGTAAATTACAGACTGTAAAAACAGATTTGATCTCAAAGACAGAGGTGCTGAACAATTCAACTCTGCTGACCTCATTGTATTAATATGTAATTAATCATAAAAATGTGAGTCTTTATTCAGTCTTGACTGAATCCATGACTCTGTCTTTCAAACCCATTTATTTTTCTCCATTCTTTCTGCCAATTGCCTGATCCAAGCCACCAAAATTATCATAATGTCATTATCATCAACTTGTTTCCAGTGTCCTTCTACCCCAGACTCCACCTTGTTGTGAGGGAGACCTATCAAAATTCTAATTTGGTTCAATCCAATTTATTATTTAGCACTCACCATGGATCTTTCTATACAAAGTCTCAACCCTTACCATCTGTTAAGGACATACACTATATAACCATCATTCTTAAATCAGATTCTAGCTTCCATACTTTTAGCTGTGAGACATCTAGTAAATTATATAACCTCTTTGAGGCTCAGTTTACTCATCTGTAAAATGAGGGCAATAATAGTATCTATTTTAAGGGATTGTCACAACTATTAAATGGGTTGCTATATAGTATTAGCTATTATTTCTTGCACACTTATCCCATGCATCAGCTAAACTAAACCTCTTTGCATTCCAAATACAGACCCCATAATCATTCTTACTTTTGCTCATCTCAAAGAACTAGAAAAAGAACAAACTAAACCTATAATTAGTGAAAGGAAAGGAAAAATAAGGGTAAGAACCCAAAATAAATAAAATAGTGACTAGGAAAAAATGATAGAAAAGATAGTTGAAACTATGAGTAGTTTTTTTTTTAAAGATTAACAAAATTGACAAACGAATACATAGACTAAGAATAAAAACACACACAAATAAATAAAATAATTGAAAGAGGAGACATTACAACTGATAAAACAAAAATACAAAAGGTAATAAGTGACTGCTACAAACATTTCTATGCAAACAAACCTAGAAGAAAGGGCTGTCGAGGAGTTTTGGCCAGAATTAAGGGAAGACTGAGTTGTGTGGTGATTGAGGAGGGGGCATTTTACCCTCACATGCCTAACTGACATCACAATTCCTGTGCAGAGACAACCCTTCACAGGGCCAAATCTTGGTCTGTTTTGATCTGATGATCTCTACTAGTCTTATCCTGACAAGTGCCTGAGATGTTACCTCATCATAGAGGTCTGTGGGCACCCCGCAGGTGGAAGATGACCTTGGTGTAACCTTTTGTGGAGTTGCCTCAGTCCCAGCACTGGCACCACACTTAAATCTCAATCAGTCTGGTTAACATCACTCTTTCCCCATACCTGGTGACTCATTGAGAACATACATAATGAAACTTGCATACTGGCAGAGGCTTTTCCAGTGACTAAGCCCAACAAACATTCAGCAGGCAGAGGCAAATCTCAGGGTGCCTTTGGCCTTTTGCTGACATGCCCTTAGGCTTGGTGCTAGTAGAAGCCAAATTTGGTGTATACCTTGGCCTCTTCCACATACCGAGGCCCAGCAGAGACAGCCATAAAATGTGGATTGCTTTGAGTTCCAAACAGTTGGCTGAAGACCAGTCACAGGCAGTGTCTGACATTAACCTGAACCAGAGTCCTTTGTAAGAGACCCCAGAACCAACACACCTTATAGAAAACTTCAGATCACATCAGAGAAGTACCCAATTCACTTTACAAGTAGCACATCCAAAGGGATATCTCAGCAGGTGCCAGACCCTATGGGGGAAAATTCCACTTTGGGTAGTCAGCATTTGCACAGCAGCTCACACATTGTGGTTGGGGACAATCTTCACAGTCAGGCAGCCTGAGGGTCAACCACACTCACAGAGAGGCCAACAGCAACCAAGACTCAACTATAAGAGGGCTCGCATAACCCACACATGAGACATTCCTATTACACTTTCTTTAGGTGATCAAGGAGACTGTGCTACTAAGCTTCACAGGACACCTACTATCTAAAGCCACCTTACCAAGACTGGGAGACAGCAGATATACCTAGTACACAGAAACAAACACAAAGAGGCAGCCAAACTGAAAAGACAAAGAAACATGTCCCAAATCAAACAACAGGAGAAATACTAAGAAAAAGAACTAAATGAAATGGAGGCAAGCTATATATAGAGTTAAAAATAGTGGTTATGGGGATGCTCAAGGAACTTGGGGAAGAATGGATAAACCCATTGATAACTTAAAGAGAAAATAAGCATAAATAAGGACATAGAAACTATAAAAAAAAAACAGTCAGAAATGAAGAATACAATACCAGAGATGAAGAATACAGTAGAAGGGAATTAGTAGCAGGCTAGATGAAGCAGAGGATCAAATAAGTGAATTAGAGGACAAGATAACAGTAAGCATCCAAGCATCCAAGAAAAGAGAATTTCAAAAAATGAGGATAGTGTAAGGGAGCTGTGAGTCAACATGAAGTGTAACAACATTGACATCATAGTGGTACCAGAAAGAAAAAAGAGAGAGAATTTCAAAAAATGAGGATAGTGTAAGGGAGCTGTGAGTCAACATGAAGTGTAACAACATTGACATCATAGTGGTACCAGAAAGAAAAAAGAGAGAGCAAGGGGTCAAGAAATTATTTGAAGAAATAATGATTGAAAACTTTCCTAACCTGGGGAAGGAGAAGGACAAACAAGTCCAGAAAAAAAAAAAACAAAAAAAAAACTCTGCAGTCCTAAAGAAGATGAAGCCAAAGAGGTCCACACCAAAACATATCATAGTTAATAGGGCAAAGGTTAAAGAGAAAGATAGAATCTTGAAAGCAGCAACACAAAGACAGTTACCTAAAAGGGAGCTCCTATAAGACTCAGTTGATTTCTCAACAGAAACATTTCTGACCAAAACAGATTAGCATGAAATATTCAAAGTGTTGACAAGCAGAACATACAACCAAGACTATTACACAATGGTTATCATTTAAAAGTGAATGAGAAATAAAAAACATCCCAGACAAGAAAAAGTTAAATTAGTTCATTACCACCAAACCTGTATTACAAGAAATGTTAAAGGGTCTTCATTAAGAAAAGAAAAAAGGGGGAAAAAAAGGAACATAGTTATAAAAAACAAAATGGTAACAAATACGTACCTAACAATAACCACTTTATTTATTTTTCAAAGCAAGAATTTTGTTTTTTATTAATTTTTACTATAAATGTAATAGTAAAAAGAAAGATGTTTTGTGGCTGATACAAGTGATAACAGGAGCAAAATGATTTAACATGGTTTGACCCCAGGTTTACAGAATTTTTATGTCTATGGCTTATTTTGAAAGTGTACCAGGTCAAACAAAGACAGAAAACTATAGTGAAAATTAGTATCAAAGATCTTCTATCATTAGCAAATGTGTTGTGGGTTGCCTTGAAAATTCTTATTTAGAGTAGAATATATGTTTACTTTTTTGTTTAGTAACTAATTTCTTGAATCAAACTTTCTTGAACAGTAACCACTTTACATGTAAATGGCTTAAGTGTTCCAATCAAAAGACATAAAGTAGATGAATGAATTAAAAAAAAAATGCATATGTATGCTGTCTGAAGTAGACAGACACCAGAATGAAAGACACACACAGTCTGAAAGTAAAAGAATGGAAAAATATATTATAAGCAAATGAAAATTTAAAAAAAGCTGGAGCAGCAATCCCTATATCAAAAAATAGACTGTAAAATAAAAGCTATAATGAAATACAAAGGACACCACATAATGATAAAGGGATCAACTCATTAAGAAGATATAACACTGTAAACATTTATGTACGCAACGTAGGAGCACCTACATATGTAAAACAAATCTTGATAGACATAAAAGAAGAGATCAACAGAAATTTATATTAGTGGAAAGATCAATACAGAAAATCAACAAGGAAATTGTAGCCTCAAATGACACACTAAACCACATGAACTTTATTGATATTTTTAGAACATTTCACCCCAAATCAGCAGAATATACGTTCTTTTCTATTGTATAGCACATTTTCTAGGATATAGCACATGTTAGGAGATAAAACAAGTCTCAATAAATTAAAGAATATTGAAATTATATTTAAAAATCTGCAAACAATATGGTAAGGAACTAAAAATCAATTACAAGGAAAAATTAAAAACACAAAAACATAGAGGCTAAATAACATGTTCCTAAACAATGAATGGATTCACAGTGAGATCAAGGAAGAAACCAAAAGATACCTTGAGACAAATGAAAATGATAATACAACAACCCCAAATCTATGGGGCACAGTTAAAGATTCCTAAGAGGGAAATTTATAGCATTACAAGCCTAACTCAGGAAACAAAGAAAAATCTAAAATAAAAAATATATCTTTGCAAGTAAAGAAATTAGAGAAAGTACAACAAACAAAGTCTGAAGTGAATACAAAAAAAGTAAATAATAATAACCAGCATGGAAATAAATGAAATAAAGTCTAAAAAAAATCAATATAAAATATCAATGAAACCAAAAGTGGTTTCCTTGAAAAAAAAAAGAAAGAAGGTTGATATACTTTTAACCAGACTCATCTAGAAAAAAGAGAATATCCAAATAAATACAATTAGAAGCAAAAGAGGAGAAGTAACAACTGATAGCACAGAAATACAAAGGATCATAAGCAGATACTATGAACAACTATATGCCAACAAACTGGACATTCTGGAAGAATGGACAAATTCCTAGAAACATACAATCTTCCAAAACTGAAACAAGAAGAAACTGAAAATCTGAACTGACTTATTATAGCTAACTAGAGTCCTGGTGCGCGACATTCATGCACTGCGGGGGGTGGGGGGAGAGGGAGTTCCTAGCCTGGGGGATGTCCGACTAAGCCGGCAGTCAGACATCCCCTGAGGGGTCATTAGTGCTGTTGCAGAGGCGGGAGAGGCTCCCGCCACTACCACTGTGCTCGTCAGCCATGAGTCCAGCTTCTGGCTGAGTGGTGCTCCCCCTGTGGAAGCACACTGACCACCAGGGGACAGCCCCTGTGTTGAGCGTCTGCCTCCTGGTGGTCAGTGTGGATCATAGCGACCGGTCATTCTGCAGTTAGGGCAATTTGCATATTAGCCTTTTATTATATAGGATGATATTAAATCAGTAATAAAAAAAACATTCAATAGACAAAAGTCTGGGACTGGATTGCTTCACAGATGACCTTTACCAAAAGCTAAAAAGGGAACTAATATCTATCCTTCTCAAACTATTCCAAGAAATTCAAGAGGAGAGAAGACTCCCAAGCTCATTTTACAAGACCAGAATTATCCTAATTCCAAAACCAGATAAAGACACTACAAATAAAAGTAAATTATAGATCAATACCATGATGAACATAGATGCTAAAATCTCCAAGAAAATATTAGCAAACCAGATCCAGCAATACATTAAAAATATCACACCATGATCAAGTGGAATTTATTCCTTTGATGCAAGTTAGGTACGATATCCAAAAATTAATGTAATATACCACACAAACAATATGAAAGATTAAAATTATTTGATCATATCAATAGATAGAGAAAGAATTAATTAAAATCCAGCACCCATATATGATAAATATTCTCAGTAAAGTGGAAATGGAGAGATCATACATCCATAAAGGACATGTATGAAAAACCTATAGCCAATGTCATAATCAATGGGAAAAAAAAACTAAAAATGTTTCTCTTAAATCAGGAACATGACAGGGATATCTACTTTCACCACTAAGTCAACATAGTACTAGAAGTTTTAACCACCACAATAAAATAAAAAGAAGAAGTAAAAGCATTCAAATGGGAAAGGAATTAGTAATAACTGTCATTATTTGCAGATGACATGATACTGTATATGGAGAACCTTAAAGATTCCATGAAAAAACTATGAGAATTAAAAGACAAATTCAGTAAAGTAGCATGATACAAAATGAATATTCAGAAATTGGTTGCATTTTTATATACCAATAATGAACTATCAGAAAGGAAATCTAAGAAAACAATCCTATTTACAATCTCATAAAAAATAAAATACCTAGAAATAAATTTAACAAAGGAGGTAAAACACCTATACTCAAAAAAATTTAAGACACCAAAGGAAGAAATTGAAGAAGATATAAATAAATGGAAGCATATATCATATTTATGGATAGAAAGAACTAACATTGTTAAAATGCCCATAATAACCAAAGCAATTACTAGATTCAATAAAATTCCTATCAAAATAACAATAATGAATTTCACAGAATTAGAACAAATAATCCAAAAATTTATAGGGAGCCACAAAGGACCCCAAGTAGCCACAGCAATCCTGAAGAACAAAGTTGGAAGTATTATGCTACCTGACAGCAAACTATACTACAAGGCTATAGAAATCAAAACAGCTTGGTACTGACATAAAATACAGACATAGCAATCAATGAAACAGAATATATAAGCCAGAAATAAATTCACTCCTATATGTTCAATTAATATTTGACAAAGGAGACAAAAACATATAATGTGGTAAAAAGTCTATTCAATAAACCGTGTGGGAAAATTGGACAGAAAAACTCAAGATAGACTATTAAAGACTTAAATGTACAATTCAAAACTATAAACCTCCTAGAAGAAAACATAGGAAGTAAAATCTCAAACATTTCTTGTAGCAATATTTTTTTCTGATATATCTTCACAGGAAAGGAAAACAAAGGGCGGGGGGAATGGAACTACATCAAACTAAAAACTGTTAGCCCAACCAAGGAATCCATCAGAAAAATGAAAACACAAACTGCTGAATGGGAGAACATATCTTCCAATGATACATCTAACAAGGAGGGAACATCCAAAATTTGTTAAAAAACAAAACAAAAAAAAACTCAGACAAGTCAACACCAAAAACCAAAAAATCCAATTAAGAAATGAGAAAAAGGTTTGAACAGACACTTCTCCATTATGGCCAATAGACATATAAAAAGATGCCCAACATCACTAATCATCAGAGGAATGCAAATTAAAACCACAATGGGATATCACTTCACACCTGTCAGAATGGCTATTATCAACAAATCAAAAAACAAGTGAAGAAAGGGAACCCTCATGCACTGTTTGTGGGAATTCAGATTGGTGTAACCCCTGTGGAAAACAGTATGGAGTTACCTCAAAAAATTAAAAAATGAAACTCCCTATGACCCAGTGATTCCACTTCTGAGAATTTATGAGAAAAAAACCCGAAACACTAATTTGAAAGAATATATGCACCCCTATCTTCACTGCAGCGTTATTTACAATAGTCAAGATTTGGAAGCACAAGTGTCCATCACTAGATGAGTGAATAAAACAACTGGGGTACATTTACACAATTTATGTAAAAAAGTAGAAAAGTTTACCCATTGTGACAGCATGGATGGACCTGAAGTACACTATGTTAAGTGAAATAAGCCAGTCAGAGAAATATAAGTACCATATGATTTCACTCATATGTTGAACAAACTGAGCTACCAAGCAAAATAGAGACAGACTCATAGAGAACAGTCTGACAGTTTAGTGGGGAAGGCTGTGGGAGGGATAGAAAAAAATGAAAAAAAAAAGAAAGAACTCATGGACATAGACAACAGTGTGGTGGTTGCAGGGGCAAGAGGGTTGGTGAAAGTGGAAGGAGCTATGGGGGATTAAATGGTAAAATAAAAAATAAAATAAAGAAATGAAAACAAGAAAAATGTATTTCCTGAAGTAAAATAAAAATAAAATAATATTTTTAAAACAAAACTTTTCCCCCCACTTATTTCACAATCTAACTCAGGTTAATGGGGGACACTACACAGTCATTCAGGCATCCAGATTCATTCATCTTGTAACTCTACACTCCTCTTGGTATTTGGAGTTCTCTATATGCTGGTGGTCAGTGGAGAAAGTGAAAGATGATTTGCACAGGGCAGTTTCTAAGAGTTAAGCTGCAAAGTATGCACATTCTTTCTTCTCATATTCTCTTGACAACATTAGTCTATACCCAAGAGTAAAGGAGGCTGGGAAATTCTCAGAAAAAAAAAAGAAAACATGAATATTCATGAGTACCATTAGCACCAATAATCTCTGACATTTATGTAGAAGTCCTTGGTTAATTGTGAGAAACTGTATGTATTAAGGGACATCATATTGTTTTTAAACTTGTAGCCTCTCTGAGTCCCTATCTCAATCTTTAGTGGGTTGGAAACAGAAAAACTGAACTCACTTAAGTAAAATTTAAGCTGGGCTTTTCTAGACCAGTGTTTCCCAAACTTCTCTCATGATGAGAATCACCTGGTGGACTTGTTAAAATACAGATTCCTGAATCCCAACTAAGAACTGCTAAACCAGAATTTCCCGGAATGTATAGGTAAATCTGTATACTTAACTAGTGCTCTAAGTAATTTTTATCACAAGGGATGCTTGAGAAACACTGTTCTAGACTGTCAGTCACTGTGACCTATCACACATTAACTCATTTATTCATCTACTGCCCAAATGCTGACTTTGTACCAGAACTAGGCTAAGCTAAGTGAGTCAGCAAGGAAGCATAGAGCAATTTTTAAGTACATTTAAAAGTAAGAGAACATGCACACTCCACATATGCACATCATTGGTACTGATATTCCACATATCCAATTTTGTTTAGAAACAATTTTAGTGTGATAGCCACTCATCACAGTTGCTCTCTTGGCTCTCAGTGTATCAAGGTAAATGGTTATATCTTATCCTCCCTCGCCCCCCCCCCCCCAGCATATTGCAGCTTAAAGTTAAAGAGAATTTCTGACTTTGTTTTAGATTACCTCTGTGGCCTTACATATGTCACCACTTCCCATTTCCTCTGAACCTCATTCTGTTTCTCTGGAAAATGAGGATAATTATACCTAGTCCACAGGAATGTTGAAAGATTAAATGAGGCCCTAGCTGGTTTGGCTCAGTGGATAGAGTGACGGCCGGCACACTGAAGGGGGTTCCAGGTTCTATTCTGGTTAAGAGCACATGCCTGGGTTGCAGGCTCAGTTGCCAGTAGGGGGCGTGCAGAAGGCAGCCAATTAATGATTCTTCTCATCGTTGATGTTTCTCTCTCTCTCACTCTTCCTTCCTTTCTAAAATCAATAAAAATATATATATTTTAAAAACGATTAAATGAGTAGAAAAACTGAAAAGAACTCTATCAACTGGCAGATACTTTTTCAAAATGAGAGTAGTTCCCCTACCTAATTTTGCTGTTGCCTTATAGTAGCCCCATTTACCCAGTTAAAGAACAAAGCTTCTGAGGGTTTGGGGCACTGAGTCAAAAGAATAGAATGAATGCTCTATCTTATTCAGACTCCTAAATTTATCATTTATTTCATCTATCCGGGGTTCATTTTTGCCAGTTCCTGAAGAATGCATTTGGACCTTTGAGTTTCCTGATTTCTGACTCTTGAACCAAACATGACCTCTTTGAGGTTGGAAATCCATTTACTCTTGGCAAAGTCACAACATCTTGTTTCAAAGAAAAGGGGAGTTAAAATTTTCTATCCCGCAATATCTTAGGGAGTTTTATAACCAAAGCTTATAAGACATTTTTGGAGCTGAATACGCTCTTACAACAGAACCCTTGGATGATTTAAGTGTAAATGAATTAGAAGGGATCAGATCAGATTTCCCCTGAAATATACAAAGTTTAGAAATGGAAGGAGAAGATGCTCAGCCAAGAGCACTCTTGTTTGGGCAAAGCCCCCAGGGTGGCTGGGATCATACAGTATTTGCAGAGATTTCCCACGAAGACAGAAGTGGATCTCAGACTGTGCCATTAGGCAGCAGAGAGATTTAGGCAACTTCCTCAATCCTAGTACCTATGCCCGGGCCACCCAAGGGCCATGAGGGCTCCTGGGTAAGGGATGGCCAACTTCCAGGAATGCTTGTATAAATGAACATCTCTAGACATAGAGAAAAAAGAGAAGCTGCACTCCCAGCTTAGATCCCCCTAGTATAACAACAGAGGCAAGCCGTGTTCTCAGTGTATTCCACTCAAAGAACAGGTCCTCGTGCCATGGAAGAGGTCCAGCAAAATCTAATGTTAGCTACAGGGAAAACTAAATGGCTTAGAAAAATGGTAAAAGCATTGGAAGAGCATCAAGAGACATCCAGATTTGAGTTCTTCCATACTTCACCAATCCCATTTATGCCCAATCAATCAAAAACAAAGTCTTGTAGATTGTTCACAAGATTACTTAATAAATACAACCCATTTGGCACTGTAAGTAGCACTTGCCTGAGGTTTTATATTATCATTTCTATCCTAGATCTCTTCAACAGCTTCCTACTTGGTCTCCCTGTCTTCTTTCAGACTCTCTTCAATCCATCTTTCACACTGAAGTCACAGTAGTCCAAGAACACAAATCTCATCATCCATGGCTCCCCTTTTCGTATAGGATAACATTTAAACACCTTTCATGTGGTATAACTATACTGACCTTTGTGATCTGAACTTGATCCTACCTTTCCATTCTTATGCACTTTAACTCATACTTTAGTTAAAAGCAGACATCTTAAAATTTCCTTAATTCCAATAATAGACCTCTAGGTATCTGTATCTTCATATCTATCCATCTATCATATATGTTAAACCCTTAATGGACCATAGTATAAACAATAAAACAAACAAATCTCCTGTCTTTAAAAATACTAAGTAGCTAACAATCCTATGTAATAGAAGAGTAATATGCAAATTAACCATCACTCCAAGACAAAAATGGCAGCCCCCAAAGCCACAAGATGGTGGTGCCCAGTCCTCTAAGCCCTGCTGGAGTCCTGACAGAATAAGCGGCCTGGCAGAATGCTGCCCAGAGGCCCTCCTAACCCTTTATAAAAAACAAAAACAAATTCACTCCCCACTGAGCGATCCCGTCCCAGCCCCAGCCTGGGGTCTCAGCTTGGAAGGGGCCCACAGCTTCACAGAGCAATCCCGTCTCAGCCCCAGCCTGGGGTCTCAGCCTGGGAGGGGCCTGTGACCCCACAAGCGATCCCATCCCAGCCCCAGCCTGGGGTCTCAGCCACTGAGTCATACCAGCCAGGCAGATATGGAGGAATCTTAAATGTTTCTTTTTATATATATATATTTGATTAAAGTTTTACAGAGAGGAAGGAAGCCACTGAGCCAAACCAGTTAGGGCTGTCCAATATGTTACAGAAAAAAACCTATCTAATAAAGAGAGAATATGCAGGGGAGGGCATTTGGGGGTGACTGAACTGTCAGGGGAGGGCAGTTGGGGATGATCAGGCTGGCAGGGGAGCAGTTAGGCCTGGATCAGGCTGGCAGGAGAGTGGTTAGGGGGTGATCATGCTGGCAGGCAGAAGCAGTTAGGGGCAATCAGGAAGGCAGGCAGGCGAGCAGGCAGGGATGTCCTACTGGCCTAAACTGGCAGTCAGACATCCCTTGAGGGGTCCCAGATCGGAGAGGGTGCAGGCTGGGCTGAGGGACACACACCCCCGTGTATGAATTTCGTGCACCGGGCCTCTAGTTAAAGGATAATTATGTGCTAGATACCATTCTAAGTATTTCATATACATTAACTAATATACTTTCCTACCAATCCTATGAGATACATTCCATTTATTTTTATCCCCAATTTATGTAGGAGTAAATTGAAACACAGAGTGGTTATGTAGTTTATTTTTGGATTCACAGTTAATAAGTAGGAAAGGCAGCATATGGACACAGCTAGACCCTAGAGCTGTAGTTTCTGCATAAACATTATGTGACTACCTTTCCTGACATGTTATTCAGCACCTTATGCATTCATATATATCATCCTTATTTTTAAAACATCCACCATCCTTTCTCTAAATCAAAAGTTCACACTTTTTTTCAGGACCCTACTCAATGAGCACCTCTTCCATGAAACCTTTCCTGAGTTAATCTCTTTAATCTTTCAATCTTAAGGAATAAGACTCTGAAAGAGTAAAAGTCTCTATAATTTCATGTTACTTTGTTCATAATTTTGATAAATTACTTTTTGGGCTATATGAGAGATAATTGTTTGTTTTCTTGAATATCCCACTAACCTATAAATTTACTAAGAATTAGAACCAGGTACTAGTATTCATCCTGGTATCCTCAGCACTAGCACATATTGGGATATCAGTAAATGTTGATTATCCTGCCATGTAATTTTTTGGTGGGAAAATTATGTGTTGAGTAAAACTGACCTATGCATTGTATAACAATTAATCTCACTGGCCTCTCTCTCATAAACATAAGAGGTGTTCTCAAGTTATTAGAGAATCAACTCCCATCTCTAAATATTTATGTGGTGGCAAGAACTCTGATTGAGAACCACTGGGATAACCTCTTAGGATCCAGGTAAATGTAGCAGATTCAGCATAGGTTTTGGTATCACGTAATCTTATGTTGCTATTTACTTGAATTCTTGACTCAAATAAAGTTACTTAACTTCTCTGAGCTTTATTCATCTGTGAAAGGGAGCTAATGACATATTGCCTCAAATGTTACAATGTTTTAAAACTTCTGAATTTGGAAAACACCCTATGCCTGTTTATTGTGGGAGTCTGTCCTTCATTTCTATCTTCCTGCTTTCTTTATTCTTTCTTATCCTAAAAAAAAACTGTTATGAAATTAATTTTTCAATTTGTAGCACCTTAGAATTAAAAAATTATGCAATACCTACTTCATAATATTGTTGTAATAATTAGATTATTACATAAAGGTCAACACATAGTAGGTGCCCAATAAATAGGAGGCAGTGAAATCAGGATGGAAAATAAGATGTTCATTGATTATGAACAATCTTGTGAGCAGATTAGAGCATTCCCAGAGATGAAAGAGATAATGTGATGATATCCCATAAATGGAATATCTCACCCAACTCATCTTATTTTTATTTTTTAATAAATCTTTATTGTTCAGATTATTACAGTTGTTCCTCTTGTTCCCCCCACAGCTCCCCTCCACCTGATTCCCACCCCACCCCATACCCTTACCCCCCCACACTGTCCTTGTCAATAGGTGTAAGATTTTTGTCCAATTTCTTCCCGCACCCCTCAGACCCATTTCCCCCCGAGAATTGTCAGTCCACTCCCTTTCTATGCCCCTTATTCTATTATATTCACCAGTTTATTCTGTTCATCAGATTTTTTACTCACTTGATTTGTAGATTCACTTGTTGATAAATATGTATTTGTTGTCACTTTGTTGTTCATAATTTTTATCGTTACCTTTTTCTTCTTCTTCCTTTTCTTAAAGAATACCCTTCAGCATTTCATATAATACTGGTTTGGTGGTGATGAACTCCTTTAGCTTTTTCTTATCTGTAAAGCTCTTTATCTGACCTTCAATTCTAAATGATAGCTTTTTGGATAGAGTAATCTTGGTTGTATGTTCTTGCTATTCATCACTTTGAATATTTCTTGCCACTCCCTTCTGGCCCGCACAGTTTCTGTTGAGAAATCAGCTGACAGTCGTATGGGTACTCCCTTGTAGGAAACTGTTTTTCTCTTGCTGCTTTGAAGATTCTCTCTTTGTCTTTTGCTCTTGGCATTTTAATTATGATGTGTCTTGGTGTGGTCCTCTTTGGATTCCTCTGGTTTGGGGTTCTCTGCACTTCCTGGACTTGTAAGTCTATTTCTTTCACCAGGTAGGGGATGTTTTCTGTCATGATTTCTTCAAATAGGTGTTCAATATCTTCCTCTCTCTCTTCTTCTGGCACCCCTGTAATTCGGATGTTGGCATGCTTGAAGTTGTCCCAGAGGCTCCTTAACTATCTTCATATTTTTGGATTCTTTTTTCTTTTTGCTTTCCGGTTGGGTGTTTTTTGCTTCTTCATATTTCAAATCTTTGACTTGACTCTTGGGGTCCTCTAGTCTAGTGTTGAATTTCTATATATTATTTTTTATTTCAGTCAGTGTATGCTTAATTTCTGATTGGTCCTTTTTCATATCCTTAAGCGTCTCTCAAAATTTCTCAGAGGTTTCTAGAAGATTCTTGAGTAATCTTATAACCGTAGTTTTGAACTCTATATCCAGTAGTTTGCTTTCCTTCATTTCTTTCATTTGTGACATGTTTCTTTGTCTCCGCATTTTGTCTAATTCCCTGTGTTGATAGGGTGGCCTTGTGTGCTAGGTGTCCTATAGGGTCCAGTGGCTCAGCCTCCCCAATCACCTGAGGTGGACACTCTTGGTGCACCCCTTTGTGGGCTGTGTGCACAGTCTTGTATTTAAGCCTTGATTGTTGTTGGTATCACTGGGAGGAATTGACCTCCAGGTCAATTGACTGTGAGGATAAGCTGTGTCTACAATGGAAGAACTGCTGTGCTGGAGACACCCTTATGGGGCAGGACTTGCTTCAGTGGGGCTTTGTTGCTCACTGAGTCTGCCCCTTGAGTGTGTTGCTTATGGATGTGAAGAGTTGTAATCCGGTATGGTCTCACACTGACCACTGCATACACTGGCTCTTGGATCTCCAATGAAGTGCAAAGTCAGCCACTGCCTGAGGCCACCTGGCAGTAGCTACAGATAGATCTGCAGATTCCTCCTCTTTTTGGGGGTTTGGAAGCACCCAGATGAGGCCCAGCTGTGAAGAAAGGCAGGCTGCTGCTGCCTAGCCTTGGGCTTTCTTTTAGATGGTCTGGGTCTCTCTGACCCAGCTGTAGTTCGTTATGTTTTAGCCTGCAAATGGGCAGGCTATTCATATGCAAAAGCCGCTGCACACAGCTTGGGTGGGGTTATAAATTGGGTGGGGTGAGGTCTCAGGGAATCAGCAGGGTGGAGCAAACAGCATTGGCTGCCAGTCAGCCCTGCACAGGAGAGGTCCATGAGTCTCCACGTCCGGCACCCCTGCGCAGCAACAATGATACAATGATCACTGTGAGCACCTCTGAGATAAATCTGCCTTCGTATTTTGGCCCAATGCCAGACGGTCCAGTTTCTCCCCATATGAGTCTGGGTCCCCGGAGTCTCGCCCAGAACTGGAGTTCAGAGCAATTGGGAACTTGTATGTCCCTCCCGATTGGAAAAAAACAACAATAGAGCACCCGGTTGCCAGCCCGTTCCGTGTGCGCCTCCACACCTCTGCACCTCCGCACCTCCTACCAGTCTCAATGTGCTTTTTTCTTTCCTTTAGTTGTAGAACTTCCACTCAGCCAGCTTTCTTGTGGTTCTGGATGATAGTTGTTTTGTCTTTTAGTTGTAGTTTTGATGTGGTCATGAGAGGCAGCAAGTACAGGTTTTTACCTATGCCACCATCTTGGTTGTCTCCCCCACCAGTTTCTTCCCCAGCTCATTTTATATACTATGCATACATTTAATTCAAAGTTCACTATAACCAGGCAAATTGAACTTCAATAAATAATTCCTTGGACTTTTTTTTATCTAAAAAAGTAAGATATTCATGAATTGATAAATATTTATATTTTAATGCTCCCCATCTTCTTGGGACTTCCAGACTGCAATGATTTATCTCCCAGCCTGGAAAAGGGAAGATACCTGTTTGGTTCAAAATGTGACATTAAGTCATTCCCAGAGTTCCTAAGAGAGAAGAGTCTTGGATTTGCTAATGAACTCACTCATTCAAACATGAGTCTCTACTATGTGCTACATGTAGTTTTATGCATTGGAGATAAAAAAGTGGAAAAAAAATCTGCATTCAAGGAACTGGTATTTAGCAAAGTAAACAATAAAACAAGAATTGGTTGTACAATGTTGGGAGGGTAAGGAATCAATTTTAAACAAGTTAGTTGGGGGAAGCCTCACTGAGTAGGTGACTTTTGAGCAAATACCATGTGAAAGTTTAAAGGAAAACACTCCAAGGAGAATAAACTGGGAGTGCCAATGGCCAAAGGCAGGATAGCATGCCTGAAAGATTTGAGGAATAGCAAGAAGGTCAGTGTGACCAGAGCAAAATGAGTGCAGTGGTAGGAAATCCAGTCAGTAGTCAGAGAGATAATAGGGTAGTGGTTCAAGGTTGTGTGGGACTTTGCAAATCAAATGATGTTTCGATTATTGTATCAATCATCAAATATGATTTATAAAATTCATATGGAGAAGGGTAGTCTATTGTCTATAGCCATATCTGTTCTCTTTTTATTGTAATTATTTAAGATACTGGAAAGCAGGAAACAATGGAAATGTCAAACAATACCATACATTTAATAGACTATTATGTTGCCATTTAAAGAAAACCTTATAGTATGAGGACATGATTATAGTATAAGCAGAATATTGATTATAAATGTTAATAAATGCATATTTTAAAAAAGCAGTCAGTGTGCCCAAATATTAATAGTGCTTGTATTTGAATGGTGGAATTTGGGACTTTTTTGTGTGCATGTATGTACACACTCAATTTTACTAAGAATAGCTAGGTGGCTTTCAGAAGAGCAGTGAGATTTTCCATGCCATCCAATATTTTAATAGACATCTCCATCACCTTCCTCAATTTTGTATTTTAATAGATATAAAATAATATGTCATTTTAATGATTATTTCTTTGCTTTCTTATGGGTGTGAGAACATCTTTATGTGCATGTTGGTATTCCCTGCACCATCTCTTCATATCCTAGAGAAGCAGTTTTGTAAACACTATTTATTAACCAGACCATCCTATCTCCATTGCTTTAAAGAGTGATCTTTACTATGTGCCAAAGTCACATACAAAATGGGATTTATTCTGAGGTCTCTACTTCTGTTCCACTTTTGTTATATTTACCACTGTTAAGCCAGTTTGTGTTGTTTGTATTAGCATGGCCTTTTTCTACATCTCAGTATCATGTACAGTAACCCTCTCCCTGACCCACCTTCCTGTTCTATTTCAAAATTGACTTAACTCTTCATGGTCTTTGTTCTTCCTTTTGTCCCCAGTGCCAAATTATTACCCTGTTGTCCCAACACAATGTATTGAAAATAATAGTTTTTAGTAACTAATTCATAAGTTAACAATCATTAATCTACATTTCTATGATACAGTATGTAGTATTCTTATTTTTGTTTGTTTTTAGTGGACATTTTCTTTTGCTCTTTGAAGAGTTTCTTTGGAGAGTAATTTTCTTATTTTATTTTATTTTATTTTATTTTATTTTATTTTAATTTATTTTATTGTTGAGAGTATTACAGATGTCCCCCATTTTTCCCCATTTGCCCCCCTCTACCTGGCTCCCACCCCAACCCATGGAGTTAGAATAGTATCTAAGTCTCTTGTCTGTGTCCATGGGCTATGCATATATACATATAAGTTCTTTGATTAATCTCTTCCAGCCTTCCTTCACATTTTCCCTCTGAGATCTGTCAGTCTGTTCCATGCTTCCATGTGGGACTTTTTATCTTTTATGTCAATATTTTCTGAAAATTCTTATTTACTTTTATAATGGGTCATCCATTTAAATATTCTCACTAACCTCTTTATTTACTTTATTCACATATCAAATGGTCAGCAAAGAGTTTCAAATTTCTCTTAAAAGTATTTTCTCTAAAAAAAAAAAAAAACACAGAAAAAAAACTGGAAGAAAATGTGTCACGTTAGTAGTAGTGCTTGCCTCTACAAGGATGCAGAGAAAAGAAAACTCTTTTGCATTTTTGGTGGGAATCTAAACTGGTAGAGCAAGTATGAAAAACAGTATAGAGGTTCTTAAAACAATTAAAAATAGAACTACTATCTGATGCAGCAGTTTTACTTTTAAAGAAAACAGAAAAAAAGTCTGGAAGAAAATATGTCACGTTATTAGTGCTTGCTTCTGGATGGTGCAATAATGAGTAGGTTTTTCTCTATGTGTGTGTTTCTTTTTTTAAGAAAATAAATAACCCAATTAAAAATTGGCAAATGACTTATATAGGTATTTTCCAAGAAGACATACAAAACGCCAACAGGTACATGAAGAGATATTAAACATCACTAATGACCAACGACCTATAAATAAAACCACAATATCACCTCACCCTTATTAGAATGGTTATTATTAAAAAGACAAAAAGTGATAGGAGAAAGAAGATGGCTGCCGACGGGAAGGCAGACTGCAAAAGAGTGTGTGAGTGAGAGAACAAAGAGAGAGTGTGTGGTTGCATGGGGAGTGTTGGTTGGTGAGTTGAGGGACAGCTATACTCCAGGAGACTGTGGGCGACTGCCGGACAGGGCTCCCCTGACCGGGCAGCCCCCACTGCTGCTGGGTTCCCTCTCAGAGCGACTATCTCAGAAGCGGAGATGGCACCATCTTGAAGGGGAAAGTGGATGTTATCAGAAGCCTAAAAAGCCTGGGAAATCTACAACTATGGCACCCACTGAACAGCTGCAAACCCCAGAACACCAGTCCCCAAGTGGCACAAGCATGCAGATTCAGAGGAGCTCTATACTCCCTCATTGAAAGGTCAGATTTTCCTGGGATAAGGTGAGGTCTGTGGTCCCTGCAGGAGAGAGAAACGCACACAGCAGAAGCTGGAGGACCGGGGAAGTCTGCGCCTAGATAAATCCGCTGCTGTTGGGGCTGCTGTGATCCATGAATGTGGAAGGGGGTCCGCAGAGCTGCTAACATAAGGGAAATCTGAAAAGCAACCTATTTTGATCTGGGCGAAAAAGGACAGCCTAAAAATTTTAAAAGTGTGCTGGCTGCTTAGACCCAAGGGTAAAAAATAATTCACAGACTTGCACACAGCCCCAGAGTTTGCACACTTACACTGGCTCTTTTTTTTCTCTCTTTAAATCCTTGCTTTTGATTACTAAGCCCAATACATAGGGTCACCCAATTGGGGACACTCTAAGAGACTGCAGGAGAAAGTTTTTTTTTTCAGAAACTTGGGGATCAGAGCAGGGAATAACCATCAGAGAACCAGCTCTGGGGCAACCTACTCCCCCCAAACTGGTATTAAGTGCCACAGGGAAAACAAAATCTAAACACTAGCTAGATAGGACTTATAGACCTGGAGGTCAATCCAGAAACACTGCCACCCAGGGGTTGAATCACAAATTGACTTTTGTGTAAACACAAATAAAGGAATATAAGAAATAAAGCCGTACTGCCAGCTTAAAAATCAGGACTGTGGCTTACAACACTGAGGAGCAGTGGAACACAGGGAACTTCAATACTGTCCTGACTAGGAAACAGGCGTGCCAAACAGAACAGCAGAGGAAGTGAATGACCTTCACTACTGCACATTTTTATTTTTATTTTTTTTCATCTTTTACTTAAGAAACTATTTTTTTTTCTTTTTCCTCACTTGATTTTACCTTTGTAATTATTACATTATTATTGTCAATCAGTATTATACTAGTACTATTTTACCTTTTTCTAAAAAAGTGTTATTTTACTTTCTCTTTATTTTACTTTGGGATTTGTGTTCTATATTCTATTTTCATCTTTCCTTTAGCATCATTTTACTCTATCTCAACTTTACCTTTATGCCAACGCTCTCTTCCTAACTTTTCCCCTTTTGTTGTTCTGTTTCTCTTACCCTTTTCCTGCTTTAGATTTTCCCTATTCTTTCTTTTTACCCCCTGTTAAAATTTCACCCTACTTATATATCTAATTTCCAATCCCCTGATCCAAGTCCTTACACACCTCTCTCTTCTCTGTCTTCACTATCCAAAAAATTGTTTTTCTCTCTGTCCTTTTGTTGTTGTTTGCTTGAATGTTGATTATATCGATTTTTTATGCTTTTTTGTGAGATTATTTTGCTTGTTCTTTTTTTGTTTGTTTTGTTTTTGCTTGTTTTTTGCTTTTGTTTTCCCTCACCTCGCTTCATATTAGTTGTTGTTTGTAGTTTGCATTCATCTCCAAATATTTGTTGCTGACATTTTTTGGGATTAGTGGCTATTTTATTGCACTTTTCTCCCCATATATATAGTTATTTCCCCTATTCTTTCTTATTCTCTTTCTTTTCTCTATTACTTTTTTCCCCTTTTTCCAATTTAATTTTTGCATTCTTTTTTTTCTCTTCTTTCTTTCTTATCCTCTAATTTGCCTTTCTCTGGTGGTCACCTTTATTTGGGATTATTAATATTGTGAATACATTTCTGTTCAGTGCCTTGTGCATTGTACCTTGTTGTGTTGTATTTTGTGCTTTAAATCAACACAGGAGAGAGAGAACTACATAACCAGACACCTGGAGAAGAAAGATCATGGGGAGACAAAGTAACAGCCCACATATGAAAGAAAAGCAGGCTTCACCAGAAAAGGAAGTAAAAGAAATGGAGGCAAGCAACCTGTCAGAGAAAGAATTCAGAGAAATGGTCATAAGGTGGCTGAAATGAATGGAAGACAAATTTGACAATATCTGTAACAACCAAGAGGAAATGAAAAACGACATTGCTGCTGTAAAGAACTCAGTAGAAAGCATCAACAGTAGACTAGAAGAAGCAGGGGACAGCATCAGTGAGCAGGAAGGCAAAGCAGGAAAAAATACCCAAGTAGAGCAGCTGCTAGAAAAAAAATTAAGAAGCAGGAGAAGAGCCTAAGAGAACTTTGGGACAACAAGAAAAACAAAACAACATCCGCATAATAGAGGTTCCAGAAGGAGAGGAAACTGAGCAAGGAATAGAAAACCTGTTTGAAGAAATAATGACAGAAAACTTCCCTGATATAGGGAAGAAAAAACCCACACAAATCCAAGAAGCTCACAGAGTATGAAGCAAAATAAACCCCAAAAGTCCGATGCCAAGGCACATTATAATTATACTAGAGGCCCGTTGCAGGAAGATTCCTGCAAGAACAGGGCTTCCAGTGGGCTTCCCTCCCACCACCTCCCATCCTCCCCCCCCGTGCTTTCCCTTCCCTCCCACCGCCTCTGCCCCCCACCCCATGCTTTCCCTCTTGCCATCACTGCCGCCTCGCACTTTTCCTCCTGCTGTGGCTGCCTCCCCCCTACCCTCACGCTTTCCCTTCAGCAACTGCCTCCCTGCCCCTGCTCTTTCCCTCCTGCCACCGCCCTGTGCTTTCCCTTCCCTCCGGCTGCCTCTGCCCCCCACCCTGTGCTTTCCCTCTCACAGGCACTGCTGCCCCATGCTTTCCCTCCCATCGCTGACCCGCACTTTTGCTACAGCCACCGCCACCCCACCACCCCCGGCTCTTTCCCTCCTGCCGCCACCGCCTCGTTACTTTCCGCTTTCCCTCCATCTTCCTTCTATGCTGTCTGCAGTCTTCACTCCATCTGTGTATGCAAATTAACCACCATCTTTCATTGAGATAATTTGCATACCAGCTCTGATTGGCCAGTAGGTGTAGTGGAGTGATGGTTAATTTGCATGTTTCTCTTTTATTACTGTAGATTGGCAAACACCAGCAACGAAGTAAGAATCTTAAAAGCAGCCAGAGAGAGACAGAAAGTTATCCTACATAGGAACCCCTATCAGACTAGCGACTTTTTTTCTCAACAGAAACACATCAGGCCAGAAGGGAATGGAATGAAATATACAAAGTCTTGCAATGGAAGGGTCTTAATGCAAGAATACTGTACCCAGCAAGGTTATCAATCAAAATTGAGGGTGAAATCAGGAGCTTCACAGACAAAAAAAGGACTAAGGGAGTTTATTACCACCAAAACAGCAATGCAAGAAATGCTAAAGGGTCTGCTCTAAAAAAAAGAAATAGGAAGTGAAGAAGGAACACAGGGGTAAAGAATAAAAATGGTGACAAACAGGTACCTATCAATAATAACTTTAAATGTAAATGAATTAAATGCCCCAATCAAAAGACATAGGATAACGGATTGGATAAGAAAGCATGACCCATATATCTGCTGACTACAAGAAATCCACCTCAGAAAAAAAGACACAGACAGACTGAAGGTGAAGGGATGGAAAAAGATTTTTGGGTGAATGGAAATTTAAAAAAAGCTAGGGTAGCAATAATTATATCTGACAAATTAGATCTCAAAGTGAAGAACATAAAAAGAGATAAGGAAGGCCACTTCATAATACTAAAAGAAGCAATCCAACAAGAAGAAATAACTCTGGTAAACATATACGCACCCAATACAGGAGCACCCAAACACATAAAAACCTCCTAGAGCAGGGCTGGGCAAACTTTTGACTCAAGGGCCACAATGGGTTCTTAAACTGGACCGGAGGGCCGGAACAAAAGTATGGATGGAGTGTTTGTGTGAACTAATATAAATACAAAGTAAAGGAGTGGAGGGGAGAGCAAGAGAACCGGATAGAACAGCTGGATCGGGCCCACGGGCTGTAGTTTGCCCAAGGCTGTCCTAGAGGATATCAAAGGAGAGACTGACAGCAATACAATCATAGTAGGAGACTTTAATACCCCACTATCACCATTGGGTAAATCCTCTAAACAAAAAATTAGCAGAAACATCAATCCTAAATGACTCATTAGATCAGATGGAATTAATTGACATCTTCAGAACATTTCACCCCAAAGCCACAGAATATACATTCTTCTCAAGTACACATGGTTAATTTCCAAAGATAGAACATATGTAGGGTCACAGGCAAAGTCTCTTCAAATTCAAGAAGATAGAAATCATATCAAGCATCTTCTCAGATCACAGTGGCATAAAACTGGAAATCAACTACAATAAAAACAATCCAAAAAAATCAAACACATGGAGAATAAACAGCATGCTATTAAACAATGACTGGGTTACCAGAGAGATCAAAGAAGAAATTAAAAACATCATGGCAACAAATGACAATGAAAACACAACAATCCAAAATCTATGGGAAACAGCGAAAGCAGTCTTGAGAGGGAAATTCAAAGCTATACAAGCCTACTGCAAAAAAAAAAAAAAAGAAAAGAAACAATGGTAATACATTACCTAACCTACAATTCAAAGAGTTAGAAAGAGAGGAACAAGAAAAGATCAGTTTAAGCAGAAGGAAGGAAATAATGAAGATCAGAGAGGAGATAAATGACATAGAGACAAAAAAAACAAACAAACAAAAAAACAATACAAAAGATCAACAAAGAAACATCAAGAGCTGGTTCTTTGAAAGAATAAACAAGATTGATGAATCTCTACCCAGGCTCACCAAGAAGCAAAGAGAGAAGACCCAAATAAACAAAATCAGAAATGACAGAGGAGAAATAACAACAGACTGCACCGAAATACAATGGATTGTTAAAAAATAGTATGAACAACTATATTCCAACAAACTGGACAACCTGGAGGAAATGGACATATTCCAAAAAAAAAAAAAATACAACCTTCCAATTTTCAATCAGGAAGAGTCTAAACATCTCAATAGGCCAATAACTATGGAAGAAATTGTAACAGTCATCAAAAAGCTTCCAGAAAACAAAAGCCCGGGGCCAGATGTCTTCACATAGGAGTTTTACCAAACATTCAAGGAAGAACTAAAACCTATTCTCCTCAGACTATTCAAAAAAAATTCAAGAGGAAGGAGCACTTTCAAGCTCATTCTATAAGCCAGCATCACCCTAATACCAAAACCAGATAAAGACAACACAATGAAAGAGAATCACAGGACAATATCCCTCATGAACATAGATGCCAAAATCTTCAACAAAATTCTAGCAAAAACGGATCCATCAATACATCAGAAAGATCATACACCATGACCAAGTAGGATTTATCCCAGGGATGCAAGGATGGTACAATATCCACAAATCAATAAATGTGATACATCACATAAACAAATTGAGAGATAAAAATAACATAGTCATATCAATTGAGGCAAAAAAAGCATTTTCCAAAATCTAACACCCTTTATTTATAAAAACTCTCAGCAAGGTGGGAATAGAAGGATCATACCTCAACCTAATAAAAGCCATATATGATAAACCCACAGCCAACATTATACTCAATGGGCAAAAACTAAAAGCATTTCCACTAAGAACAGGATCAATACAGGGATGCCCACTCTCACCACTCCTGTTCAACATAGCACTGGAAATAGTTGCCATTGCGATTAGACAAGAAGAAGAAATAAAAGGCATCCAAATTGGAAAAGAAGAAGTAAAGCTGTCCTTATTTGCAGATGAGATGATATTGTACATAAAAAACCCGAAAGACTCCATCAAAAAACTAATAGACTTAATAAATGAATTCGGCGAAGTAGCAGGATACAAAATTAAAACAAATAAATCTATGACTTTTTCTACACCAATAGTGACCTAACAGAAAATGAGACTGAAAAAGCAATCCCATTTTCCATCTCACCAAAGAAATTAAGATACATAGGAATAAACTTAACTAAGGAGTAAAAGACCTAATCACGGAAACCTACAGGACACTGAAAAAAGAGATAGAGGAAGATGTAAGCAGATGGAAGAACATACCATGTTCATGGGTTGGTAGAATCAACATCATCAAAATGTCCATACTACCCAAAGCAATCTATAGATTCAATGCACTCCCCATTAAAATACCAATGGCATATTTCACAGACCTACAACGAACATTCCAAAAATTCATCTGGAATAAAAAAAAAAAAAAAAACGAATAGCCACAGCAGTCCTGAGAAAGAAGAACAAAGTAGGTGGGATCTCAATACCAGATTTCAAGCTGTATTACAAAGCCACTGTCCTCAAAACAGCCTGGTACTAGCACAAGAACAGAAACATAGATCAATGGAATAGAATAGAGAACCCAGAAATCAACCCAAATGACTATGCCCAATTGATATTTGACAAAGGAGGCATGAACATAAAATGGGGTCAAGACAGTCTCTTCAACAAATGGTGTTGGGCAAATTGGACAGATACATGCAAAAAATGAAACTAGACCACCAACTTACACCATACAGAAACATAAAATCAAAATGGATAAAGAACTTATACATAAGACGGGAAACCATAAAAATACTAGAGGAATCCACAGGCAGAGAAATCTCAGACATATGCAGAATCAATTTCTTCACCGACACTGCTCCTAGGGCAATGGAAAGTAAAGAGAAAATAAACAAATGGGACTGCATCAAAATGAAAAGCTTTTTCACAGCAAAAGAAACCATCAACAAAACAATAAGAAAGCCCACTGTATGGGAGAACATATTTGCAAATGTTATCACTGATAAAGGTTTAATCTCCAACGTCTACAGGGAACTTGTACTACTTAATAAAAGGAATATAAATGATCCAGTAAAAAAATGGGCAATGGTCCCAAATAGAAACTTTTCAAAAGAAGACAGAAGGAAGTCCAAGGGACATATTAAAACATGCTCAAAGTCACTAATTATTTGAGAGATGCAAATCAAAATGACAATGCGGTACCATCTCACACCTGTCAGAATGGCTATCATCAACAAATCAACAAATGACTAGTGCTGGTGAAGATGCAGAGAAAAAAGAACCCTCGTGCACTGCTGGTGGGAATGCAGACTGGTGTAGCCACATTGGAGAATAGTAAGTAGTTTCTTCAAAAAACAAAAACAAAAATGGAACTCCCATTTGACCCAGTAATCCCACTTCTAGGAATATATACTAAGAAACTAGAAACACCAATCAGAAAGGATATATGCACTCCTATGTTCATAGTAGCACAATTCACCATAGCTAAGATTTGGAAACACCTTAAATGCCCATCAGCAGATGAATGGATTAGAAAACTATGATACATCTACACAATGGAATACTATGCTGCTATAAAAAAGAAAGAATTCTTACCATTTGCAGCAGCATGGTTCCATCTGGAGAGCATTATGCTAAGTGAAATAAGCCAGGCAATGAAAGAAAAATACCACATGATCTCACTCATTTATGGAAAATAAAAAACATTATAACCTGATGACCAAAAAGATAGATACAGAGGCAGTTATGCACCGAACAGACTGTCAAATTACAGAGGGAAGGCTGGGGAGTGTTGGGGAGCTGGGGAAAGAGAATAACCAAAGTACTTGTATGCATGCATATAAGTACAACCAATGGACACAAGGCACTGAGGGGGTGGGATGAGGGCATGCTACAGCAGGCAGAGGAGGCTAGGGGAAGGTCAATGGGGAAAAAAAGAGGAGATATATGTACTACTATATGTAATACTTTAAACAATTAAAAATGTGAGAGAGAGAGAAACCAGAAAAAAAAAGAATGAGATAATAAACTCTGGCAGTTCACAGGTGGATTTACTCTGACAATGTTCATTTTAAAATATACTGATGTCTTCTTTGTTTAAAAAAAACAACAACAACAAAAATTAAGTGTTGTTCATAAAAACCACAAGAAGGGGAGAAACCAAGATGGCAGCATAGGTAAGCACCTAAACTGCTGCCTTGCACAACAATTTCAAAACTACAACTAAAAGACAGAACGGACACCATCCAGAACCACAGGAAAGCTGGCTGAGTGAAAATTCTACAACTAGAAGAAAAGAGAAAAGCTCACAGAGAATTGGAGGTACTGCAAAGGGTCTTTGTGCCCGCAGAGGGGAAGGGCGGCTGAGAGCCTGGCTGACTTTCTCGGGCTGAAGGGGGAAGGAAGCCCCGACCGCACTGAACCCCAGTTCTGACTGCACTGAACCCCAGTTCCGGGTGAACCCCTGGGGACCCACGCTATTACGGGGGGAGTCTGGACTCTTGGGTGGAGACTCGGGAGCAGGGGAAGGCAGAGATCTAAAGGCGCGTGCGTGACAGTGCGCACAAAGGCTGCGGAGGTTGCCACAGGCTATCCCTAGTGGAAGGGAGTCAGAGGCTCCTGACTGCACTGGGCCCCAGTTCTGACTGCACTGAACCCCAGTTCCAGGCAAGCCCCTGGGGAACCACGCTCTTGTGGAGGGAGTCTGGACTCTCCGGTGGAGATTCGGGAGTAGGGGAAGGCAGAGGTCTGAAGGTGCACACGTGCCAGTGCGCACAAAGGCTGCGGAGGTTGCCACAGGCTTTCCTTAGTGGAAGAGAAGGCAGAGGTCTGAAGGCGCGCATGTGCGCCCAAGGGCTAGGCTGACGGGAAGCCAAGACTGAGATTCCACCCCATCCAAGCTGAGCACAGAGGCTATTGCAATTTGGCAAGTCTAATCCTATAAGGCTGTCTCCAGCACCGAACTTCTCCCAGTGTAGACACAACTGATCCTTACAGCCAACTGGCCTGGAGGTCAATCCTTCCCAGCGATACCAACAACAACCAAGACTTAATTACAACATGGCTGTACACACAGTCCACAAAGGGGTGCACCAAGAGTGTCCACCTCAGGTTAACTGGGGAGGCAGACCCACTGGGCCATATTGGAAACCTAGCATACAAATCTACCTTACCAACTCAGGGAAGCAGTGAAAATATGGTGTCAAAGAATCAGATCACAAACGAAAGAAATGGAGGAAAACAAACGACTGGATATAGAATTCAAAACCACGGTTATAAGGCTTTTCAAGAATATCCTAGAAAAGGCTGATAAATATAATGAGACCCTCGAAGGTATGAAAAAGAACCAACTAGAAATTAAACATACACTGACTGAAATAAAAAATATTATACAGAGACCCAAAAACAGACTAGAGGAACACAAAAATCAAGTCAAAGAATTGAAATACAAAGAAGCAAAAAACACTCAACCGAAAAAGCAAAAAGCAAAAAAAAAAAAAAAAAAAAATCCAAAAAGTTGAAGATAGTGTAAGAAGACTCTGGGACAACTTCAAGCGTACCAACATCAGAATTATGGGGGTGCCAGAAGAAGAGAGAGAGCAAGATACTGAAAACCTATTTGAAGAAATAATGACCGAAAACTTCCCCCACCTGGTGAAAGAAATAGACTTACAAGTCCAGGAAGCATACAGAACCCCAAACAAAAGGAATCCAAAGAGGACCACACCAAGACACATCATAATTAAAATGCCAAGAGCAAAAGACAAAGAGAGAATATTAAAAGCAGCAAGAGAAAAACAGTTAGTTACCTACAAGGGAGCACCCATACAACTGTCAGCTGATTTCTCAACAGAAACTATGCAGGCCAGACGGGAGTGGTAAGACATTTTCAATGTGATGAATAGCAAGAACCTACAACCAAGATTACTCTACCCAGCAAAGCTATCATTCAGAATTGAAGGGCAGATAAAGAGCTTCACAGATAAGAAAAAGCTAAAGGAGTTCATCACCACCAAACCAGAATTATATGAAATGCTGAAAGGTATTCTTAAAGAAGAGGAAGAAGAAAAAAGTAAAGATAAAAATTATGAACAACAAATACATATCTATCAACAAGTGAACCTAAAAATCAAGTGAATTAAAAACCTGAGGAACAGAATAATCTGGTGAATATAATAGAATCAGGGGCATAGAAAGGGAGTGGATTGATAATTCTCAGGGGGAAAAGGGTATGTGAGGTTCATGAAGAGACTGGACAAAAATCATACACCTATGGATGAGGACAGTGGGGGGGAGGTAAGGGCAGAAGGTGGGGTGGGAAAGGGGTGGAGGGGAGCTATGGGGGGAAAAAGGAGAAACAATTGTAATAATCTGAATAAAGATTTATTAAAATAAAAAAATTAAGTGTTTACAAGGATGTAGAGAGAAGAAAACCCTTCTGCATTTTTGGTGAGAGTCTAAACTGGTACAGCAAGTTTGGAAAACAGTATGAAGTTTCTAAAAATATTAAAAATGGAACTACCATATAATCCAGCAATTTTACTTCTGTATATATATCCAAAGGAAATAAAATCAGTATCTTGAAAAAAACATCTGTACCCCCATTTACATTGCAGAATTATTCACAACAGTCAGGATATGGAATCAACATATCTGTTAAAAGATGAGTGAAGAAAATGTGGTATATACATTTAGAATGAAATATTCACGAGCCTTTAAAAAAAGAAAGAAATTCAGCTGTTTACAACAACATGGGTTAAATTGAAGGACATTATTTTAAGTGAAATAAGGAAGATATAGAAAGATAGATACAGAATGTTCACACTTACATGTGGAAATAAAATGCAGAAAACATAGAATAAAATGGCACTTGCCAGAGGTTGAGGAAGGAGCAAATGAGGAGATGTTAGTTAAAGGGTACGAAGTTTCAGTTATGCAGTGTGAATAAATTCTGAAAATTTAATGCAGAGCATGGTGACTATAGTTAATAGTACTGTACTGTACACTTGAAATTTGCTAAAAGAATAGATCTTAAATTAAATCTCATGACAAAAAATAGATAACTATGTGAGGTGATGGACATGCTAATTAGCTTGATTATGACAATCATTTCACAATATACATGTACTAGAGGCCTGGTGCACAAAATTCGTGCACGGGGTGTGTGTCCCTCAGCCCAGCCTGCACACTTTCCAATCTGGGACCCCTCGACTACCCTAAATGGGTAGTCGGACATCCCTCTCACAATTCAGGACTGCTGGCTCCCAACTGCTCTCCTGCCTGCCTTCCTGATTGCCCCTAACTGCTTCTGCCTGCCAGCCTGATCACTCCCTAACCACTCCCCTGCCAGCCTGATTGATGCCTAACTGCTCCCCTGCCAGCCTGATTGCCCCTTACTGCCCTCCCCTGAAGGCCTGGTCACCCCCATCTTCCCTCCTCTGCCAGTCTGGTCCCTCCCAACTGCCCTTCCCTGCTGGCCTGATCACTCACAACTGCCCTCCCCTGCTGGCCATCTTGTGGTGGCCATCTTGTGTCAACATGGGGGCAGCCATCTTTAACCACATGGTGGCAGCCATCTTGTGTGTTGGAGTGATGGTCAATTTGCATATTACTCTTTTATTAGATAGGATAACAAAACATCATACCTGGTGTACCAGTTAACAATGCGGATTTTTTTCAATAGATGTAGTTACACATATGTTGATATATATGGGATTTGATATGTATGCTATTTTGTTGTATTGACAGCAAGTTTCAAAACTTCATATGTCAAATTTTGTGAAGGTGTTAACATCATAGATATTTTATGCTTAAAATTTTGAATTTCATGCCAAAAAAAGAGCATTTGCTGGAAGTTTTAATTCATTACTCTGTTTTGAAGAAAAGTGCTGTTGAAAGTTATCATATACTTCAGGAAGCTTATGGTGAACATGATTCATCTCAAGATACTTGTGAATGCTGGTTTAAATGCTTTAAAAGTGATGATTTCAATGTGAAAGATAAAGAACATCCAGGTCAACTGGAAAAGTTTGAAGACCAACAATTACAAGCATTATTGGATGAAGATGCGTGTCAAACTCAAAAACAACTTGCAGAAAGTTTTCATGTTGCTCAGTGAACAATTTCCGATTGCTTATAAGCAATGGGAAAAAATTTTAAAGGAAGAAAAATGGGTGCCACATCAACTGAACGAAAGACAAATGGAAAACCGAAAAGTCATCAGTAAAATGTTGCTTCAACAGCACGAAAGTCTTTTTTGCATTGATTTGTGACTGGTGATGAAAAGTGAATTTATTTTGAGAATCCCAAATGCACAAAATCATGGGTTGATCCAGGTCAACTATCAACATAGACTGCAAAGCCAAATCTCTTTGGAAAGAAGACAATGCTCTGCATTTGGTAGGATTAGGAAGGTGTGGTGTATTATGAGCTTCTAAAACCAGGCGAAACCATTAATACTGATTGCTATCGACAACAAATAATCACTTGGAACCACGCTTTGAATATGAAACGACCACAATGTGACAGAAGACACAGCAAAATAATTTTGCTTCATGATAACGCACCATCACACACTTCAAAACCAGTTAAAGACATGTTAAAAGATATTGCCTGGGAAGTATTAACCCACCCACCATATTCACCAGACCTTGCTCCTTCAAATTATCACTTGTTCTGATCGATGGCACATCCACTGTCTGAGCAGCACTTCAAAACATTGGAAGAAGTGAAAAATTGGGTCTCTGAATGGTTTGCCTCAAAACAAGAAAAGTTCTATTGGGACGGTATCCACAAATTACCTGAAAGATGGGGGAAATGTGTAGCTACCTATGAACATTACTTTGAATAAAGCACTTTTTGATGTTTCTCTTGAAATTATCGTGTTTACTTTGATTACAAAATCTGCATTATTAACCAGCACACCTGGTATTTTACACCACAAATACATGTAATTTTCACATATCAACTATACCTCAATAAAGCTGAAAAATATTTTTTTAAATTAAAAAACTGATAAACTTTAAATCAGACAGAATGTACCTCAAATTCCAGATCTACCACTCATTGGCTTGTGTGAGCTTGAGTAAGTCGTTTTGAGTCTCAGTTTTCTCACCTGAACATGGAGAATTTAAGAATAGTTATCTTACAGGGGTCTTACGAGGTTAAATTAGATAATGTATGCAATTTGCTTAACATGGTTCCTGGTGCATTCTGTTAGCATTCACTAAGTGTTACACATGTTTAATATTCTGTATTTTACAAAATTTCCATAATGAAAATGAATTTTTAATACTCAGGAAAATTATTTAAATTATTAAAAATGAATTTTAAAATACATTGCTACATCACAGCCCTGAAGTAAATCACAACTGCTGGTAAATCCTGGTGAAAAATAGGTCTCCGTGTTCATGTTAATTAGCATGGGATCAACTGCAAAAGCCTTTGAAGTTCTCCTCACCACCACCTCCTCTCCCCCAACCTGACCTTCCACACATTGGCCTTCTTCAAAAGGCTTGTTTGAAGTATGGTATGTTTTTACTTCCTCTTAGGAGAAGCCAGAATGACTTCTCCCTGGCTTCTGAATGAAATCTGTAGTGCTCTGTGCTTTTCATATTTCTTAGTGTAGGTCACACCACTGACATCATTTATAAAAAGTACAAAAGTGAGGGTATCCAAGCTGACAGCAGTTATACTCATCTCCTCCTAGGACAAAATCAAAATTACAACTAAATTATAGAACAATCGACCTGAATAACTAACTAATGATCAGCTGAACAGAAGTCTGATAACCAAGGATTTATAGAAGAAGTCATGTTGAGACTGACAGGAAGGGCAGAGGTGTGAAAAGGGCTGACCCCACACCCACATGCAGTAGCTAAGAATCGGGAGGGATATCTCAGTTGCAAAGGTCCTTCTTTAAAAGGGAGTCGTGTCCATCCTAAGCCAAGCTCCCCAGCCTATAGTGCCAATGTTGGGAAGAGGGGCCCACATAACATCTGGCTATTAAAATCATTGAGGATTGCATCCACCAGGGTGAGATGAAAATCTGTTAGAAACCCAGGCACCCTCTTAAAGGGTCAGTGCGCAGATCCTAGTCCTGGGTTCTGGTGGAGGGACAGTGGCCCATAGTGGAACATCTGTATGTCTTCATGGGAAAGTGTCTATTCATGTGTGGAAAGCGACCCACTGCTGATACTATCATAAGAGTGCACCAAGGAATGCAGAAGGTTGATGGACCTTGGGCATTAGCAGGGCTAACACCAAGCACCATTGTTTGATTTGAGATAGAGGTGGCTTGAAGCAATTTCCTGACCTAATAGCCTCAAAGTAAATATTTACTGGCCCTTACTGATCTTTATTGACCTTAGAGACTGTCTGTCTGCTATCTGTTTGCCATGCTTTACTGAGGGCAAGGTGTGTATCTAAAACTGAATAAAAAGCAGATAAGGCCAGGTTTAAGTGTGCCTCTCCAAGAGAGAGGTCTCCACCTGCCCGCCATGCCTTCTAAATTCATATTTCTTGTATAGTATTTTCTTTTGTGTATCGGCCCCTCCTTCAGATCCTGAATGCTAGCCGTGTGGGTTGCAGCATTCATGGATAGGAAAAATTGACATAGTTACTAGTAAACTGGTCAATTCACTTAAAGTAATATACTGATTTAATGCAATCCCCATCAAAATACAAATGACATCTTTAAAGACATAGAACAACAAAAATCATCAAATTTGTATGGAACCTCGAAAGACCCCAAATAATAATAATAATAATAATAATAATAATCAGAAAAAAAAGAATGAAGAGTCAAGTATCATACTCCCTGACTTCAGATTGTAATAAAAAGCTACATTACTGGTGCAGTATATGGGCAACTGTGGAAAACAGTATGGAATTTCCTCTAAAAATTAAAAATGGAACTCCCATTTGACCCAGTGATCTTACTTCTGGGAATATGTCCTAATAATCCTGAAATACCAATCAGAAAAAATATATGGACCCCTATGTTCCTAGCAGCATTATTTACAATAGCTAAGATCTACAAACAGCCCAAATTCCCATCAGTAGGTGAGTAGATAAAAAATATGTGGTGCATTTACACAATAGAATAATACAAAGAACTCTTACCCTTCATGATGGCATGGATGGACATAGAGATTATTATGCTAAATGAAGTAAGCCAGTCAGAGAAAGACAAATGTCACATGATTGCACTTATATGTGAAATCTAATGAACAAAATAAATAGACAAACAAAATAAAACCAGAGGCATGGATACTTGGAACAACTGACAGATCTCAGAGGGGAGGGGTGTTGGAGGGATGGAAAGAGATTAACCAAATGTGTGTATATATATATATATATATATATATATATATATATATATATATAGCCCATGGACACAGACAATAACATGGTGAAGGCCTGGGAGGCTGGATGGAGGTAGGCAAAGGGGTGGCAAGAGGGGACATCTGTAACAGTGCCAAACATAAAAGACAGATTTGCAAAAATACTAATGATTCTTTCCATATTTTCAGGGTAAGTGTGCAAAAAATAGAAGAAAAGTTGCTTTAAAAGAAAAAATAAAACCTTTTTTATTTACAAACTAAAAAAAAAAAAAGCTACATTAATCAAAACAGCATGGCACTGGCAGAAAAACAGACACACAGACCAATGGAATGAAATTGAGAGCCCAGAAATAAACCCACAAGTATATGGACAACTGATTTTCAACAAAAGAGCCAAAAAAAAATACAATGGAGGAAAGAATGTCTTTCAATAAATGGTGTTGGGAAACTTGGAAAACCACATGTGAAAGAATGAAACTAGACTGCTGATCCCATACACAGAAATTAACACAAAATGGGCTAAATATTTGAATATAAGACCTGGAAAAATTAAATACATAGAAGAAAACATAAGTACTAAACTTATGGACCTTGATATTAGAAAATATTTTGTAAACTTGACCAAACAGGTAATGGAAATAAAAGCAAAAACAAACATACAAACAGGATTAAATTGCACTGTCCAGGTAGCTTAGTGTATGAGAGGCAACTGATTGATGTTTGTCTCTCACATCGATGTCTCTCTCTCTCCCCCAAACAACCCCTCAAAATCAATAAAAACATGTCCTCAGGTGAAGATTTAAAAAAAGAAAAAATGGGATTTTGTTAAACTAAAAAGCTTGTGCCAGCAAAAGAAACCATCAATGCAAAACAAAGCCAACCAGTCAACCAACCAAATGAAAGAAGATATTTGCAAATAATACCTCCAATGAGGGGCTAATATCCAAAAAATATAAGGAACTCATAGAACTCAACAACAAAAATACAAGCAATCCAATTAAAATGTGCAGAAGATCTGAACACACTTTTCTCTGATTTTTTTTTTTCAGTGAATCTGGTAGGTAGGAGAGCTTAAGCAATTTATCCAGGAGCAGCTGTAAGTCTCCACAGTCTGGTGTTTTGCCTAGGGATGACAGAGTAAAGCTGGTGGAAACCCACAGAGATTGACTAATTCCTTATGGAGATCTGCCTTCAGGAAAAATAGGTTTCTGAAACCAGAAAAAGGAACTATATATATAAAACCCTAGAAAATTCTTTGCTCCCGCATGCTGCAGTCCTGCTGGGCACTTGCACCCACTGCCAGAGCCAAAGCTGCCGCTTGCACCCTCTGCCAGTGCCTGGCACTGGCCCTGATCACTTGGTGCCATCAGAAGGTGCAAGTGGTGGCTGCCAGCCATGATCACCTCTCAGGGCTTCTCCACCTCCCCCTGCTCCTGAGGGGCGATTGGAGCCTGCAGCCCCTGCTCACACCTGCTGCCAGCAACAGCCCCACTCTCACCTGCTTCCAGTGCCAGAGACACAACTAGCACCCACTGCTGGCACCAGCCCCAATTGCTCCGCGCTGTCAGCGGGTACAAGCAGGGCTGGCACCATCAGGGTGTGGGAGCAGCGGCAGTGGGAATGGGGCTGCTGGCAGACAGGGGACCGGGTTACAAGGCAGGAAGGGCTGGGCAGGGGCACAGACGATGGGCTGAGACCTGTCCCTGTGCCCACCACAGCCTCGTAGCCCACAGTTCCTTTCAAGGTGCACGGATTCATGCACTGGGCCCTAGTAACATAATAAAATAACAGGTTTGGGAACATAGTTGCCTGGATTCAAATCCCATTTCTCCCATTTACTAGCTCATAACTATGGGCAGCTACTTTACCTCTTGGGCCCTCAGTTTCCTAAAGTTAATGGAAGTGATTAAAAGCACATATCTCACAGGTCTGCTTTAAGTATGAAGTAAATTCTAAACAATTTAGAAGACTACCCATCACATAGTAAATGCATAAAAAGTGTTAGTAATAATTATTAAATTATTGTTGTGGTGGTTATTATTATTATCTTCAGTTATACAAATAACAAGGCTCTGCAATGAAGAAAGTTAGCTTGCATTCAGGATAGAAAACTAATTACATGGACCATGGCCTGGATTAACAAAAAGTACATGTCTCTTTGGATGAAAGGAACATATTTATCCTTAGCTAAGTAACAAAAAGTAATTTTTTAAATTTATTTTTATTGTTGAGAGTATTACAGATTTCCCCTATGTCCCCCGCCCTGCTTTGCCCTGTTCCACCTGACTCCTGTTCTAGCCCGCCCATATCCCCAGCCCCAGGCCTTCACCTTACTATTGTCTGTGTCCATGGGCTATGCGTGTATGCATATAAGTTCTTTGGTTAATCTCTTTCCACCGACCCATCCACTTCTGCTTTCCCTCTGAGGTCTTCTAGTCTGTTCCATGCTTCCATGTCTCTGAACCTATTTTGTTCATCAGTTTGTTTATTTTGTTCATTAGATTATGCATATGAGTGTGATCATGTGATATTTGTCTTTCTGTGATGGGCTTATTTTGCTTTCCATAAGAGTCTCCAGGCCTATCCATGATGTCTCAAAGGGTAAGAGTTCCTTCTTTTCTATAACTGCATGGAATACTATTGTGTAAATGGAATACTATGGAATACCACAGCTTTTTTTTATCCACTCACCTACTGATGGGCACTTGGGATGTTTCCAGATCTTGGCTACTGTAAATAATGCTGTTAAGAACATAAAGGTATACATATTCTTTCTGATTGGTGATCCATACTCTTTTCCACAATGGCTGTACCAGTCTGCATTCCCATCAGCAGTGCACTAGGGTTTCCTTTACTCCACAGCCTCACCAACACTTGTTGTTTGCTGATTTATTGATGGGAGCCATACTGGGAGGTGTGAGGTGATATCTCATAGTGGTTTTAATTTGTATCTCTCTGATGATTACTCACAGTGAGCATATTTTCATATATATAATGGCCATCTGTATGTTCTCTTTGGAGAAGTGTCAGTTCAGGTCCTTTGACCAATTTTTAATTGGATTGTTTGTGTTCCTGGTGTTGAGTTGTATAAGTTCTTCATATATTTTTGAAATTAACCCCTTATCAGATGCATCATTGGGGAATATGTTCTCCAATACTTTGGGTTCCCTTTTCATTTTGATGCTGATTTCCTTTGCTGTGCAGAAGAGTTTGTGTTTGTAATCTTGTTTATTTTTTTTCCTTTGTATTTCTTGCCCTAGGAGATTTACTGGTGAAATTTCTGACACATGAGAGCTCTGAGATTTTACTGCCTATTTTTTCTTGTGGGACTTTTATAATTCAAGAACTTACATTTAAGTCTTTTATCCACTTTGAGTTTATTCTTGTGCATAGTATAAATTAGTAGTCTAGTTTCATATTTTTTTTCATGTACCTGTCCAATTTTCCCAATACCACGTATTGAAGACCATCGCTTTATTTCATTGTATGCTCTTAACTCCTTTGTCAAATATTAATTGACCATAATGGTGCCAGTTGATTTCTGGGGTCTCTGTTGTGTTCCATTGATCTATATGCCTGTTCTTGTGACAGTACCAGACTGTTTTGATTACAATGGCTTTGTAGTATATTTAGATATTGGTATTGTGACCCTCCAACATTGTTCTTCTTTCTAAAGATTGTTATAGCTATTTGTGGACCTTTGGTTCCATATACATTTTTGGAATATTTGTTCTAGACCTGTGAAATGTGATAATGGTATTTTATTTTATTTTAAACTAGAGGCCCGGTGCACGAAATTCGTGCATGGGGGAGGGGGGTTTCCCTCAGCCCAGCCTGAAACCTCTCTAATCTGGGACCCCTCGAGGGATGTCCGACTGCCCATTTTAGCCTGATCCTGGTGGGATTGGGCCTAAATGGGCAGTCGGACATCCCTCTCACAATCCAGGACTGATGGCTCCCAAATGCTCGCCTGCCTGCCTTCCTGATTGCCCCTAACCACTTCTGCTTGCCAGCCTGACCACCCCCTAACCACTCCCCTGCCAGCCTGATTGATACCTAACTGCTCCCCTACCAGCCTGTTTTCCCCTAACTGCCCTCCCCTGCAGGCCTGGTCACCCCTAACTGCCCTCCCCTGCAGGCCTGGTCACCCCCAACTGCTCTCCCCTGCAGGCTTGGGTTCCCCCTCAACTGCCCTCCCCTGCAGGCCTGGTCCCCCCCAACTGCTCTCCCCTGCAGGCCTGGGTCCCTCCCAACTGCCTTTCCCTGCAGGCCTGGTGGCCCCCAACTTCCATCCTCTGCCGGCTTGGTCACCCCTAACTGCCCTCCCCTGCAGGCTTTATTGCCCCCAACTGCCCTTCTTTGCAGGCCTGGTCCCTCCCAACTGCCCTCCCTTGCAGGCCTGGTCCCTCCCAACTACCCTCCCTTGCTGGCCATCTTGTGGTGGCCATCTTGTGTCCACATGGGGGCAGCCATCTTGTGTGTTGGAGTGATGGTCAATCTGCATATTACTCTTTTATTAGATAGGATAGAAGCCTGGTGCATGGGTGGAGGCCAGCTGGTTTGCCCTGAAGGGTGTCCCCGATCAGAGTGGGGGTTCCCTTGGGGTGTGGAACGGCCTGGGCGAGGGGCCTGTGGTGGTTTGCAGGCCGGCCACGCCCCCTGGCAACCTAAGCAGAGGCCCTGGTATCTGGAGTTTATTTATCTTCTACAATTGAAACTTTGTAGCCTGGAGCAGAGCCAAGCCTTCTGCTCCTTTATCCATTTAAGCCTTCTGCTCCATGGTGGCAGTCATTTCTGCTGGGATTTATGTATCTTCTATAATTGAAACTTTGCAGCCTTAAATGGAGGCCTGGGCCGGCCAGGGTGTGCAGAAAGCTTGGCTTCCTCCATCGCCCAGGGCAACCCTAGCCTCCTGCTCTTTCGAGCTGCATGGCTGCCACCATTTCTGTTTGGGTTTATGTATCTTTTATCATTGAAACTTTGTAGCCTTGAGTGGAGGCCTAGGCCAGCAAGGGCAGGCGGAAAGCTTGGCTTCCTCCATTGCTGGGGAAACCCAAGCCTCCCTCCTGCTCTCTGTGGTGGTAGCCATCTTGGTTGGGTTTATTTGCATATTTGCTCCTGATTGGCTTGTGGGTGTGGTTTGTGGGTGTGGCTTGTGGGTGTAGCGGAGAGATGGTTAATTTGCATATTACTCTTTTATTAGATAGGATATTTATTGCTGAAAGTATTACATTTGTCCCCTTTTTCCCCCATTGACCTCTTCTAACCCTCCCTTGCCCTCCCACCCTAAGCCTTCCCAACCCTATTGTCTGTGTCCATTGGTTATGCATATATGCATACATGTTCATTGGTAAATCTCATCCCACCCATCCACCCACCCCTGTCTTCCCTCTGAGGATTGACAGTCTGTCTGATGCTTCTCTGTCTATGGATCTATTTTTGTTCATCAGTTTATGTTCATTACTTTCCACATATGAGTGAGATCATGTGATACTTACCTTTCTCTGACTGGCTTATTTATCTTAGCATAATGCTCTCCAGGCCCAACCATGTTGTTGCAAATGGTAAAAGTTCTTTCTTTTTTTACAGCAGCTTAGTAATCCATTGTGTAGATCTATCACAGCTTTTTTATCCACTCCTCTGCCGATGGGCGCTTGGGCTGTTTCCAAATCTTAGCTATTATAAATATCGCTGCTATGAACATAAGGGTGTATATATTCTTTTGAATTGATATTTCTGATTTCTTAGGATATATTACTAGATGTGGGAACACTGGGTCAAATGGGAGTTCCATTTTTAATTTTTTGAGGAAACTCAATATTTTCTTAGGAGACTGCACCAGTCTGCAGTCTCACCAGTAGTGTACTAGGAATTCCTTTTCTCCACATCCTCAGAACACCTGTTGCTTGTTGATTTGTTGATGATTGGCATTCTCACATTTGTGAGATGGTACCTCAATGTCATTTTGATTTGCATCACTTGGATGATTAGTGACTGAGCATTTTTTTTCATATGACTTTTGGCCTTCTGTATGTACACTTTGAAGAAATGTCTAATTATGTCTTTTGCACATTTTTAATTGGATTGTTTATCTTACTTTTGTTAAGTTGTATGAGTTCCCTGTATATTTTGGAGACTAACCCCTTATCAGATGCATCATTGGAAAATATGTTCTCCCATGCAGTGGGCTCTTTTTTTAAAATTTCTTTATTGATTAAGGTATTACACATGTGTCCTCATCCCTCCATTAACCCCCGAAACCCCTCACTCATGCCCTCAAACCCCTGGTGTTCATGTCCATTGGTTAGGCTTATATTCATGCATACAAGTCCTTTGATTGATCTCTCCTCCTTACCCCCACCCTCCTCTACCTTCCCTCTAAGGGTTGACAGTCTGATCGATGCTTCTCTGTCTCTGTATCTGCCCCTATTCATCAGTGTATTTTGTACATTATATTCTATAAATGAGTAAGATCATGTGGTATTTATCTTTCCCTGACTGGCTTATTACACTAAGCATAATGCTCTCTAGTTCCATCCATGCTGTTGCAAATGGTAAGAATTCCTTCATTTTTATGGCAGCATAGTATTCCATTGTGTAGATGTACCATAGTTTTCTAACCCACTCATCTGCTGATGGGTATTTAGGCTGTTTTCAAATCTTAGCTATGGTATATTGTGCTGCTATGAAAATAGGGGTGCATATATCCTTTCTGATTAGTGTTTCTAGCTTCTTGGGGTATATTCCTAGAAGTGGGATCACTGGGTCAAATGGGAGTTCCATTTTTAGTTTTTTGAGGAAACTCCATACTGTTCTCCACAGTGGCTGCACCAGTCTGCATTCCCACCAGCAGTGCAAAAGAGTTCCTTTTTCTTCGCATCCTCTCCAACACTTGTCATTTGTTGATTTGTTGATGATAGCCATTTTGACAGGTGTGAGATGATACTGCATTGTCATTTTGATTTGCATCTCTCAGATAATTAGGGACTTTGAGCATGTTTTCATATGTCTCTTGGCCTTCCTTCTGTCCTCCTTCAAAAAGTGTTTATTTAGGTCCGTTGCCCAATTTTTTATTGGATTGTTTGTCTTTCTTTTGTTAAGTTGTATGAGTTCCCTGCAAATGTTGGAGATTAAACCCTTATCGGTGATGGCATTGGCAAATTTGTTCTCCCATGCACTGGGCTTTCTTGTTGTTTTGTTGATGGTTTCCTTTGCAGTGAAATAGCTTTTTATTTTGATATAGTCCCATTTGTTTATTTTCTCTTTATTTCCATTGCCCTAGGAGCAGTATCAGTGAAGAATTAGATTCCTCTAGCATTTTTATGGTTTCCCATCTTATGTTTAAGTCCTTTATCCATTCTGAGTTTATGTTTGTGTATGGTGTAAGTTGATGGTCTAGTTTCATTTTTTGCATGTATCTGTCCAATTTTCCCAACACCATTTGTTGAAGAGACTGTCTTGACTCCATTTTATGTTCATGTCTCCTTTGTCAAATATTAATTGGGCATAGTGGTTTAGGTCGATTTCTGGGTACTCTATTCTATTCCATTGGTCTATATGTCTGTTCTTGTGCCAGTACCAGGCTGTTTTGAGAACAGTGGCTTTGTAATACAGCTTGAAATCTGGTATTGAGATCCCACCTACTTTGTTCTTCTTTCTCAGGATTGCTGTGTCTATTTGGGGTCTTTTTTTTATTCCAGATAAATTTTTGGAGAGTTTATTCTAGATCTTTGAAATGTGACATTGGTATTTTAATGGGGAGTGCATTGAATCTGTAGATTGCTTTGGGTAGTATGGACATTTTGATGATGTTGATTCTACCAATCCATGAACACGGTATGTTCTTCCATCTGTTTATATCTTCCACTATCTCTTTTTTCAGTGTCCTGCAGTTTTTCGCATATAGGTCTTTTACCTCCTTAGTTAACTTTATTCCTAGGTATCTTAATTGTTTTGGTATGATGGTAAATGGGATTGCTTTTTTAGTCTCTCTTTCTGTAAGTTCACTATTGGTGTAAAGAAATGCCATATATTTCTTGGCATTAATTTTGTATCCTGCTTCATTGCCAAATTCATTTATTAAGTCTGATAATTTTTTGATGGAGTCTTCAGGGTTTTCTATGTACAATATCATGTCATCTGCAAATAATGACAGTTTTACTTCTTCTTTTCCAATTTGGATGCCTTTTCTTTCTTCTTCTTGTCTGAACACAATGGCTAGTACTTCCGGTACTATGTTGAACAGGAGTGGTGAGAGTGGGCATCCTTGTCTTGTTCATGTTCTAAAGGGTAATGGTTTTAATTTTTGTCCATTGAGTATGATGTTGGCTGTGGGTTTGTCATATATGGCTTTTATTATGTTCAGGTATGATCCTTCTATTCCCACCTTGTTAAGAGTTTTTAACAAGAAAGGGTGTTGGATTTTGTCAAATGCTTTTTCTGTGTCGATTTATATTATTATGTGATTTTTATCTCTCAATTTGTTTATGTGATGCATCGCATATATTGATTTGTGGATATTTTACCATCCTTGCATCCCTGGGATAAATCCTACTTGGTCATGGTGTATGATCTTTCTGATGTGTTGCTGGATCCGATTTGCTAGAATTTTGTTGAAGATTTTGGCACCTATGTTCATGAGAGATATTGGCCTATAATTCTCTTTCATTGTGTTCTCTTTATTTGGTTTTGATATTAGGGTGATGCTGGCTTCGTAGAATGAGCTTGGAAGTGTTCTTTCCTCTTGAATTTTTTGAATAGACTGAGGAGGATATGTTTTAGTTCTTCCTTGAATGTTTGGTAAAACTCCCCCGTGAAGCCATCAAGCCCCAGGCTTTTGTTTGTTGGGAGCTTTTGGATGACTGCTTCAATTTCTTCCACAGTTATCAGCATATTGAGACTTTTAGAATCTTCCTGATTGAATTTTTGAAGGTTGTATTTTTCTAGGAATATGTCCATTTCTTCCAGGTTATCTAGTTTGTTGGAGTAGAGTTGTTCATAGTATTTTTTAACAATCCTTTGTATTTCTGTGGGGTCTGTTGTTATTTTGCCTTTCTCATTTCTGATTTTGCTTATTTGAGTCCTCTCTCTTTGCTTCTTGGTGAGCCTGGCTAGAGGTTCATCAATATTGTTTATCCTTTCAAAGAACCAGCTCTTGGTTTCCTTGATCTTTTGTATTGTGTTTGTTGTTGTTGTTGTTGTTGTTGTTGTTGTTCTTTGTTTGTTTGTTTATTTTGTTTCTATGTCATTTTCTTTCTGCTCTGATATTTATTATCTCCTTACTTCTGCTCACTCGGGGCTTTTCTTGTTGCTCTCTTTCTAATTCTTTGAGTTGTAGAGTTAGATGATTTACTACCATTTTTTCTTATGTTTGAGGTAGGCTTGTAGAGCTGTAAACTCCCCTCTCAGGACTGCTTTCATTGTGTCCCATAGATTTTGGATTGTTGTGTTTTTGTTGTCAGTTTCCAGGATGCATTTAATTTCTTATTTGATCTCATTGGTAACCCAATCATTATTTAATAGCATGCTTTTCAGCTTCCAAGTGTTTGAGATTTTTCATTTGTTTTTATTGTAGTTTATTTCTAATTTTATGGCATTGTGGTCTGAGAAGATGGTTGGTATGATTTCAATCTTCTTGAATTTGGGGAAACTTTGCTTGTTACCCAATATGTGGTCTATTTTTGAAAATGTCTCAGGTGCACTTCAAAAGAACGTATATTGCATGGCTTTGGGGTGAAATGTTCTGAAGATGTCAGTTTAGTCCATCTGATCTAATGAGTCATTTAGGATTGCTGTGTCTTTGCTGATTTTTTGTCTAGAGGATTTATCCAGTGATGTCAGTGGTGTATTAAAGTCCCTTACTATGATTGTATTGTCGATCTCTCCCTTGATATCTTCCAAGAGTTTTGTTTTGAATTTGGGTGCTCCTGCGTTGGGTACATATATGTTTATCAGGGTTATATCCTGTTGTTGTATTGATCCCTTTAGTATTATGAAGTGGCCTTCCTTATCTCTTGTTATGGCCTTCACTTTGAGGTCTATTTTGTCAGATACATGTATTGCTACCCCAGCTTTTTCTTTCATTTCCTTTTGCCTGAAATATATTTTTCCATCCCTTCACTTTCAGTCTGTGTGAGTCCCTTGTTTTGAGGTTACTGTCTTGTAGACAGCATATATATGGGTCATGTTTTTTTATCCATTCAGCCACTGGATGTCTTTTCATTGGAGCATTTATTCCTTTTATGTTTAAAGTTATTACTGATAGGTACTTGGTTGAAGTCATATCTATTTTTGTGCCTGTATTCATCCTTACATTTTTATTTCTTCTGTTTACAGCATTCCCTTTAGCATTTCTTTAATTGCTGGTTTGGTAGTGATAAACTCCCTTAGCCTTTTTTTTTTGTCTGTGAAGCTCCTGATTTCCCCTTCAATTTTGATTGATAGTCTTGTTGGATAGAGTATTCTTGGATTCAGTCCTTTGCTTTGCAATACTTTGTATACCTCCTCCCATTCCCTTCTAGCTTGATGTGTTTCTGTTGATAATCTGATGGGGGATCCTTTGTAGGTAACTCTCTGTCTCTCTCTTGCCGCCTTTAAGATTCTCTCTTTGTCGTTAATATTTCCCATTAAAATTATGATGTGTCTTGGTGTGGGTCTTTTGGGATTGATCTTGCTTGGGAATCTCTACTTGTGTAACTTTTTTCTTCCCCATATCCGGGAAGTTTTCTGTCATTATTTCTTCAAATAGATTTTCTAATCCTTGCTGCTCTTCTTGTCCTTCTGGCAGCCCTATTATATGTATGTTACTTCGTTTCATATTGTCCCAGAGCTCCCTTAGGCTCTCTTCCTGCTTTTTAATTTTTTTCTCAAATTGCTGTTCATATTGAACTTGTTTCTCTACCTTATCTTCTAACTCACTAATTTGGTTCTCTGCTTCTTCTAGTCTACTGTTGAAACTTTCCATGGTGTTTTTTATTGTAGCTATATCACTTTTCATTTCTTCCTGATTCTTGCATAGGTTGTTGATTTTCTCATCCATCCGATGTATGAATTCCACAACCATTACTCTGAATTCTTTTTCGGTCATGTTGCATGCTTCAATTTCACTAATTTCCTTTTTGGCGAATCCTCATTTTCTTTCCTCTGGGGATTGTGTTGTTTCCCCATTCTGACTATCACCAGAAGGTTCAAACTTTGAGTTGAGTGGACCTGGGCCATGTGCCATGGGAGCTTCTCTCCACCCGAGTGTCACTGAATTGCTCCGAAACTAAGATGTGTGGCTGCCATGGGTTGATGGGAACCAGGCTCGCCCAGGGTCAGTGTTACCAGCATTCAGTGTGGTCTCGTGTGCGTACCTAGAATCAGGGACCCCACCTGCACCGTGCTGGTGGCATGTGCTGCAAATCAGAGTCCCTGCCTGTACTGTGCTGTTACTGTGTGCCTCCAATCAGAGTCCCCTAGTGCGTGCCAGGAGTCAGAGTTTCCCTGTGTCTGCACCAAGAATTGAGTATCAGAGTCTCTGTTGCCTCATGCAGCTTCTCACGGAGAATCAGGGTTCCCTGTGTGCACATGCACCAAGAATTGGAGTCACTGGCTCTTAGTGTGAATGTGCTGTGAGTCAGGGATCCCAGGTGCATGCGATAAGAAACAGAGTCAAGTCAGTGGTGCTCAGTGCTGCCTCTCGCCAGGAGAATCTGTGTCCCGGTCACCATGGGGGACTGGGTTGCACAGTAGCACTGTGGCGTGCCTGCACTGTGGAAAACAGACTTCCGTGTGTGCTGTGGAAAAACAAACTTCTGTGTGTGCTTGCCCAGAATCGTAGTCAGGTGGCTCTGCCGCCCTGAGTGGGCTCAGGGTTTGGTTGCCTGATTTCGCTGCAGGGAGCAGATTCCCAGTCTCTGTGCATGTGCAGGCTCAAATTCCCATGGCAGTGCTGCAGCCTGTGTGCGAGCTCCCGAGCTCAAGTTCCCATAGGGGCACTGCGGCCTGAGCGAGGGGCGGGTCTATCAGTTACTATGGTGCTATCCCTGAGCCTGCAGGGAGGGGGATAGGCTCTTTGACTCACAGAAATCTGTGGCTGGGATGTCTGGATTCTTGTTGCCTGTTGGTCTGAAGCTATGGTCGCAGGTCTCTGTCCCCAGTGCCTGCAGGGTTCTGGTTTGCATCTGAGACGCGACTGAGTGGTGCTGAGGCCAGGATCCTAGTCTCAAGCAGCTCTGTTTCTCAAGATGGTGTCTTCTCTGTGTCCTCACTGGCCACCCAGAAGTGTTCACTTTGTGCGTGGGGCTCCACCGTCTACTGGCCACCCAGAAGTGTTCACTTTGTGCGTGGGGCTCCACCGTCTAAGATTGCCTGGTTTGGCAGCCCCTTGGAAGACCTGCAGAATCTAATTGTCCCTAGCTCATACACACACACACACCACACATGTCTACACTCTCCTCTATTGCTCCCTCACTTTCTCACACTCTCTCCCTCCCTACCTTCCTGCTGGTCGCCATATTCTGATCTATTTGCAGTGGGCTCTCTTATTATTTTGTTGATGGTTTCTTTTGCTGTGCAGAAGCCTTTTATTTTGATGTAGTCCCATTTGTTTATTTTCTCCTTAATTTCCATTCTCCCAAGAGATGTATTGTAAACATATTGATGCAAGAGTTGTCTGATATTTGGCTGCCTATGGATTCTTCTAAGATTTTTATGGTTCCCTGTCTTACATTTAAGTCTTTTATCCATTTTGAGTTTATTTTTGTGTATGGTATAAGTTGGTGGTCTAGTGTCATTTTTTGCATGTATCTGTCCAATTTTCCCAGCACCATTTATTAAAGAGACTGTCTTGACTCTATTTTATGCTTTCGCCTACTTTGTCAAATATTAATTGAGCATACTAGCTGTGTCATTTTCTGGGTTCTTTGATATGTTACATTGGTCTATATGCCTGTTCTTGTGCTAGTACCAAGGTGTTTTGTGTACAGTGGCTTTGTAGTATAACTTGATATCTGGTATTTTGATTCCTCCAACTTTGTTCTTTCTCAAGATCACTGTATCTATTTATAGTCTTTTTGGTTCCATATAAAATTTTGGAATATTTGTTCTAGGTCTGTGAAACATGCTGTTGATATTTTAATAGAGATTACTTTGAATCTATAGATTTATTTGGGTAGTATGGTCATTTTCATGAGGTTGATTCTACCAATCCATGAACATGGTATATTCTTCCACTTACATCCTGTAGTTTTCCAAGTACAGGTCTTTTGCCTCCTTGGTTAAGTTTATTACTAAGTATCTTAATTTATTTCATGCAATGGTAAATGGAATTGCTTTTTTAGTTTCACTTTCTGAGAGGTCATTATTGGTGTATAAAAATGCCATTGATTTATGGGTGTTAATTTTGTATCTTGCTATAATACGTAATTCATTTATTAAATCTAGTTATTTGTCTTTAGGGGTTTCTATGTATAATATCATGTTGTCTGTGAATAATGACAGTTTTACTTCCTCCTTTCCAATTTGGATGCCTTTTATTTCTCCTTCTTGTCTTATTGCTATGGCTAGTACTTCCAGAGCTATGTTGAACAGGAATGGTGTAAGTAGACAGCCCTGTCTTGTTCCTGTTCTTAGGGGAAATGGTATTCCTTTTTGTCCATTGAATATGATGTTGGCTTTAGGTTTGTCATATAAGGCTCTTATTATGTTGAGGTGTGACCCCCTCTCTTTTCACTTTGCTGGGAGTTTTTATGAAAATGGGGTGTTGGATTTTATCAAATGCTTTTTCTGTATCAATTGATATTATCATGTGATTTTTGTCTTGCAAACTGTTAATACTAGTGTATTGTATCACATTCATTTATTTGTGTATATTGTAACAGCCTTGCATCCCCAGAACAAATTCCACCTGATCATGGTGTATGATCTTTTTAATGTATTGCTGGATCCAATTTGCTAAAATATGGTTGAGGATATTAGCATCTATGTTCATCATGGATATTGGTTTCTAATTCTCTTTGTTGTGTCTTCACCTGGTTTTGGAATTAGGGTAATGCTGACATTATTGAAAGCTCATGGGAGTGTTCCTTCTTCTTGAATTTTTTAGAATAGTTTGAGGAGGATATGTGTTAATTCTTCTTTGAATATTTGGTAAAACTCCCCTGAGAAGCTGTCTTTACCAGGGATTTTGTTTCTTGGAAGTTTCTTTTTATTACTGCGTCAATATCATTGGTAGTTATTGGCCTTTTCAGGTTTTCTGATTCTTTCTGATTTAGTTTTGGAAGACTGTATTTTTTAAAAGAAGTAAATCCATTTTGTCAAGGTTTTCCAGTGTGTTGGAATAGGGTTTTTCATTGTATTTTTTTTTACAACCCTTTCTATTTCTGTGGGTCAGTTGTTACTTCACCTGTTTCATTTCTGATTTTGTTTATTTGAGTCATCTTTGTTTCTTGGTGAGTCTGGCTAAAGGTTAATCAATATTTTTTATTCTTTCAAAGAAAAAGCTCTTGGCTTTATTGATCTTTTGTATTGTTTCTTTGGTCTCTATTTCATTCATTTAAATTCTGATCTTTATTATTTCCTTCCTCCTACTTACTCTGGGCTTTTTTTATTATTCTTTTTCTAATTATTTAATTTGTCAAGTTAGATAGCCTATTAGAAGTTTTTCCTGTTTGTTTGTTTGTTTTGAGACAGCCTGTAGTGCTATGAACATAGCTCTCAGGATGCTTTCACTGTGTCCCATAGATTTTGAATTGCTGTGTTTTCATTGTCATTTTTTTCAAGGATTTTATTTTTTATTTTTTCTTTGATCTTTTTGTAACTCATTCAATGTTTAATAGCATGCTATTTAGCCTCCACGTGTTTGAATGTTTTTGAGTGTTCTTATTGTAGATGGTATCTAATTTTATGCTATTGTTATCTGAGAAGATGCTTGATATGATTTCAATATTCTTGAATTTGTAGAGACATAACCTGTGTCCTAACATGTGGTGTACCTTTGAAAATGTCACATATGCACTTGAGAAGAATGTATACTCTTTAGCTTTGGTGTGAAATGTTCTGAAGGTGTAAATTAGTTCCATTTGATCTAGTGAGTCATTTACCAAAGCTGTTTCCTGTTGTTTTTTGTCTAGAAGATTAATCCAGTGATGTTAATTAGGGTATTAAAGTCCCCTACTATAATTGTATTGCTGTCTATCTCTCCTTTGATATCATTAAGAAGTATTTTTATGTCTTTGGATGTTCCTGTATTGGGTGCATATATGTTTACCAGAGTTAAGTCCTCTTGTTGTATAAATCCCTTTAGTATGATGAAGTGGTCTTCATTATATCTTGTTAATATACTTTGAGGTATATTTTGTCAGATATAAGTATTGCTATCCCAGCTTTTTATTTTTTTATTTCCATTTATACCTGAATAATTTTTTCCATCCCTTCACTTTCAGCCTCTGTGAGTCCTTTGTTCTGAGGTGGGTATCTTGTATACAGCATATAAATGGGTCATGTTTTCTTATCCATTCAGATACCTTTTGTCTTTTGACTGAAGCATTTAATCCATTTATGTTTAAGGTAGTTATTGATAGGTACTTGTTTGTTGCCATTTTTGTTCTTTATGCCTGTGTTCCTTCCTCCTTTTCTATTTCTTCTTCTTACAACAGTCCTTTTAGAATTCCTTGCATTACTGGTTTGGTGGTAATAAACTCCTTTAGCCTTTTTTGTCTGCAAAGATCCTCTTTTCACCTTCAATTTTGATAACCTTGTTGAATGGAGTATTCTTGGATTCAGTCCCTTGTTTTTCATTACTTTTTATACTTCATGCCACTCCCTTCTGACCTGATGTGTTTTGGTTGTGAAATCAGCTAATAGTCTAATGGGAAATTCCTTGTAGGTAACTTTCTGTCTCTCTCTTGCAGCTTTTAAGATTATTTCTTTGCATTTAACTTTTGCCATTTTAATTATAATGTGTCTTGGTGTGTGTCCTTTTTGGTTCATCATGTTTGGGATTCTCTGTGCTTCCTGGACATGTGTGACTTTTTACTTCCCCAAGTCAGGAAGCTTTTGTCATTATTTCTTGAAAGAGGTTTTCTGCCGGAAACTGATCATTGTCCCACTAATAGATGTGGAAAGGGAATCAGGAAGGCTGGTCAACCTTAAATGCTCTGAAAGGTTGGAGCTAATCACTCATTGTTTAGTTGAGATATTGGTAGTTGAAGCAGCCTCCACCTGTTACTCTTATGTAAATTCTTGCTGATTGTCTATTATTGGAATTTCCTGCCTAAAGGAAATGAGTGTATCCCAAACCTTAATAAAAGGGATGGCAAGGCAAAAGCAAAGGGTAGTCCTCCCACTAGAGGTGGGCTCCCGCCTGGCCCCCCAATATTTCCAAATTAACTCTTTTCTAGTCTCTCTCTTCATTTGTGTGCGGCCTTCTCCAGAACCCGAACCCTGAACCAGAACCCTGAACCACGTGGGATGTGAAAGGGGTTCCCCCATCTGGCGCCTTCAACGTGGGACTTCTGGAGGAGAAGGTATTTTTCGCCTAAGAGCGAAGGAAGGAAAAAAATTACACCTAGAAAAAGGTGTGGAAATTCACCAGAAAAAGGTGAGGGAAATTCACCGTACACAAAGCCCACGGACTAGCTGCAGAGTCGCGATCTGTAAGTAGGGTGGGAACGTCTTTTTCAGCCAGGCTAATGGGGAAGAATTAGATTATAAAATAATGTGGCTTCTTGTTCAAATTAAAATCTTAATTGGTATTTGGAATTTAAAACCTGTAATAAGAAATGAAACTCTACTGCTAAAACCGCCTCTGGTGCGGAAAAATTCAAAGGTGGCAGGAGAGGGCAGGGCTATCCACTCTCCCGCAATGAGATCACTTAAGGTTTCTTTTAAAAATTATAAAAGAACTCGCAGGGAAATGCAAATCTTGACCAAATTGGGTGCTAGTTATTACTTCGGAAAGCGAAAAAGAAAGAAAAAATTTAAGATCTGTCTATCTTTTAGGCATGAAAAGAAATTTGGCCAGATCTGTTGCTGAAACTTCCCCTGAAGTAAGCAGGATGTGGGGGAAGGGAGACACGTGGAGATCCAATATGGAAGCCCACTCTCCCAGTATGCTAATTTAAAGTTTCCTTTCTCGCCATGAAAAAGTCTTAAAAATTTAGAAATGTGTCTGGAATTTCTGTGCTCGTGGGGAGGGAACCTAGCTATAAGACAGAATGCGCACATGGTCCAATTTTGGACATTTAGATTGTCTTCAGCTGGAATCTCTCTGCAAAAGCTATAGAAAATGGGAAACCCAGAACTGGTTCTTTTTTCCTAAGAAAAATGGCGAAAAAGTCTTCTCGAAAGAAATTCAAGCTAATTCCAGCAACAGTAGTTTTTAAAATGCTAATGAACCTTGTTAAAAATTAACTTTTAAGGCCTGCAAGAAAATAAATAAATTTGTCTCTGTTATAGAATTTATCCAAAGTAAATGCTTTAATTATAATTGACTCTAGAATCTCAAAGAAATTGTTGAAATATAGATAAATAATGTATTAATTATAAAGAGCTAAGTAGCCCAGGTAACTGGCTACGCCCTTTGTTAATGGAGGAAGGGGTAGACGCCCTTTCCAGCAGACAGGTAATCTAGTTTCCTGCCAGGAACCATCTTTGAAAAATGTGGTAATTTACATTAGAATAAACCAAACCGGGTTTTACAGAGCTACTGGCAAATAAAAAGTAAAGTTTAAATTTGCCTCATAAAAAACCTAGAGGACAGAATTGAATCTATTAATTGATTATGTCTTGTATTTTTCTTAAAAATGTAAAGTGTTATTAATCTAGGAAATGCTAAATATATTTGACTTGCCAGCTTTAAAAGTTCAAAGTGCAAATTAAATTGGGAGAAATTATATCGTTGTGGTAATTAAATGTCTAAAGTTATAAGAACTTATTTTTGAGAAAATAAAATGTTGTGTTTTCTCTAATAATTAGGAATTCAAAATAAGTTGCTTATTATTGGTCTAATTAAAAAAGAGGATTAATTCAAATTTTTCTATGCAAAAACTAGTTTAGAATCTAATTGATATCTTAAGATAATTATAAAAAGTATTATAATCTTTAAATCATATATGGATATATATATATATTTGATCGTTTTTTTTCCATGTTAAAATTTCAAGGCTTTAACAGAGATGATTCTTGGAAAGCTCCAAGGGCCTGAAGTAATACAAGAAATTTGTTCTCTCTTTTTAAAGGAAATCTTTTTAAATTTCACAGATCTAATATACTTGAAATTGCATGGAAAGACTTATCAAATAAAAATTAATAAATATATTTTAAATGTTATGAAGGTTTGGTCCTCTAAGAAGGGCAAAATGAAGTAACTAAATATTTCTTATAATCCAACAGCAGAATTTAAAATGACAAAAAGTCCATAGCCGCCTGCATTCTTAATTAAGCTAAGAGGTGGGGCAACATTTGCTGTTTGTGAATCAGACATAAACATTTACTAAATTTGCTTTGCTTTTTAAATGAAGATACCTACTTTAATTACTTAAATAAATTAGCTTTTTAAATTATAATCAAGGTTTTCAGCTAAATGAAAAGCCAATATTTTTATAAAATATTCTAATAAAGACCAGAAACAGCTAGTGAGATTTTTGTTTGTCTGCAATATAAATTTGACTGTCTTTTAAAAGAACAGATTAGACCACATGGCTTGCTGGTCTCCTTGGGAGCCATAGGGGCCAACCCTTTCCTTTGGAATAAGACAATGTCTTTGTAAGCAATTTGATTAAGTATTCTAAGAAAGTTACTGAAGGCTTCCCATGATCCCTCTATATATGCAAATTAGCTAATTGGGATACTCTTAAAAAATAAAATTCCAGCTTAATAGAAAGGGGTTCCAACAGTTTTCTATTCTTTGCTCAGTTTCTTCACCTTCTGGTACCCCTGTTATGCAGATGATGATTCCTTTCATGTTTTCCCTTAAAATCTCCTCTTGGTTTTTATTTTTTTTCTCCAATTGTTGCTCTGATTGGATGTTATTTTCTACCCTGTCTTCTAACTTGCTGATTTGGTCCTCAGCTTCTTCTAGTCTACTGTTGAAATATTCCAGGGTGTTCTTTATTGCTGCTGTGTTGTTCTTCATTTCCACTTGATTCTTATCCATGTTGATGTATTTCTCATTCAGCTCCTTATAATTCTCATTGAGTTGCTTGTAATTCACAGTCAGATGTTTGAGCATCTTTATAACCATTACTTTGAATTCTTCATCTGACAAATTAATTGCCTCCATTTCATTTAATTCCTTTTCTGGTGATTCTTCCTTTTCTTTTTTCTTTTTTTTGGTGGGGGGGGTTGTTTCTTTGTCTTCCCATTTTTGCTGTCCCTTTGTATTTGTTTCTATGGCTTAGATCAGTGGTTCTCAACCTTTCAAATGCCGCGACCCTTTAATACAGTTCATCATGTTGTGGTGACCCCCAACCATAAAATTGTTTTCATTGCTACTTCATAACTGTAATTTTGCTACTGTTATAAATTGTAATGTAAATATCTGTGTTTTCTGATGGTCTTAGGCTCTACAGCAGCGGTTCTCAACCTGTGGGTCATGACCCACAGCTTGAGAAACGCTAGCAGGGTCACTTAAGACCATTGGAAAACACAGATATTTACATTATGATTCATAACAGTAGCAAAATTACAGTTATGAAGTAGCAACGAAAATAATTTTATGGTTGAGGGTCACCATAACATGAGGAACTATATTAAAGGGTCATGTCATTAGAAAGGTTGAGAACCACTGACTTAGATCAAACTGCTATGCCACCCAGATATTTTGAGTGTGGTCCTGTGTGTCAGGGTTTTGTGGGATCCAGTGGTGCAGTATCTCAAATCTCCTGAGCTAGGTGTTCTAGGGAAGCCCCCTACTTGAGTTATTTGGTTTCTCCTGATGTAGTTGGGTCTTTAAAGTTATTGTCACGTTCGTGGATGGAGTCTCCTCACAGGTTATCTGACTATGTGGCTCACTCTCTACCTCATTGTGCAAGCTCTTGTGGATGTGCTGAGGGACCCTGATCCCATAGGCAGGTCACCTGCAAGGTCCCACCAGTGTGTTACTCACTGTGTAGTCCTGGAGTCCACTGCAAGTGTGGCATACAACTCTGTGACTCACTTCAGTGTCCCAGACCTTGCAGAGAGGATATCATGCAACTCTGCAACATGGAGACAGCAGCCTGGGTGGCATACAACTGTGCAACTCACTGCAGGAGGAAGGGTCCAGGAGACTGCGGCCATGGTGGTGTGCAATTCTGTGACCCAGAGGCAGTGGCTGACGTGGTGCACAACTCACTGCAGGGGTCTAGGAGCCCACAGCAGGGGTCCCTTTTGGGGTCACACTGGCATGGGGCTCACTGCATGGGTCAGGGCTGGTGTCCAATACCAGTCTGGGTGTTAGTGAGGCTCTGCTCCTAGCCACCATTGCTTCCCCCTTCAAGATTGTCAATGGTATTTTAGTAGTAATGGCGTTGAATCTGTAGATTGCTTTGGGTAGTATGGACATTTTAATTATGTTAATTTTTTTAATCCATAAAGATGGTGTATGCTTCCACTTGTTTGTATCTTCCTCTATTTCTTTTTTTAATGTCCTATAGTTTTCCAAGGACAGATCTTTTACCTCCTTGGTTAAATTTTACCCTATGTATCTTATTATTTTTGTTCCAATGGTAAATGAGATTTTCTTTTTAGTCTCTCTGATAATGTATTATTGGTGCATAAGAAATACCATAGAGCCAAAACCGGTTTGGCTCAGTGGATAGAGCGTCAGCCTGCGGACTGAAAGGTCCCAGGTTCAATTCCGGTCAAGGGCACGTAACTTGGTTGCGGGCACATCCCCAGTAGGAGGTGTGCAAGAGGCAGCTGATCGATGTTTCTCTCTCATCGATGTTTCTAACTCTCTATCCCTCTTCCTTCCTCTCTGTAAAAAATCAATAAAATATATTAAAAAAATACCATAGATTTTTATATGCTAATTTTGTATCCTGCTACTTTGTTGAATTCATTTATTAAATTAATATTTTAGTGGAATATATAGGGTATTCTATGTACAATATCATATCATCTTTGATTAATGACAGTTTTATTTCCTCCTTTCCAAATTGGATGCCTTTTTTTTTCTTCTTGTCTGATCACTGTGGCTAAGACTTCCAGTTCTATGTTAAATAAGAGTGTTGAAAGTGAACAAGCATGTCTTGTTCCTATTCTTCAGGTAAACACTTTTATTTTTTGCCTATTGAGTATGGTGTTGCTGTAGATTTGTGACACACGGTATTTATTATGTTGTGGTATGTTCCCTCTATGGCCACTTTGCTGAAAGTTTGTATCAAAAGTGGGTGCTGGATTTTGTCAAATGCTTTTTCTGTATCTACGATATGATCATGTGATTTTTATCCTTCATTTTGCTTATGTGATGTATCACAATTATTGACTGTAAGTGGGTGGGAACATCTTTTTTAGCCAGGTTATTGGGGCAGAATTCAGTTAAAAAAGAAAAAAAAATTATTGTAGACTTTTGGTGTACGCGCTCAAGGATAAAGGAATAAAACTATCAGAAGGTATTCTCTTACAGCTTTTGCATATTATTACAGAACATAATCCTTGGTTTTCTGAAGAGGGTACATTAGATATTGAATGTTGGGAAAGTGTGGGTCAGAACTTGAAAAAAATCTCAGCAGCAGGGGAAAAACTTGCCTCCAAATTGTTTCCAATTGTGGAACATGGTATTGCATTTTCTAGAACCTTTTAGTGAGGCAAAAGAGGATAAACCTCCTCCCCTTGCACCCTCCACTCCCAAAAAGGAGCAGAAAGAAAAAATTGGAGGAGTGGCCTTCATGTCCTGATCCTGAAACATTTAATTCACTGCTAATAGAAGCACCTACTAAAAAACAAATTGCTACAATTTTTATATTATACCCCTATTATTATATCAAAAAATACTAAGCAGGAACCTATTCCTGGATCATTAACTGTTTTTACTGATGGATCATCTAATAGTAAAGCTGCTTATTATACAATGAATTCAGACAGAGTCATACTGACCAGTCATACTTCTGTACAAAGAATTGAATTAGAGGCTATTAAGGCTGTATTGCAGGACTTCCAAGAGCCTCTTAATATTATATCTGACTCTGCTTATGCTGCTGGCCTAGTGAATAGAATTGAAACTGCTCAATTAAAATGGATCAGTGACCAAAGTTTATTTATACTATTTAAGCAAGTTCAGTGGATTGTACAACAGAGACAATATCATTTCTACATTACTCATATTAGGGTTCATAGCATATTACCTGGCCCTTTAACAAAGGGAAATGCACATGCTGATCAACTGGTTGCATTATTAAAACAGGCCACAAATATCATCAGCTTTTACATCAGCCTGCCAAAATGTTGTCTAAACAATTTTCATTCACTGGACAACAGGCAAAACAAATTATCAAGGAATATCCCACTTGCATGTTTCCAATTTATAAAGAAAACAAAAAGTGGGTGGGGGGATAATGGAGAAATTTCCTATAAGTAGACTACATCAAGCCTTAATTAATTTAAATTTTTCACTTGTAATGCCGATGGCAAGACACCCATGGAAATACACGGGTGTCAAAATAATAAACCAAAGAAAAATGTCTGGTTAAATGGAAAGATCCCGAGTCTGGTTTATGGAAGGGTCCCAACCCCCTGTTAACATTTGGTCTAGGATACACTTGTATTATTTCCAGAAAACTTCTCCAAGCCTATGTGGATTCCTGAAAGAAATATTAAACTTCAACATGGATGTGAGGGAGGAACTGGCCAGATTAATGAAGACCCTGCAGCTGGAGCCACACCTTGCAGCTTGCAGACAATCGACTACCCCAGCCACAGATAGTAGCAGCCCCAAGCAACCCACTGAAAATAAGGAGTGGGAGGAGAATGAGGCGGACGACAAACACCATGGAGGTGAAGAAGATGGTCCAGAAAGCTGAGCGAATTTGTGAGGACACCAAAACCCCAAGAACTCCTGAGAATGTCTTTCTTGCCATGCTAGCAGTCATCAGCTGTTGCAGTAATACTACTGGGGGTAAATGGGAAAGAATATTAGACATATGTTCCTGACCCTCCATGGGTAAGACACCTTACATGGGCTGATCCCCCACCTAATGTAGTCACCAATAATACCAAAAACCTTGGTCATCCAGGAGAACCATGGATGGGTAAAGAAAGTATATGGACAAAGTATAATTACACGGGTGTCACCACCCAGCTTTCCTTTTGTATGACAGAATCAAACTACTGCTCCTTTGTGTGTAAAATTAAAGAGAGGTTTCTGGCTAGCATGTACACCAAAGGAGGGGGAAGCAAAAGCCCAAATACATCTACTATCACTACTTGCTCCGGGGAGAGGTACAAAAAATGTAATATTACTAAGACACCCCCCAACTAAGCCATTATGTAAAAAGTTTTATGAATGGCACATCACCAAGGAAGAAATTAATTGGCAAGACTGTTATAGTGACCACCCCACCAGCAGCAAACTTAATAACAGTCTTTTCCTTTGTGGATTGGAGCCCCTACGGGTCTGCATATAGTAACAATAACACCCTAAAATGGAAGGGGACCGCATCCTATTTATATGTTGAAGCTAATCACTCCATCTCATGGTATGGAGGAGGATTTGTTGGATCTCGATTACAACATGACGATTGGCCCCTACAAAATAAGCAATGGTAATTAGCTGCTGCACTTGCATCTATTAAATGGTATAGTATTAACTATAGCTGAGATAATTCCATTCGTACCTTATGGGGAACTTCCAATAAGACAGTATTTGCCAACGCCTGTGTATTTGATCCATTTTTACTCCTCTCAGGCCCCATCCAGATGTGCCTTAAATGAGGTGTCATGCACAGGTTGCACACTATCCCATTGTATTAATTCTACATTGCAAAAGGGTTTCCTCATTATTTTATTTTTTATGTATTTTATTGATTTTTTTACAGAAAGGAAGGGAGAGGGAGAGAGAGTTAGAAACATCAATGAAAGAGAAACATCAATCAGCTGCCTCCTGCACACCCCTTACTGGGGATGTGCCTGCAACCAAGGTACATGCCCTTGACTGGAATCGAACCTTGGACACTTGATTCCACAAGCTGACACTTTATCCACTGAGCCAAACCGGTTAGGGCTCCTCATGATTTTAAAACAACCTGGTTTCACCTGAGTTCCTACTAACCTAAATGAGCCTTGGGAATCTCATTAAACCTGCCAACTGCCCTAACTGGTTTGGCTCAGTGGACAGAGCGTCGGCCTGCAGACTTAAGGGTCCCAGGTTCGATTCCAGTCAAGGGCATGTACCTTGGTTGCGGGCACATACCCAATAGGGAATGTGCAGAAGGCAGCTGATCGATGTTTCTCTCTCATCGATGTTTCTATCTCTCTATTCCTCTCCCTTCCTCTCTGTATAAAATCAATAAAAATATATTTAAAAAAAAAACCTGCCAACTGTTACATGATCTGGTAAAAATCTTAAAACGACCAAAAAGATTTCTTGGAATGTTAATTGCAGGAATCTTTGCCCTCGTAATATTACTTACTTCTGTAGACACTGCTGCTTCATCTATGGTACAAACTGTTCAAACTTCTCAGTTTGTACAACAAGTTAAGGAAAATGTAACCAAGACATTGCCTATACAAAAAAGAATTGACAGTCAGTTTGAGATAGAATTATTGGCATTAAAGTCTACAGTATTGTGGATGGGTGATAAAATCCACAGCTTAGAGCAAAGAATATCCTTACAGTGTCATTATAATTTTTTCCAGATTTGTGTTACACCCATTTCCTATAATAGTACCTTACACCCTTGGGAATCAATAAAAAAAAAAATCACCTTCTTGGTGCTTGGGGTAAAGGTAACACAACCCTTGATATTTTAGAATTACAACAGCATATTGTTCAATTATCCCAGGAAAACTTACAAACTAATTCCTTAGATGCCTGGCAACAATTTAAAAAGGATATGAAAGAATTTAATCCCTTCCACTGGATCTCTTTACATTTGCCTCTCAGCATAAGTACCATTGCCTGTCTCATTCTTATTCTTATATGTTTATTTCTAGTCTGCAGATGCGGAATGAGGAGCCTTGAAAGGACTTGAACCCTTCAGGTGGCATTCTCTTTTCAAGATTTATTAAGGAAATGAAAAGGGAGAGATGCTGGAAGCTATTCATTGTCTACACTATCTGGAAAGTGTAAACAAGGAACCCAGAAGGCTGATGGACCTTGAACTTTGGCAAGGGTTAAAGCTATGCACCGATTGTTTAGTACAGCGGCTGGCAAACTGACTCGCGAGCCACATGCGGTTTGCTGCTCTGTTGACTAATGAGTTTACCGACCACTGGGATAGGGGATTAATCACAAGGAACAACAACAGCCTGTAATTATTGGAATCGAGAGTCTAGGTCAGTGGTCAGCAAACTCATTAGTCAACAGAGTGGCAAACCGTGGCCGCAGTTTGCTGACCACTAGTTTAGTCGAGACAATGGTGGCTCAAGCAATTTCTTGACCTAATAGTCTCAAAGTGAAATTTTACTAATATTTACTGACCTTTAAGATAGTCTGTCTGCTACCAGAATTGCCTGCCTGACTAAGGGCACGATGTGTATCTAAAATTGAATAAAAAGCTAGCAGGGCCTGGACACCAGTGAAGCCCTTCCACTAGAGTTGGGTTCTCTGCCTCGCTCCCTGTGATTTCCAAATTCATATTTCTTGTATAGTCTAGTCATTTGTGCACAGCTCTGAGCCACGCAGGTCACAGCTGTCACATCTTTTACAATCATCTCAGGAGCCAGAGGCAGCACAATATATATTTGCATATATCTAATTGTTATAGTTATTTATTGCTATGCACTAAACTACTCCCCAAGACTTAATAGCTTTAAAACACAAACATTTTTATACTATACTAGAGGCCCGGTGCATGAAATTCGTGCACGGGGGAGGGGGGTGTCCCTCAGCCCAGCCTGCACCCTCTCCAATCTGGGACCCCTCGAGGGATGTCCGACTGCCCATTTTAGCCTGATCCTGGTGGGATTGGGCCTAAATGGGCAGTCGGACATCCCTCTCACAATCCAGGACTGCTGGCTCCCAACTGCTCGCCTGCCTGCCTTCCTGATTGCGCCTAACCGCTTTTGCCTGACAGCCTGATCACCCCCTAACCACTCCCCTGCCAGCCTGATTGATGTCTAACTGCTCCCCTGCCAGTCTGTTTGCCCCTAACTGCCCTCCCCTGCAGGCCTGGATCCCTCCCAACTGCTTTTCCCTGCAGGCCTGGTCTCCCCCAACTGCCCTCCCCTGCTGGCCTGATCACCCACAACTGCCCTCCCTTGCAGGCCTGGTCCCTCCCAACTGCCCTCCCTTGCTGGCCATCTTGTGGTGGCCATCTTGTGTCCACCTGGGGGCAGGATCTTTGACAACATGGGGGCAGCCATCTTGTGTGCTGGAGTGATGGTCAATCTGCATATTACTCTTTTATTAGATAGGATAGAGGCCTGGTGCATGGGTGGGGGACAGCTGGTTTGCCCTGAAGGGTGTCCCGGATCAGGGTGGGGGTTCCCTTGGGGCATGGGGCAGCCTGGGCGAGGGGCCTGTTGTGGTTTGCAGGCTGGCCATGCCCCCTGGCCACCTAAGTGGAGGCCCTGGGATCTGGGGTTTATTTATCTTCTACAATTGAAACTTTGTTGCCTGGAGCGGAGCCAAGCCTTCTGCTTGCTCCGTGGCAGCAGCCATTTTTTTTTGGATTTATGTATCTTCTATAATTGAAATTTGTAGCCTTAAGTGGAGGCCTGGGCCCGCAAGGGCAAGCAGAAAGCTTGGCTTCCTCCATTGCCAGGGAAACCCAAGCCTCCCTCCTGCTCTCTGTGGCCGTAGCCATCTTGGTTGGGTTTATTTGCATATTCGCTCCTGCTTGGCTAGTGAGTGTGGCTTGTGGGCATGGCTTGTGGGTGTAGCGGAGTGATGGTTAATTTGCATATTACTCTTTTATTGTATAGGATCATTTTTATTGGTTATGGAGTTAGGCAGAATCCAAATAAGTGATTCTTCTGCTCCATCTGGTGTTGACTGAAGTCACTCAGTTATATTCAGCTGTAAAATTGGCTGGTCTGGATGATTCAAGATGGTTTCAGTCATATGTTTGGTTCCTTAGATAGAACTGATAGAAGGTTAGGTGCAGCTGGAAATGAAAGCTTAGAGAGCCTATATGCGGCCTTTTCATCATAGTGTTATCAGGCTACTCAGACTTCTTACATGACAACTGAGAATTTCTAGAGAGTGTTAAAGAGACAAGAATTAGAAAGGGTCCCTAGAGGACATTCAAAGGATAGGAATTAGAAGCTGATAGTCTATTGTGGCCTAGGCCCTGAAACTAGCATACGATCATTATCACCATATTTTATTGGTCAAAGCAGTCATAGAGCCTACCAAGATTTAAGGAGAAGATACATGGAATGCATCTCTCAGTATCAAAGAATTTGTAGCCTTCTTTAATCAGCTATGCTGACTTGGAAAATTATTTCTTACATTAAGCCAAAATCTGTCTCCTTGGGGCCAAAATTTACCACATTCGCACCATCAGCAGGAAAAGTAAAGCATTTGTACCCTGGGAAATGATTTTTCCTGAAATCATTATGTTATCCAGGATCCAGACTCTGTCCCTAAATGATCAGCTGACGGACTCTGATCATTTCCACCCAGATATTCCTCAAAACTGTCCTACACAGAAATAATGACAGAAAACTTCCCTGATATAGGGAAGAAAAACTCTCCAAAAAGCTCACAGAGTCCCAAATAGAATGATCCTCAAAAGACAAATACCAAGACACATTATAATTAAATTGGCAAACACCAATGACAAAAAGAATCTTAAAAGCAACCAGAGAGAGACAGAAAGTTACCTACAAAGGATCCCCATCAGACTAGCAACTGATTTCTCAACAGAAATACATCAGGCCAGAAGGGAAAGAAATGAAATATACAAAGTCATGCAAAGGAAGGGTCTGAATCCAAGAATGCTCTACCCAGTAAGGCTATCAATAAAAATTGAGGGTGAAATCAGGAAGTTCAAATACAAAAAAGGTATTGCTTCTCGGCCTTTTGGCTAAGATCAAGTGCAAATACAAAAAAGGACTAAGGAAGTTTATCACCACCAAACCAGCAATTCAAGAAATGCTAAAGGGTCTGCTGTAAAAAGAAGAAATGGGAAGCGAAGGAGTAACACAGGCATTAAAAATGAAAATCACGATAAACAAGTACCTATCAATAATAACTTTAAATGTAAATGGATTAAAGGCCCCTATCAAAAGAAGTAGGGTAGCTGAGTGGATAAGAAAACATGATCCATATATCTGCTTTATACAGAAAATCAACCTCAGAACAAAGGACTCACACAGAATGATGATCAAGGGATGGAAAAAGGTATTTCAGGCGAATATAAATGAAAAACACTGAGGTAACAATACTTATATCTGACAAATTAGATCTCAAAGTGAAGGACATAACAAGAGATAAGGAAGGCCACTTCATAATACTAAAGGGAGCAATCCAACAAGAAGAAATAACTCTGGTAAACATATATGCACCCAATACAGGAGCATTCAAATTCATAAAAAAAAATTCAAAAGGATATCAAGGGAGAGATTGACAGCTATACAGTCATAGGAGGGGACGTTAATACCCCACTAACACCACTGGACAAATCCTCTTAAAAAATAAGCAAAGAAATATCGATCCTAAATGACACACTAGATCAGATGGAATTAATTGACATCTTCATAACATTTCACCCCCAAGCCACAGAATATAAATTCTTCTCAATTGTGCATGTATCATTTTCAAAGATCGACCATATGTTGGGAAACAGGCAAAGACTCTTCAAATTCAAGAAGATAGAAATCATATCAAGCCTCTTCTCAGAACAATGGCATAAAGCTAGAAATAAACTACAATAAAAACAATAAAAAAATGAAACACCCAGAAGGTAAAGAGCATGCTATTAAACAATGACTGGGCTAACAGATAGATCAAAGAAGAAGTAAAAAGAATCATGACAATAAACGACAATGAAAACACAACAATTCAAAATCTATAGGACACGGAGCTCCAGTGGTGCAATCGGTTAACGGGCGGTACTATGCAAAATCTATAGGATGCAATGAAAGCAGTCTTGAGAGCGATGTTCATAGATCTACAGGCCTACCTCAAAAAAAAAAAAAAGAAAAAAAGAAAGAAAGAAAGAAACAATGGAAATAAATTATCTAACCCTACAACTCAAAGAGTTAGAAAGAGAACAACAAGAAAAGCCCAGCATAAGCAGAAGGAAGGAAATAATAAAGATCAGAGTGGAGATAAATGACATAGAGACCAAAAAAAAAAACAATACAAAAGATCAACAAAATCAAGAGCTGGTTCTTTGAAAGGATAAACAAGATCAATGAACCTCTAGCCAGGCTTACCAAGAAGGAAAGAGAAAGGACCCAAATAAACAAAATCAGAAGTAAAAGAAATGAAGTAACAACCGATCCCACGAAAAACAAATGATTATGAAAAAATACTCTAAACAACTCTATTCCAACAAAATGGACAACCTGGAAGAAATGGAAATATTTTTGAGAAAAATACAAGCTCACAAAATTCAACCAAGAATAATAAAAAAAAAAAAAAAAAACCTGAATGGGCTGATAACTACAGAAGAAATTGAAACAGTGATCAAAAATGTTCCAACAAACAAAATCCTCGGCCAGACGGTTTTAAAATGGAGTTCTACAAATTATTCGGAGAAGAATTAAAACCCACCCGCCTCAGACTACTGCAAAAAATACAAGAAGAAGGCACACTTCCAAGCTCTTTATATGAAGCCAGCATTATCCTAATCACAAAACCAGATAAGGACACCACAAAAAAAGCAAACTACAGGCCAATATCCTTGATGAACATAGATGCTAAAATCCTCAACAAAATTCCAGCAAATCACATTCAGCAATACATTAGAAAGATCATACACCATGACCAAGTGGGATTTTTCCTGGGGATGCAAGGATGGTACAATATCTGCAAAT